>NW_028318161.1:624166-1248333 GCF_062004578.1 Staurois parvus | reverse complement strand
CGCCCTCCTCTGGATATAGTATGCTGTGAAGGCTGTGTATGCTGGTCTGGTAACCCCTCAGTAAGGGGAAAGAGATGGGAGAATACCCATAGTGTAGTATTTCAAACTTTATTTGTAGTAGACTAATATAAAGCAGGTCAGTAACAACACTGGCAAAGCCAGAAAATACAAGCTAAAAAAATTGATACAGACCTAAAGTAAAATGGCCGCCAGACCTCCTCGTGGTATGGGTGGCGATAAGGCGTCACAAGCTGTCAGCTCCTCCTAAGGCCTTTCGTGCTAGGGCACATCTTCAGAGGGGAGGCTAATTGGGGTTTATAACCATAATGCTATCCCGCTGGGCCTGATGCCTGTGATCTCTCAGCATACATACAGACCACAGTCCTGAGGGAGGGGGGATTGGAGGGAGAAGAAGATCGATACAAGATGGAGAATCCTTAGCAAGATGGATGACTGCGTCCATCTCTGTACGTACAATTGCTACACCCCCCCCCCCCTTTTTTATATCACAGGTCAGCTGGCTGAAGCCCAAAAAGTCAACTAACTGGGACTAAGCAGATTAATCCCTCCCTTACCCAGCCTGGGCCAGTCACTAACTCACTAAGCAGAGCCCAACCTGTTTAAAAACAGATTCACGTACCTATCTCTTACAAGTTTAAGAATCAGATGCAACTGCTTACATTTTGGTAAAATGTAATTAACCGCTTTCCCACACCCTATAACTACTGCTACAGGGCGGCAGGGCTGCACAAAATCACGTATGTATAAGTGATTTGCATTTCCAGGTAGGAAGCACACGCGTTGCCCTACCTGCACTGCCACTGGCGGCTAGGGATGTCAATCAACGGGTCCAGGCTGGAGAATCCCCACCGGCACCCGGCGATCGTTGGGAAAAGCTGACAGGGGAGAGACCTGTGTGTAAACAGCACAGGTCTCTCTCCTACCAGCAAGGGCATGCTGCTTTGTATTTCTCTGCACAGCAGAAAAGTACAAAGCAGCATGTCTCCCTAGTAAAACACACACAGCACATAATGTAAAACAGCACACAGTTAACCCTTTGATCACCCCAAATGTTAACAGCTTCCTGCCCAGTGTCATTAGTACAGTGTCAGTGCTTTTTATTAGCACTGATCACTGTATTACTGTCATTGGGGTGTCAGTGGCAGTCAGTTCCCACTCAGTGTCAGAATGCCTGCTGCAGTCCCGCAGTCCTGTTATAAGTCGCTGATTGCCGCCACTACTAGTATGAACAAAATAAAAATAAAAATTCCAGTATATATACAGCCATTTGTAGACACTATAATTTTCATGTAAACCAATTAATTTACATGTATTGGGATTTTTTTTAGCAAAGACATATAGCAAAATACATTTGGCCTAAATTTCTGAAGAAATTTGATTCTTAAAATTTTTTTACTGGATGTGTTGCTAAAAGTCAAAAATATAGTTTTTTTTTCCAAAAATGTTGATTTTTTTTATAACGCAAAAAATGTAAAAACGCAGAGGTGATCAAACAACAACAAAAGAAAGCTCTATATGTGGGAAAAAAAGGACATAAATTTCATTTGGGTGCAGCGTTGCATGATCGTGCAATTGTCAGTTAAAGTAACACAGCGCCATGGCGCAAAAAAAATGGCCTGGTGGGTAAGTGGGGTAAATCCTCTGGAGGGCAAATGGTTAAAAAGGTTCATTGAGGTAGTTATATTTGCTCCTTACAAACTCAGGCTTTGCTTCCTGTTTTTACATTGGCTTTACTGCTCTTCCAAAGTAAATCCATGAGTCAGCCAGCCGACCAATAAGGTTACATTCCATGTTCAATGAGTCAAAAGCAGAGCTCTCTCTAGTCTAGTGAATAATCTACAAAACTCTAAATGTAATATAATAGTGAAACTAAGAAAGAACACAAATTTAGGAAAGTTAAAGCCACATCAAAAATTATTTTATGGAACATAAAACAATACCATAATAATACCACAATACCGCATTAATGTAATAACAACTTATGTATGTGCTTGTTATAAATATAGTTTGTTTTTTGTGGTTTCTTTATGACATTGAAAACATTATGATATCAGACTAGTTTAGGAGAAAGCTCTTTGCAAATAGCACAATTGATTTTGTTTTTAAGGTCTGACTATTGATTTTAAAACAATTGGCAATAAAGACGTTTTATTGGGAGGCACTGACGATACTGTAAATAGTCCACCTGAAACCTAGACCAAGGTCCTGTCATCTATAACTGTGTCAGTAGCAGAGTATTGCAGATACATAGGTGGTCAGAAATGGAACTACATTGGCTCACTTTGTAGAATAATAATGATTGTGGTCAATTATTTGCGTTTAAAAGATTAAATACATAGCTATATAAAAAGTGTATTCCACATAAAAATCATCATGAAGGAGAGTGGTCAGGAGTGATTTGCCAAGTGATTGTGATTTGAAGTCATTTCATAAAAACTGTATTCATGTTAATGAGGTAGTCTGTTATCAATGGTGACAGATGGTGGTCAGCTTGTGCTTGCATGGCTGACTGCCCTCCCATGTCTAAGGCCATCTTATGAAAAAAAAACTGTATTGGTTTTTACTATATTTACATTTAAAAAAAAATTATGCATTGATATGTATTACAGTTATGCTTATTGCTTGAATATAATATACTTTGATGTATTAATTTTACAGATAAACATTTAATATAGGAGGTTTCAAAGCTATAGTGTGCTCATTGCTGCTAGGCTGCCTATAGAAAACCCAGAAAAGGTGCAAATACCAGGTGCAATGAGGTTCCAGGGGATATGTAGATAACCACAGTAAGGGCAGCTCCAGCAACTCATCTGACCAGCAATGAGATATGAGCACAAAACAACAAATAAAGGAGCTCTCTCACCCTGTGGAAGTCAATAGAGTCCCAAGCCCAGGAACAGATAAATTCGAAATTCACTTTAATCACTTGCCCACCTGAGGATTTACCCCCCTACCTGACCAGGCAATTTTTTGCCTTACGGCACTACGTTACTTTAACCGCTTAAGGACCGCCCTATAGCAGATATACTGCTACAGGGCAGTACCTGTGTGCAAAATCATGTATTTACACGTGATTTTGCATTTACGGGTAGGGGGTGCACGCGAGCTGCACACGCACCCTACCCACGCTGCCATTCGCGGCTGCGAATGACAATCACCGAGTCCTGGCCGGTAATTACCCGCTGGCGCCCGATGATTACCGGGCATTTCCGATGGGGAGGAGGATTGTTTTGTTTACAAACAATCGTCCTCCCTGTCAGCTCGAGCACACTGCTTGGGATGGCTGTGCACAGTACAGCCATCCCGATCAGTGTGCTTACAGTGAAGAACACATCCTTTGCCCCCTAGTAAAACACACCCAGCACACAGCTAACCCTTTGATCGCCCCTCTCATTAACCCCTTCTTGCCCAGTGCCATTAGTACAGTGTCAGTGCTTTTTTTTAGTATGAGATTTAAAACTCGCCTATCATGGCAAATAGCATGGCAAGTCGCCCCCGATATTTCCGGGCATTAACTGAGCTGTAGGCCTCATTCTTTACAGCGCACATTACTAAACCATATCTCCCAAATAATTTGCCCCAGCCCGGCTTTCATCCTGATTACTGTAGAAACTTTTGTAACAGGTTTACATCTCTGTTTACAAGTTTACCGGTACATTAATCACATTTTTAATTAGTTAATCACATTCTTTGCTGCCAAAGCATAGTGTTTGTGATAGCATAATACAGGTGAAGCAGGTGACAGGTTCTCTTTAACTATTTCCCACCCCGGCCAATTCTGTCATTTCTCTCCTACATGTACATCATCATTTTTTTGTTGTAAAATGACTCAGAACCCCCAAACATTAGATATATGTTTTAAGTAGAAGCCCTAGAGAATAAAATGGTGTTGCAATTTTTTTTTATCATGCAGTATTTACGCAGCGATTTTTCAAACACAATTTTTTGGAAAAAATACATTTTAATTAATTTAAAAAACACAATTGTGACGGAGGGTAGGCAGGACAGAACACACACGGCGGATGACAAACACACAAAGCTTTATTGAGACAAATGACAGTCACTCAATAGGGGGATTGCAGGGAGTGGGACAGGACCCAGTATGGAAATAGCAAGGAGAGGGCCAAAATACTTGTAGTCCAGCCCCAAAGGGCAAAGTTAAAGTCTCTACAGCAGTTTGTAATCCAACAGTGAGGTAGAGGGGCACTACCAAAACAGTTCAAGCAAAACAGGGAAAGCATACACTCACGGATCTGACAGGGTGCCCGAGCTCTCAGGGAACAAGATAGTATGACACAGGTGCCTGCTGGAGTCCAGAGTATGCGTGCCGTAGCCCATGGTAATATTTCTCCCCCCGAGTCCCTGGTGCCTGTAAGGGGCAGCTGGTGTGGTTCTCCCCTTTAGCTTGGGGCTTGCGTGGCAGCTGGCGTTCTCCCCCTAGCCTTGGGGTCTTGGGCTGAGTGGCTGCAGTCTCCTCCTATCCTTGGGGGTCTTAGGCTGGGTGGCTGCGGTTTCCCCCTATCCTTGGGGGACTTAGGCTGAATGGTTGCGGTCTCCCCCTATCCTTGGGGGGGGGTCAGGCTGAGTGGCTGCGGTCTCCCCCTATCCCTGGGGTCTGCAGGCAGGGTGGCTGCGGTCTCCACCTTTAGCTATGGGGTCTCAGGCTGAGTGGCTGCAGTCTCCCCCTTTAGCTTGGGGGTCTCAGGCTGAGTGGCTGCGGTCTCCCCCTATCCTTGGGGGTCTTAGGCTGAGTGGCTGTGGTCTCCCCCTATCCTTGGGGGAGCTCAGGCTGAGTGGCTGTGGTCTCCCCCTATCCTTGGGGTCTGCAGGCAGGGTGACTGCAGTCTCCCCCTTTAGCTTGGGGGTCTCAGGCTGAGTGGCTGCGGACTCCCCCTTTAGCTTGGGGGTCTCAGGCTGATTGGCTGTTGTCTCCCCCTATCCTTGGGGTCCTCAGGCAGGGTAGCTGTGGTCTCCCCCTTTAGCTTGGGGGTCTGAGGCAGGGTTGGCTTGCTGGGGTCCCCCGTATCCTTGGGGTCTTAGGCAGAGTTAGCCACGAGGGTCCCGCCGTAACTGGGATCCCTCGGTGGCTTGGCAGCAGAAGAGGATGAATGGGAAGAGCCGGCATCGATCTTTTAAGCTGATGCAGGACGCTTCCCGGTCGTCCTGGCACGCCCCTCTGGACATGGATCACGCTCTCGTGAGCGCGACCTTTGTTCGGAGGCATCCGCAAGTGCGGGAACTCCTCGTACCCACGCTGCGGTTGCCGGGATCGTGCGGTGTCAGCCTGATGCCGTGATCCAGAACATCTCTGCAGGAGGTTTGCACCTCTCCGCAGGGAGGTGTGAACCTCGCTATCTTGTCCCCTCCGCCCTCGCTGGATGGGGATAAGATAGTGGCAGTGGTGAGAGGAGCCGCGCCTCTCGTCCTGTGCCGCTCGGCTTCAAAGAGCCGCGGCAGGACGAGAGACAGCAGGGGGTCGATTCCAGATGCGGACCAGAGGAGGAGGGAGAGCGCCAACTGTGACAACAATATATAACCCAGGTTTTTTGACAAATATAAAAGATAATATTATGCCAAGTAAATAGATATATAACATGTCACACTTTAAAACTGCTCATGCTCATGGAATTACATCAAAATATAGTAATTAAAAATCTCTATAGCTGATGCCTTAAAAATTTTTACAAGTTACCAGTTTAGAGTTACAGAGGAGATCTAGGGATAGAACTATTGCTCTCACTATAACATTTGCGGTGATACCTCACATGTCTAGTGCGAACACCAGTGTGGGCACAGCCTATGTATGCATTCACCACTACAGTCAAGCATGGGAAGACAGGGATGCTTAAATATTTCTTTTACATAGTTACATAGTTAGTCTGGCTCAAGAAAGACAAAAGTACATCCAGTTCAACCAAAAAAAAAAAAAAGTTATAATTCTACACCCACAGTTGATTAAGAGGAAGGCAAAAAAAACCAGCAAAGCATGATCCAATTTGCTCCTGCTGGGGAAAAAATTCCTTTCTGATCCCCTGAGAGGCAATCGGATATTGCCTGGATCAACTTTACCTGTAAATGTTATATCCAGTTATATTCTGTGTATCCAAGAAAGAATCCAGGCCTTTTTTTAAAGCAATCCACTGAGCTGGCCAGAACCAACTCTTCCACAGAGGGAGTCTATTCCACATTTTCACAGCTCTTACTGTGAAGAAACCTTTCCATGTTTGGAGATTACATTTCTTTTCCTCCAGATGAAAAGAGTGCCCCCTTGTCCTCTGTGATGACCTCAGGGTGTGTAGATCTACACCAAGTTCACTATATGAACCACTGATGTATTTATACATGTTGATCATATCCCCCCTTACTCTCCTCTTCTCAAGAAAGAATAAATTCAGTTCTTCTAATCTTTCCTCATAACTGAGATCTTCCATGCCTCTTATCATTTTGGTTGCCCTTCTCTGTACTTTCTCCAGTTCCCCAATGTTCTTTTTGTGAATTGGTGCCCAAAACTGAACTGCATATTCCAGATGAGGTATTACTAATGATTTGTACAGGAGTAATATGATATCTCTCTCTCTGGAGTCTATACCTCTTTTAATACAAGAGAGGATTTTGCTCGCTTTAGAAACTGCAGCTTGGCATTGCATGCCATTATTAACCCCTTCACACCGACGTCACACATATATGCGGCCTCACAGAACTGGACATTTTCCATGGGGCCACATATTTATGTACCTTTCTTTGTACTGGGAGCGCGCCGCACAGCGTGCTCCCAGCACAACAACAGGGGTGTCACTGAGAGCCCTAACGATCGGGACCCAGGACTCCCGATTCCAGGTCACATTATAGCTGTGATAGCCTCTGATTGGCTATCACAGTGATCAGGCACTGTGAAGCCCGCCCCCCTTGGTTTTTTTTCTCTCTGAATGGAGATACATTGTCTGTAAAAAAAAAAAAGAGATAAATAAATATTAAAAAATAAAATAATAAAGAAAAAAATACCTAGATCAAGGTTTGATCTAGTTTAGTGCCAGGGATAGTGTTTGGGTCAAGGTCAGGGTCAAAGGTCAGTTATTGTCAGTGTGTTTTAGGTAAAAAAGAAAACCCAAGAAATAAAATGTGCACTATTGTTTCTGGGCTGTAACATACACATACACAGTATCTCACAGAAGTGAGTACACCCCTCGCATTTTTGTAAATATTTTATTATATCTTTTCATGTGACAACACTGAAGAAATTACACTTTGCTACAATGTAAAGTAGTGAGTGTACAGCTTGTATAACAGTGTACATTTGCTGTCCCCTCAAAATAACTCCACACACAGTCATTAATGTCTAAACCGCTGGCAACAAAAGTGACTACACCCCCAAGTGAAAATGTTCAAATTGGGCCCAATTAGCCATTTTTCCTCCCTGGTGTCATGTGACTCATTAGTGTTACAAGGTCTCAGGTGTGAATGGGGAGCAGGTGTGTTAAACTTGCTGTTATCGCTCTCACTCTCTCATACTGGTCACTGGACATTCAACATGGCTCCTCAAGGCAAAGAGCTCTCTGAGGATCTGAAAAAAAGAATTGTTGCTCTAAATAAAGATGGCCTAGGCTATAAGAAGGTTGCCAAGACCCTGAAACTGAGCTGCAGCATGGTAGCCAAGACCATGCAGCGGTTTAACAGGACAGGTTCCACTCAGAACAGGTTTCACCATGGTCGACCAAAGAAGTAGAGTACACGTGCTCAGCATCATATCCAGAGGTTGTCATTGGGAAATAGACGTATGAGTGCTGGTAGCATTGCTGCAGAGGTTGAAGGGGTGGGGGGCGTCAGCCTGTCAGTTCTCAGACCATATGTCACACACTGCATCAAATCGGTCTGCATGGCTGTTGTCCCAGAAGGAAGCCTCTTCTAAAGATGATGCACAAGAAAGCCCACAAACAGTTTGCTGAAGACAAGCAGACTAAGGACATGGATTACTGAAACCATGTCCTGCGGTCTGATGATCTATGTGGTCTTTTATTAAATTCTCCAGTATCTTCCCAACTATGGAAGTTAAATTAACAGGTCTATAATTACTTGGTAAAGATTTTGACCCCTTTTTAAATATTGGCACCACATTGACCTTACCCCAATCCAGTGGTACTATACCAGTCATTAAAGAGTCCCAAAAAATTAGAAACAATGGCTTTGAAATGAAAGAGCTAAATTCTTTAAGGACCCGTGTGTGTATGCCATCCAGTCCAGGTTCTTTTTTCACCTTTATTCTGTCTAAATATTTCTGGATCATATTAATTGTGAGCCAATGTGGATCTTCTGGAGCTGTGTCAATACCATGTCCATTATGGACAAGAGCTCCCCCATGCTCCTTTGTATACACAGAGCTGAAGAAGGTATTTAATAAATTTGCCTTCTTTTTGTCCCCAGTCACCCACTCTAGATTATTTTGTAAAGGGCCTACATGCTCGGACCGAACCTTTTTACTATTATTATATTTGAAGCATTTTGGGGGGTTTGTCCTGCTATCTTTTGCAATCTGTCGTTCGTTTTCAATTATTTCCTTTTTGCATATTCTGTTATATTCTTTGTAATGTTTAAACGATGATAGTGTTCCTTCATTTTTATATTTAATAAAAGCTCTTTTCTTATTATCTGTAACTTTTTAAACTTTGGCCGTAAGCCACATAGGTTTGATTTTTAGCCTTTTAAACTTGTTGCTCATGGGAATATATTCTGCAGTGTGTTCACATAGTCTTTTTGAAGAACTCCCATTTCTGTGTTGCGTTATTCAATGCCAATATTCCCTCCCAGTCTAAGTCTTGGAGAGCAGCTCTCAGACTTGGAAAATTAGCTCTCTTAAAGTTACGCGTTTTTATTTTTCCATATGTGCTTGATGTTTACAGCTAACACTAAATTAAATCATGTTATGGTCACTGCTACTCAAATGTTCTTTTATATGGACATTTGTAATAAGATCAGCATGGTTTGAGATTACCAGGTCCAGCTGAGCATCATTGCTAGTTGGGGCATCTATGAACTGTTCCATAAAATTGTCGTAGGTTTATAAATTTTTGACCTTTAACTGTTCCTGCAGTGCCATTACTCCAATCAATTTCCGGATAGTTAAAATCCCCCATTATTATCACTGTCTCAGACCTTGCAGCCCTTTCAATCTGTGCAAGGAGCTGAGTCTCCACCTCCTCATTAACACTGGGAGGCCTATAACAAACTCCAATGGTTACCGTTGTAGTACACACCCCCATCATGTGCAGTTCCACCCACAATGCCTCAGCCTGATCACACTCTCCATCATCTCGGTCCTCTTTCATACTTTCTCTGAGATCACTTCACACATAGCGACAGACACCACCACCTTTCCTTTTTACCCTGTCTCTCCAAAAGAGAACATAGCCATGAATATTAATGGTCCAGTCATGTGAAGAATGAAGCCAAGATTCAGCAATACCAAATAAATCATAGTTCTGTTCATGCACCAAAGCTTCCAACTCACCTATTTTGCTTAGCAGACTTCTGGCATTAGTGAACAAACACTTTAATTCATTGACACCTTGTTCACACATGTTTTGCATATTTTTTATTTTCATACAAATGGTACCGATTCCAATGGTTGTTCATAACATGGGAACCTTTTTATCATCTGCCATAGCCCTCCCCGCATATTTTCCCATTCCACCCATCAATAAGGACTGACCCCTGTCCAGGGGCGGACTGACCATTCAAGCACTCGGGCACTGCCCGAGGGCCCAGGGTCAGTAGGGGGCCCCATGAAATGCCCCTGGTACCTTTTATAGGCTTTTTTGGGTGTACTTTTAGTGTGCGCAAGGACACAGGGGCCCCATGATCCCCTATTGCCCGGGGCCCCATGAGTTGTCAGTCCGCCCCTGCCCCTGTCTTATCTGTTTGCCCCATTATAATCTAATTCTCCATCCCCCCTTGATCCTAGTTTAAATATTCCTCCAACCTCCTCATAAACCTCTTCCCCAGCACAGCAGACCCCCGTCCAGTAGGTGCAAACTATCTCTAGCATATAGGTTGAACCCCAATGAAAAGTCAGCCCAGTGCTCTAGAAACCCAAATCCTTCCCTCTAACACCAGGTGTTTAGCCATGCATTGAGTTCTCTAATCTCCCTGTCTTTCCTGAGTTGCGCATGGCACGTAATATTTCAGAGAATAACACCTTGGAGGATCTTCCCTTCAGCTTGCAGCCCAGTTCTTAAATTAATTCTTTAGAAGCCTCCATCTTCCATGTATTCTGTCGTTGGTTTCAACATGGACCAAGACAGCTGTGTCATGCCCAGCCCCTCCCAGTAATTTTTTTCTTAATTTTTACACTGTCCCTCCTAATTTTTTTTATCACTTTTATTCCTATCACAAGAAATGTAAACATCCCTTGTGATAGAAATAAGGCATGACAGGTCCTCTTTATGGAGACATCTGGGGTCAATAAAACCCCAGATATCTCCTCTACCCTGGAAAACATGAGATAAAAAAATGTAAAAATATATAATTGATCTCTGCTTTCCAGGGGAATAAATGGCAGCGTTGACATTTGCCAGAACCAGAAGTGACGTCATGACGCTGCTTCCAACCTACTAGGACCATAGAGATGGCTGGGGACCATCCATTCCACAGCCAGCAATATGATGACCCGGCGGCATTGCCAAATCGGATACAGGGCTCCCCAATTGCATGGGAGAGCCCAAAGAGGAGCCGGTGGGCAGTGCAAAAAGCACTGTAAAAGCAATCCAGTGGCTAATCAGCTGCTAGGATAGTTTTTACATTTGAGGGAATCGCCGGCTGGAAAAAAGATACCAGGATGATGCCTGTAGCTGCAGGTATCATCCCAGTATTGCCACTTCAAGTTCAGAACGCCATAACGTCCTAAGGGCGGGAAGTGGTTCAGGAGACATCAGATTCTTTTGCACATGCAGCCAAATTGATAAATAGCAATAAACAGTATATTTAACACTGTCTTAAACCCAAAACAAAAAAATGCAGTATATTGCAGCTTACCAATTACCATTAGATGTGGTAGCTGCATTAGTTTTCTTTTCTTAGACTTTTCCCCCTCTCTTTTACCTGGTGATCTGGCCAGTAATACATTTCCTGTATTACAGCCCTGGCCAAAAGTTTTGAGAATGACACAAATATTAAATTACCTGTCAGGAAACACGTGCAGTCATCATTGCTTTGCACAAAAAAAGGGATTCACAGGCAAGGTATTGCTGCTCCCGAGATTGCACCTAAATCAACCATTTGTCGGACCGCCAAGAACTTCAATAAGAGAGGTTCAATAGTAGTGAAGAAGGCGTCGGGGCGCCCAAGAAAGTTGATTCAGCTGCGGGATCGGGGCACCACCAGTGCAGAGCTTCCTCAGGAATGGCAGCAGGCAGGTGTGAGTGCATCTGCATGCACAGTAAGGAGTAGTGATGGGCCGAACACCCCCTTGTTTGGTTCGCAGTTGAACATTCGAACATAACGAAAGCTCAACTGCGAACTTTGAACAGAGGGGACAATTCACTAAACGGTATCTTACCACATCTGAGTATGCGGTAAGATACCACACAGCTACTAAACACTTTCTTTAATGTTTCAGCTGTCAGCGGGGTTCCTTGCTGACAGCTGAATGTAAAAAGAATTGCTGACATTGTCCGACAAGTAAATAATTTAAAAAAAAAACGCATGGGGTCCCTTCACCATCCATACCAAGCCCTTCGGGTCTGCTATGGATTCTGAGGGGGACCCCATGCCAAAATGTAAAAAAAAGATAGTGTAGGGCCCCCCCCAAAATCCTTACCAGACCCTTATCCGAGCATGCATGCATGGGGGTGGTGCTTTTGGGCAGGGGGATGATGGGGACAAGGGCCTCTTCCCCACAACCATGGCCGGTGGCTGTGGGGGTCTGCGGGCAGGGGGCTTATTGGAATCTGGAAGCACCAAGATCCCAGCCCCCCCATGTGAATGACTATGGGATACATGGTACCACTGCCCAATCACAAAAAAAGGGTGTAGTGTGAAAATGACAGGAGACAGTATTTGACAAGTCCTTTATTAAAAACAAAAATTTAAAAAAAAATGTCCCCATGAAGTAGATGCAACGTCAATCATGATGCCCACCACCACCGCCGACCCAAAAAAAGAAAAAAAAAGCCACTTCACTCTCGACGCTGGTTCCCGGTTGTCTGACAGCTGTGCCGTGATGATAGTTCTTAAATAGTGTGATGATGTTCCGCCACCCTTGTGATGTCATCATGTGCTGTGATTGGCCAAAGCATTGCACCTGACCTTTGGTTAGGTGCATTGCTTTGGCCAATCACAATTCACTGTCAGGGTGCAGTGCATTGTGGGGCGACTCGAACATTCAGCCCATCCCAAGTAAGAAGACTTTTGGAGGATGGCCTGGTGTCAAGAAGGGTAGCAAAGAAGCCACTTCTCTCCAGGAAAAACATCAGGGACAGACTGATATTCTGCAAAAGGTACAGGGATTTGACTGCTGAGAACTGGGGTAAAGTCATTTTCTCTGGTGAATCCCCTTTCCGATTGTTTCCGGAAAAAACCTTGTCCGGAGAAGAAAAGGTGAGCGCTACCATCAGTCCTGTGTCATGCCAACAGTAAAGCATTTCTGAGATCATTCATGTGTGATTGCTTCTTAGCCAAGGAAGTGGGCTCACTTACAATGAAGAAAGAATGGTACTAAAACATCCTCCGAGAGCAACTGCTCCCAACAACCCAAGAACAATGCCTTTTCCAGCATGATGGAGAACCTTGCCAAAAGGCAAAAGTGATAACTAACTGGCTTGGGGAACAAAACATTGAAATTTTGATGTCATGACCAGGAAACTCCCCAGACATTAATCCCATTGAGAATTTGTTGTCAATCTTCAAAAGGCAGGTGAAAAAAAAAAAAAAAAACTCCAGCATTGATTATGCAAGAATGGAATGCCATTAGTCAGGATGTGGCCCAGAAGTTGACTAAACAGTCTGC
Source organism: Staurois parvus (assembly GCF_062004578.1). Lineage (NCBI taxonomy): Eukaryota > Metazoa > Chordata > Amphibia > Anura > Ranidae > Staurois > Staurois parvus. Next base: position 1,235,315 of record NW_028318161.1, on the reverse strand, counting down.
CAGGGCGAATTGGAGAGGTCTTGAAAAAGAAGTGTCAACACTGGAAATATTGACTCTTTGCATAAACTTAATGTAATTGTCAATAAAAGCCTTTGAAATTTATGAAATGCATGTAATTATATTTCAGTATACCATAGTAACAAAAAGATCTAAAAACACTGAAGCAGCAGACTTTGTGAAAATTAATATTTGTGTGATTCTCAAAATCTTTGGCCAGGGCTGTAGAGTGCCTCCACTCTGCTTGAAGGAGCCAAGGGGGCAACTTTGGGCAATATAAGCTGCAATATAATATATATTTTGGTTTTTGGTTTAATTTTGCGTGCATTTCCATTGATTATGACCAATGGAAAGCTTTGAGTGCGTTGTGCATGGAGTGTAAATTGTACATGGTACCTTCACCTTTTTCTGCTTCAGCTAGGAGATTGCACAAGATCACACTGAGTAAGAATATGCCTGACCTGAGGAAAAATTGGTGATGTGAGATGGAGGGCATGCAGCTGCCCCCGATAAGTGAATAAAAAAGACGCCACTTTTCTACTGTGCTTTTCTATTCTATCTATTGGGAATGAGCAGAGAGTGAAGGACAGACCACTTGACAGCGCACAAAACATGAAAAAAATTAAAAAGGCACAGTACCGTAAAGGGGGTTATATAAAAAGGGAGGTGTTGTTTTAAATATTATGCTGTTTCAACTTATGGAGTTCTTATTACAGTTGTATGTTAGCAAGTGATTAATTAATTTGCCTCTATATGAGTTTACCCCACTATTGTAGAGTTTATCCAGAAAAAAAGGGAAGATAAATTAGAAGCTCCCAGTGGGACAGGATTAGTGGAAGCCCAATGACCCACAATCACTCCATTCCCAGGTCATGCATTATTAACGTTCATCAGGATAGCAGGTGGTATGGGGCTGTTATGTTCATAACCTGCAGACAGGACAGACGTCACTGCTAACTATGTTCCAAGGATATGGCCTTGACTTCATATATAATCCAGTAGTGTTTTGTAGTGTGGGTGCGTCGTCTACTACTGTAACAGCGCAGTGGGGTGCAATTCAGAGTAAATGGCAAGGGAATACACTGCACTGTGGTATGCCTGTGCCTTGTGGTAAAATGCATATTTTAATGCCAATACCTTAACACACCAATGAGAATGGTGCTTAACAGCTTTGCAAGGGGTTGATCAGATCCAAAGTTAAAGATTTGTCAGATTGTAATGGAAGTGCTGGCTGCCACTTTAAACATGCTTTTGGCAGACATCGCATGGGATTGTAGACTGCACTTCGTTCTAGCAATATACAAATAAAACATTAATAATAAACACACAAACAACCAATAATAAGGTATTAAATGGCCGCGGCACCTTTATTGGTTTATAAATGTGAAATATAGAATAAACTTTCATTAAATACAACAAATACTGAAATTTCAAAAAATATATCACTCAAGCATAGAACTCGAATAAGATAAAATAAGTATTCATTTACAATGCCCCCACCAGTTGGGGCATGTTGAAAACAAGAACTGGGCTACCCCAAACCCATGGCCTTTTCAATACACTTTTGTAGACCCAGATTAAAAATGTCTAGGCAAACATCAGACAAATGAACACCATCTTGTCTATATAAACCAGAAACACCTCCTTCCAGATCAATATGAAGAAATAAAAAACTGTCAATTAAAGGCATGAACTTTGCAGTCAAATGGTTGACGCATCTCCTAATCTTCTCAAGAGGTTTTAGCACATAAGAAGATAACCACGAGAGGTGTGGAACAATTTCAGGAAAAATCACCCAAGTATTAGGAAAGGAAAGCTTAAAAAGATGCAGATCCCTCTTGATCATAAATATTAAGTTTAAGGTCTTACTACCAATATCATTTCCACCTAAATGAATGATCAAAATAGATGGAGATGGCCATACTTGAGATAGCCTGGAAAGACAGATGTAAAGGTTATTCCATTGTAGACCAAGGATTCCCTTCCAAAAGACATGAAAACTATCAGGAGATAAAGATACTGTATGTTTGATGAGTAACAACATTGGAATGCTCGCTTATGAGCTCAGTATATATATGAGTGTCCAATAATCCAGATGTTAGACCTGATACCTATGAAATCAGAGAGATAGATTAGGGCGGACATAAAGGTTAAATGTTTATGAGTCCCATCTTCCCAATTTCATAATAATAGCATCATCGAGGCCCAATCTAGCAGCTTCTGTGGCAGCTCCAATATGGAAGGAGTGAGGTGAAAATCTATATTGCAAGAGATCCAAATAAGAGAGACAGTGAGTAAATATAGCAGCGAGTGCTGTAAACTCATGAAACATAAATATCTTATATCATATTCAAATATATAAAGTGCAAACAAGTGCATGAATAGTGCAATCAAATAAATCACTGAAAGTCTGTGACGACCGCAAATATTATGCAGCAGGCAGTGAAAACTGCTAATGTCCTTTATCCAAGTGTGCAAGTGCAAATGTGCGGTTATTGATGAAGAGAATCCACCGCCTCGGATGGATGTACACTCACTGGACTGCAAATAAATCAGCGCATCTGTTTATGTCACACATCTGGAGGTATAATGACAGCTCCGTCCGGATTTTCTCCTGCAGCTCCATCCATCCACCAGTTGGGGCAGGTGTCATCTAATCCTGGGGGGAATCAGCTCAACCACAGGAGTCAGAAAGTGCTTATATAGTGTAGTATTTATTGAGGAGTTTAAATCACAGTAGTAAGAAAACATCCACGTGGAGTAAATAAATTAATTGTAAAATCAAATACCAAGATGGCCGCCGTTCCTCGGTAACGGCGGCGTGACATCAGCAATGTAAGCTCCCATTGCTGACGTCACGCTGCCACTACCGAGGAGCGGTAGCCATCTTGGTATTTGATTTTACAATTAATTTATTTACTCCATGTGGATGTTTTTTTACTACTGTGATTTAAACTCCTCAATAAATACTACACTATATAAGCACTTTCTGGCTCCTGTGGTTGAGCTGATTCCCCCCAGGATTGGATGACACCTGCCCCAACTGGTGGATGGATGGAGCTGCAGGAGTAAATCCGGAGCGGTCATTATACCCCCATATGTGTGACATAAACAGATGTGCTGATTTAATTGCAGTCCAGTGAGTGTACATCCATCCGAGGTGGTGGATTCTCTTCATCAATAACCGCACATTTGCACTTGCACAGTTGGATAAAGGACATTAGCAGTTTTCACTGCCTACTGTATAATATTTATGGTCATCACAGACTTTCAGTGATTTATTTGATTGCACTATTCACGCACTTGTTTGCACTTTATATAATCGAGTATGATATAAGATATTTATGTTTCATGAGTTTACAGCGCTGCACTTTTATGATATACATTTACATTGGGACAGTTACCGATACCTTAAGTGTTAGCAGCTATTTCATTTATCCGTAATGAATTTATTTACATAATTTTACATATAATTTTTTAGAGTTTGCTTTTATACTCTATTTATGTGAATTTATGAATATATGAATTATTACCTATACCCTACAGTACTAACGACTACTAGGTATAATACTAACTATAAGATCCCATTACATACGCTTGCTTATATTTCTTTATAAATACAGTATAGCAGCAAATTTGAATTTTGTGAGAGGGGAAATGTTTAAATGAACTAAAAATTTACCAGAACAAGAAGGTCTATTGGATAAATATTTGCTAATTAAATGGTGAGGGCAAATAATAGAATCGCCACATGCATATAAAGTGAGCCAACAACCCTTACCAGTTTGATCAGTTTTAGATTGTTTTATTAGGATCTGTACATTATTATGAAAAATAGCAACTTCATCTTACATTAGACCAGACTTACCACTCCTGTTATTCAGGACTAATTCAGAAATTCGTAGAGCAGCAAAGAAATACAGAACAAAAGTCGTATGAAAAAGCAACGCCTCATACTCTGAACGGCAAACAACAGAAGTGGACAGGCGGAGTTGTTTTAAGATATCTAAAGAAATTGTCCTGCACATACCAGGAAAAAATGTAGTTTTCCTGTATCCTTTGAGATCTTGCCTAACAGAGAAAAAACTAGTACAGGCTGGTAGATTATAAAATTTAAAGAAAAAAGAAACTCCAGCTAAGATTTTAACAATATGGCTATTTGAAAATTGAATTTGCATCAGGGAACAGAGAAAAGTCAAGACAGATTGTTCTGAAGGAGAATGACCAGAAAACCCCAAACGTTTATTAAATAAAACCCCTCTCTGCCATGTGACTGAATATTTGGTCCATATTTTCAGAGCAAGTGAATTCTTAATAGCAGACCTAACAGCAACTAAATTAAATCCAAGAGATGATTCGGGTGGGAAAGACCCACTGGATCCACAGTCGGAACAGGTTGTTTGAAACGAACCATCTGGAAGCTAATAATGCGTCAGGGGTAATATACATTTTTCCTGGTAAAAATTTTGCTTTTACCCAGATAATGAATCTTAAACATAGAAGAACAAAGTATCGCAAAAAATTTGATTACAAAAATGAATTTAGAGGAGAGACAATTTTTCTGCGAAATATACTCCTTTGTTATCTGAATGAATAGTGATCCTTTTATTAGCAAAATGTTTTCCCCAAATTTCAAAAGCCACCACAATGGGAAAAAGTTCCAGTAAAACTATGTTCTTAGTAGATTTTTTAAGAACCCATAAAGTGGCCATGAATCACAGCACCAATGAGTATGCCAGATTGCTGCAAACCGTAAAGAGCCGGCAGCCAAGTAAAAATTTCTAAGTCAGCAGAAAAAACAAAATCTTCTTGAAAGAAGGCTAGACCATTATAATCATTTAGAAAACGAGACTATACCATTAGATCATCTTTAAGATCAGAAGTAAGACGAATATGAGAAAAAGGGGATTTAAACCCAGACGTGGCCAAGGATAAACGTCTCGAAAAAATCCTGCCTGCGGCATGATCCTGGATGCAAAAGCAAGTAAACCTAACAAAGATTAAAGTTCTTTTAATAAGACCTTTTTCCATGGTAAGAAAAAAGATATTAATGACTGAAGTCTCGCTATTTTGAGAGGAGGAAGCTGAAATTGTAATAAAGAAGTGTCAATAGATATACCCAAAAAACGGTGAAGGAAACACAGTTTTTTCAAAAGCTAGGAGAATACCAAAAGCGTTTGCTATAAGAAAAAACAAGCAAAGTAATAGTGAACAAATAGGGGCATCAGGAGGACCTACAAATTGGAAATCATTCAGGTAATGGATCACACCAGTGACCCCCCGCCGGGGGTTCCAGTGCGGTGCTGCCGACCTGTCTCCGTGCGCCCCCCGGCGGGCACAGCACAGGCACGAGGCTTCCCGCGCTCTGCAGCCGCCGGAGACAAAAGTCACGCTCCTGAAAGCGCGGCCAGAGTCAGGGGGTGTGCCTCGTTGCCCCAGCAACCCGACGCTGGGCCGGCCATTGCTGGGGCAACCGCGAAGTGTCCTGTGCCGGCTTAAGAAGGCCAGTGTGGGACCTAGGTGGGTGTGTGTGCTTGTTCCCCGCTCGGGACAGGGTGCTGTGCGGGGTCTGAGCTGAGGTCAGACCCCACAGCTGAGACCCTGCCGAGTCCCTGCGAGCCTGCTGTGTCCCTGGCAAGCTGACCGCCCTGTTTTCCCCCTGCTCTTGAGAGAAGCGCTGTGTGGGGTCTGAGCTGAGGCCAGACCCCACAGCCAGGACCCCCGCTGAGTCCCTGTAGGCCTGCTGGTTGTCCCTGGACAGCTGACTGCTGTGAGGGTTCCTGTCCGCTGATTGCTGCTGGCCCTGGAAAGCTGACTGCTGTGAGGATCCCTGTCTACTGACTGCTGCCGTCCCTGAAACCGTGAGTGTTCCTGCACATTGTCTGCTGGTTGCCCCTGGAAACTACCTGCCGTGAGTGCCCCTACTAGCCGCATGCAGCAGAGTGCCTGGACTGTCCGTGAGCCTGCTGTTGTCCCTAGAGAGCTGTGTGGGGGCTGTGCTGAGGTCAGACCCCACAGCCAAGATCCCGCTGAGTCCCCGTGAGCCTGCTGTTGTCCCTAGAGAGCTGTGTGGGTGCTGTGCTGAGGTCAGACCCCACAGCCAAGACCCCGCTGAGTCCCCGTGAGTCTGCTGTTGTCCCTAGAGAGCTGTGTGAGGCCGTGCTGAGGTCAGATCCCACAGCCAAGATCCCGCTGAGTCCCCATGAGCCTGCTGAGGTCAGACCCCATGAGCCTGCTGTTGTCCCTAGAGAGCTGTGTGAGGGCTGTGCTGAGGGCAGACCCCACAGCCAAGACCCCACTGAGTCCCCGTGAACCTGCTGTTGTCCCTAGAGAGCTGTGTGAGGGCTGTGCTGGGGTCAGACCCCACAGCCAAGATCCCGCTGAGTCCCCGTGAGCCTGCTGTTGTCCCTAGAGAGCTGTGCAGAGTGCCTGGACTGTCCGTGAGCCTGCTGTTGTCCCTAGAGAGCTGTGTGGGGGCTGTGCTGAGGTCAGACCCCACAGCCAAGATCCCGCTGAGTCCCCGTGAGCCTGCTGTTGTCCCTAGAGAGCTGTGTGGGTGCTGTGCTGAGGTCAGACCCCACAGCCAAGACCCCGCTGAGTCCCCGTGAGTCTGCTGTTGTCCCTAGAGAGCTGTGTGAGGCCGTGCTGAGGTCAGATCCCACAGCCAAGATCCCGCTGAGTCCCCATGAGCCTGCTGTTGTCCCTAGAGAGCTGTGTGAGGGCTGTGCTGAGGTCAGACCCCACAGCCAAGATCCCGCTGAGTCCCCATGAGCCTGCTGTTGTCCCTAGAGAGCTGTGTGAGGGCTCTGCTGAGGTCAGACCCCATGAGCCTGCTGTTGTCCCTAGAGAGCTGTGTGAGGGCTGTGCTGAGGGCAGACCCCACAGCCAAGACCCCACTGAGTCCCCGTGAACCTGCTGTTGTCCCTAGAGAGCTGTGTGAGGGCTGTGCTGGGGTCAGACCCCACAGCCAAGATCCCGCTGAGTCCCCGTGAGTCTGCTGTTGTCCCTAGAGTGTTGTGTGAGGACTGTGCTGAGGTCAGACCCCACAGCCAAGATCCCGCTGAGTCCCCGTGAGCCTGCTGTTGTCCCTAGAGAGCTGTGTGAGGGCTGTGCTGAGGGCAGACCCCACAGCCAAGACCCCGCTGAGTCCCCGTGAACCTGCTCTTGTCCCTAGAGAGTTGTGTGAGGGCTGTGCTGAGGTCAGACCCCACAGCCAACATCCTGCTGAGTCCCCGTGAGCCTGTTGTTGTCCCTAGAGAGCTGTGTGAGGGCTGTGCTGAGGGCAGACCCCACAGCCAAGATCCCGCTGAGTCCCCGTGAGCCTGTTGTTGTCCCTAGAGAGCTGTGTGAGGGCTGTGCTGAGGTCAGACCCCGCAGCCAGGGCCCCGCTGAGTCCCCGTGAGCCTGCTACCGTGAGTGTCCCTAGAAGCCTCCTGCTGCTGAGTGTCTGCAAGCCGCTTACCGTGAGTGTCCCTAGAAGCCGCCTGCTGCTGAGTGTCTACAAGCCGCTTACTGTGAGTGTCCCTAGAAGCCGCCTGCTGCCGAGTGTCCACAAGCCGCTTACCGTGAGTGTCCCTAGAAGCCGCATGTTGCGGAGTGCCCTGGACTGCCCCTATTGTTTGCCCAGATTACCCTTGCCTGAACTGTCCTTATTGTGTGCTCGGGTTACCCTTACCTGAACTGCCCCATTCCGTGCCCAGATTATAACTATCTGGACTGCCCCCTGAGTGCTTGGGCCATCGCTACCCGAAGCGCCCTATCGTGGCCAGATTACAATTATTTTGGGCTCCTCCCCTCTCTTCCCCTTTTTGGGTACCTGTATGCTACCTTCCTGCCCTGATTGAGTGCCTTCCATAGTTCAATAAAGCTTTGTGTGTTTACCATCTTCTTTGTGTGTTCTGTCCTGCCTACGCTTCCGACACACTCCCCTTCTTGGGTCCCCCGTCAGTACTTCTGGCCCCCCTCCTTGCTTTGTACCCCCAGAGCAAGTTGCTTACTCTGAGGGCACTCATGTATGCTCGCTCCCAAGCCATCTCTGTGTGTCTATGGGACACACAGAGCGTGGCTCAGTCCTGCCCCTCGCTCCCTCCTCACTGGCTGTGATTGACAACAGCAGGAGTCAATGGTTCCCTTTGATATGTATCAGCCAATGAGGAGAAAGACAGCTGGATTCTTCTCTTGTGCACATCGCTGGATTGGGATCAGGCGCAGGTAAGCAGTAGGGTGGCTGCGGGGGTGATGCTGCACACTGAAGGTTTTTTTACCGTCATGCATAGAATGCTTGAAAGTAAAAAACCTTCATTCTTTACAACCACTTTAGAGCAACTAATCAGACTTCAGGACTGCAGTCCAGAAAATAAAATGTGCTGAGGGTCAGGTGAGTTTCTTTGACATTTGTATAAACACTGGAGCCTCATTAGAAAGGAATGAGGGAACCCTGCTGTGCATAAAACACATGGTATTGACATCCACAATGGCAGAATAAAAGCATACCATGTTTGCTGCAATAGATAAAAAAATGGGAATGGGCCCTTATAAACAAGGGCCACTTTAATAGCAGTAACAGAATGTTGTCTTGCCATTTAAATTGCTGTGGGCAATAATATTTAGCTGCTGAGAAAAATCTCAAGTTATATTTCAGAATCAATTATACAGGCTGAAGATCTGTGATATGAGAGTAAATGTTGGCTTGAAGTGTTCAGAAAATTATCCTCTCATAATCAAAATTATAAAGTATAATTTCTATGATAAATTCAGAAGCTTGATTATGTATGAAGGAAGTGACCTGATTAAAAACGTCAATATTTGTCCATGCCCGTTAAACTACTTGTTCCTTGATTTCCCTCAGGAGTAGAGGAATTGAGCTTCATGGCAAATTTACAAAATATTCCTATTAGCTGAGTACAAGTTAAATTGACCACACAGTATATGCTTTATTATATGCAAACACATCAAACAATTGGCCCAATATCACAGCATGAAGGTGGGAAGCACCTTATTTATCCTTTCTGGTAAATACAGATTTAACCTGGACTGTAGCTGATAACTGTTGCAAACCTTCGTTTGGTACTGCTGTATTATGTGGACAGGGTTTAACTGAATATGCATTAATGCAGAAGTGCAGCAGTGATGTGCAGCCTCCCTGACGGTATTCTCGAGTTTAGCTCGGGGTAAAGTTTCAGTATCACAAGCGGTAACCCCGAGCTACACTCGGGCTTACCATGAGGCGCTGCTCCGTGATCCTTCGATCACTTACCTTGTCCTGCGCTCCCGCGATGTCCCTCCTGCAGTGTCCCCTGTAATGTACTCCGGCGGATGCCGGCATCTGTCATCTGGGTTCCATCCCCTGCGAGCGTCGGGACGTACAGGGATAGAACTGGCGGGAAATTTGAAAATGACAAAAAGTGACATTCACTAAATACACTAAAATCACATAGTAAAACATTCCTGTATCAAACCATTTCACATACATTTTGCCCCGAGTGCTTTGTCCTGTGCCCTGCCTACATTTTTACCGTTCTTTCCACCTGGAAACTGAAAAACGTCCATGGCATCCAAAACGCGCCCCTTTAGGTCAAAAGCAGTTTTACACCAGCTAGAGAACAGCGATAGTAAATCAGAACCACTTGCAGAATTGAGTGATAATTATTCGTGGGGAAATTCATCATCAGACACTGAAAACGATTCTGCAACTTTGCTCAGTGATCTGCGAACTTGGCGCTATATTTCAAATTTCAGTGTTTTTGGTTTGATTATACTATTGAATTAAATTTTTTATTATTTTTTATGATTATTTATTAAATTATAATTTATGATTTTGTGTTTCAAATTTTAACATACCCAGGATGTTTACTAGACTCTTGTTCTGACAGATTCCAGTGAGTTATTCCTAAAAATTACAGGCCTACAATAAAAAAAATACATATTTCCATGCACAAAAATGTACTGCTTTGAGCACAGAAATATGGACATAATCAGACCGCTAGGGAGGTTAAGGAGACCATGTTACAATGATTGTGTTTGGGGAAACTCCAGTGCAGAGGGCAGCCATCCTGACTGGGTCTAATTAGACCCTGGAGGGGACTGGCTCATGCAACAAAGCAAAGAAAAGTGCGTCAGGCTGGTGAGGAAAGGGGGGACGACTGCCTGGAGGCAAGCAGGTTGTGGGTAAAGGACTGGGCTTCTGCTGGCTGAACAGAACCCTGCAACAGCTGACCACAATCGGGAGAAGAAAAGAAACTACTCACCTTGTCTCAGAGGTCAGGAACTTTCTGTGAAAGTGGAAAACCCAAATACTCCTGCGCTTAGGGATGGACTCTATGTTATAGGGATCACACAACGAATGTCTTGGAATATGTACGCCTTGCTGCCTTCAAAGAACTGGGGAGTCCAAAAGTACTAATAGACAAAAACAAAACAGAGGGCGCACCGGCCTTGTGCATTACCTTTAAAAATATATTTATTAAATTTAAAAGAAGGTATTCTACTCACAAAAGTACATTAATATAAGCACATCATATGAGACCGCTCTGTCCAATTCGCACTGCGTTTCTGAATGGTGATGAGAATGATGGACATCCAAAATGGCTGAAGTGTTTTGAGGACTAGCCTCTTCCGTGTCAGCCATTTTGGATGTCCATCATTCTCATCACCATTCAGAAGCGCTTTGCAAATTGGACAGGGTGGTCTCATATGATGTGCTTATATTCATGTACTTTTGTGAGTAGAATACCTTCTTTTAAATTTAATAAACATATTTTTAAAGGTAATGCAGAAGGCCGGTGCGCCCTCTGTTTTGTTTTTCTCTGTCAGGAACTTTCTCCCTGGGATGGTGTGAGGTGTGATTTGAGTGCCTGATGTGATCAGACTGAACTAGAGAGCACTCCTACTGCTTGTGAGGAAGGAAAGGAGGGACTGTTCCAGAAGGATTGAAAGAGAAACACCACAGCAATTTGAAGTGAACCAGAACATGTGTACAGAGACTCAGAGGAGGGTGCCCTGGGTCAGGTAAGAGACTAACATTGTACAACTTCACCTGTTGTCTGCTGAGAACTGTTGTGCTTTCTTCAAGGGCCCCAACTTTGCCAGATGTTTTTTTAATCAATCACTGGCCAGTGAGATACAACAGGGACTGTTATAACATTAGGGCTGTCTTTATATACAGTTGCTAGGCAAATGCAGTTCAGTTCATTTAACTGCTGTTAGTCAGAATACTGCTGGTGTTTAAACATATCTCTCAGAGCAGTAGCGTCCCGAGGCAGGTGCGGGGGGTGTGCACCGCACCAGGTGACACCTACCTCATGGGGTGACACCGGACTCGCTCCACGAAAAGGTAAGTTGTAAAGCAAGCGGACGATCCCCACAGAATGGATCGGATCTGCGGATTGAGCATAATAGATCGGATTCCGATCCATTATGCTCCCCAATCTGCAGATCCGATCCATCCTGCGGGGATCATCAGCTTGCTTTACAACTTACCTTTTCGTGGAGCGAGTCTGGTGTCCCCCCGTATAGGTTGCATGCCGACGATCCCCGCAGGATGGATCAGATCTGCGGATTGGGGAGGATAATGGATCGGACTCCAATACATTATGCTCAATCCGCAGATCCGATCTATCCTGTGGGGATCATCGGAGGGGGTGTCATCAAGTGTTATGGCACCGGGTGACACCAACCCTAGGGACGCCCCTGTCTCAGAGTAATGTGATTGTCTTATTGAATGTTTGTATAGGTACATTTGCTAATCATTTCTCCTTTTAGGCTTTGCTTGGCCTAATAAATACTTTGAAATACTTTGAAATACCTCAAGATGTGTTGGTAAGTGCTGGGTGGGCTAGGTGTGTCATCTTCAGGTGTGCAGAGAAATCTCAAAACAATTCAGCTGCTCCTCCAGGGCTAGCACCACATAGAAAATTGTCATTAGCCTGTGTGCCCCCATTTTGGAATCACTATAACCTTTGATGGCCTAGGAGAATAAACTGACTACAGAGCTAATTGGTGAGTTTTTTCCAGGTTTACCACCAATAAGGACAGATTAGTTGGCGATTGTTATTATTCTGAATAGCTAAAAAATAATTATTTCCTGCATTATGTAGGTTTAATTGTTATCACGTACCCTGATTAAGGCCCTTTTCATCTGTTTGTATGTTTTCTGCCAGTAGCGAGTTGGCAGTCTGAACCCAGCAAACTATAGAATATGATCTTTCAGGGGATAGTTGAAAGTGGATAGTGCAGTCTATTTACACTGGAGAGGGGAGGCAGAAGGGAGGGGCAGCAGAGTGCATTGCCATCTTAGGCTTCTTAGGCTATAAGGGCTGTGTGTTTTCTATTGATGCACACAGTGTAGACTCTACAGTAGTGCACAGAAAATATGCAACAAGGAACTGGATGGTAGATTAAATGGATGCATAAATCAGTAAACAGGAAATGTACCATGTTAAAAGATGCTGTTCTTGATAATGTGAACACTGACCCATAAATGGCAATCAACTGTACTGTAATAATGCTAAACCAAATTTTAACTGATACAAACAGGGTTACAAGTAGTGGCAATAACAAACCCAAATATAAATGTCATTTTGCACATGCACACATGCAGTCCCAATAGTGGGTTTGTCAGTATCCGTTCCTGGCAAAGGGGTACCCCTGGAGGTTGCTACAAGTACTTTGTTCCTAATTATTAGCATTAGCCAGCTATCGTGGGGCCCTTCTGTAAGGTGGTGCATGTGAATCAGTCCCTTGTGCAATAGATGGCTGATGGGCTGCTAAGTATGGAGCAGTCTCTATTGCTTTAACTGTGTTCAGCATGGGATTAGGATTTGTAGTCCTGCTCACTACTCCTGGCATGCGACAGGTCTGGTCTCATTAACTTGGCTGTTAGTTGACTCAGTCTCCACAATCATATCTTCACAATCATATCCCCATGATCAGACTCTCACTGGGTCCATGTTTCCACACGTAGCAACAGGTCTCTCCCGCTCCGATCCCAGCTCAGCAAGCAACTTTAAAGTGGCTCAGTCCTCTCCTCAGCTCTCTGGGCACATCTCAAGGACTCAGTCTCTCATTGGTGTAGAGGTACTTGGATCCAATGTCTGCACAACTCCAGTACCAGCACACATGCAGTAACTGTGACTCAGTCCCATGCTCTCCACAGCATGTCCATCCTTTCTGGCTCCCCTCCTTTATACAGAACTCCTTGTGGACTACATTTCTCATAGTCCTCCTGCCTTCAGCATTATCCTCCTCTTCACAAGCTCACCACTGCTGCTAGGAGGGAGGGGCAAGCAGGAAATTAACATTGAGTTGGTCCTGACAGGTACTAATAGTCATGGGCCGAACCCCCCCCCCCCCCGTTTGGTTCGCTGTCGAACAATTGAACATAACGAGGGAACAATTCGCTAAGCAGCATCTTACCGCATCTGAGTATGCAATAAGATACCACACAGCTACTAAACACATTATTTTTTGTTTGAATTGTTCCCCGCTGACAGCTGAATGTAAAAAGAATTGCTGGCATTGCGATAATTTTTTTCTTTAAAAACACGTGGCCCCCCCCATCCATACCAAGCCCTTCTGTTCTGGTATGGATGTTAAGGGGAACCCCCAAGGCAGAATTTAAAAAAAAAATGTCAAGGGGGTCCCCTCAAAATCCATACCAGGCCCTTATCTGAGCATGCAAACCAGCAGGTCAGGAAAGTGGGGGTGAGCAAGCACCCCCCCCCCCCTCCTGAACCATATCAGGCCACATGCCCTCAACATGGGGGGGTGCTTGGTGGTTGGGGCATGCCCAGTGGTTGTGGGGGTCTGTGGGTGGGGGTTCTTATCAGAATCTGGAAGCCCACATTAAAAAGGAAGCCCCCAGATTCTGCCCCCCCCCCATGTGAATGAGTATGGGGTACATAGTATTGTTGCCCATTCACAAAAAAAAAAGTGTAGTGTAAAAATTACAGGAGACAGTCTTTGACAAATCCTTTATTAAAGACAAAAATTTAAAAACTGTCCCCCAAAGTAGATCCAATGTCAGTCACGATGCCCTCCGCCACCACTGACCTGAGAGCTTCGCTCTCGTCGCTGGCTCCCGCCGTCTGACAGTTGCGTTGGAGTGACAGTTCATAAATAGTGTGATGATGTCATAAGGGGTTGGGGTCACCCCCGCCCCTTGTGACATCAACATGAGCTGTGATTGGCCAAAGCATTTTGTCTGACTCATGGTCAGGTGCATTGCTTTGGCCAATCATAATGCACTGTCAGGGCAAAGGGCAATTGTGGGGTGTGGCGGGCGAATAGCATGCCGAATGCCCTTGCCGTTCGTGTGTTCGCCGAAACACACGTACAGCTGATGTTCGAGTTGAACTAACATTCGTCTTGAACATACAACCCATCCCTCGTTACTAACATGATGTGTGATAGATACCTTGTTGTTTAAAGCCCACAGATGCAGGATTCTGTCTAGACATGCTAATTTTTTTGATCTTCCAAATAGAGCATGAAAAAGCATGTCTGAGATGGTTCACTTTGCATTTGTAGGTTAGTTTTTTTTCCTAGAGTCTCCTTTAATAATATTGCATACGCTGACCAGCAGTTGCTACTCTAGGATGAGAACAGAAATGTTAGCAGTGGCAAGAAAATGTTAACAGGCACTGCATGCCCAAATGTATATTAAGCAAAGGCGGATTCACAAAGACTAAATTGTGGGTATTGCCCCTACCACCTAGACTTGAGGGGTACACTCCCCAGGGCAGATAATAGAAGACAGGAAGGATCCGTGTAGGTACAAAGTAAAGTGTTCCACTTTTCACAAAGGTTAAAGCATTAACCACATCTCTAATATAACAAATGTGCAATTCACAAATATGACACCAGGCAAATGTAAGGAAATCTTACATGTGAGAAACATTTAGACTGCCATTGGTGATTTACCATTCCGCAAATGCTATGGCTGTCATGCTGAATCTTTTGCCTCAATGCTTTCTTACTCACAATCTTAAAACATGCATGCAAGCAATGACTTCTGCTTTACTCTCACTTTCCTGAAAAGACAACTTTTTCCAAAACTATTGAAGTTGAAGGTTCTCTACAACAGCCTAGAAACTAACATTTTCTGAAGAAGGGCAGAAATGGGAGATAGATCTTTTAGGAAATATTTACTTTAAATGTAAACAATTAGGGGAATCTTTGTGGAAAAACTGAAAACAAATGCTTGATTTCAGCTAAGCAATCAAGATCAGTGATCATGTCCTTATAATCAAGATGCTTATGTCTGCTTATCTTTTTCTTTAATAATCTGGTAGAGAGGCGCACAAAATCACTTAGGCTGACCATACACTAGTAGAATTTCATATGAACATTCATATGAAATTTATCAGCAGAACATTTTCATAATATTCTTTTTAGCCATTATTGAGTCATCAAGTTTCATTAGAAAGCCCTTAAATTTTTGAACAAATCTGGCAATTTCAGTTTAATTTAGGATGTATTAAACAGGTTTTGTTACAATATGTAGAATTTTTCATTTGCTTTTTCCCAACTGAAAACCGCATTCCCTGTTAAAAATTTTATTCATGCGAGAAAAACATTCCACCTTGTGCCTTCAAATATTTTCTTCACTGCAGTCGAAAATGAACTTCCAATTCATTCCAATAACCATTACAAAATCAAAACAAACATTTTGAAAACAAAAATGTTCATATGAAATTATACTAGTGAATGGCCAGCTTCAGATGCAGGAACCAAAGTATATGGATTTGTGTTCTCATCTATAAAGCAGTATTAAAGGAGAAGTATGGCCAAAGCTATTTTGGCTATACGTCTCTGCGAGCGTGAGACAGTCACTTCCACCCCCTCCACAGCTCATTATCCCAGTGAGTGCTGGAGGGGCAAAGCAGAGAGCTGAAGACTGACAGTCACTGGCTCTCTGCACAGTGAAGCCTGAGAACTGAGTGATCAATTGTATTTAATCACTTAGTTCTTGGTGTACAAGCAGCGGGTGACAGATTCAGCATCAGACCAATGCTGCATCCATGTGCTGTAGGTAAGTATGAATCACTGTTTACAATACCCAAGCTCTACTGCTGGTGATGCTATCCAAGGCTGAAAACTGGTGCCTTTAGCAGGGATGTGCAGTCCCTCAATACTTTAAATGTAGATAGATATAAACCAGCAACTCGGAGGACTCAAATGTTGAAAATCTTTATTGGCTGCACAAGTGCATTCAGTAAAATAATGCTAATGCATTTCAGCCGCAGTTGCCTTACTCATAGCAGGTGCTATAAGACCACAGTGGCTGAAATGCGTTAGGATTATTTTACTGGATGTACTTGTGCAGCAAATAAAGATTTTCAACATTTGAGTCCACCGAGTTGCCAGTGAGTATGAATGTTTTTTTTTTCCTGCACTTGCATTTACATTTGACTTTATATATATTTTTATTAGTAAATGTTCACAGGTACAAATACCTTGAGACAAGCATCAACGTCATTTTCATTTGGAATATCTCCACACTGTGTCCCTCTTCACTGCTTCTCCAAAGTCCTGGTTGGGGAGTACACAATTTACAAATGGAAATGATCCAATGTGTCAAATTTACACATCCCATTCCTTTTGTCCTGTCCATAATATACACTTGTACCCTAAAAATGGTAATGAAGCAGTAGGTAATGTTACAGTTTCGGCCAAGAGCATTCACATCAAGGAGGTTACACTGGGCCTCCAGAGACCCTGAAAGACAGCGTAGACACCCTATAAGCGGAAATGAAATACACCAAGCCTTCAAAGGCTCATTATGTTACACACAAAGTGGGAACATAAAAAAATATTCAATTATATAAGGTATGCTGTCACAATAATTTTTTAAGGCGGGTTTACTAACAAATTAGCAGAATTCTACAACAGTTTTTCATCCCTGAGTTATTGTTTGCGTCTAATGCCATTTTGACATATTTTCTGGATGTAGATGAATGAAGTTCCAGATTTCTACACTTCATAACTATGGTGTGACAAGATTAAACTACCTCCATTATTGCTTATAAGCTTTTTGTTGAACAAAGAAATCAATTTTGTTGTTGAAACAACAGAAACTAGATCTAAGGACCACTTGGTATAGAATACAACATCATAATGTAAGACTTTTCCAGTGGGAAATGTGTAAACATCTCCTCCCTTTCCAGGGTGGTATAATCAATAGACTCTGCATGACAATCATGTACCTGCAACATTTTCATGATGGAAGCACTTGTTCTTATTGACCCAAATCATACTAATTAATAAAATGTATGAGAACAATCACTCTTCAGTGCAATAAGTTTAGCTGAAATCTTTACCCATTATCTGTATGATTAAATGGCCTCCATTAATCTTTGACAGCAACTTGTGATCTTTGGCCTGCTCCCTTTATCTCCTTGTTGCTCTTGCTTTTGGCCAAATTGAATTACATCTAATCTGACAGGCCCAGTCAGTGAAACAATTGGCTGGTTTGGTGTCCCAAGAGGGTCTGAGGGTCTTTATTAGTGATGGGTTATTAATTTCAGTGCCAGTGGCAGGTGCTAACTTTTACCTAATTAACCTTCCAAATACATCTGAAAGCAAACAGCATGACAATATGTGTGTTAGAGAGTCCTCCCTATTCTTCGTCAGTATTATTTACATTCTGAGTTCCCGCTGAGCTAACAATGCTTATAAAGGCAGTTCAAGAAGCTGGTTTAGCCGTTAAAGTTCTCAGCCATTCTGCATATTATTATTATTATTATTATTATACAGGACTTATATATGGAGAGTATATAGTATATGTTGCTTGAATGTCATGTACAAGTGTTCAGGGTTTGATGTATGCGAATAAAGAACAATGATTTAAAAATTACAAAAAGATTAGGTTCAATGCCAGAAATATTTTGTAATTTTTTTCAATCATCTTAATCATTTTAACAGCTGAAGAAAAAACATATACTGTGTATTTAACAATTCTGCAATCTGCACCTCTGACAGGAGGTCAGTATTATTTTGCTTTATCACTTTTATGGAAATCAAGGAGGGCATTTAGAACTCTGGTTGATAGGCGAAGTATTCAATATGGTAGCATCAATTCTTGTATGTTTTATAGGTCTTTGTAGGTTAGGAACATCTTGCAAGCACGTGTGCCTATAATACTTGCTTAATACAGGAACAGATCCTAGGGGGGGCATTCCTTCCTCTTCTTTTTGAGTCAATAAAACACATGTAAGTTGATATGGCTTTATTTGAGTCTGTTGACTGGATGCTTCTCTTCCCCTTTCTGAATTAGTTTATATACTATTGTTTCAGAGAGCCCTACCTTCTCTTTCTCTTGCTGGGGTCCCCACATCTGTCAGTTTTTCAGCATCTGCTGGTCTGCACTTACCGCCACTACTTCTGCAAATGTATGTAATTATGTAATAGTTTTCGGGAAGTCAACCTAATGTTGTTGCCTTGGTAACACTTTTTATTGGTGTTGTCACACTACAGTATTGTTGATGATTTATGTATATTGAGTGGTGTAACGTCTATTTTTTTTCTTGTTTAAAATATTGTGAAACATGTTGAGCTTTGACCACTATACATCAAGATACCCCATCTAGCATTTGGCCAAGCCATGGCTGAGGCAGAATATATGGGGTCTTAATGATATTTGAGCAGTTTATAAAATTGTTTTAATATGTTCTGATTATGTATTATATAAGATTTTTTTGCCTGTGTAATTTCAATAAAAGTATTTTAATGATATTTGCAGTGCCTATAAAGTCCATGTCTTTTTCTTAAATCATAGTCTTCTCCATCACGCAACAGTGGACTTGGAAGTAGGATGTCCCTTGAGAAGTCCTGAAGACAGGTCAAACAAGAAATATGTCTTCCTAATTGAAGCAGTTCCTTTGAGATGGACTCTTATGGCTCTGACTACGTCCAGGCAATGGAGAGCAATTTCCTTTGGGTGCTATTGAGCAGGGCACAAGGATTATGTCTTCAATGAGGTGAAAAACTGACACCAACTTAGGAGGAAAAGATGGTCTTGGGCATAAGACTACCTGAGGAACGGCTCCTTACAAGAAAGAGCTGCCAACTCATAGACATGTCTGACAGACATGCCAGACACCAAAAAGGCTACTTTGCATTAAGGTCTTCTTAGTGGATATCCCTGAAGGGTTTAAAAAGTAGTTTCTGCAGGGAAAAGAGAACCAAGTTGGACTCCCAAAGAAGTACAGGGTGTTGTGAGGGGGGCTTGATACAGGATACACCTTGAATAAAGGTTTTGATAAGAAAGAGCGAAGCCAGAGGCTTTTGAAAAAGAGAGGCCAAAAACTATCCTTTCAGAGTATTTAAGCCCAGAATGCGAGGTACAGGAGTAATCTCTGGGAATTAAGGCCAAGAAGGATTTCCGAATATGATATTGGATCTTTCTGGAAGTTGCTTTTAGCATAGTAGGAATGTGGACTGCAGATACCACTGGACAGTGAGTCTTATGGCATGAAATTACCTTGCTTGCTTTCTTCAAGGCTGCATGACTCCTGGTGCACCTTTGATGGTTAGTGTAGGCCAGGGCCATGGCATTCTCTGACTGCACCCTGATTGGGTATTCATGCAGACGAGGTAAAAGGTTTCAGAGACATTCCTATTGCTCTGAATGCCGTCATGTTCCTTGGATCCCAAGGGACTGAAGCACTCCTCCCCAGCCTGAAAGACTGACATCTGTTGTGATCACATTACAGTGATAAGGAAGGAAAGACTTCCACATTGTTGAGGCTAGGCTGGAGATCCATCTAATTAGAGAATCCCGTGCTTGGCTGGAATGGAGCATAGATAGATCAAGAGAAGGAGCAGTTTGTCCCAGGTCAACAATATGTTGGAATATTCTAAAAAGTGGGTGAATGGTACAACTGCGAAGGAGACTACCACAAGGCCTAGGACTCACATGGAGAATCACACGTGGGATGTCTCTTTGATCTCAAATCTTGAGCATGAGCTCCGAGAGAGGGAGAAATTTCTTCTCTGGAAGCAAAATCTTTGCATGGGATGTGTCCAGGACTAGTCCCAAGTATTCTATGCAAACAGAAGGCTAAAGAGCAGATTTTTGTGAATTGATCACCCAACTGAAAGCCTGGAGCATCTTAATTGTCCTGTGGGTGTTTGCAGACACCTGGAAGAGAGATGAGTCCTTCAAGAGAATGTCATCCAGATAACCTGGGACCTAGATGGCCTGAGTTGTGAAAAGGGCAGGAGGAGTTAGGACATACTGTATGTGAAGACTCTGAGAGCAGAGGATAGGCCAAAATGCAGTGCGCCAAGGTGAAAGTGACCGTCTGCTACTGCAAATCTCTGAAAACACTATGGAAAACATCTTGGTTGTCTACAGATGCCAGGTATTCTCCTTGTCTTAGAGAAGCAATAACCAACCTTTGGGAATTCCATACGATATATTGAAATTTGAAGGTATTTGTTGAGGGGATTTAGGTTCAGAATAGGACAAACACCACCTCTGAGTTTTGGTACCATGAAAAGGTTTGAATAGAAACCTCTGAACCCATCTTCTGAAGGTACTGGCACAACTACTCCCCAGAACAAGAGATGGTTTACAGTATTCTGCAAATCTGTCCTTGAGTAATTGGTTGATTTGAGGAAAAAAATAGTGAGGTGGTAGAGTTTTGAACCTCTACATTGTTACTCTATTTTGTATCTCTGTAAAACCACAGACTGAACCCACAGGTCTGGAACATCTCTTACCCAGAGAGAGGCAAAATGTAACAGATTATTATTATTATTATACAGGATTTATATAGCGCCAACAGTTTGCTCAGCGCTTTACAATATAAAGGGAGACAATACAGCAACAATACAGTTCAATACAAGAGGGATAGGACGGTCCTGCTCCTTGGAGCTTACAATCTAGGAGGGAGGGGTTAGTGGTACAAAAGGTAATAACCGTGGGGGATGGACTGATAGGAGGAATAGAAGATTCGGTTATTAGATGAAGGCAGGATAGGCTTCCCTGAAGAGATAGGTTTTCAGAGATAGCCTAAAAGTGGGCAGAGTAGGCGATAGTCTGATAGATTGGGGTAGAGAGTTCCAGAGGATGGGGGAAGCTCTGGAGAAGTCCTGGAGATGAGCATGGGAGGAGGAGACAAGGGAGCTAGAGAGCAGGAGGTCTTGTGAGGAGCAGAGAGTACGGTTTGGGTGATATTTTGAGACAAGATTGCTGATGTAATTTGGGGCAGAGTTATACATGGCTTTATATGTTATTGTTGATGTTTTGAATTTTATCCTTTGGGCAGTGGGAAGCCAGTGGAGGGATTAGCAGAGAGGGGTGGCTGATACAGAACGGTTAGTAAGGTGGAGGAGTCTGGCAGCAGCATTCATGATAGACTGAAGAGGGGATAGCCTGCGATTCGGTAGGCCAATGAAGAGGGAGTTATAATAGTCAAGGCGAGATATAACAAGGGAGTGAATAAGTTGCTTAGTGGTTTCCGAGGTTAAGAACAGCCATATCTTGGAGATGTTGCGGAGGTGAAGTCTACAAAATTTGGACAGCGATTGGATCTGGGGCTGAAAGGACAGATGGGAGTCTAGGATTACACCTAGTACCCTGGCATGAGGGGAGGGACTGATGATTGTGTTATTGATCTTGATGGAGAAGTCAGGGGAGGGGGCACGGGCTGGGGGGAATACTAAGAGCTCAGTTTTGTAAAGATTGAGTTTGTGGAAGTGGAGTGACATCCATGCCGATATGTTGCTTAGTAGGCTAGTAATGCAAGAGGAGACTGAAGGGGTGAGGTGAGGGGTAGAAAGATAGATTTGTGTGTCAGCAGCATAGAGGTGGTATTTAAAGCCATAGGAGTTTATCAAGTGACCAAGGGAGGAGGTGTAGATGGAGAAGAGTAGGGGCCCAAGGACGGAACCTTGAGGGACCCCTACAGAAAGAGGGAGTAAAGAGGAAGAGCCAGAGTTATAAGTAACGCTGAAGGAGCGCTGCGATAGGTAGGAGGAGAACCAGGAGAGAGCAGAGTCTCTGAGACCAAGAGAGTGGAGTTTTTTGAGGAGGAGGGGATGGTCAACCGTATCAAAAGCTGCAGAGAGGTTGAGGAGTAAGAGTATGGAGTAGTGGCCATTGGTTTTAGCAGTTAGTAGATCATTAGTGAGTTTTAATAGGGCAGTTTCAGTGGAGTGTAGTGAGCGAAAGCCAGACTGTAAAGGGTCAAGAAGGTTGTTGTCAGTGAGGTAGGAGCCCAGGCGATTGTAGACTAAGCATTCTAAGAGTTTAGAGGTAAATGGGAGCAGGGAGATTGGTCTTAAGTTGTTCAGGTTGGTGGGATCCAGGGAGGGCTTTTTAAGTATGGGAGTGATGTGTGCATGCTTTAGAAGGGAGGGGAAGGCACCATTAGAGAGGGAGAGATTGAAGATGTGAGGGAGGGAGCATAGGACGGAAGAAGAGGGTGACCGTAGTAGTTGTGAGGGGACAGGATCCAGGGGGCAGGTAGTGAGACGGGCTTCTAAGAAAACCTTAGTGACCTCTTCAGTAGTACCAAGGTCAAAAGAGGAAAGTGTTGAGGGAGGTTTAGTATAAGGTATGCTAAGTGGGATGAATGTCTGTGCAGTGGCGATGCCCCTACGAATTGCATCAGTCTTGCTTTTGAAATGATTTGCAATCTCATGAGTAGTGAGTGAGGTACTGGGTGGAGGTGGAGAAAGTAGAGAGTTAAAAGAAGAGAAGAGATGAAGAGGACTGGATGATAAGCTATTGATGAGAGTAACAAAGTAGGCTTGTTTGGCAGCACGAAGGGAGGAATTGTATGTTAAAAAAGCAGATTTATATCGGGTGAATGCTTGTTGAGATTTGGTTTTACGCCACAATCGCTACAGCACACAACTATGTCATTTAAGATTTCTGGGGTCATCAGTCTGCCAAGGTTGTAATGGTCGGGGCCTGATGCTTCGTGTTGTTAGAGGAGCAAGTGAGTCTAGTGCGGATGAAAGCAAACTGTTGTAGATATCCTCTTTATTGAGAAGATAACAGATTGAGAGGATAACAGATATCCTCTTTATTGAGAAGAGGGATTTGGGAAAGACTTAGTATGCCAAATCTTGTGCTAAAAGTAAGGGCTGAACTTTGAAGTTGAAATGGTTAGGTGCTCTGCCTTTGGAGGAAGTAGAGGCTCCTGGGGATGGGAGTTTTGAAATCCTCCACTGTGGGAGTAAATCATTCCCTCCTGTGACACATTTTATGATTTGGCCAAGTACCTCCCCAAAATGATGTCTTCCTTGAAAGGGTATAAGTGTGAGGTGTTTTATTACAGGCAGCTTCCGCTGTACAGGCTTTGAGTCACAAGATTCTGTGCATGTGACTGGAGATTAGGGACATTTTGCAAATGCATCTCATCACATGTTCTAGGCCCTCCGCACAAAAGTGCAGAGCAGAAGATAATTGCTGAGCTAAGGAATTGTCCAGGAATACAGGATGGTGTTGGTAGTTCATTGTCGTAGTCCGGTTATCTGCCGTTTGACATATGAAATTGCAGCAATGGCTGAAGAGCTGGGCCTGCAAGAGCCTTTAAGAGCATCTCAAACTTTCTACCTGAAGAATCTTTGAATGAAGGGACATCTTCAATTGTTATAGTGAGATGTTTATTTAAGACTGAGATGACAGGATCAACTACCACAACAGTCCATTTTATGGTGAGCTCTGAATAGAGTTCAACAAAGATTTTTGGAAGAGTAAAAATCTTTTCTGGAGTGATCCAATTATCATAGATTGCCCATTCTATTTGTTAATAAGCAAAGAATGTATAGATTTTGAAGGTCTCTGCCTATTAAAGGGCATAACAAGATGGAGGAGAAACTAGTGTCACAATGCCGAGTAGTGAGCATATCCACATGCAGGGGCAGACTGACCATTTGAGCACTCGGGCACTGCCCGAGGTCAGTAGGGAGCCCCCATGAAATGCCCCTGGTATCATTTATAGGCTTTTTTGGGTGTGCTTTGAGCGTGGGCAAAGACACAGGGGCCCCATGAGTTGTCAGTCCGCCCCTGTCCACATGACACATGAAGCTGCCATTTCAGGTGTAAATGAAGGTTTGTGTGAGAAATCCTTCATAGCCGCCTCTAACACTGCCTCCATGTCCTCTTCATTACCTTCTATGTCCATTTAAGTCAGACATACTGGGATCTAACTCAGATAGAGAAGGGGCATGGTGTTTTGGAGCCCTGGACAGAGGTGGCTGTATTAAAGCCATTAGTTTTCAGAGGAATTGTGACATATGCAGAAAAACTACTTTTGTCAGGTAGGCCACATAGTGCATGCCTAAACTGGAACCGGATGGAAAGACCAGTGTTAATATCACCCATGAGGGCCTCCAGCAGAGGCAAAGTTCACTTAAGATTTTTTTGCAGTGGCTCCAGTTCATCTGGTTTTTGCCATAACTATAGCTGATGGTATTCTACTGTGGAGTACTCACGATGTGGTGTGCAAAATATAAATTAAGTGTATCTGGAACACGTATGCAGCAACTGGTTTGTGACGTGTCCTCAGAGTGACCCTGTGTTACCTGACCATGATGCTGGATTGTATATAGAAGTCAAACTTTGTCCATTACAGTAGGGTTATAGTGGAGATTCGCAGTGGGGCATGTCCTCAAAAGCTTATCAGTGTCCAATCACCTGGAGATACAAGTCTATAATCCAGGGTCTATAAATATTGTTTGTGTCCTCCTGTATTGTATGATTAAAATAAAAAGCCTACCTAAATGCTCCTTTTACTTACCTAAATCCATGGTCACGTAATGTTTTATCTGGTCTTCTTTCTGCTTCCATTTACAGGAGGCAGGGTCATTCTTCAGGTGTTTATGTCATGTCTGCATGGCAGGGACACTTCCATTTGGCTCTTCAGCTGCAGAGTTTTCTCAGGATTCAGAAGGACCAGCCATGGGCACATTTGCCGTGCTGCCTTACTAGTCCCCCACACCCAAAAAAAAAGGCAACGGCGTGGGACCTGGATGGTGGACTTAGGTACTTAAAACTTGCTTTACAAGGTAAGAAAGAGGGACAGCTGAATGGATGAGGGAAGTTAATCTTTGCCTGGAAATACACATCACAACAGAATGACGTGGTGTGAAGGGAGAAGGTATGATGAAAAGTTAAGGCAGACACTTTTTGTGCTATACATAAGAGCTTCAATAAATGATACTGAACATTCTCCTTAAAGCAAATCCTTCCTAGGAGAAATATAGGGGCTGCCATTACTGACCTCCAATGCTAGGTATTTGGCTTTTATGTTTAATCTCTGGCTTGTACCACGTAATGAGTGGAAATGCATTTGCTGCCATCCCATTCCAATTATCTATGCTGACATACAGTTCCTAAACCCTTCCTCCAATTTGGATGCACATACCCTCAAATTAAAGCTGAGAGTTTGCACTTTCAGCCCATATCAATTATAGAACTATCGCTTGAATATGTTTTGGCAAATACCTGAAAAAAAACTAAAATTGTGCCTGTGTCCAAATACATATGGACCTAACTGTAGATGAATAATAGCTCATCACAGGTACCCTCATAGAAAGAAATGGGTGTGTTTGACCAGGTAGGATAGAGTTCACTGGACTGAATGGTCAAATACTGATGCCTACTGAATTGCACAATAACACTACTGTGCAATTGTTAAATTTAAAAAAAAAAGCAACACTAATAAATAGAGGTTGTTAGTACAGTCTCTATATCTACTTATGACTTTTGTTGGGCTTTAAAGTATAAGTTCACTTAAAAAAAAAAAAATAAAAACCAACAAGTTTTTTTTCTTAGTAGCCTGCAGGACATTGCATCCACGATCAGCAGATTGCAGAGGCAATGTCAGGCTCCAGCAGACTCTCAGCACCGCTGTCTGCCCATACAGGCAGACAGCTACAAAAGAGCAGGAAGAGTCAATGAACTTCAAAAGGATACTTACCAGCACCCTACCAATTTATTCTGACCTACAAGTTGTGTGCCATGATAGAAGACAAGACTTGTAGTTGATCCATTCACAGGTAGCTGTGCATGAATGATGACCCTGTGTGGGCGGAGCCCCACTGTTTTTAAATTGTGATAGAGGGTGCAGGGAATGCATCGCTGCTGCATTAGTAACATGTTAGATCCTATGGGTGTAACATGTAATTAAAAGGTTAGCTTAGTATTTGGTGTCACTGGTGTCACTAATGGGCCCAAAGTCCACAGCTTATATTTTATGCTAATGTGGCATACAGACCTATGAATGAATATGGATTTATGACATATTCATTCTTTTTTTGGCGTTTTAACTTAGGACTTGTTCAACCATGATGCAAAGCCATCAGTTTTTCTGCATGCATTCTGCAAAGGCAAAACAAAATCAATTGTTCTCTATGTGTGCTGTTCACAACACAACACTAGTATCACATGCAGATTTGTTCTCTGCAGGAATCTGCAATGAGTATGAAACTCATTGGAGCGCACATGAAAACGGATGTCTCGGCAAGTGAAATCTGCACCTCAGTTTCCATCAGTTTTTCTGCACCTATGGTGTGAAAGAGGCCTTACAGTCCCTTTAAGGTTAATACAATCACATACATGTAGTTTTAATTAACTTTAAAACAAACATCCTACAATGTGTAGGGATATGCGAGCCTGTGTGATAGGGATGCTAATTTGCTAGTGTCCTGGGGGTAGGTACTCATATGAAAGGCCCAGTATTTTCTGTATTGTGCAACACATGAGCTTAACATGAAAAGTGAATGAAAAACTGCCCTCAGCTCTATACAGGAGTTACTAACTGTTGCACCAATTTACATTTTCTGCTTCGGCTGTGTATAGTACATAATTCCCATAGGAAAGTCAGCATTAGTGAGGCCAGAGGATGAAAAATGTGACCGATTGCAATGCTGAGATTTCTTTCCAACACTGTCATTAGATAACATTTATATAGAAGTTTTGTTTTTTTTTTTCACTAAATCAGATGAATAAATCCCAAGTTACATATAATTGATAATGCAGTTATAAACGTGTGAGATATTAGTATCTTTGTTA
Organism: Staurois parvus; assembly: GCF_062004578.1. Classification (NCBI taxonomy): domain Eukaryota; kingdom Metazoa; phylum Chordata; class Amphibia; order Anura; family Ranidae; genus Staurois; species Staurois parvus. The sequence goes on along the minus strand of NW_028318161.1, from coordinate 1,208,287 downwards.
CCTAATCAATACAGCTTTCATTTCTAATTTAGGGATTTGGGAATTAAATCCCAGAGGTGAGCTAATCTGATTCACAAGTGACAGTTCAGATACTAATTTGGCAGCTTGTCATGCAGCACAGCTAATTAAGTTGAAATTTTACTTCTTTCTCATCTCCATCTGCTTTATTCTCCTGGAACACTTTAGGCTGCAGTGGAGGTATACAGGTTTTGGGCAAAGCTGGTATTCTAAGCAAGGGCAGAGCAATAAATAAGTTGGTAAACAATATTCATGACCTATTTTATGAAATACCAAGTACAGAGCCTTGCATATTTTCCATGCCCAACTGAAAATATATCAGCATTTAAACAGCACCAATAATATATGCAGCCTTTTACATACTGTACATTCAGATTAGCCCCTGGCCCTCAATAATATATGCAGCCTTTTACATACTGTACATTCAGATTAGCCCCTAGCCCTCAAGAAACTTACAATCTAAAGGTCCATATTTCACATACAAAACACACATACTAGGGTCAGTTTAGACAAGAGCCAATTAGGCTACCACCATGTTTTTGGAGTGTGGAAGGAACCCCTCACAAGCAAAGGGAAAAAATGCAAACTCTAATCAGTGTTCTGGCCAAGGACTCCAGTGCTGCTTGCTAGAAGCACTAACCACTGAGCAAAGTTTGCTGCCTTTTGTTAGCTACATTATTCTTATTGCAATAGGGGAACTATAGAAACATTGGAATGCTAAAAACTTTCCAGTTTACCAATTACCCTTCTTAGGCCATTTATAAACAGCCTAAAGGTTGAAGTGGTTATACCTGGATCGTGACTGCAGCTACAGCCACGAACGCAGCAGAATTTTTCTTCTTCTTTGGACCAGTGATTATACTTTTAGTAAAAGTAATCCAAGCCACTGGATTTTTTTTTTTAAAGTGTTGGAAGGGGCCCAGACTGGAAGTGGTTAAGGAATCTAATAATATACGTATCCTCCTAAAAACCCTAGTTGCCTGGGTGTCATTTGGATCCAATGGTTTAATACTTTGTGAATCTGAACCAAATCAGGTCAGGAGTTCGCAATGTTTTGGCTGCATTCTTGTGCCACATCAACAAGTCAGTACTGAAGCAAGTTTATCTACATGATGGCGAGGCAGTTACTATTTTCCAGGTCAGGTATGACAGCCTCTGTTTCTAACGAAGATGATGTAGGTGGGAGACACTTTATCAGACTTCATTCCTCAGTCTGAAGGTAAGTCGATACTTTGGGGTACAGTGACACTGGCTAAGGAGCACGCTAACATGAAGGTCCCTAAGGTGATCATTGGAACGTGTAAGAAGAATAAGAATGCTGCACCCAATAGGAATAAAAGTCCAGATGAAAGCTTTAAAAAAAAATTAAAAAAAAAGTAAAAATTACTGAAAGTCATTTTTGCTGCATTAGCAAAAGTGAACTGTACCCAGACGGAGCCTTTGATATTAGTACATCAGGACCGCGATATACAGTAACTCTATTTTCTCAGTTAAAACAGAAAGACTGTCCCCTCCTTACATAGACGACATATGCTCTACTTATGGCTGTAAAATAATCCATTGTACATATGGACATAAAACTAAAAAGCAGGTGGGCTTAATCCACTTTAGGAATAAAACCACATAATGAATGAATGGTAGCAGTCTGCTCTCTGGAGGATAACAAATGGGATCACTGTCACAGACGACCTCCTACCAACATCCCATGTCTAAAAGAAGCCTGATCAGCGTCTAAGAGTCTATCAAGCAATTAGAAAAAAAAAAAAAAAAAAAACCAGACACATGGCTGGAAGCAAGTTTCTTTATTGTTTTGAGGTTCCACCATCATTAAAAAATAACACCAGTAATAAATTACACATCCATCTGTACAACTCTGAATCTTTATATACTGTATATAAAAAGACAAAAACACAAATATTTAAGTGTTACCAATTTTTGATGTGAACTATACCAATGTGGCAAAGAATGGACACCAAGATGTATCCAGTGAGCAACATGCTTTGAACTAAGCTGCTTCAACTTAATGTAAACGGAAATTTGGCATTACTTCATTGGCCTTTATGGACCATCCTGAATATACTGAGAGGTATTTTAAACCAGCACAAAGAAATCAGGGTGGATTTGCTATTAGTAATTGTAGGTTTTAAATAAAACAAGGAAAACAGCTTAGATTTTGTAAGATGGTCTGGGTAACTGCTATAGGACATTCTAGCTTGACTAAAAACAAAGGAAAACAGTATTGCTGGTCAGGGAGTTATTTGGCATTATTGTAAATTTAGTTCATATAAAAATGAAATACATGTGAACTGGTCATAGTGCTGGTAGCATATACCTTAGAAAACCCTTGGATGCATACTCCCAGAAATGCAACAGTGAAAGCACAGATTTTTAAATATCTACCAGGGTCCCCTGACTGCATAGGCTATTTTCTGGAAAAGGTTAACTTATGCTTTAAAGCCAAATGCCTTTCAAACAGCCAAACACAAAGATGAGATAGATATATAGAAGCGGTTTTACATTATCAAAAGATTTGTATGTCTGTCCATCCAGAGATTTTTAAAGCTCCACCAGGAAGCACAGTTCTGTCCAGCAGGGCATAGGACATGTGTTTCTGCACTAGGCCTCATGCATTCAGACAGTGAGATGTTGGAATTATGTTTGGCATAAATTTACATGCATTCTGCCACACCTTGGGGGTGCATAATGCCTACCATACAAGTGAATAGCTGTATGTGGCTGTACTCTTACTGCTGATGTATGTCATACAGTCATGCATAGAAGCATCAGCATTTATACTAGTCCGCCCACGTGCAGTCTTTCACTTACCAGGCTGTAAGCAGCATTTGCAGCTCCACGGGGTGGACAAAAGTTTACACCCAGTATATTGTCAACATCTGTGTGCATGAGGCTTTTGTTCTGTAACAGTTAAAGATCTTGTCCCTACCCGCAGCCTTTGAATTCAAAGTTAAAACAGAATTCCAGCTTAACCTTCCTGGCGGTAATCCAGAGTGTGACTGGGGGTTAATTTCAGTACCAAAAGAGGTAACCCCGATTACACTGCAGCGATCCCTCGAGCCTTACCTTGTCCTTCGATCCTGCGAGGTCTTCCAGCTGTGTCTCCCGGCCGATGCCGACATCCGTCTTCCGTTCCCTGCGAGAGTCGGGACGTACGGGAGAGCGGAACCGGTGGAAGATTCAAATAAGTAGAAATTTGACACACAATACACTGTAATCTGTTAGTATTACATTACTGTGTCAAACTATTTTACATTTTGTCCCTAGTGCTTTGTCCTGTGCCCTGCCTGCACTTTTACCATTCTTTCTGCCTGGAAACTGAGAAATGTCCATGGCATCCAAAAAGTGTCCCTTTAGGTCAAAATTGGTTTTAGACCAGCTAGGGAACAGCTATAGTGAATTAGAATCACTTGCAGAATTGAGCAATAGTGATTCGTTGGGAAATTCGTCAGACACTGAAAATGATTCTGCGACTTTGCTCAGTGATGTGCGAACTTGGTGCTCCATTTCAAATTTCAGTGTTTTTGGTTTGATTACATTGAATAAACGTATTACTATATTATTTTTTATAATTATATAATTTATGATTTCGTGTTTCAAACGTTATCATACCCGGGATGTTTACTAGACTCTTGTTTGGACAGAGTTATTGCTAAGAATTACAGGCCTACAATAGAAAACAATTTTCCATGCAAAAAAAAAAAAAAAGTACCGCTTTGACATTCAAAAATATTGATTAGTTAGACCGCCAGGGAGGTTAAGCTTAACTAAATTTAAAAAAGGTCCCCCTCCCAATACCTATACTAACCAACCTGTACAGAAAAAAACCCACACCTTTTAACCCGCTCCAGTCACATAACCTGGTTCCCGTGTCAGCCAGCAGAGGCTACAGGGGAGAGGAGGAACTGCTGACAACAGCTGCAGCATGGAGGAAGAATACATTTTATTTTTCACACAGGTTGGTATGTGTGTTAGTAGGGGGCAAAGGATCATTTTTAAGACTAGTTAGACTTTAGCTGGAAGTCCACTTTAAGAGAGCCAGAAGACAGATAAGCTCATCTATGTCACTTAGCTGATTCTTCCTATCAGAATGCTCCTTGTTAGCATGTGAGCACTTCAGCACAGCTGACTGGCTCCTTTCCCTAGTCTGGGTTCTGCTGTACAGGACTTGCAGGAGGCTAATACCAAATCAAATTCAGATACTTGCACTAAAAATACATTTAATGATATATGAATGAATACAGAGCTGCATTAATGTGTCTTTTACATCTGCTTGGAGTTCAGCTTTACTAGATTACACTGAATGAAAGTCACTGGTGTTGATTTTCTAAAGACAAATAGATCTAGAGCACTTGAAGTGCACAGACTGAGGGAAAGCTCTGAAATGAAGGGAAGCTCTGCTAATTTTCTATCGTCCAATCATGTGCAAGAATAAATTTTTTATTTTTTTATTTTATTTGCATGTGATTGGGTATTCTTTGCAAAGTGAAGCTTTACCTCACTTGCTAAGCTCTGGAGCAAGTGCACAGTATATTTGCCCAAAGCTGGGTTTGTTTCACAGTACTTTATGAGCTTTTTTAAGCCAAAAGGCATTTCATTTAAACAAAAATAAATTGAAAAGATGGTTAGCGTATGTGAACTATTACTTGGTTATCCTAAGGGTAAACGTTAAAACTGAGTACTATCCAGCTATTCAATGTTGCTTACTAGTGTTCACAAAATATGTAGAAAAAAAAATAAAAAATCTACAATGCAGAATGTGACTTTTTTTAACCCCAACTCCAGCTATTAAAAAAAAAAAAATTTTTTTAGACAGATTTGTAAAGAGTAATCACTTCTATAAACTCTGTCTGCAACCCCTTTGGGAAGATATCTTAACAACTGTTCCTGTAAAATCACAATAAAAAAAGAAATAACAAAAGCTCCAGCAGTTCCCAGTTTTAAAAAGCGTATTATTGCAGTGTGGGTGCCTACTGCAGGGGTTTTCTATAATTTTCCTACTTGGCAGGATGTGAGTGGTTACCAACTCAATACAGGCAAACCTCTAACAAAAGCCAGACAGAGGGGCTATCATTTTCTTGCTCAAAACTAGCTGGACTTGGTTAACAATTCCATAACTTTGCTCTAAGCTTCACTGGAGTGAGCTGTAGCCACCCAAATATTTATATTTTGGAAACCCCGATTAGGTTGTAAAAATGTCTGTACTACTTATGAATTTCTTAGCTATGTATTTGAAATAACTTGTTGTCTCCCTTGACAGCCCAAGCCGAGCAGAAGGAAAATGCCCTTGATCACTGTGCACAGAAGCCTCGAGAGTTAAAACAGTACAGCCACCATCCCATCCACAGCAACATTATGTTTACCTGTAGTGGGCATTTTTCATTTTTTTTTTTTCTTAAAAAAAAAAAAGGTATGCTGTTAATTGGAATACATAAAAAAAAAAAATAGTGGTGGTGGGGGAGGAGGGTGGTTGGGGTCTCAAATGTGGATGCAAAATTGTAACTCTCAGCGCAGCACCTCCCCGCCCTTTAAGGGGTTTGTGATGCTGGGAGGTGGGGCGGGGTTTATGATTATGTGACCGCCGTGAGTAGCGGTCACAGCAGTCACGATTGGAAAGCTCCCGATCATCTTTCCGATAGGCACCGGTAAGTGTGCCCAGAGCATGCAGAGCATGAGTTCTCGGCACACGTTTGTTTACATCTGGTACACAAATGTGTGTCCTCTCAGTTTCAAGGCCCACCTGCCGAGAGGACACCGCTGATGCCAAGAGGTTAAAAGTGTTTTTGACAAACTAAAGCACTGTAATTTTGATGGATATTGTATTGGACAATTAAAAAATTATTACTGACCTAGGGGGTAAGAGGAAGTTCTCCACAGTAAGCAGCATTTCCAAACCAAGACTCAAGAACATATTTATCTGCCCAGGGATTACAGTACCAAAAATTAAAATTTAAGCCCTTACCTAATGCTAAAAGGAAACCTCATAGAAATACTTAAAGTGATACTAAAGTCTTTTTTTTTTTTGTAATGGTGGTGGCTTTGCACAGAGGTCCCCCGCCAGTGCTCCCGGCCACTCCCTCCTGTCAGGTGCCCCCACAGCAAGCAGCTTGCTATGGGGGCACCCAAATAGGTTCACACCCGGAGCCATGGCTCAGCCCCACCCCTTCTCCTGACTGACAGCAGCGGTAGCCAATGGCTCCTGCCTCAGCTAATCAGGGGTGAGAGTTCCCAGAGAACAGAGCCTCTCGTGGACATTGCTGGATCAGGATGGGGCTTAGGTAAGTGTTGGGGGGGGGGGGGGCTCTCTCTCACACTTTGCATAGAATGCATGAAGGTAAGAAAAACCTTGAGCCTTTAGAACCACTTTAAAAGTAAAAAACTGTATTTTTGTACAATTATCCTTTGAATAACTACCAAAGTCTTATACTTACTGGCCCACAATTCCGTCAGAACGACATTGTTGTGCAGCCCACTCTCCCCTGGGCATACAGTGATAAAAATACCATTCCTTTCTATGGAGAGGCAATGTGACAGAATGCTTAAGGACCTTCTTCATAGGAATGAATGGCATTGGTCAAGAGTTCTAGTTACCCACAGCATGGATTTGCCAGGACTGGGAACTGATGTGTATAAGAACTTGGGGGGATGGGAGGTGCTTTTTGAGTAATTTAAAGTGAAAATGTGAGTGGTTTAGGCATATACAGTATGTAGGATCCTTTTCTGGGTTGCAGGCACTTCTATGTACCTGCAAATCTTTCCCACTTCTTTGGGGGATTCCCCATTAGCCTGAAATCTTGGCATTGCTAACAGGGCTTGCATAGTTGTATCCTCACACCATTCCACTTCCTGAAGCATCATACTGGCCATTTAGACCACCCATCTCATTGCACTTAAAAGAGCACCTCCGGATTTCAGGTTAGTTGGGCACATTCAAAAGAATCTGAACGATACATCCAGGAAACTAACAAAAAAAAAAATCCCAATACATACAAATGAATTGCTTTACATGAAAGCTATAGCGTTTACAAATGGCGGTATAGATAATGGGATTTTTTTTTCTACTAGTAATGGTGGTGAACAGCGACTTAGCGGGACCGCGGCAGACATTCTGACACTGGGGCGGAACTAACTTGGTGTCACTGACACCAATACAGCGATCAGTGCTTTAAAAAAGAAAAAAAAAAAAAAAAAAAAAAAAGCTATGACACTGTACTAATGGCACTAGGCAGGAAGGGGTTAATGTGGGGGGCGAGTTCTTCACTGTAAGCACACTGATTGGGATTGGCTGTACCGTGCTCGAGCTGACAGGGAAAAAGGCTGTTTGTAAACAAAAAACAAAACAATCTTCCTCCCTGTCAGAGATGCTCGGTAATCACCGGGCACCGGCGGGTAATTACCGGCCGGGAACCTGTGATTGACATCCACGACCGCACACAGGTGCCACCCTGTAGCAGTATATCGGCTATAGGATGGTCCTTAAGCGGTTAACATGCTTTATGTAACCTAATCCCACTGCTTAGCCTAACGCCTAAAGATAAGTTTGACCTTTTGTCAACAAGTAACCCTAACTGAACCCATCACTTAATATTACCCATAATAACTATATTCAAAAAAAAAAAAAAAAAACTAATATTGGATACTGATGCAATCCAGGAAAAACTCCAACTGTGCTAACTTCATAACATTCACCCAGTTTTCATTCAGTAGATCTGTAATCTATAACCCACTATATCATCTTTGCACATCACAGTACCTAGTGACAACATGGCAGATTCAGATACCATACTCTGTGTCAGGCTCACATTCAGGCCTATTCAACAACTAAAGACAGAAGCAACCTAAAAAACTGGATGAGCAGATAGGCCAGCAGCACAAGATTAGAACTATTCAGCACATGGACTGTGTGCTTTTGTGAAAACTTAAAAGCAAAAAGTTAATGGCATGCATCGCACAATGCCAGTTTATTATGTTGCATACAGATAATTTAACATAGGAGTATGTGTGTGTCGGGGGTGGCGGGTGTCTTTAAAATAGTGTCATAAAAAGGCATGCCTGCTTGTAGTCGAGTAAAGGATATACCCAAAAACAGCACGGGAACATTGGGAAGAATATATTTTGATAATGTTCTGATGACAATATGCTCCACCCCCCTTCTTTTTTTTTTTTTTAATAGCAGTCCTATCTAATCATCTTCACAATAAAAACTTCCTGAAATCTTACATATTTTCTGCAGAGGGGAACTAAAAATTATGTTCTAACTTATTAGTTGGGACGTTTAAGAGCAATACAATATTGTGATCACATCCTTTGATATTTCAGACACCAAAGAGTGAAATAAACTCTATGAATGTGGCTTTGTATAATAGTAATAGCCAGCCTAATACCTAAATACCATGATGTCAGAAAAAGCATGAAGAAAACCATTTTTTCTGAAAACTTTAAACACAAACATGTGCTTGAGTGTTTCAAACATTCAAGTACCAACAATTTAAAAAAAAAAAAAAAAAAAAAAAAAAAAAAAATGGATGTAGTGTTTTTTTAGGGAAAATATCCTATAGCTGAAACATGCAAGTAATCTGAACTCAAATTAAGTACGAATACAAAAAAAGATGGGTCTATAAGGAATGCCAATGCACATTGATCTTGTGTACTCACAAAGAACAGATGCATTTATAGGATGCTGTGTATTTTATATTTCGATTTCACTTAGAATCAGCATTAAGGGCACGAGGGCTTATGCCAAGTCTGTGAAGTAAACTTGCAAATCATAACGGTGTAGCACTGCATAGGAAAAGGAGTAACAGAATTCTGTTCCTTGAGAGGGCATTGTTTTGCATTTTGATAAACCTTTTAGGCTTTTGGGTGTCTTGGCCACAAGTGACATGGCAATACCAGGGTACACAACTTGTATCATTCTTTAAAAAGGACATTCTAAGTGTAAAGCACTGCGGTGTTTTTTTCCATTGCATTGCAAATTTAGAAGCAACTAAAACAACTAAGTGACAGACTTCCAGTGATTTTACCATTTATAGGCAAAATAAAATGTAAAAAGTACTGAAAATTGCAAAACATTTGTACAACATTCCTTCATACAGTTGTGGATTGGCTAGTCTACAAGCCATTTTGTATGGTTTTCATATTCTCATTTCGCTAATGGAGAATCTTAAAACTATATATTAAAAATCTTGTTGGCAGTGGGTATTAAATTAGCTGTTTGAACATTCACTGTAATTATTACTCCATTCAACAGGTGATATATCCCTGTGCTCCAAAATGCCTTTCTTGGAATGCCTTTCCACAAAGTCCGACTGTAGGTCATAGTCTTTTTTATGCTGCTGGGGCATCGCTTGTGTAACGCCAACAGGTTTGGTCTTAACTGGCTTATGAGGGGCATCATACTCACAACTGTACTGTGTATCTACACCCCTCTGTTCCTCCAATGGTAGGACACGAGCAAGCTTTTTTGTAGTGTTTTCTCTGGGGTATCTGCAGGATTTAGAGTCACCTTGAAGCTGCCTAGTGTTATACTGCACAGTCTCTGTAGTGACATCTGCCAGCTCCCTGCTATCTGTTATTTGAGAACTGGACTTGGAACCCAGCATTTCTCTGCTATAGCTCTGCTTTGGAGACATACTTGGTGTACAGGTTTCAAACTCTTCATTTGCCAGAACAATTTTGCCCAACATTTTACAACAGTTAAACCGTGTTTCATCTCCATGTACACAACGATCTTCATACTGCAAAGAATTCTTTTTATCCTCCCATGGAGTGAGCAAATCATAGGATTTTAAGCCACTTTTAGACATATGTAGTCCACCAAGCTCAAGCTCCAAGCTTTCTGTGTCTAGTGATTTGCTTCTTCTGTTAACAGAAAGTGGAACTGGCCTAAAAGGACTTAGCTTATATTGCTCAAGATGACGTGGAAGGCTGGCCACCCCCCAGTTATAGTTATGGAAAGACTGATGGGAATCCATTTGCAATACGTGTTCATCACATTCAGCCAAAGACTCCTGTGCATATCTATGGTCAAAAGTCTCAAAGGATGATACAACCTCTTCATCTGGACTTAGATCAATTTGCTGCTCACATTCACCTTCATTTTCAACATCAACTACATCAAATGTGACCATAGTGGGAAGAGCATTTAAGTTGTGATGAAATGATGAACTAGAAACAGCACTGCCAAGTCTTTCAGAAATACTTGAAAACAACATGCTATTATCAGCAAAGTCTACCGCTTGCTCACATTCATTTTCTGCACTGTAGTTAGATAGGCAGGAAAATTCAGAACTAAATACATTCTGGGCATGATGCATAGGTGTAATACTAGAACTGGAAAGCTTGGCAATAGTTGCCAATGTAGTGTCACTCTGGTTCTGAGCTTCAAGGCTACTAACATTCAACTCAAAACCAGGATTCTCCACAAGGCCATTTCCATCTAAATGATGTACGTAACGTCTGTGGTAATCAGAGTCTGTTAAAGGGGTTTCCCGATAGTCTTTCCAATTCAGTTTCCCTGCTTCTATTTGTTTTATTCCTTTGTCACCAACATCTTTGCTAACATTTTGTAATAAAATCTGTTCTCTTGTAAGGCAGTCCTTGTCCTTTCCCCTGCCCAATAAACTGACAGTCCTGATTTCACATTCAATTTGTTTTTCTTTGGAAAAAGTATCTTTGTTTACATGTCCTAATCCTTTCAGTGCAGCTTCTCTTTGCATTTCCCAGAACAGCAGCTGTTTTTGAATGACTGCCAATCGTTCCTCTTCTGTTTCAGTTGCACCCTTTTTGCGTTCTACATCCTGACTTAGCCCACCATTTATGGGAAGACTGAAGTCAAAAAAGTGATCAAATATTTCAGAACACAGAGTTTTACTCTCATACAAGGACTCTCCACCTGGTGCAGGACTCATAAGACTGTCATCTGGCTCATAAAACTCATAAAGTGCATCTCCACTGTAGCTGTCTCTTGGAAGACGTTCTTTATTGGAGAAGCCTTCTCCACCATCATCGTCTGGACCAGGTGTGGTGGAATCATAGTACCCCTCATCACTATTTGGTGCAGATTCTTGCTGGTCACTTTGGGGAGTAAGCAACTCTGCACTGCCTAGGACAGTTCCATCAACAAAGGCATCTTCTGCACCCATTGAATAAGCATGTGGCTGCAGTTCAGTAAAGCCCTTGGACATCTCTTCGTGTACCTTTTCTTCTTCTAATTCATAGCTTGCATCAGCTTCATTGCCATCTTCCAAAAGCCTCTGAAGATACTCCTCCTCCATGTCATCTGGTGTTGCCATCTCCTCTCCACCTCCTTGATAAGTAACAAGACATGAACTTCTCTTAGTTGTCTCCCTGCTCCTTTCTAAGGAAAGGGAAGTATCACTAATATTGTCAATGTCCTGTTCAGCAATAATATCCCCACACCCTGTAAAGGAGTCAAAACTCTTAAGAGAGGACACATCCTCAAACATAAGACTGAGATGGTCACCAGCAGAGCTAGGTGAAACTTCTCTGTCTAAGTCAGCATTTACATTATCAGCACACACTTCAGAGACTGCACCATCATCAGGGCAGTCAGGTTTGGAATTGGTGACAGGATTTTGGTCATTAGAAAGTTCCTCATTGGTTTCCATAACAAATTCCTCAGTTTTCTGTGGTGTTAAATTGGGCATGCTTACAGAACCCTGCTGAGTCTCCTCATTTTCACACACAATTGTCAGATTCATTAAACAATCTGATGAGACTCCCGATTCCTGGATGGTCATCTTTGGTTGCTCACTGCTGCACTGCAGTTCAGCATCCTCTGATGGGTACTTATTTAATTGTTCTAAAATAACAGTCTCGGTAATATGATCATACCGCTCACACTTGTCAGGATCAGGAGTTTTGTTTTTCTTGTGTCTACGGATGCTGCTAAATAAACCCTTCAACCCTTTCTTTGGCCTCGGGAAGGAGAAGGACTTCTCTCCATTTATCTTTTTCTCAAAGCACTCTGTACTGCCCATAGGAGATATATCATGGAAACTGAAATCAAGCTTAACCGGAGATGTAATCCCAGAATCTGCACTAAGAGAGCTGGGAAGCATGTTCCCTGTCTTACATAGGTCATGTCCATGGTGTCTGTTGACAGAATTATCAGAACAGCCCTTCTTTCCATCATCTCCAGGTACATCACTGATGCCATCATGGGTCTTACTTTTGCTCATCGATTTCCTAGCATTTCCTTTTCCCAATCCCTTGTGCTTTCCCCCAAAGAAGCTTGGTAAAGTAACAATGCTTTTTCTTCCCCCAAAGAATTTAAAAGGAGTTTTTTTTTGTTTCCCTTGAATTTGTTGGTCCATACAAGACTGTGTAGAGTGCCCATCCACTCTGGGGCACTCTCCTTCATTGTGGCCATCATCTTGTATTGCACAGATGGAAGTTGAGTTTATAGTATTTTCTTCTTGGCAACTGTTGCCAGTTTCCATGACAACTTTTACACATCAAAAAGGAGTGTTGGTTTTAAGAGTAGAACTGTAGAGGCACTGGAATTTGGTTAACATAAACATTCTTTTGCAGACCTAGGAAAAAACAAAAAACAAAACACAGTCAGGCACTTGCACAGAATATTTCAACTAGATCACAAAAACCAGAACATAACTGACACCAGTCAGACGAATATGAAATAACAGTTATTGGATTTCTTTTCTTTCAGGCAGGGGTATCACTACCATTATGTTGAACTGCCGTAAGTGTGACATTAGCAGATATCTTCTAGGTGCAAACTTTCTCCATATGCAGTTTGACTGCCCTTTCCATTTAATATTATGGTATTCAATCATCTTGTTGGAGACTATTTAGGAAATATAGTCTCCAAAGCATGATGCTGCCACCATCATGCTTCACAGTGGGTATGGTGTTCTTTTGGTGATGTGCAGTGTTGTTTTTGCGCCAAACATTTAAAAAGATAGTTTTAGGCCTGAAGATTACATAAAACCCCCAAACATTGTATATTTTCTGAAAGCAGACACCCTAGAGAATAAAATATATTTGTGCGCTCTCATGAAATGCCGACAAACTTTAGTACCCTATATTTTCCGTAGGCAATTCTTTAATAGCATACAGGCAAAGTTCAGATCAAAATGCAAGTTGGCTAAGACATTTCATTGTCTATTAATGAATGAAATGCTAGAGCTATGTGTATTCTCCTGGGAAATCAGTGGGAATAAACATGATCAGTGTTGTGGTTAACACAATGTACAGGGCTGAGCAAACCTTTAGCGCTATATAAATATTGTATAATAACACTTTGTATTGCTATTGGGAAACACATAGCTTTCATTAGTGTTTGTTTTTTCCTTTTGGTGGTCGAATGTGGTTCTTCTTGTAGTTTTAGACTGCATCTTGCATTTGATAAACAATATTATATAAAATTTGATTTGCATGTGTTATATGTTGCTTCTCTTTTTTTTTTTTGCTCTCTCATGTAAATGTAACTCTTTCGCTGTCAAGCCTGCATGTCGTACCGACCTGACAGCAGGGGCAGGGGTTTACACAGTGTGTGTATATCTGACAAGCCAACTGCTGCCTGTCAGATGGAAGCATTCTGATGGCTGCTTTGCAGCCTGAATGCTTCCACCCACTTCCTAGTAAAACATGACCCCCCCCCCCCCGTGTGTACCCCCACTATGTATCAAGGGGTCTGTTTGGCCATCTGCGGGACTGGTCGGGTGGGGGAGGGGTTGCAGGGAGCTGAGTGGACACACGTCCAGCATTAAACATTTCCCGGTTCCCCTGTCAGTTTGCCCAGCTAGTATGGCCAGGAAAAAGTAATGCAGAGTGCTCTGCACTTCATTACACTCAGTGGAGCACAGATGAAACACCCAGACCTCCTCCATAACACTAAACTGATGACCTAAAAGGGGCTTTAATAGCGTTGCCTATAGAAAATAAAGGGTACTAAAGTTTTTTGCCATTTCCCAAGCGCCTGCAAATTTAAGGTTTGACATGTTGGATTTTTATTTACTCGGTGCAACCTCATCTGTTATATTGTACCAAAAAATTGGGTAATTTATTCCTTTTTTGTGCCCTAAAATTAACTTAAGTGTTTATTTTACTAAAAGTTTGTGGTAATATTGTGTAACATAAAAAATAGGAACTACTCCTATTTTATTCTCTAGGGTGTCGCTTTCAGAAAAATATATGTTTGGGGGTTTTGTGTAATCTTCAAGCCTAAAATGATTTTTTAAATGTGCAAAAACAGCTCTGGCAGTGAAAGAGACAAAGGATAAGCCCAACACTCCCCGTTCCTGATGATTGGTGCTCATTACACTGTAAGGTATGTCTACTCTCTGCTAGGGGGTGTTGGCGGGAGTGCATGGCCGAGCTGCGTCATGTGCTTCCGTGGATGCACACTGCCTGGATCAGGAGCGAGGATGTATGTGCAAGCTGCTTGCCACACGACAGAGGGGAGGAATGGACAGCGTTGGCAGGGGACCCCAGAAGAGGACATAAGTGGCAGAACTTTGCAATACAATTGCAGACTAGGCAAGTAGAAACCTCTTATTTTAGGAAAAAAATAGAGTTTATAACCACTTTAAAGTGTAGTTTTAGGCAAACAGCAATTGAAGCTTCTTTATATTTGTCACATGTTCTCATTGACACTTACAAAGCTGCCCCTTACATTTTACTTGCTCTTTTCTGAAAACTACAAAACTGAGGGCTTCCTCTGCCATGCAGAAAGGGCTGTGGGTTTAATGAGATCGGCCAGCACAGTACAAACAGGGTTATTATGGTAAACATTATCAGTTGTAAAATAGATTTGAACACTGTGTGTCCTATCAATATAGGTCAATGAGGGGGAAACTCAGTGGGGTTGATTTACTAAAGGCAAATAGGCTTTATATTGCAAGTGCACTGAAAAGTGCAGTTGCTATACATCTCAAGAGGAACATGCAAGTAAAAAACAGCATTTTTGCTTGCACACGATTGGATAAAAGAAATCCGCAGCGCTTCGCCTCATTTCAGAGCTTCCCCTCGGTTTTAAAGCAACTGCACTTGCAGTGCACAGTAAATTTACCTTTAGTAAATCAACTCCAGTGTATCGGTCAGTGGGGACAGAATGAATTTCCTCTCATTTCAAATTAATCAGAGTAGCTTGAAGTCTCTGAATGTAGTGTGCTTCAAACACACACCTAGAAAAGTTTCTAATTACTTTTAGGTATGCTATGTGAATGGAATCAAACATATTGTGGGGTTTTCTCTAGTCTGACTGTGTAAATGCACTTTACCAGTGATTGCTAGAAAGAAAAAAAAAAAAAAAGCTTGAATTTAAGATCTGACTGCAAAAAAGTAAAGTAAATACCTAACCGACTGTATTTCTGCATACCACAGTACAAGTGACACTTACCATGTCCTAGAGAAGCTAGCTGAAGGGCAGCACAAAGTAACACTGGGAATCCAGATGATGCTCATTTTTATTGAAAGGCTGCACACATTGTAACCAAACAATGGCACCACAAGATCAGCATTTGCTCTGGACATGTATCAGACCTATGATTGGAAACAACGAAACATAAATAAATACAATGATGCTACAAAAAGCTCTCAAAAATCCTATACAGCTTAGTCACACTTGCAGTCAGCTATTTTTCAAGATTTCCTCATGCAGGCAGAATGCATTGAAGAGAAAGTACTTATTCCCAACATGGTGAGTACACATAAGTGTGGTACTTTGAGAGAAGTACAGGGTGCCACAATTAGGGTGTGTTGACCTGCATTCGTCCTATCACATTAACCGAATGCACAATAGTGTTTTATAGCACACTAAATGCATTAGAGTAGAACTATAGGCAAAGATTTTTTTTTTCATTTTGGAGTAAGGGAGAGTTATAACCCCTATCAGATGTTTTTCCACCATCTGTGTCGCATTGCACAGATTTCCCTTCACTTCTTGTCCCATAGCCAAACAGGAAGCGAGAGGAAATCCCTGAAATTTAAA
This sequence comes from Staurois parvus, assembly GCF_062004578.1. NCBI lineage: Eukaryota > Metazoa > Chordata > Amphibia > Anura > Ranidae > Staurois > Staurois parvus. The sequence continues at coordinate 1,192,278 of NW_028318161.1, read as the reverse complement.
AAGGAGTTCCTTGGGGACCCCAGGTCACTACCCACTGGAAGATGTCCCTTCTATTCAGGGGCGGACAAACAACTCATGGAGCCCCCGGCCAATAGGTGATCATGGGGCCCCTGTGTCCTTTCCCACACTCAAAGCACACCCAAAAAAAGCCTTAAAAAAAAAAAAAAAAAAAAGGGAGGTACCAGAGGCATTTCATGGGGCACCCTACTGACCCCGGGCCCTCGGGCAGTGCCCGAGTGCTCAAATGGTCAGTGTAACCCTGCTTCTATTACTTTTCCAGGGACAACCCAAAATTTGGGGATTTTCTTTTGCATTCACTTTCAATGATAATGGCAAACAGAACAAATAGAGAGGGTGAATCTCCCTAAACCGCAACACAGACAGCCATAAAAAACTGACAGGGGTTCTAATACCTCAGCACTCTATCCAAAACTAAAAAACAAAAAAAAGTTTTACCTTTAGTTATACTTTAAACTACTTGCCAACCGCAGATAGCCGAATGATGGCTACACTGCGGCCGGCCAGTTCTGGGAGGGCGTCATATGACGTCCTCCCAGAATGCGCTCTCCTGCGCGCCCCCCGCGATCTCTGTGATCGATGTGTCCTATGGACACAGCTGATCACGTGATGTGGTAAAAGGCCGATCACAGCGGCCTTTTACCTCGTGATCAGCCGTGTCCAATGACACGCTGATCACCGGGAAATGCAATTGCTGGTTCTATGGACACAGCTGATCACGTGATGTGGTAAAAGGCCGATCACAGCGGCCTTTTACCTCGTAATCAGCCGTGTCCAATGACACGCTGATCACCGGGAAATGCAATTGCCGGTTCTCGGCTGCACTTTCCTCACGCTGTCAGATCGTGAGGAAAGTACTTCCGAGAACCGGCAGTTGTCAGAGCGGGGATCGGCACCGATCATCAGGGCACTGATGATCAGTGCCCTGATGATCGGTGCCCTGATGATCGGTGCCCAGCAGTGCCACCCACCAGCTTCGCCCACCTGTGCCCAGCAGTGCACCCACCTGTGCCCACCAATGCCACCCACCTGTGCCCACCAATGCAGCCCAGCAGTTGTGCCAGTCAGTGCCCAGCAGTTGCGACAGTCAGTGCCACCTATCCGTGACACCTCATTAGTGCCATCTATCAGTGCCACCTCATTAGTGCTGCCTTTCAGTGCTGCTTATCAGTGCCCATCCGTGCCCATCAGTGCTGCCTCATCAACGCACATCAGTGAAAGAGAAAAATTACCTGTTTGAACATTTTTATAATAGAAAACAAAGAAACTTTTTTTTTTTACAAATTTTTTGCACTTTTTGTGTTTATAGCGCAAAAAGTAAAGTGCGCAGCGGCGATTAAATACCACCAAAAGAAAGCTCTATTTGTGAGAAAAAAATAAAAACTTCATATGGGTACAAACTTGCCGCGCAATTGTCAAAGTGCAACAGCGCTGAAAACTGAAAATTGGCCTGGTAAAGAAGGGGGTATAAGTGCCCGGTAGGCAAGTGGTTAAAGTAGTTCTGAAGTTCCGTAAATCACAAAAAAAGTTTTTAAAAGTAGGGAAACACATTTCATATATCCATCTTTGTATATTTAAAATAAACGTGCAAAAAAAAAGTATTTTCTTGAAAAGTGCAGGTCATAAGATTGTTCATTCCTGAGCGATTCAAGGACCTGTGGTGGGCATGTGTACACAGCCATGATAGCTTCACAAAGAGAAGGAGGATTGACTGGCTGGGGAAGTTGCCATTAATCAAGGAAGGAGGGATGGGTGGGGGAAGTTTAACAATGACCACAGAAGATATAGGTATGCTGTGCCCTTGTACAGCTTGTCTGTATCTAGCGGAATGACAGGGAACTTAAACGGACCATGTTAGCATGGATTGGCTTCCACGCCTAACATGGTCACTTTACTATGAGGAAGAGAAAAAAAACTGTCAGGATCAGCCATGTAAATGAGAAGCTCTGCAAGCACAAAATCACTATCGAGATATATATATATATATATATATATATATATATATATATATATATATATATATATATAGATATAGATAAAACCCAAACCACAGGAATATCTTGAAGTTTGACAAAATGGCAAAACCTTTTGAATTTTCAATTGAGCAGGGATGGATTATAACCCGTCAAAAAAACTGACCACACTGGGACTGATGTGCTCTCAAGCCTAGCATGGTCAGTTTGGAATTACAAAGCAGAGGGAGGGACTGGCAGGAAAACCAGGCATTTCACACAAATGAAGCAATACAAAGAACAGGATACTTTAGCATACAAGTACATCATACAGCAGGTACATATCAGGAATATGAAATATTGGGGTATAATACTGTATCATTTCAGCATACAGTGGCTATAAAAAGTCTACACACCCCTGTTAAAATGTTAGGTTTCTTTGATGTAAAAAAAAAGACAAAAATAATTTCAGAACTTTTCCCACCTTTAATGTGGGCGTCCCAGCTCGTGCTTTTACGTTTGTGTGTGCGTACATACATATTTAGGGGTGGGGGGTTGGGTGTAACTTACATTTAAAAAAAAAATGGAAAAAAAAAAAAATGTACTTTTCTTTTTAAATCACATAGGGTACAAAAAGTCCTCTATGGGATTTTTTGGTGACAGGTTCTCCTTTTTGTGACATCCGAAGGTCTAAAAAACCCTGCATGACTCCCCTGTGCTCCTCTGAATGTAATGCAGTGCACATCACACCAACTGGGAATCTGTCAATGGGGACCCGGAAGTCATGCTGCATCACTTCCGGGTCAGGACAAGAAGGGGAGGGGGGGCGGACGTGTCTGCTCTCCTCCCTCCTCTATACCTGCATCCCAACATACCACCGGCACCCACTGACTGATCCCGGGCCCGCAGATGGGCAAGCAGAGCCTGGGAGATATAGCGGGCAGGGGGGCGGTGGCGGCTGGCAATGTGGACTGTGTGGAAGCAATCAGGTGGCAGAGCTGCCGCCCAAATGCTTCCACTTGACAGGTGAGCCTGCTACTTGCCCGCAAAAAAAAAAAAAAAAAAAAAAAAAAAAAAAAAACTTTCCTGGCACCCAGAACTACATGTCGCAGGCGTCAGGCGATATGAATTGCACATCCCTGCAGAGGACCTAGACAGCAGAGAAAAATGACACTTTGGAGAGAGGCACGTAAACACCAAAATATATACTTTCTTCAGATTTCATGTCTGAGGTTTACAGCCACTTTATTTTCCTTTTTATGCACTCAAGTGTTGCACATAATATCCATTTATTACATAGGAAAAAAAAAAATTATATATATATATATATATATATATATATATATATATATATATATATATATATATATATATATATATATATATATTTATTCTGAAGAACCTTCCTTCCCTACTTCACTCAGCTGTCAATCATGGCTTATACCATCTTTAGGGTCAGCTAACAGGAAGCTGACAGGCTAGATATACAAGTTTGGTATTCCTGATCTGAAGATCTTGAAGATGCATGCTCATTCTTTATCTACATGGTCAGTCAGTGACCCACAACAAAAGGGTGCATATATCAGTTGTCACGACAATTGAGAATTATTACCATGTTCTGGGTCAGTGACTCATATTGAGGCAGAACTGTCAGGATCAATAATATGGAGAAAAAAAAAAAAAAAAGTGAAACAATGCCTTTTATAACTATGTCCCTCTGGCAGCACAGTGTTAGAAGACTTAAAAAAGGTGACCCAAATTAACTTGTGAAGGTTTATTCGTATAAAAATAGTCAAAGCAAAGCAGAACACTATTTTTAATATCATATTAGGGGACAGCCTGGGAAGTTAGAAAGGGACACATGGAGGGTTCAGATTACTTTCTGTGAAGGCAGACAACAGCACCAAGCAAAACCAGTGACTAGCAAGACCCAAGAATTTCTGTAGCCATAATAAAGGCAATCTGTTGATGGGGCATGTTAAGACAAAAACTCATCAGCGAATGTCAGAAGATGCTGTGCATTACGTGCTGTATATACATACAGACATGGAAGCATTGTATACAAATACCCATGTGCCTGTATCTGAACAGAATCTGGAAACGCAGTGTACAGCTTGGTTTATGCAACTAAACACATTGCTTAAAAGTTAAAACAGATCACCACGTTGGTAAAAACCCAAATCCACCATGCACCTTTTTTTAATGCCCCTTAATCTATAGTATGACTGCAGAGGACAGCCTTCCATACTGCATAGAGCTGCGCAGACATTACAAAGCCAGACCAACACGTTGATGCCCCCAAGGGGTGTATCAATGACAGCCTGGAGGTTGATGACACTGGCCTTCATTCAGTGACACATCAGGGGTAACGAGTCTTTAGGATACATCCTTGAAGGAGGTAAGTACTATAGCAAGAGCTTTTGTTTCCTTAACAGGTTCTGCACTTTCATTTCCCCTTCCCAGGGAGTGAGGAAAGACAGACCTGTGCTGGTTCTAGTCATATTACACTCAGAGCATACACACAATTGACTATCTTCCTACCCACATGGCAATGCTGGGCCAGTCATCAAGCACCAATCCGGTCATGGTCACAAGCAGAAAAACATGCCTGGAAGTACTAGGTATATTCTTCAAACCCCGCAGCTGAGAAACGGAAAGGCAAAACGTAATGATCAGGAACCTGGTTTTCAAAGTGAAGAATGGGGGTTGCCACTGCAAGCCTACACCTAAAAATGCTAGATGCCTGGCTGTGTCCAATGTCAGATTCACAGATCCAAAACAATCTGCTGTAATTAAATGACTGAACTCCTTATCTCTATAGTTGTTCTGGGTCAATGATACAGACAGCATTGAGGTCACAATATTTGTATGACACACAGGGAACTGGTACTCTTAGGAGAGTTCTGTAATAACAGCCTCCAAAAATCTCAAGAATTTGTTGTCCTGCATGGAGAATGCACATGTTTATGTCAAAGCCCTATTATGATCAGCTGAAAAAATGACCCTTGCTGTGTGCTTACTTCCCTGCACCTACAGGGGTTAAATGCTGGTTTTGTCTAAGGCTACTTTCACACTGATCCACGGCAAAACACATATGCGTTTATGGTGCATTTTTAACATGACATGCGACTCAAACTGCAGGTTTTTTTTACTGCACCAAAAATGCAGCAAGCAGGAGTTTTAAAAACGCATCTGACCAGCAATGCATTGGTGTGAAGAGTTCTATAGGAATACATGGTCACGCGTTTTCTTCTGCTAGTGGAAGAAAATGGATCAGTGTGAAAACAGCCTAAGGGTGGAGAATAAGCAGCTATATTTACCTCATTCCTCACTCCTGTAACACCGCAACAAATTCCCCAACTAAGCGACTGCTAGGAAATGCAGTTTTTGCAGGGCTTAAGGGGTAACCCCACTTTTGGAAAAAAAAAAATGGCAAACAAAAAAAAAAAACAAAAACTGAATTTCACATATACAATTGCTACAAGCCATATTGTAATTTAAAGTAATACTACAGGCACATTTTTTTTTTTTTAAACAAACATGCCACACTTACCTGCTCCGTGCAATGGTTTTGCACAAAGCTGCGCCGATCCTCCTCTTCTCGGGTGCCCCGCCAGCGCTCCTGGTCCCTCCCTCCTGTCGGGTGACCCCCCCATAGCTATGGGGGCACCCAAGCAGGCGCACTCCTGAGCAGGGTGCCCCCATAGCAAGCCGAGGAGGATCCAGGCTGCTCTGTGCAAAACCATTTGTTAGATCATTTTTTATATTATTTGTCATGTGATTTATTGATTTAATGGATTAGCGCCTACCTAGTCACGTGTTTACTAGTATAATTTGAATGTTATTATACATGGCCTTTCCTTTTCAAACTGCAGAGCTGTCATACTCTATAAAATGACATTCAACATGGCAATTTGGAGATGATCCATACACAGCACTGTCTTCCATACAGCTGGTCCTCCTCAGTTTTCCAGATTCTGGACTAAGATACAAGCCAGGTTTTAGGACTCCTCAGCAACAAAAATTTCATTTTTGGGGAGATACGTTCTAAGGATTAATCACTTGTGCAGGGATGCAGACATTGCAACTTTTCTTCATCAGAACCCTTAAATTGCATCAGCTGCGTGTAGTGAATTAGTCACTCCCATTCAGAATCACTCTGCACAGAACATGGTCTAACAAAAGAGTTTGGCTCCTTTCACATGGGTGATCGGATAGGGTCCGCCTGTCAGTTGTTCAGGCAGATCTGATCGGAAAGTCCATTCACCCCTTTCGTTTAGCCATATTAGATCAGAGGGTATTCGGGTGTAAACAGACAGCATCATAGAGTCCATTTACCCCTGGTTCATATCTGTGCAGGTGGTCACATGCGGGCTGCGTTTTCCGAAGAAGTGCAGGGACTTCTTCCCTGCGTGTCCCGAGACACAGGAGTCTATTCAAATGAATGGGCTCTCGTGCCCGCAGGAACACGGAGATGTGAACTAGCCTTAATCCTGGCTGAGCGGTTTTTGCTGGGTCTGCTCCGCAGAAACTGAGCAGACACGGAAGTACCCGCCCCATTTGAAAGGGGCCTTATTACTACAGAGCAGAGGCAGGAGTCTACAACAAAGGTTGTTAAAATCCATGCAATGTATATTGATTGCCCAGAGGGGATTGTTTTTATTTTCTGAACAAAAGTGGAGTTACTCTTATAGAATACACTGCAGATCAAAGGACAATATAAATGGCATATTCACTCATGCAGAAGGGAGCTCTCACACTGATTACTTAGGATTTCACAGCAAACAACCACAATATTCAGGCCTGCCAACACTCCATGTAACTGCACAACAAGGATGGCTTCAGACTCTGTCCCAGCAATACAACTGTCACCTTAATAGAACTGGAGGGTCAAAATTGTAAATAAATAGAATTTACCCAATAGTGACTTCCAGGGCCATGTCACTGTGCCGCAGCCTCTTTCTGCTGGTAGGTGTAGAGCTCCTAATTGCACAGACATCATACATTGCACTTCTTCATTTAAAAGCACTAATAAGCACCAAATCAAAAATGTAATATATTGCAGCGTACCAATCCTTAGATGTGGTGGTGGCTGCATTTGTTTTCTTTTTTAGGTCTTTTCGCTCTGGTGATCTGGTCAGTAACACACCTCATGTATTACAGCAGGGGTAGGCAACATTAAAGGGGTGGAGATCTACCTGAACAACATGGGAGAAGTCAAAGATCTCAGGATACAACGTCACCTCCTCACATCTGATTTACCGACCGCTACAACCTTGGCAGACTGACGACACCAGAAATCTTAAACGCCTACTTTGTCACTCTTGTTAATACCTTGTCATCCAGTCCTCGTCGTCCCTTCTCTACTTTTAAGTTTCTACTTTCTCCACCTCCACCCAGTACCTCACTCACTGCTCACGAGATTGCAAATCATTTCAAAAACAAGACTGACGCAATTCGTAGGGGCATCGCCACTGCACAGACACCCATCCCACTAAGCATACCTTATACTAAACCTCCCTCAACACTTTCCTCTTTTGACCTTGCTACTACCGAAGAGGTCACTAAGGTTTTTTCAGAAGCCCGTCTCACTACCTGCCCCCTGGATCCTGTCCCCTCACAACTACTGTGGTCACTCCCATACTTAAAAAGTCCTCCCTGGATCCCACCAACCTGAACAACTTAAGACCCATCTCCCTGCTCCCATTTGCCTCTAAACTCCTAGAATGTTTAGTCTACAATCGCCTGAGCTCCCACCTCACTGACAACAACCTTCTTGACCCTTTACAGTCTGGCTTTCACTCACTACACTCCACTGAAACTGCCCTACTAAAACTCACTAATGATCTACTAACTGCTAAAACCAATGGCCACTACTCCATACTCTTACTACTTGACCTCTCTGCGGCTTTTGATACGGTTGACCATCCCCTCCTCCTCAAAAAACTCCACTCTCTTGGTCTCAGAGACTCTGCTCTATCCTGGGTCTCCTCCTATCTATCACAGCGGTACTTCAGCGTTACCTATAACTCTGCCTCCTCCTCTTCACTCCCTCTTTCTGTAGGGGTACCTCAAGGTTCTGTCCTTGGACCCCTTCTCTTCTCCATCTACACCTCCTCCCTTGGTCACTTGATAAACTCCCATGGCTTTAAGTACCATCTCTATGCTGATGACACACAAATCTATCTTTCTACCCCTCACCTCACCCCTTCAATCTCCTCTCGCATTACTAACCTACTAAGCGACATACCGGCATGGATGTCACTCCACTTCTTCATATTCCATCTTTCCAAAACTGAGCTCTTAGTATTCCCCTCCAGCCCGTGCCCCCTCCCCTGACTTCTCCATCAAGATCAATAACACAATCATCAGTCCCTCCCCTCATTCTAGGGTACTAGGTGTAATCCTAGACTCCCATCTGTCCTTTCACCCCCAAATCCAATCACTGTCCAATCTTGTAGACTTCACCTCCACAACATCTCCAAGATATGCCCGTTCCTAACCTCGGAAACCACTAAGCAACTTATTCACTCCCTTGTTATATCTCGCCTTGACTATAGTAACTCCCTCCTCATTGGCCTACCTCATCGCAGGCTATCCCCTCTTCAATCTATCATGAATGCTGCTGCCAGACTTATCCACCTTACTAACCGTTCTGTATCTTCCACCCCTCTCTGCCAATCCCTCCACTGGCTTCCCATTGCCCAACAGATAAAATTCAAAACATTAACAATAACGTATAAAGCCATTTATAACTCTGCCCCAAATTACATCAACGATCTTGTCTCCAAATATCACCCAAACCCTACTCTCCACAAGACCTCCTGCTCTCTAGCTCCCTTGTCTCCTCCTCCCATGCTCATCTCCAGGACTTCTTCAGAGCTTCCCCCATCCTCTGGAACTCTTTACCCCAATTTATCAGAAGTAGTCCCTCTGCATTGCATTCTGTTCGACGCTCTGGGATGGTGGGCCAAGAAGCCCCGACTGTGATCTACCAGTCACCTGGCCATGATCTACTGGTTGCTGACCCCTGTATTAGAGTGCTCACTCTGGATGAAGGAGCACAGGAGGCACATTTGGACAGCAGCATTGTCAGTTGGGGGGTTAACTATGCCATCTAGCAAATTTAAATACACTAACAAATTGAAAGTGAACTCTAGATAACAGTATATTAGCAGGTACAGCAAATAATTGTTTTTTCCTTTTGGGTTTTACATAAATAGAAGAGGATTGTTGTAAGCACCTGTCCGTGGAACAATTGTTTGTCTCATTGTAAGATACATTTGCAGGAGAGCTTGCTCTTTGAAAAACAACAGATTTTCTGGCCAGATCGCCAAATAAAAGAAGGAAAACCAAAGAAGGAAATTAATGCAGCCACCACATCTAAGAATTGATAAGCTGCATTATAATACGTTTGCTTTTGGGTTTAATATCACTTTAAAGTGCCTCTAAAGCATGCCAAATATTTTTCTATAGTTTATATTTATCAGACAAACCTAAACAAATCCTACAAGTTACTGTCCACGCTGTCAGGCCCATAGACTACATAGTAGATGTACAATCAGATTGTAAAGTGTATGGTCAGCTTAGGAGATTTCCTCAGAGTGGAAAGCTATCTTCTGACTTCTTGTTGAATGTCCAGGACAGGAAGTGGAGGGAAATCTCCCCACACAGACCCTGCAGAGGATGCATTCCTTCTCCACCCATAATGAAGCCCCCCCAGTGTCCTCAGACATAGATGAGGTGCTGGGATGCACAGCACTGACCTCAGAGGACTGTCCCTGGAATCAGACACACTCCTCCCCTCCTACAGGTCCCCCTGCACCCACTGATCGATGTCTATAGACGGGGCCATGTTGTAATCCGAACCACAATAACCCCGGGGTGTGGGTAGCTCTACCAGACACACAGGTCTCCCCGGCTCAGGTGTGACCTGCATTGGTCATACACATCTAACCTGCAAAACTCCGCACCAGGCCCCGAGCCTCCGCCGTCTCCTACTCTGGGCGCCCCGGACTCCAGCGTCCCTTCTCGGCAAACTGATGCTCCTGTACCAGCGCGGCCTCTACCTGACCACCTCCCCCCAGGATTGTGGTGACTGGCAGCCACGCCGACCAATCAGCGCGCTAGCCGACATTCACTTACTCTTTGGGGATAAGCCAACGACCAACAAATCAGGGATAGCAAACAGTCAGCTCATTGGCGCGCTGTGGAATTGACTGCTGAATCTGCCAATCAGAGAGTAGATACACAGCGTGACTCTCTGCCTGTTACATTGTCACCTCTGGGCTTTGTGTAGAGCCGTGATATCCCAGTTCACTGTGGCGATTCGTCCAGTTCGCTTGATTTGTCGCGCTTGGATCATGCTGTGTACTGAGGAGCTGCAAATCATGGCTTTCTTTGTGCAGACAATATTGAGGAAGCGCGGAGCCTTTTACAATGATATCTCCAGAATGGTTTTCATTTTTAGTTTTGGAAAACAGAGAACTATCTTTGTCGTCCTGTCCTGTTCTCAGTACACGGCTTACCCTCCAAAGTCCAAAAACCAATTCCAACGCTTAGTAATGGTTTAGTATACAGCAGGGGCGGACTGACCATTCCAGCACTGCCCGAGGGCCCGGGGTCAGTAAGGGGCCCCATGAAATGCCCCTGGTACCTTTTTTATAGGCTTTTTTGAGTGTGGGCAAGGACATGGGCCCCATGATCCCCTATTGCCCGGGGGCCCCATGAGTTGTCAGTCCGCCCCTGGTATACAGTAATATTCAAATTATACCCAGGTCAGATTTTCCTGTACCAAGGGCTAGTTCACACAAGATGCAGTCCACTGGGGTTTTTTTTTTTTTTTTAAATGAGTGCACAGTGCAGGGGCGGACTGACAAATCATTGGGCCCCCGGGCAATAGGGGATCATGGGGCCCTTGTGTCCTTGCCCACACTCAAAGCACATCTAAAAAAGCCTACAAAAAAGATGCCAGGGGCATTTCATGGGGCCCCCTACTGACCCTGGGCCCTCGGGCAATGCCCGAGTACTCAAATGGTCAGTCCACCCCTGGCACAGTGTTTTCCATGTATTCCAGTGGCCCTAGTTCACACCATTCCAGTCAATTTCTTGCGCAGAAAAAAAAGAACATGAAATGTATGTATTTTTTCCCCCACAAATAGAACTTTCTTACGGTGGTATTTGATCACCTCTGCGTTTTTTTTTATTTTTTTTGTGCTATAAACAAAAAAAAGACTGACAATTCTGAAAAAAAAAAAATTTTTTTTTGACTATTTGCTATAAAAACATATCCAATAAAAAAAGTAAAAATAAAATTTCTTCAAAAATTTAGGCCAAAATGTATTCTGCTACATGTCTTTGCTAAAAAATAAATCCGAATACATGCAGATTAATTGGTTTATGTGAACGTTATAGCGTCTACAAATGGCGGTATAGATACTGGAATTTTTATTCATTTGTTTTTTTTATACTAGTAATGGTGGCGATCCATGACTTATAGTGGGATTGTGGCAGGCAATCTGACAATGGGTGAGAACTGACTGTCACTGACATCCCCAGTGACACTAACACTAATAAAAAGTACTGCCCGAGGGCCCAGGGTCAGTAGGGGGCCCCATGAAATGCCCCTGGTACCTTTTTTATAGGCTTTTTTGAGTGTGGGCAAGGACACAGGGGCCCCATGATCCCCTATTGCCTGGGGGCCCCATGAGTTGTCAGTCCGCCCCTGGTACTGACACTGTACTAATGACAATGGGCAGGAAGGGGTTAACATCTGGGGCGATCAAAGGGTTAACCCTATGCTGTGTGTGTTTTACTTTGGAGACATGCTGCTTTGTATCTCTGTGCTGTGCAGAGATACAAAGCAATGCATGCGACTAGTTGCTCCATAAAGGAGGCGTCTTGAAGCTGTTGTTATCAACAAAGGATTTTGTACGAAGTACTTAATAAATTTCAGTTAGCATGTTCAATACTTTTTATTATTAATAATAATAATAATAATAATAATATTGTCCAGCATTGAATTACCTGTTGAATGAATATAAATATGAGGGGTGTCTGATGTCAACATTACCTTGGTGAGATAATGTGTCCCTTTGGCTCCCCATACCTTCTCGTAATATAGGAATGTTTGGCCTTAAAATGCTGCTCATTAACAGCTATACATACATTTGTCCTTATTCTGGCTGAACTGTTATTTCAGAAGTTATGAAATACACTTTTTTTATTCTTTGCTAATCACCAGTCAGACAGGAATGTGGATTCAGCCTGTCCTATTTACGACTGCTAAGAGGTCTGAGACCAGGGTGGATATCTGTTAAGATTCTAATTACTCCAGCTTAAGAGTTTGACAGTTTTAAGAGGGTACCCAGACTGAACTGTGTATTGATTATTAGGTTTGAGAGATCCTGCATGTGTACTCTCAATGGACTGATAAGAATGTCCTGTTACAAATTTCTTGCTAGAGCATTCCATTAGTTATGACTTGCAAATGGCTGTTTGTTATGTATCTGCTAAGTAATGGTATAGCAGAATGCTTTTGGCTAAGCCTAAATTCTTTTGAAGTGTCCAGACCCATAGCCCCTTGTTTACTCAAGCTGAACACCTACTGAGATGCACTTTTGGAATTATAGCTATGTTCTGGAATAGGGGGTCAGAGTTGCTCTGTCTCTGTTTCAAAACAGAAAAAAAAAATCACAAATACAACATTTATTGGCTGACCTTTTTTGGTGCTGAACAACCAGGTGGCCTGTTTGGGTTGCCCAGCCTGCACTATCATCACAAGGTGTTCTGATCCACCTACAAAATAAAAAGTTGCCTTCTCTACCATACTGTCATTGCTGTTTCTGAAGTGCAGTAAAAACTGTTGGCACCATATACAGCAGGTAAAATAAGTACTGAACCATTTTTCTCAGTAAATGTATTTCTAAAGGTGCTATTGACATGAATATTTCATCACGTTGGTATTAACCAATGCAATCCATACATACAAAGAAACCAAAACAAATATGTTCAGAAATTAAGTCATGTGTAATAAAATGGAATGACAAAGGGAAAAAGTATTGAACATGCTAACTGAAATTTATTAAATACTTCATACAAAATCCTTTGTTGATAATGACAGCTTCAAGACGCCTCCTTTATGGTGAAACTAGTCACATGCATTGCTCCGGTGTGATTTTGGCCCATTATTCTACACAGTCTTCAAATCTTGAAGGTTCTGTGGGCCTCTTCTATGAACTCTGCTCTTTCATCTTTCTATAGATATTTCTATTGTATTCAAGTCAGCTGATTGGCTGGGCCATTCTAGCAGCTTTATTTTCTTTCTTTGAAACCAGTTAATAGTTTCCTTGGCTTTTATTTGGGATCATTGTCTTGCTGAAATGTCCACCCTCATTTCATCTTCATTGTCCTAGTAGATGGCAGCAGATTTTATCAAGGATGTCTTGGTACATTTTTCCATCCATCTTTCCTTCAATGATATGAAGTTTTACAAGTACCATATGCTGAAAAACAGCCTCACACCATGATGTTCCCACCTCCAAACTTCACTGTTGGTATGGTGTTTTCGGGGTGATGTGCACTGCCATTTGACCTCCAACATGTATTACGTGTGTATTACGTATGGAATCCAAAGAGTTCAATTTTTGTTTCATCTGACCAGACTACGTATATTCTCCCAGTATTTCACAGGTTTGTCAAAATGTTGTGCAGCAAACTTTAAACAAGCTTCAACATGCTTCTTCTTCAGCAATGGAGTCTTGTGTGATGAGTGTGCATACAGGCCATGGCGATTGAGTGCTTTACTTATTGTCTTCTTTGAAACAATTGTACCTCCTACTTTGTATGTATGGATTGCACTGGTTGTTACCAACGTGATGAAAATTTCATGTCAATAGAACCTGTAGAAATATATTTTAGAAAAATCGTGACATGTTCAATACTTATTTTAGCCGCTGTAAATCCTGTATTATAATAATGATAACTGTGTCTTGTATAAAGAATTTGCAGAAAAATCTGTTCCAGGTTTTTGCTCTGTCTATGACCTCATTGGGGAGATTTTGCATTACTTCCTGTGTGATGCCTCGACAACAAATAGGTCAGTCGTTCCAGGAAGAGGAAGTCATGGACAGCAGTAAGTACACTGTAAGAAGTTCTGATCCTTCCTCACTTTAATAAAATGTCTTGTTGTCTGTGTCCTGCTATGCAGATTGCCCATCGCTTCCCATTCTGAGGGGAAACGAGGCTAGATACGCAGATGCCAATATAAACTAACGGAAAGAAAAAAAGTTTGGGCTGGAGCCAGAAATGCCCTCCCCATTTAGATTAAAATAATGCTTTTTTTTAAATCCTAACCACAATACAATGACCTTACCTTCTGACTCTGAGCATGACCTTTGACCCTAACCTCGGTCAAGCCCTGCTCTATCTTTTTTATACACATTTTTTGTTTAAAATTTTTTCCTCTAGCAAGGAGAAACAAATACAATATCTCTTTTTCTCCATAGAAAAGGAATAAACTACACAGGAGCGGACTGTACAATTACTGATCACCGTCATTGCCACTTTGTTAGTACAAGACCTGGAGCTGTCTGAGATCTCAGCATGAAATCTGGTTGTCCAGGAAAGGAGGGGGGAGACCAGCATGCGGTTCTCTATACCTGAACCATACCAGGCTACATGGGGGTTGCTTTGCCAGGTGGGAGGACACCTCTGGCAAAGCACCTTGTCCTTATGCTGATGAGCAAAAAGACTTCTTCCCCACAATCATGGGCCAATGGTTGTGGGGTTCTGCGGGCAGGGAGGCCTATTAGAATCTGTAAACCTACTTTAATAATAAGGGGACCACTAGATACCGCCCTCCCTCCCAAGTGAATGAGTATAGGGTACATAGTACCCTTAATCATTCACCAAAAAAAGTTGTACCTTAGACATAAAGACACCCAAATGTTTATAGTACAGCTTCTATGAATGAAGGAGGTGGGCTGAAAGGGTAGGCACAGTGGGCACACTTGATGAGGGCATATGACAAGGTCCTCCTTTCCTGGTTAACCCCTACTGCACAGGAAGATTGCCACAGCAGGGGTAGGGAGAGATTGGGGGATTTTAACTAATGCAGGAGCCAGCAGCGCAAGGGACACATTGGAATGATAGTAAGTAATGTCCCTTGTGCTCATTTATTTCTTTTTTTTACTAAATTTAGGCTTAATCTCCACACCCCATTCTGATCTGGAGTTCTCATAAAAGCACATAAAATATAAACAGCGTTTAGGTTTTTTTTTAAGTTGTACCATCTGGATGAGAATATTTAAAATATATATGTAGGTGTTATTCCAATTTAGCTGCAAAAGTGGAAAAACACTTTAAAGTGGAAATTTATAAAAAGAAAATAAAAAAATAATAAAAGGTGGGGGAACTGGTAAGATTTTTAATGCAGAAGAGACATACTATGTCTCTTCTGCATTAAAGGTTACTTGCCTGCCTGTCCCTGTACACTGAGCAGCACATGTACAGCTCATCGTACAATTTCGGCAATGCCAAGATGAATGAACTCCAGTGCATGTGCAAGAGTGTCTTCATTTTGGCCCGGCCAAGGAAAGTTGCCAGTAATTGGTGCCTGGAAGCTGGCCCCCCTGAAGATGTCAGCAGCCAACTAGTAGCTCTGGGATGTCGTGTTCCTGGAGTGAAGGTAAATATAGCTCTACTTTAAGATCCTGCAGAATTCTACACTTCCAGGAGCATCAGATTCCTTGTTCAGTGCTGTTCCCTGGTTTTATCCTTCGCCCCCATATTTCACCACAATGTCCTGTAATGACACAGGTCCACCAAGAGAAATAACAGTACCTCAGTCTTTACCCAGCTCTTATTCTATCATTTGGTATCACCTGAATGGCTACAATATTAGAATTAGAATTTTGTATGCAGAATTTAGCAGAAATATTGCTTCTGGTTTCTGCAATTAAGAGGGGTTAAAGGGTTAGTTTACCTTTTCACCAGAGATGAAAATGTGAACTCACTAGACTCTCCCCATACCTCGCATCTCTGCTGCACTTATCTCCTTTGATGATCTTCTGCCACTCATGCCAGTTGGTGTAGTGGTCTAGGAATCTGCAGTACACAGCTTGGAGGCTATAAAGCATCATAATGCTCACAATGATGAGCAGCATTGGTCATAGCCCAAATGTGACACAGTACACACTGTAGCTGAAAGCCAATTCCCTTACACACAGCTGTGATCTGTAGAGTATGTAGCTGGCTACTGCAGCTGAGCTGCCATCCTGACCAGGGAATTTCACAGATCAGAACTGCAATACAGTAACCAGCTACACACTGTGCAGATCATAGCTGTGTATAAGGGAATTGGATTTCAGCTACAGTGTGCAGAGGAGATCCTAGTGCCTGTGCTCAGGCTATGTACCATTAAGGGATGGGAGAAAGTTCTGCCCAGTGCACTGCCAGCAGGGACCCCCCTCCTCTCTCCTGCCAGCAGGGACCCCCGTCCACTCTCCTGCCAGCAGGGAACCCCGTCCACTCTCCTGCCAGCAGTGACCCCCATCCTCTCTTCTGCCAGCAGTGACCCCTGTCCTCTCTTCTGTCAGCGCTAGGGGTTATTATTGCATCCACAGACACCAGTGCTCAGGTTTATTACTGCATCCACTGCCACCAGTGCTGGGGGTTCTATTGCATGCACAGACACCACTTCTTAGGCTTATTTTTGTGTCCACCACAACTAGGGGCTAATATTGCATCCACCGACACTAGTGCTGGGGGTTGTTATTGCATTCACCAATACCAATGTTGGGGGTTGTTATTGCATTCACCAATACCAGTGCATTGGGGTCAGTACTATTTAACCCCTAACACACATTGCTGGTCATTGGCTATGAAAGTTAACCCCTCCTATCCCAAGCATGGATGGTGATAGCAGTGTAAATGACCGCACATCTACACACACACCAACCTCTGCGTGTCCCCATTACGGTCTCCTGTACACAGCTATGCCAGGTGCTTTACACTCCAGGGAAGCCTGACCTCAGGACTGTCACTCCTGTCCACACAGGAAGGACCTGAGAGGGTGTGCCCTGTACGGCACCCTGCCCACTAGGCAGAAATCAGAGGCATTAAGATGGCAGGACCCTGGCCACTCTCGTAGCTCCACTCACTGCTAGGGCTAGCTGGTGCCTGCCATACATCTGGCTTGTGCTTGTCTAGCGCTCACCTTGTGCCCAGTTTACGCCTATTTCTCATCGCCCTTACGCCCGGTTTACGCCTATTTCTTGACGCCCTTACGCCTGGTTTGCGCCTAGCTGGTGCCCACCTTCCTCCCTGTTTGTCTCCATCTTGTGCTCTGTTTAAGAATAAATACATCCCTGCAATAGACCCCAGTGTGCAATGATTGACATACATGGAGAGGGCTTTGCTGCAGGCTCTAATTGGTTAGCAGGCACAGGGGGCAGGAACTTGCTGTGGGCACAGGTTGTGACTGACCAGAAAGTATGAGAGACGGGATCTTGCTTGTGTGCGGGCTGTGATTGGCTAGCAGGCACAAGAGACGAGCCCTTGTTTTTAGTGCAGTCTCTAATTGGTTGGCAGACAAGAGAGGCTGGAACTTGCTGCGGGCTTGGGCTGTGATTGGTTAGACATTCAAGGGACTAGACACTAGACATTGGAACACTGGATGCCTTCTGTGATTTTTGTAGCTAGGGCTCATGTACACAGAGCATTTGACCGCTGGAAACTGACTGCTAGAAAACGTAGGTTAAAAATGTCAGTTTAGCTGCGTTTACCTACCACATTTATGAACATTTGAGTTTAGAAGCATTTTTAATCAGGAGAGCCTTCCAAATGCCCAGAATGCACTGAAAAATAGTAAATTTGCTAAAAAAGGCTACTAAAATACCACATGAGTTATAAGTCATGCGGTACTTTAGTAGGGAAAACATGCGGTAATGTTTCAGCTGTCAGTGGGGTTCCCACTGACAGCCCCAAAATTAAAAAAAAAAATGATGTGGGGGTCCCCCCAAAATCCATACCAGACTCTTATCCGAGCATGCAGCCTGGCAGGTCAGGAAAGGGGGGGGGGGGCGAGCGAGAGCCCCCCCACCTCCAAAACCATACCAGGCCACATGCCCTCAACATGGGGGGGTGCTTTGGGGGAGGGGGAGCTCCTTCCCCCCAAAGCACCTTGTCCCCATGTTGATGGGGACAAGGGCCTCTTTCCCACCACCCTGACCTGTGGTTGTGGGGGTCTGTGGGTGGGGGCTTTATCGGAATCTGGAAGCCTGCTTTAGCAAGGAGGCCCCCTGATCCCGCCCCCCCATATGAATGAGTATGGGGTACATGGTACCACTACCCATTCACAAAAAAAAAAAAAAAGCTGTAGTGTGAAAAAAGACAGGAGACATTCTTTGACAAGTCCTTTATTAAAAGAAGGAAAATAAAAAGCTGTTCCCTGAAGTAGATCCAACGTCAATCATAATGCCCGTCACCGCCGCTCCGAGAGAAAAAAAAAAAAATGCTCCGCTCCCGTCGCTGGCCCCCGGCCATCTGCCTGAGCTGGTTTGACAGTTCTTAAATATGTAAGGGGCAGGGCCATCACATATGTGATCCCGCCCCCGTGTGACATCAGTGACCAGCATGCCCGGTCAATGATGTCACACAGGGC
This sequence comes from Staurois parvus, assembly GCF_062004578.1. Taxonomy (NCBI): domain Eukaryota; kingdom Metazoa; phylum Chordata; class Amphibia; order Anura; family Ranidae; genus Staurois; species Staurois parvus. The sequence continues at coordinate 1,173,645 of NW_028318161.1, read as the reverse complement.
GGGGTCACACGGGTGATGTCACCGGGTGGCCCCACCCCTTACATATTTACGAACTGTCAAACCAGCGTAGAGGCAGATGGCCGGGGTCAGCGTCAGGAAAAGAGCCTTTTTTTTTTTCTTCCGGAGCGGCGGCAGGCATCGTGATTGACATTGGATCTACTTCAGGGGACATTCTTTTATTTTCCTTCTTTTAATAAAGGACTTGTCAAAGAATGTCTCCTGTCTGTTTTCACAGTACAGCTTTTTTTTTTTTTTGTGAATGGGGTAGTGGTACCATGTACCCCATACTCATTTATGGTGGGGGCGGAATCTGGGGCTCCCCTTGCTAAAAGGGGCTTCCATATTCCAATAAGCCCCCCACTCGCAGACCCCCACGACCACAGCCCAGGGTAGTGGGGTAGAGGCCCTTGTCACCATCAACATGGGGACAAGGTGCTTTGGGGGGAAGAAGCTCCCCCTACCCTAAAGCACCCCCCCATGTTTAGGGCATGTGGCCTGGTATGGTTCAGGAGGGGGGGGGGGTGATCGCTCCCCCCCGTTTCCTGACCTGCCAGGCTGCATGCTCTGATAAGGTTCTGCTATGGATTTTGGGGGGGACCCCCACGCCATTTTTTTTAAATTTTGGCATGGGGCTTCCCCTCAAAATCCATACCAGACCCAAAGGGCTTGGTATGGATAGGAGGGGTGACCCTACGCCATTTTTAAAATTATTTTTTAATTGCCGGCAATTCTTTCTTTTACATTCAGCTGTCAGTGGGGAACCCCACTGACAGCTGAAACATTAATGTGTGTTGTTGACTAATGCAGTATTTTAGTAGCCTTTTTTATGGATTCAAATTTCTTTTTTTTTAAATGCTATGCGGTATTGTACGGCATACTTGGATGTGGTAAGATACCACTTAGTGAATTGTGCCCTGGATATGGACCAGTCAAAAACGCTTCTAAACTCAAACGCTTATAAACGCAGTTAACTGCGTTTACAAGCGGTTGGCGTTTGAAACACTGGTAAAATCTATTCCTGAAAGCAATTTTGCTCCGTTAAAAAAAAACGACTGTAAACTTAACTGCCTATAAAACGACTATGTGTACATGGACACATAGGAAAACATTAGGGAGAGTTCAGAGGCTGGTGTAAAAAATGCAGAAAAGCTCCTGTACGTGAGTTTATCAGCTGCAGTGTACATGAACCCTAAGGCGGCAGCAAAGGGAAGGGTTGGGGAACACAAACCGTGCCAGCAGCTGACGGGAATCCTCGAATGCACCATGTGAGACCACTATAGGCCCAATCCGCCCGGGGGCCTGTGTGCCTGAACACGGTACACTCATTGAGGACACACCGGCCACTGATTATAGTTTAGTCATGTCACATATAGTATAGTCATGTCACACACCAAGTTATGCTGATCTTTCTGTTCAAGACACCTGTTGTCATTATTTAATGTTAACTAAAGAACTCCCACTCAGATTTCCTTGCTTTATATGAAATTCCTGGTCTGCCCTAGTTCTCTCTTAACCATTTGCCCTGCAGAGGATTTACCTCCCTTCCTGACCAGTCCATTTTTTGCAATACGGCGCTGTGTTACTTTAACTGACAATTGCACAGTCATGCAATGCTGCACCCAAATTAAATTTATGTCCTTTTTCCCCCCAGAAATAGAGCTTTCTTTCTGTGGTATTTGATCGCCTGTGCATTTTTTATTTTTTGCGCTATAAACAAAAAAATGACCGACAATTTTGAAAAAAAATATTTTTTACTGTTTGCTAAAAAACATATCCAGGATTTTTTTTTTTTTTTAAATCACATTTCTTTATAAATTTAGGCCAAAATGTATTCTGCTACATTTCTTTGCTAAGAAAAAATCCCAATACATGCAAATTAATTGGTTTATGTGAAAGTTATAGCGTCTACAAATGGAGGTGTATATATACTGGGATTTTTTTTATACTAGTAATGGAGGTGATCAGTGACATAGCGAGACTACGGCGGGCATTCTGACACTGGGTGGGAACTGATTAACTGCCACTGACATCCCCAGTGGCAATAATACAGTGATCAGTGCTAATAAAAAGCACTGATACTGTACTAATGCCACTGGGCATGAAGGGGTTAACATCTGGGGAGATTGAAGGGTTAACTGTTCTGACGAAGTTCTGACGAAGTCTGCGGTGATTGGCGGACGAAACGCGTCAACGTATTGACGTCACTAAAAGCTTACGGCTGTTGAGATTTACAGAGCCTACATGGCGTTAATAGGGCATGCTTCATGGGCCTAATTTACCCTGTATACTTGGGGAATTTTTTGGAATTCCTCTTAGGAGGAGAATCTACATATATATATATATATATATATATACGCTATCCTACTCAGGTATTTTTTGCTGTGACATAGCCACATCCTTATAAAACCGCAAATAACCTTCTCAAATTGAGCAATTTTTGGAAACCCTTTATTGGGTATATTAAACTCAGGTATCTACGGCCTGCTATATGCTATATACACATTATATGTGCTTGAAATCCACGCATCGTGTATACCTGGTCCCTCACCCCCATATGCATCTTTGAAAAAGCATCAAGGACCTGATCTTAGTTCAAGTCGACAAGAGTCTTCTTGATCCTCATTGATGGTAATATATCCACATTTTTATATATGTTTTGTTTTCGGGGTACCTGATGCCCAAGATCTACACATTTAATTTTTTCTATGTATATCCTCAGAATCATTTGGTACTGTGGACCTTGTTCCATTTGGGGTGGCTATCCAGGAAGTCCCTACACTTGAGAGGCGGGTATGATAGTTTCACCTTTGAGAAGGTAACAGCAGTATCCATTGACTATTGTGGAGGGAGGTCTGGTTAATTTTGGATGTGATTTGGTCTCCATATTGCTAAATACATACCATGTATTTTTGTGTTCCAGCTTGTACATTCCAGGAGGTCCCTGTTATACACTGGGAACACACCCACTGAATACACGGCTCACACAAATATAAAGCAGGAAACCCACGGAAATCCAGGATAATTATTTCATCATTACACCACTCTGCCTTATATGGTGCTCTGTTGGCTAAGATGACCCTAAATTGAAGACGCTAAGTGTTTTTTAACATGATTTTATTTTTTTCATATGTACACCGTGCTCATGTTTAACCTCCCCATGATCTATGTGATCAAATAAAGTATTGTTAAATTCATTTGAACTCACACTACTCCGCGTGGATTACTCAGAAACCTTCTTTTTCAGATAGGTGTGTTCTTGTCACACTATCATATTGTTTAGTATGCTGTTCCCTCGGTTTATGTATCCACACTTATATAAGTGAGTCGGAGATGTGTCTTTGACATTAACAATTAGTGTCATTTTTGGTGGCTTGCTCCTGCTTTGTTGTTATGAAGGGGTTAACATCTGGGGAGATTGAAGGGTTAACTGTGTGCGGTGTGCTGTTTTACTGCATTGTGTGTGTTTTACTGTGTAAGCATGCTGCTTTGTATGGCTTTGCTATGCAGAGCAATACAAAGCAGCATGCTGGTGCTGATAGGGGAGATATCTGTGTTGTTTACATACAGACCTCTCCCCAGTTAGTGTTCCTCGGCGATCGCCGGGTGCCGGCAGGGAATCTCTGGCCGGGACCCGGTGATTAACAGCTGTAGCCACCAATAGCAACGTGGGTAGGGTGATGCGCGCGCACACCCCTTACCCAGAAATACAAAATCACATACAGTATATATATATATATGTGATTTTGGGCAGTCAGGAAGCAGTTAATAAAGAAGTACATAAATGGGCATAGTGGCTCAGAGAAAACCACTCTCACTGTTGATAAACAGGTCAACTAGAGGTTTTTTCCCCAAACGTATACCAGAATACATGGATCTCATGACATGGTTTGTGAATGTCCTTGTACTTCGTTCAGATTAAACAACCCATTCAGTTTACAATCAAAATGAAAGGCAAAACTTTTTTGTATAGACAGAAAAAACTCCCAAAACGTATAAATACATTTTCGGCCTTTTTATAAGTGTTTACACCGATCCTCCCAGTGAATGGCTTTGCTGAAAGGGGGAGTCAGTACAAGTCTAATCATTGGAAGAGAGCACACTGAGTTCCCAGCACAGCTAGAGATCTGACCACACTGAGCTCTCCTGCCTAGTGTGGTCAGTATTAATAGGAAGACAGAGTGACTGGCAGGAACACCAGGGATTTCACACAAAGGAAGCAATACAAAGAGGGCAGGATACTTTTTCATACAAGTACATGGTACAGCAGGCACATATTAAGAATGAGAAATGTTGGGTTTACACAGGGCTTTTTTTCTCAAAGAATAGATGAAGGAACTCCCTCCTTTCCGAGTCACCTCTTGTCCCCTACCCACCTCCGAGAACCGTTTCTTGGTTCAACCCCCTACCCACCTCCCAGTACTGCCCCTTTTATAGAATACAGACCCAGGTATCATTTTGTGATGCTAAGTAATTTGCATGGAATTTGGTAATGATAGCAAGAAAAGCAGTAAAACAGATCCCCTGCAGCCAGCAACAATACTGGAGATCCCCCCAGCAACAGTAGACCTTCCCACCAAACATGGACCCCCCACACAACAAAATACCTCATCCAGCAACAAATGGCCACCCAGCAATAAAATGACCACCCAGCAACATAAGACCCATCCCAGCAACAATAGAACCCCCACAAGCAACAATAGACCCCCTCCGAAAAAATGGATCTTCTCCAGCAACAACAGATTCCTCAGCAGCAAGCATCAATAAACTCTCCAGCACACCCCAGTACCCCTTACCATTACATACATCTAGTGCTGGTGATGCCGGGACTGCATTCCCCCTGAAAAAAAGCCCTGGGTTTACATATTCTTTTACTTTGCCAATTTATTGGAATTCTAAAGTGTTCCCATAAACACAGAGAATAAAATGAATATCCAACTCATAATGGAATCCACTGAGAGAATATCCTTGCCTCAATAGTGTTAGCCCCTCTATAGGAAGAAGGCAATCCATCTAATAACCATCATGCCATCGACAAGCTATAGGTTCTTAGTCCACTCCTTTCTGCCTCTGGTTACGGGAGGGCTGAAGTGCATTAGGTCAGTAGCAGAATTCTCTCTTTATTCACTGGTGTTGCACCCTTTGACTACATATGTCTAGGTCTTGTCTTTGACTGTTATGGTGCTGCAAGTAGCCCACTATTCTATCAGGGATCTCTAGCTGATCAATGAGATGTAGTTTTCCAATTTCCTTAAGCAGTCTCCGTATTGTCACACGGCATTGGGACATAAGGGACCTTGGGTGTTCTAAATAAAAAAAAAAAAAAAAGAAAACAAAATAACAGTATTAGCATATTTTTTGACAAACATAATAAATGTATATCATTAAAATGTTCTCAGCATAAAGAAACAAACTGTGCCCAATCCCACTTTTTCTGAAATCCCCTAAATCCACCACTTCAGTCTCCAACAATAGACTAGGAAATACTGACTTACTACAGGTTAATATTTATGTGTGACTACAGCAGGGGCGTAACTACAGGGGTTGCCATTGCGACAATGCCCTATACTCCAGTAGGCCAGTGTGGCTCCCCTCTACACCTGGACAGAAGGGGCGGTACAGAGGAACCAATGCCCTCCACATTCCTCCTGCAACTGCTGAGTGCCGGCTTCTCCTCCTCTCCCTCCCACAGATATTCAGCGGCTTCAGGAGGAACATGGAGGGCATCGGTTCCTCTATATGCCACCCCTCCTGTCCAGATTCCTTCTGCTACCCATGGGCCCCTCTGCTCTCTTCCACCAGCCCTCTGCTGGCTTCTTCCCTCCCTTCGCCCACTGGCTGCTGAAGGGGATCTGTCAGGGTGTTGAGTGGAGGAAGGGGTTAGTAAATATTAATTTACTGGCCCCTTCCTTTTCTGAATGGACAGAGTCAGTGATCCGTACCAATCAAGGACACTGTCCATTCATAACTGAAGTGTAGTAAACTGTGTTTACTATGCTTCAGTTTGTGAATGAATGGAAAGCTCTGTACAGCGCTATACCTGTCCATTCATTCTGCGCAGCTGAGGCTGCAGAGATGGAGATTAAGAACGGTGTCCTCAATCTCCTTTCTCTGTCTCAAAGATGGAACATCAGAGGTCTGTTTTGACCCCGAATATCTTACCAAAGCCCCCTCAATGCTGCTCCTAAAAAAAAATTTAAAAAAAAATATGAAAATAAATAAATAAAATGATAAAAAAAAAAAAAAAACTACTGACACCAGTGGTAGAATAATCAGGGCCGGAAAGGTTGCACTTACGACTGGGCCCTGGTGTTCCAGGCTGTTCCAAGGGCCCTGGGCTCGGAGGGAAGGGCCCCCAGCCAGGTGTCAGGGGGCCCTTCATGGTTTCTTGCACCGGGGCCCTGAAAGTTCTAGTTACACCTCTGGGCTACACAGCTTTTACTGTGACAGCTGCTGGCCTGCACAGAGTCCTGACCTCAACTCAATAGAACTTCTTTGGGATGAATTAGAGTGGAGACTGAGAGCCAGGACTTCTCATCCGACCATCAGTGCCTGACCTCACAAATGTGCTTCTGGAAGAATGGTCAAACATTCTCATAGACACTCCTAAACCTTCTGGGTACCCTTCCCAGAAGAGTTGAAGCTGTTATAGCTGCAAAGGGTGGGCCAACTCAATATTGAACCCTACAGACTAAGACTGGGATGCCATTAAAGTTCATGTGCATGTAAAGGCAGGCGATCCAATACTTTTGGCATTGGATACTATGGAACTCTTCACACTGATCCCTTGCGGGTCCTATGTGTTTTTTAAAATCCTGCTTGCTAAATTTTTTAAATCAATGGAAAACATTATAAAAACACAGCAAAAACACATACGCAATTTTGCTGCAAATCCATGTGCAAGTAGCCTTAGTGATCACATACCCTCTGTTCTCCATTGCATAATGGCTCAGAGAGATGTGGGAGGAGAAATAGCAGGACACTAATCTTCCCAGTGAATGGCTGTGCTCAGTTTTGGCTGCTTGCCTGAGACCTAATTCTAAACTAATTTGGCATATTCAGGGAAGTATAAATGAAATAGCCATGAAAATAGCAGAGGTTATTGTATGAAAACTCAGGCCCGCTCTGGTCATATGACTGGATTTTCCATCCTGGCTCTTTGCTATCCAGTGGCGATTACTTTCAAAATTCACTCATGTTTCACTCACTTGAAGATTCACACGTTTCCAATTAAATTGCAAAATTGTATGAATATTGGGTGAATGCTTTGTGAAAACTTTTTTTTAAATAGATCCTTATGTCTAAAAGGGCTACAGAATAGACCCATATAGGGACATCTCTGGACGTTACATGTATTCCTAGCAACCAACTTGATACATATATGTTTTGGTGGTGCTCCCACCTTTCTTAGGTCTTTAAAAATGAAATGAAACAACATACTCTCCTTAGCCTAGCCAAAGATATGAGTTTTTCTATGCAAAATCTGGAGATAACATGCATATGTTTATGCACGGAGCAGACAACACATTTCATGATCATGATATGTAGCCTTACACAGTGCCTATAATTGCTTGAAAAAAAAAGCTGTTACAGGCTTGAAATGTCACACTGATTTAAAGAGGAGCAACACATTTTCCTTTGATGTTGGTTTTAACATGTTTCGAATTAACAGCTATTTTGTATTAATATAAAATAAAGACCCACGTGTAGATTGAAACTACTGGTTTGGGATGCTAAATACAAAAAGGGGTTAGTGCTGATTCACACATGTGCGGTGCGGATTGAAGCTCAGCTGTCACAGCTAATTGATACAGTAGTTGTTCACCGGTTTAGGTCAGGTTTACATCAGGTTCAGGACAGGATTAGCTCAGGATTTTATGCCGTTCACATATTTGCAGTTTAGAAATGGTTCCCATAGAAGTCAATAGCCTGTAATCCGCACCTGAACCAGACCACACTGCTTTTTTTAAAACCACACTGAATTTGCACCGCCAGTGCATCGGACATATATGAACAGCCACCATAGGAAGCAATATTTTTTCACGTCATGCAGATTGGAGGCGGTTCAATCCGCACATATGTGAATGGGCACTGACAGAGCTGACACCAGGCAGTCTGAAAGCTGCTACCTACCACCCCTCGAAGTCAGCTAAGTAATCAGACTATCAGCAGGCACAAAAGGTGAATAACTTGGCATATCACTATAGTTTATGCCAAGAAACAGGCTTAAGAAGATGCAGGGCAAGCCAAGCTCCATGCACAGCATTTGCGGACACTAAGGACCCTCAGGTCAATCAGTTTTATTACACTCTGGCATGATTTAAAGCTGTAATGTATGTTTTTTTGGGGGGGGTACAGCACCAAACATATTAGTTATGTGTAAAGGGGTGTATCTTACTACCTTACAGATACATGCTTTTGATAAAAACCTTCCCTGCAGGGAAGTTACCAGCCTCAGGTGATACACAGAAATTAACTAAATCCTTCTACATAAGTTGTACTTGTTTATCTATAGCCATCTGTCCTCTACATCAATTCACAGTACACAAATCAAAGGCTTTTTCTCAGCGGCAGAAAGCAGGAGGTGGGGATTTGACTTCACACACACTGCACAGCTAGAGCACACAGTTCTCTGCAATCTGGGAGCTGAATGGAACAATGGGACACCCCCACCACCCCATACACAGACTCATACAAAAACATGCAAAGCTGACACTGCAAGTCACATGCTGTGCGCTGGATGGGGGCAGCCATCTCCTAGGAGGCTGTTGTGTCTGCATAGAGTATTATCAATTATTTATGCAGATAGCAAAGGATCAGAGAGAAATAACACTTGGTGCTTTGGATTGAGGCAAGTATGTACTACAGGGGGATATGCTTTGTTTATTTTTCAAGTTACAGCCACATTAAAGCTGTGCTCCAGACAAAAGCTGAATGCACAGATAGAATATAAATAAGAATATATATAAATAATCTCTTTTACCCGACAAAGAATTTCTATCTGTCCAGTCCTGAGATTTATACAGTTCTGACACATATCATAGTGCCTTCTATTCTCTTGCTTTCTCCAGTAATGGACTATGAGACTTTCCCAGTGTAAGGTATTTACACTCCATTTACACTTGCATTGGAAAAAAAAATGAAAGGGAGTGGAGGAGGACCAGCCATCTCAGTGGGGCACTATAGTGCTGTATTAGCAGTCCCCCATGTGGAAACCACAGCAGTGTGGGACTTGGATTGGGGACTTAGGTGAGTATATCTGGCTTCACAAGGTAAGGGGGGGGGAAAGCTTGATTGGCCAGGTTATAGGTGGGTGGGAGAATTTTTTTTTTTCTCAGAGGGGGGCTTTAATGATGTATCTTTATAACTACATAGCTTCATTAATCGTGTCTTTTATATCTGCCTGGAGTCCTGCTTTAATGGTCAGTACAATGAGAAGTATCCAATCAAATACCGCCCCTTTACTGGTTAGCCTAATCTGAATGTTGACCGCTTGCTATGAATTATCGCATCTTGGAGATTGTCTTTAGAATTCTGTATCAGCCAATGAATTTCCATCATCACTCTAGATAAAAATGACCTTTACCTTTTTCCCTTTTGATAAGTTTTAATGATGGACTGTCTGTCAATGACATTGCATGCACATTGGGTAAATACACATCAGCACCAAAATCAATAAGTAGCTTCACAAATTCCGGCTCACATCGGTGTTTCAAACATATCTCAAGCACAGGCTGTGGACGCTTCATGTTTTGTATAATTTGAAGGTCTGGACAATTGTAATTTGGGTCAGCACCATGAAGAAGAAGACTTCTGAAACACTCCAAGTGCCCATACACTGCAGCAAGGTATAAAGGTCCAGTATGGCTTGGGTTGGGAGTAGCTCTAGTAGCCAGTTTTGCTCTGACGTTTGCATCAGTTCCATAACTAAGAAGCTCCTTGAGGATTTCAACATTACCGTCTCTAGCTGCTGTAAGTACAGGGGTGCAGTTATTGTAGATGCTGCCACGCGGATTGGCTCCAGCCTTTAACAACGCTCTAACACACTCCAAATGGCCAGAGCTGACAGCAGCAAACAGGGGAGTCTGGGCTTTCACATCCAGGCTGTCTACCTCAGAGCCATTGGCCAAGAGGATGTTCAGGCATTCCAGAAAGCCATTAGAGGCAGCCAGACGTAAAGGGGTCATGGGAACACCCCAACCGCTTCTGCTGTCAATACACTGCCTATATCTCTCCATAGATAACAACCTGGATAGATGTTGTGGCTTGTCCATTGACACAGCAAGGTGGAGCTCTTGACTTTCCACATGATCATCCTCATGCCCTCTGTATCTTAACATGGGGAATCCTCAGGTTGACAGAGATAGTCCAAACACAGGGACACATCAATTCCCAACCCACTTGAAGGACCAGTTGGCTGAGGAGGAGGGTAATCCTATGGAGACAATCTTCTACAGCAGGACAGACATGGCCTTCTCCAAATATCTGGCAGTTCCTGAACCTTTCACATAACATCAGGCTTTGTGCAAGGTGCAGGTCTCAGTGTAATGCCTCCCAGAAAGAAGGATCAGGTCTACTAAGACTGAACACTTCCTGATCCTTCCTCTGATTGACAGCAGGCTGAACCAATCAGAGCTTACATAGGGCGGGGAAAAGACAAGCATTGGAGGTCAGCCTCTGTACTTCTAGTACACAGGAAGACACACAGCCCAGAGGAGGGGGCGGGGAAGTCTGATTCGTTCTGTAATATTCTTCTACGTTCTTGTGAATTATACACAGATACTATGGAGGACGGTTCATCAGAGCTTGTCGCTGACAAGTAACTCCAATTCGCCGCTAGATGGCAGAGCGTTACAATGACATGTCATCTTTAGAGCTTCATCTACATAAAGTGCTATTTATAACTGCATCTACATAAAGTGCTATTTATAACTGCATCTACATAAAGTGCTATTTATAACTGCATCTACATAAAGTGCTATTTATAACTGCATCTACATAAAGTGCTATTTATAACTGCATCTACATAAAGTGCTATTTATAACTGCATCTACATAAAGTGCTATTTATAACTGCATCTACAAAGTCTACTATTTATAGTCATAGCTACACAATGTGCTATTATAGCTGTATCTATACAGTATGCTAGCTAAATCTCTATCCCAGCAGTGTGCTATTTATAGCTTCATCTACATAAAGTGTTCTATTTATAGCTGTATCTACAATGTACATTCAATGTGCAATGTGCTTTCTTGGTGATCTCTCCGCCAGGCTACCCTACTTTCTCTCTTCTGAACTACCCACTATCATTCTCGGAGATTTTAACATCCCTATTAATGTCAACAACCCGGCTACATCCCAACTCTTCAACCTATCCTCATCTTTTGCATTAGCACGATGGACACAGTCCTCCACTCACTCTGATGGGAATACATTAGACCTTGTTTTCTCCCATCTTTGCACTCTCTACAACCCCACAAACACCCCCTTTCCTCTCTCTGATCACAATCTCATCACCTTCACAGTATCCTTGTCTTCAAACACCTATCCCTTCAAGCAGCAAACAATTACCCACAGAAACCTTCACAACTTGAACCCTGCTCCTTTCCACTCTGCAACTGACCAACTCTATGACGGAATCTCTCCCCTGTCCTGCCCTGCCCTGACCACTGCTGTCTACAACAGTTCACTTTCATCCACATTAGACTCACTTGCTCCTCTAACACAAAGCATCAGGCCCTGACCATTACAACCTTGGCAGACTGACAACACCAGAAATCTTAAACGACATAGTCGTGCGCTGGAGCGCTTGTGGCGTAAAACCAAATCCCAGCAAGCATTCACCCGATATAAATCTGCTTTCTTAACATACAATTCCTCCCTTCATGCTGCCAAACAAGCCTACTTTGTCACTTTTACCTTCTCAACCAGTTCTCATCGTCTATTCTCTACTTTTAACTCTCTACTTTCTCCACCTCCACCCAGTACCTCACTCACTGCTCACGAGATTGCAAATCATTTCAAAAACAAGATTGATGCAATTCGTAGGGGCATCGCAGCTGCACAGACATCCATCCCACTTACCATATCTTATACTAAACCTCCCTCAATACTTTCCTCTTTTGACCTTGCTACTACCGAAGAGGTCACTAAGGTTTTCGGCGGGTCCGAGTGCTGCGTTTTGTCAGAGGTGTCATAGCGGCCGGAACCGTCAGAGGAAGAGAGGGGAGATCAGAGAGTGTGGTGAAACTGGCACTGACAGCCCGAATTCTATGAACAGCTCGCCTTTCCTATGAGAACCAACCAGGTTCATAGAGCAGCCACACCTATCAAAGCACCAGGCAGTGAGAATCACGTGACCAGATCTGACCAGACCAGTTGGATGACACCAGATGTTCAGCGGTCTCTAATATTAATGCGCATTTAGTTTGCGTATCTGGTGAGTGCGCAATCTTCATATTTCTTATCACCTTCACGGTTCCATATATTGGACATCTGAGGATCATCTGAGATCTCAAGAGCACTCCTGCTTTGGACTCATATTTTACTGTCACTTTCCTCACTTCACAGCCACTATTAAGTGGCCTTATTATAAGCACATGGTCACTATATTTGCTTTTAATTTTGATTTTTAATAATATTGTGGATATATATATTTCTCTAGCACTGCACCCCCTCTTGTATATGTGTCTCTGAAGGTTTTATATGGTGCCTTTTGGTGTACAGCTGCTGATAACTCTTACATTTATCAAAGCGCTCACTTACTCTGTTTTTATATTAGTCTACCATGAATGCTGCTGCCAGACTTATCCACCTTACTAACCGTTCTTTATCAGCCACCCCTCTCTGCCAATCCCTCCACTGGCTTCCCATTGCCCAACGGATAAAATTCAAAACATTAACAATAACGTATAAAGCCATTTATAACTCTGCCCCAAGTCAACGATCTTGTCTCTAAATATCACCCAAACCGTACTCTCTGCTCCTCGCTAGACCTCCTGCTCTCTAGCTCCCTTGTCTCCTTCTCCCATGCTCGTCTCCAGGACTTTTCCAGAGTTTCCCTTATCCTCTGGAACTCTCTACCCCAATTTATCAGACTATCGCCTACTCTGCTCACTTTTAGGCGATCTCTGAAAACCTATCTCTTCAGGGAAGCCTATCCTGCCCTCAGCTAATAATGGAATATTCTACTCTTCCAACCAGTCCATCCCCCACAGTTACTACCTTTTGTACCACTATCCCCTCCCTCCTAGATTGTAAGCTCCAAGGAGCAGAGCCCTCCTTTCCCTCTTGTACTGAGCTGTATTGTCTCCCGTTATTGTCACGGATCCCCCACACGCCACACCCACAGCGACTAGCTAACCGAGGCGCGCACGTGCGGCCGTGACAGGGGGGTACGAGGGAATAAGGGGGACTTAACTTTGAATATATAAAACCGTATATAAGACCAGCCGTGATGTACTTCCACAGCCCGCACTACCTTTGGCCACCACCAGAGGGAGACTCCACTCCAATCCAGCTGGTCGACCACACACTGGTGCACACTATCAATCTGGTGCACACTAAGGGTTGAGGAGCAGCCTAGCAATACACACACCCTTCTAGGACTCCTCCAGCTATCCTACAAGCCAGAATCCCGGAGTTAATCACTCTACCACTGTCCACACATCCCCCCCCACACCAGACACATCACAAAAGGTAGCCTGCCACCACCCAACAGTTTATCCGCAGAACGGTCTGCTGGGACACCCCACACACACAGATCTCCGTCTGGCCGATCTGTTACCTTTTACAATCTGCACGCAATCTGCCCACACACAGTGCAATTGCATACATATTGGCAATGAGCTTGACCGAGCATTTAAAGGCACTAAAATCCAATCCAATCTAATCTAATTCAATCTAATCTAATCCAATCTAATCTCTCCAATCTAATCTAATCTCTCCAATCTAATCTCTCCAATCTAATCTCTCCAATCTAATCTCTCTGAAGATATGAGCACATGCTTAAATACACAGAAGTCACTAATTAATTTTAACCGCTTGCCACCCTGCCACTGTGTATATACGTGTGCAGGGCGGCAGTGGAGCGCAAAACCACGTTTTAAAACGGGTTCCGCACTTCCGACACTTTCGCCGGCAGGGTGCGCGCGCGCGCGCTCCCGCCGACCCGCGGGTGACACGATTTGATCCAGGAGGGATCAATCATTAGATTTCAGCCAGTGATTTCTGTCTGAAATCACATGATCGGTCCCTGTCCTATCCTGTCCTGTGTTGACATATACACAGGGCAGGATATGATGTCATTCTTCTCTGCCTGGACACATTCCATTCCAGACAGAGAAGAAGACATCCAAAAAGTGAGTACACAAGCACTACACTACAGTTAGAACACTCTAGGACACATTTAACCCCCTGATCGCCCCCCAGTTAACCCTTTCACTGCCCTGTCACCAGTGTCACTGATCAGTGAAGCAATTTTTACTGATCAGTGTCGCTGGCGACTTCCGATAGAGTTAGCGCCCCTCCCAGATAGCTCCAGATTGCCCGCCAGTACACCAGTAATCCCGTTTAACCCCTTGATCGCCCCCCAGTTAACCCCTTCACTGCCCTGTCACCAGTGTCACTGATCAGTGAACCAATTTTTACTGATCACTGTATCAGTGTCGCTGGCGACTTCCGATAGAGTTAGCGCCCCTCCCAGATAGCGCCAGTTTGCCCGCCAGTACACCAGTAATCCCGTTTAACCCCTTGATCCCCCCCCCAGTTAACCCCTTCACTGCCCTGTCACCAGTGTCACTGATCAGTGAACCAATTTTTACTGATCACTGTATCAGTGTAGCTGGCGACTTCCGATAGAGTTAGCGCCCCTCCCAGATAGCGCCAGTTTGCCCGCCAGTACACCAGTAATCCTGTTTAACCCCTTGATCGCCCCCCCAGTTAACCCCTTCACTGCCCTGTCACCAGTGTCACTGATCAGTGAACCAATTTTTACTGATCACTGTATCAGTGTCGCTGGCGACTTCCGATAGTGTTAGCACCCCTCCCAGATAGCGCCAGATTGCCCGCTAGTACACCAGTAATCCCATTTAACCCCTTAATCCCCCCCCCCAGTTAACCCCTTCACTGCCCTGTCACCAGTGTCACTGATCAGTGAACCAATTTTTACTGATCACTGTATCAGTGTCGCTGGCGACTTCCGATAGTGTTAGCGCCTCTCCCAGATAGCGCCAGTTTGCCCGCTAGTGCACCAGAAATCCCATTTAACCCCTTGATCCCCCCCCAGTTAACCCCTTCACTGCCCTGTCACCAGTGTCATTGATTACAGTGAACAGATTTTTACTGATCACTGTATTAGTGTCACTGGTGACTTCCGATAGTGTTAGCGCCCCTCCAAGATAGCGCCAGTTTGCCCGCTAATGCACAGGATTTTTTTTACCAAAAACATGTAGCAGAATACATTTTGGCTTAAATTTATGACTAACTTTGAGTTTACGATATATTTTTTATAGCTGAAAGTAGAAAATATTGGTTTTTTTCAAAATTTTCGTGGTTTTTTTGTTTATAGCGCAAAAAATAAAAAGCGCACAGGTGATCAAATACCACCAAAAGAAAGATCTATTTGTGTGAAAAAAAGGACGTAAATTTCGTTTGGGTACAGCATTGCATGACCGCGCAATTATCATTTGAATTAGTGCAGCGCTGTATAGCAAAAAAAGGCATAAATTACAGCATCTATACCATAGTTTGTAGACGCTATAACTTTCACACAAAGCAATCAATATACACTTATTGGGATTTTTTTTTACCAAAAACATGTAGCAGAATACATTTTGGCTTAAATTTATGACTAACTTTGAGTTTACAATATATTTTTTATAGCTGAAAGTAGAAAATATTGTTTTTTTTCAAACATTTCGTGGTTTTTTTGTTTATAGCGCAAAAAATAAAAAGCGCACAGGTGATCAAATACCACCAAAAGAAACCTCTATTTGTGTGAAAAAAAGGACATAAATTTCGTTTGGGTACAGCATTGCATGACCGCGCAATTATCATTTGAATTAGTGCAGCGCTGTATAGCAAAAAAGGCATAAATTACAGTATCTATACCATAGTTTGTAGACGCTATAACTTTCACACAAAGCAATCAATATACACTTATTGGGATTTTTTTACCAAAAACATGTAGCAGAATACATTTTGGCTTAAATTTATGACTAACTTTGAGTTTACGATATATTTTTTATAGCTCAAAGTAGAAAATATTGTTTTTTTTCAAAATTTTCGTGGTTTTTTTGTTTATAGCACAAAAAATAAAAAGCGCACAGGTGATCAAATACCACCAAAAGAAAGCTCTATTTGTGTGAAAAAAAGGACGTAAATTTAGTTTGGGTACAGCATTGCATGACCGCGCAATTATCATTTGAATTAGTGCAGCGCCAAACAGCAAAAAAAGGCCTGGTCATTAAGGGGGGTAAATCCTCTGGGGCTCAAGTGGTTAAGATTTAATTTCCCGAAAGTGGGCAGTGCATAAAATATGTACAAAATATAAAAAGTTACAGAAATACAAAAAATACAAGAGGACACACAAATGACTATTCACTATAATATAAAAAGGGAATAAAAGACAGAATAAAACTTTACCAGGATTTACCCTGCGACTGGAGCAAGTCAGAAAAGTCAGCAATCTGTTGGTAGATCAACCAGCTCCATACGAATCTCAAATGTCCCAATGCCCGGGTACTCAATTTATGGGGATATGGACGCAGGCGCGACATTATTCCTTGGCCAATTGACCATGGGGGCTGCCCCTGTACCTGCCCACAGGATGTTCTGGGTGCTGACCTGCCCAAGTTCAATCGGACTAAGACCGGCTTGAAACACCAAGTCGGGGATTGGGTTTCTGACACCAGCGCATCGGCCCGATCGCAACAGTACCAAACATCATTCGACTGTCGCAATCCAGCGCCACCTAGCCTTTTCCTGCATTTTCCTGGCCTTCTACCTAACCCACAAATATGGTTTTTATGTGCCGCTGTAGCCTACAGAGTGCCCAAACAGAAGGGAACATGTTCATCTCTGCAACTAATATTTTAGCTTTTATGAGGGATGAAACATACTTCTTTGATGTATGTATATTCCTTTTAGCTCCCCAGACAGATCGAGCCCCCTTGATGTTGTGAAGCCGAAATGTCTCAAGCCTCTTCCTCCAAACCAGTTTCCCCAGAAGGTGACAACCTTATTAACACAAAGGTGTCACCTCCAGGAAGCCGGGTTTTTCGGGTGCTAATTGATGAGCCTTTGTGTCTGAGTACCTCATTTCCCCCAATGACAAGGACTGAATATTTATTTAATGACAAGGACTGAAACTGCATCTAATCTACTCAAATCTGTACATTTATGTCACATGTACTTTACATCATGTCACATGTACGTTACAGTTCTATTGTAAAGCGCTGAGCAAATGCTATAGAAATCCTGTATAATAATAATAATGTACATAGCATGCTACTTATAGCTGCATCTATACGTGTTCTATTTATAGCTGCATCTACAATGTACATATTATGCTATTTATAGCTGCAGCAAAACAGTGTGCTATTTACTAAAGGCAAATAAACTGTACATTTTGCAAGCTCAGTTGCAGTGATTTTCCCCAGAGCTTGGTGAATGCGGTGAAGCTCTGCTGATTTCCATCAACCAATCATGTGCAAGCAAAAATGCAATTTTTTTTTAATATTCCTAACATCTGATTGGGTATCCTTTACAAAGTGAAGCTTCACAACATTCATTAAGCCCTGGTTCACATATGTGTGTTCCTGGGGGCCACGTTTTGCATGGGCACGAGAGCCCATTCATTTGGGACAGGCAGGGAAGAAGTCCCTGCACTTCTTTGGAAACCACAGCGTGCACGGGAACTTCATTGTGAATTCCAGTGCGGGCGGCATGCCATTAGAATTAATGGCACCCGCCCACGGGTCCTCATTCTTCTGTGTGTGTGGTGCGGTGCACGGATTTTTGTGCGGATCCACAGCAGCACCACCCGTACATATGTGAACCTAGCCTAAAAGAGAAGTACTTCTCCTGTGATCTCCTTCTGCTGTGGATCAAAAGAATGCAGTTCATTCTGCACTCCTGTGACCCGTTTTCAGCTGACAGCAGGCTGAAGCCCACTGTTGGCTGATGTCACAGAGCTGGTCCAGGCTGGGGAAAAATCATGACCGTATGACCCAGGGGCGGACTGACAACTCATGGGGCCCCCGGGCAATAGGGGATCATGGGGCCCCTGTGTCCTTGCCCAAACTCAAAAAAGTCTATGAAAAAGGTACCAGGGGCATCTCATGGGGCCCCCTACTGACCCCGGGCCCTCGGGCAGTGTGCCCCTGGTATGATTGAGATCCACCCAGGAGTCTGGATCAGCACCTGGCTCAGGCTCTCAGTGACTAGTCACCACTCTCTGCTCAGAGCAGTGTTGAGACCTGAGAGATCAGCTGTGTCTGATCGCTCAGTTCTCACCCTTAGAGCCGGCAGGGAGACAAATACAACATAGGATCAATGTTGCATCCACCTAGGTAAATATGATTTAAAACAAAAAATTATACTTTTCTTTTAAGCTTTGGGGAAAATTAGTGTAACTGCACTTGCAAAGTGCACAGTCTATTTGCCTTTAGTAAATCAGTCCAAACATATACTATTTATAGCCATAGCTACATAGTGTGCAAATATAGCTGTATCTATACAGTGTGCTATTTATATCTACACAGTATCTACACAGTATCCTAGTTCTATCTGTATCTTTGCAGTGTAGTATTTTTATCTGCATCTTTACAGTATGCTAGGTATATCTGTATCTATACAGTTATCTATTCCTATATGTATGTATATAGTATGATGACAGTTATATATGTATCTCTACAGTGTGCTTTTTAAGTAAATATATGTATATAAACAGCAGGTATGTCAAATTCAATTTCATTGTGGGCTGCATCAGCATTATGGCTTTCCTCAACGGGCTGGTTTTATCTGTAAGACCAGATAACCAGAGCACCCCCCCACACACATACACACTTACATCAGATGTCAAGAGCCCCCCCACCATCAGGAGTCCACCATGCTCCCTTATATCACAGTGCACCCCCCTTACCTTGTGTTGCTGGGAAGAAGCTGGGGGTGGAGCTGGGATGTAAAACGTTCAGAATCTGGAGGACCAGAGGAGGCCTGGAGTCTGCTGATGGCTGAGACCAGGAAAGGCGGAGATAAGGGGGTGCTGCGGATGCACGGAGAGGCACAGGATCTGTAGAAGGAGTTCTGTCCTCCTCTTTGCTGCTGAGAAAATGGGGGGGGGGGCAGAGATGAGCCACTTCACAGTTGCACAGAGAAGAGCAGGATCTGGTGGGGGGTGCAGTCTTCCTCTCTGCTGCCGATTACTGAGACAAGGTGGGGGTGGAGACAAGGGGGTACTGCAGCTGCAGGGGAGGTGCAAGGGCCACATGAAATGACCTAGTGGGCCGGATTTGGCCCGCGGGTCTTGTGTTTGACGCATGTACTTTACAGTATGCTACTGTAGTTATTTCTTTATATACACTCTATAAAAAGCTGTGCCACTTTGTAGATTGTTTAGCAATTTTATTGTCATAACTGTAGGCTATTTGGGGCCTCCAGGCAGCTTGGACTAAAAGCACACAGCTCCCGATGTCCTGCCTTGTTGCTAGGATGTGAAAACCATTGGACACTTACTCCGAGCATTAAAAGAGTTAAAAGCCAATGATTTTCACATCCTAGCAACAAGGCATGTTGTGGCAATGGCTAACTGGGTGTTTATATGCCAGGCTTCCAGGACCCAAATAGTTTAGATATATGAATATAAAATGAATGCACATGTTACAAAGCTGCATAGTAATATCTTACACCTAAAGCTGAATGTAGGTAACTCCTATACACTGGAAGGTTAAAACTCCAGGCACAGAGTTTTTAAAATTTTTAAAAAACCTTTAATATTTCATATTGTTATGTCTTCTTACTTCTAGATTTGATTTTTTTGCTTAAATAGCAGTTGCTAAACCCCCCTAAGCTCGTGTGGGAAAGTACATCAGGATCCACGCTTCTGTTTTCCCACTGCCTATATGTCTGCCTATATGTCTATATGATATCACCAGTTCTAGTGTTGGGACTCCAGCCCTCTCTGTACTAGAAAGACACACTCAGGGGAATTTAAAACAGCCCATCCGGCACCTTCCCTTAAGAACTACTGGCACCTAATTTAGGCAAGCAATTGTTCCAGTGTTGGTAACATTACCGGCATGTGTGGAAAATCCAGGTAGTTCTTACTCCCACCATGGCAGCAACTAATTCCTTAAGAGTTACCTCCAGTTCTCAG
Organism: Staurois parvus; assembly: GCF_062004578.1. Taxonomy (NCBI): domain Eukaryota; kingdom Metazoa; phylum Chordata; class Amphibia; order Anura; family Ranidae; genus Staurois; species Staurois parvus. Next base: position 1,153,271 of record NW_028318161.1, on the reverse strand, counting down.
ATTAGGAAAGTGGTGGTAATTAACCGCTTTCCCGCCACCCTATAGCAGATATACTGCTACAGGGCAGCAGGGGTGCGCAAAATCACATATATATATACATGATTTTGCATTTCCAGGTAGGGGGCGTGCGCGGGCTGCACACACACCCTAACCGCACCGTCATTGGCAGCCTCAGCTTTCAATGACAAGGTCCTGCCCTGTGATTCCCCGTGATCAACATCTATCACGGGAAAGGGGAGAGACCTGTATATAAACAATACAGATCTCTCCACTGTCAGCTCCTGCACATTGCTTTGTATGGCGATGCATAGCAGAGCCATACACTGCAATATGCTTACACAGTGAAACAGGCACACATCACACACTGAAACAGCACAGCATTAACCCTTTGATCATCCCAGATGTTAACCCATTCCTGCGCAGTGTCATTAGTACAGTGTCAGTGCTTTTTATTAGCACTGATCGCTGTATTGGTGTCACTGGGGATGTCAGTGATAGTTAGCCAGTTCCCCCCAATGTCAGAATGACAGCCGCGGTCCCACAATAAGTTGCTGATCACCACCATTACTAGTATAAAAAAATAAAATAAAAATCCCAGTATACATACCGCCATTTGTAGACTCTATAACTTTCACGTAAATCAATTAATTTACACGTATTGGGATTTGTTTTATAAACAATGATCAAAAATTATATACCAATATCTATAAAACAATATGGGAATTGGGAATGACTATTTCTGGACACGAGTAAATAATTTTGTTTTTGTTTTTTTGGAGACTATATGGATTTTCACATTTTGTATTTATTTTGTATTCTAGTATGGTTTAAACATATTGGGGTGGTATTGAGATTATTACACTTTCAAGGGTGAAAGGTAGACCTTTATGCTATAGGGTGTAGTTGTTTTAGTTTTTGGCTTTTGTATATATTTGGATACCGTAGTTTATTTATTTATCTGATGGAGAACTAGTCTTAGTTCTCCATCAGGCTCCCCCCCACCCAGTACAAAACCCATTACCCATACATCTGTCAGTGTGGTAGGCTCAGTGGCTGGGAGTGAGTGCATTGAAGGTAGAATATTCAGTGTGGACATTCCTTCCCCAGTGCAGACAGTTCTAAAGAGCATCTACAACACCTTTTATGAATCTCCCTGTTTGAGTTTCTCCTTCATAACATACAATCCAGAAGTCCAGCTTCTAGATCTTTAACCCTTTGTTATAATTAACACACCAAGATGATTTTAATATAGTGGAGTCCATTGAATTTCCGCTGAAGAAAAATTCAATATTTTGTTGCAATAACCAAATGAAAAGTTACTTTTTTCTTTTGTTTCTTTAGTAAAGGTGAAGTATGATGTAAAAGATAGAATGATGGATGGAATGTAGGAGAAGTATGAGTAATTTGTTCTATCTTTTTGTGTATCTGTTCCCAGAACCCTTTTATTAATAGACACTATTACCAGGTGTTTATCAGCCTTCCTGATTTATGACTACATCTCATTCAAAGTTTTCAATATTATCGGATTTCTTGTAAGAATGTGGGCAATATAACGCCATCTTGTGACCATTTTATATTTAGTTTCCTGTTTTCACAAGTTATACAGTATATAGACTAGGGCAGCCTTTCTCAACCAGGGTGCCCAGGCACCCTAGGGTGCCTTGAGGTTTCTTCAGGGGTTCCTTGGCAAAATGTCTAAAAATTGTCCAAATGTGTATACAAGCCAGCGGGTGGAAGCCTGCATTTTCGTTACACACAGCCACAGGTTTTCATTGTGTACCATTACGACCTTCTATTCGCCGGTGTCCTGACAACCAATGATATCATCAGTTGATAAGGAGGGTGTCAGTTACCTGCACAGCATCCTAGTTTGACCCTCCCCTGCCCAACTCCATCAGTGTTGGGTCACATTAGCTCAGTGATGGAGAAAAACTGTGGGAGAAGAGAAACATTGGAATACTAGTCAGTACCAGTGTACAAAGGTTGCTTTGGAAGAATAAATCACCTCTAATGTTAGGTGTCTTGCATATGTTAATGTTGCTGCGTTATATAAAACTACTAGAATAGTTTGTCACATTTCCATAATTTTAAAGGGTGCCTCGGGACTGTTCATAAATAAAGGGCGTGTAATCAAATATGTTAAATAATTGTTGCCCCATGGCAGTAAAAAGAAGATTTGTGCTTTCTTTCAAGCATTCTAGGGGGTAAAGAAACATTTCTCCATAACCAACAATGAAACATTCATTTTGATGTTGTACAATGCAGAATAGTATTTTTATATTGACTAGCAATATCTTATATTTTTACAGCAGTTTGCCCGCACATAATGGTAGAAGACCATACAGCATACAAAGGAGTGTATTTCTGGACCCCAGAGTCACAGCTGATGAAATCTTTTACATCTGTACAGGGACATATTAGCGTTCCTGGGTGCAAATTGTTTCTGCCTAGGCCTGCTGATCCATCACTGTACAGATTTAAATGTTTGGATGTGCCTAAAGCTGTGGAGTCTGGCAGCCTGTCATTGATTTGTATATATTGCTGCCTAAAGCTGTACACAAACATCTGTGACTCCTGGGTGCAGAAATCACACCCCTTTGTGCATATCAATGGGGGCCTAATATTAATTGTTTAGAGTCTATCTAAAGCCTCTAATGTGTTGCTGTCAGATTGATAAACAGGCATTTTCAAGGCAAGCTGGCATGTTAAATATCCTAAAAAAAAAAATGTTTTTTCCTACTTTTTTAATAAATTATCATAAATATAGCTGGGAAGCTGGAGTTCTTGTGCAACCTGCCAGGCATTGCAGGCGGGACTGAGCAGAGCTTTTACAATGTTATGTCGATCTAAATCCTAATGGGTGATACTAGGCTTGGCTATTATCTGATAAGACTAGCAACTGCACCAGCATCTAAGCAGCTACAGCAGCAGCAAGGGTGACAACACTTCAGAAGGCTGGGGTTATCACCCTATCAAAGGAACTCCCTGTTTAATGGTTCTGTTGGCATGATCAATAACTATTTACAGAATGTTCCAGGGGTATAGAAAGCCCAGTCCTACTGGTATGGGTAACCTATTTCAAATGTGTGACCATAGTTTTCTGTACTTCTCATGTAGTCCTACAGCTCCGCAAATAAGCACTAATTCTGTATGAATATCAAACTATACCCCTTGTTTGTAATAACATTCTGTCCTCCAACCGTACTGATCGCCATACCAATGTTTGACAATGATGGCATACTTCTGATACCGTACCGTAATAATTTCTATATGCAATAACATTTTTGACTACAGCTTTTTTGCAGCTTCATTACTTTTGCTCTTGCTTTGTCAGTTAGTGACCACTTATCCAGTAGAGGTCTTAAAGTTATCTCTCCTTTGTAAAAATGCTTTAAACTAACAGTGTCACAAGTTAGCTTGCAGCCTCTGGTGTGTTTACACTTACCTCCATGCTGATCTTGATTCCTTCACATGTGTGTTGTTCTGTGCTCACCTATGTGCGTCGTCTGCTATTCCCTGGGTTTTATGTCCTTTCCTTCCATCCCTTCCTGTCCCACCTCCTTGTCTGCCTGTCTATTTAAGATGTGCTCAGATTGGGCCACATTGCCTGAGCAACGGTTGTTGTTGGAGCTCCCCAGTGGTCGGCTGTATCTGTTTAGTATATCTGTGTACCGACCTCGGCTTCATCCCTGACATTCCTCCAGTATTGTCTATCCGTGCACCGACCCCGGCTTGTTTCTGACATCGCTAATGTTCTGCCTGCCCTGACCTTGGCTTACCTACTGGATATCCTGTCTCTACTCCCATTGCACCCTGCTCCCGCTAGCGGTCTCTTCTACCTCAGCTGGGTGTGCCTGAGGGCCGTGACCTGGTTCCAGCCTGCTCCAAGTCCATCCCCACCATCAGGGGCCCTGGTGAACAAGCAGGCTGGGGCTTAGACTCTGCGCCCTGGGGAACCCCAAGCTATGGTTTTATAGAGCTCACTACCATAGACGTGACAAACAGTCAAATCTTGACTCACTCTAAGGTGGTTGAGGACTTGCCCACCCCTCTTGCCTCCTTCAAGTACCTGTTGGTTCTCCAAAGCAGCAAAGTGCTCTTAATATCCAATAGGGAGTTGGGAGAGAAAAGTTAGGGCCTGTGGATGTGGTGTACCTGGATTTTGCAAGATCATTTGATACAGTTCCCTGTAAGTGCTTAATTTACAAACTGATGTCTGTAGGAATAGATGGGTTTGTACATGGATAGAAAAGTGGCTACAGGGGCACGTCCAAAGGGTATTGATTAATAGCATGTATTCAGGCTGGGGTGGTAAGTGGGGTTCCCCAGGGCTCTGTCCTGAGACCAATTCTTTTTAATTTATTCAGAAATGATATAGAGGTTGGTATAAATAGCCTATTCTCAGTGTTTGCTGATGATACAAAGCAGGGCAATAACTTCACAGCAGGATATAGAAACTTTACAAGAAGACCTCAATAAAATAAAGTAGTAGGCAAATACATGGCAAATGAGGTTTAATGTTCAAAAATGTAAAGTAATACACTTGGGGGCTAAAAATATGAATGCAAGTTACACACTAGGAGGAGAAACTCTGGGGGAGTCTAGGATGGAAAAAGATCTGGGGGTCCTAGTAGAGGATACTCAGCAATGGCATGTAATGCCGGCTGCAGCAAGCAAAGCTAGCAGAATGTTAGCATACACAAAAAGGGTATTTACTCCAGAGATAAAACAATAATCCTGCCACTTTATATAACTCTGGTTCGGCCACATCTTGAGTATACCATCGTGTTCTGGTCACCAGTCCTCAGGAAGGATGTGCTGAAACTAGAGAGATTCCAGAGATGGGCAACAAAACTAATAAGGGGACCGGAGGACTTCAGGTACGAGGAATGACTACAAACATTAACTTTCTTCTCCCTGCAGAAGAAATGCTTGAGAGGAGATATGATAGCAATATACAAATATCTCAAAGTTGATTCTAGCATAAAGAATAAACTAATCAATCTCAGGAAGTATAAGAAGACACGGGCCACTCACTTAAATAAGAGGCAAAGCGGTTTAACCTTAAACTGTATAGGAGTTTTTTCACTGTCAGAGCGGTGGTGTCAGCGGGAAGTATTGATATTTGAAAAAAAAAAACTCTTAGATGGGCATCTTAGTGAACACAATATACAGGGATATGGGCTATGATTTTTTTTTTTTACGAGTACACACACACGGATTGAACTGGATGGACTGCTGTCTTTATTCAACCATACCAACTATGTAACTCAGACTCAGTCTTGCACAATTGTACAGGGCTCTCCCCTGTACTGAAAATGTTTACTCTGATAACACCTCACAGTATGAGCTTCTCACAGTGTGCATTAAAAGGTGCAGCGAGTCAGAGAAAGACCAACTAAATTCTTGGCTGGAGAACATCCACCATCTCTTTCCTCCTTAGCCTTACTGCCCTGGCCAACCCCTATCATTTATTGGATTTTAGTTCTTGTAGACATTTAGCATCAAATGTTGGCATTACCACACTCCCTGTTTTCAGGTAGCTATGTACAGCAGCCTGACAGCCCCTCACACCAGCCATGATCTGCCTGCAATGCACAGAGAGGAATCATAATGAAAATAGAGAGGTTTTATTTAGAATTTTTATTACTTTCTTTTTTCCTTTCATTTTCTTTCCTGTACTTTCTCTTGTTCTACTAAGTCCTAGTGGGTACAATGCTGCAGAATTTTGGTGCCCCAAGTTATTGATGTTCTTTTTGAATTTAAGTCTGATTGTTGATACAATTGGAGACCCAGACTATGCTCTGCTTACTCTACGGAATGCTCCCCTTTGTGGGAATAGTTGTGAATATTTTATTTTATTATAGTTGAAATCACCTCAGTAAGAATTAAAGTATATCTATGGTCAAAATGTAAAATCATTAATTAATTTCCACCTTGTGTATCAATTATTTCTAGTCTACTCCTATTAATTTAAACTTTTCTCCAATTTGTAAACTTACTTTGTGAAGATACCCACACATTTACTTCCTTGAATTCTGTAACACGTATTCACTATGCTCTGTGAGTAGGCACTTAGAACTCACAGAGCCTGCCTTCTGAACTACAGACGTTGTGAGGGGAGGAGTTTCAAAAGTTGGAGTCAATACAAGAAGCACTGCTTGCAGGCAGCAAGGTACTGTGGGATATGTAGTCCTTAGAAAATTAAAGTAAACAACAGAGGAGAAGCTGTAAAGTGGGGGTCGGCAATCTGTCAATCATGATCTACCGGTTGACCCCAGGCAGGTGACAGGTAGATCACAATCTTGTCCCTGTCTTGCCAACCCCCAACTGGCAGAGCTGTGCAGCAAAGCGGAGACATGCCATAGCCAATCCTAACCAGCAAAGGCATTCCCTGCCCCACAGCAGACCTTTTGCTTATGTGCAGGTGCAGGGCAGGGACTGCCTTTGTCGCCTATGATAGCTGCAGGATAGCTCGGCAGGTTTGGGCTCTTGGCCGAAAACTGCCAAACTCCTCCAAGAAGTGTACTATGCTTATCCCAGCCTGCCCTCCTCTTCAGTTCATCCAGGCACTTGTGGATGACATCATGTGGAATGGAAGAGAGAGGAGGGCTGGTTGGGATCAGCACTAGAACAGTTAACACAAAACAATGTGCTGCTCTGAAACCACCTCTGTGCCCTTCTGAGGCCCCAGTGGTGTTCCTTCCTGACCCCCCCCCATTGTATGCATTCCTGACCCCCCTCAGTGGTGTACCCTCCTGACCCCCCCAGTGGTGTACCCTCTTGAACCCCCAGTGATGTACCCTCCTGACCCCCTCCTGTGGTGTACCCTCTCAACCCCCCCAGTGGTGTAGCCTCCTGACCCCCCCAGTATTATACCCTCTTGACCCCCTCAAGCGGTGTACCTTCCTGACAAACGAGCGATGTGCCCTCCTGACCCCTCTGTACCATGTCACCCTGGCTCCCTGTACCATGCCCTCCTGACCCCCCTGTGCAATGCCCTGCTGACCCCCTGTCCTGCTCACCCCTGTCCATTGCCCTACATTTCCCTGTACAGTGCTCTTCATGCTATTAACCTCTGTACACTGCCATACTTACTACTAACCTCTGTACAATGCCCTACATACCACTGACCTCTGTACACTGCCCTACTTACTACTGACCTCGGTACACAGCCCTACATACTACTGACCTCTGTACACTACCCTACATACTACTGACCTCTGTACACTACCCTACTTACTACTGCCCTCGGTACATTGCCTTGCATACTACTGATCTCTGTACATTGCTCTACCTACTACTGTCCTCTGTACAAAAGACCTACATACCACTGACCCCTGTACACTGCCATACATCCTGCTGACCTCTGTAAACTGCCGTTCACACTACTGACTCTTCTACACTGCCCTACACAATACTGACTTCTGTACACTGCCATACATACTACTTACAGTGGTCAGAACTCAGAGAAGACAGCCAGGCTAGAAAGGCCTAAAACTAATTGAGCAAGTCAGCCTGCAGTTCCAGTGGTTCTGCCTTCATGATGGACTCCTGTATCAGGCTTGTGGGGGTCACTGAAGCAAATTTTTAAGGTTATAATATAACAGTGATATTAGTTTTATTATATTTTTCTAAGTTTTCACTGTGCCATCCTTGTCCTTAATTTTTATTGAAGGCTTGTTCCTTAAAAAAATGATGGTGCCAAACCTAGTGATCTTTGATCTCTACCATGTTGTCCAGGTAGATCTCTACCTCTCAAAGGTTGCCTACCCCTGCATATAGGGAATCCAGCAGGTTGTGGAAAGATGACCAGTAGACAGGTAGAACTCACTACATAAAAGGAGATTTTTCAAGTAAGCATTTTATAGACTGTCAAAAATAATTGTTTGTATTGTTATTAACAGTGCTGATGTTATAAAATGTAAGGGTATGCTATAGCCATAGAACTCTTTTAAATTCAACTCTAAATAGAAAAAACCCCAACTCTAGCCCCCTAACCTAATCAAACATAGAAACCCTCCATCCAGATTTTTACTTGCCTTATGATAACAGGGGTGGCCTCTTCTGATGTTCACTTCCCAAAATTTGGTGCTGGACATGCTTGCACAGTGACTTCTCATATACTTGAAAGGATATCGTAGCCATAATGGATTGAGAAATTGTTCAGTGACCGTGTGAAGCTTCCAGTGGATATAAGTTATCGGAGTAAGTTATCATTTAAAGGATAACTATACTTTAAGATTCCAGTATATGTTTTAGGAGAACATATTTGTATGGCATGTTTAACCCGTACACACAAGGATTAGCAACCCATTTGGCCAAACCATCTATGGCCACTTTTACAGACATATCTCAAATTACTGACATGATTAATGCAAGAAACAAAAATACACAATTTGGCATGCATTTTCTACCTTTATTTTTCCTTAACTAATAAATTTAATATTATATTACCTGCAACTGGGGTTAATCACTCACATGTGATTTTTGTATGAACAATTACATTCGAATGGCCGCAATTAGCTGCGGGAGCCGTCAGTCTCCCATTGCTTTCAGTGGGGCTGCCTCTTGCAGCTAAATGCTGGAATGCCTGCTGGGTTTCTGTAATCAGAGTGAAGGTACATTCACTAGCTTTTCCTTACATCAGGGTCCTCATCCGAGTGCCCCTTTACATCAGGTGTCACCATCAGAGTGCCCCTTACATTAGGAGTCCCCATCAGAGTGCCCCATTACATCAAGTGCCTCTATCAGAGTGACCCTTACATCAACTGTCCCCATCAGAGTGCCCCATTACATCAATTGCTCCCATCAGAGTGTCTCTTACATCAGATGCCCCCATCAGAGTGCCCCCTTATGCCAAATGCTCCATTAGAGTTCCATCTTATATCATCCATCAGAGTGACCCGTACATCAAATGTCTCCATCAAAGTCCCCCTTAGATCAAATGTCTCCCTGCCTCATGGATCAGAGGATGTACTCTTAGAGACTTGGGTGGGTGGGGCACAACTAAAATTTAAGGGGGGCGTAGCCCTCCCCAGCACCTCCCTAGATCCAGGCCTGCCTTAGCCCCTGACTGTATCTGTCGATATGCACATAGCAGGACTTACACTGTACTCTGTCACTCTGTGTATACACATGTGGCAGGATCTTTTTATTTGGATATTAGGTTTATGCAAGACTCTCACTCTGCCGACTGGGTGCAGTTTATACCGTATGTATGTTTTTAACCATGTTTCTTTAAGCCACACCCAATATTCAGCGTGATTTAATCACAGAGATTTTCACAACTGCACTGAGTGTGCCGCATATTTTCTTCATCATTCATTCTTAGGTTGCAAACAGGAAAATATGTGATTCTTTTATATCCTTAGCACTAGTTTTGCTTTTAAAGGTACAATTTGGTAGAAATAATGTCCCTAAAAAGTAGCTTTGTTGCCAGGTCAGAGACTCTGAAAGTATTGGTGCTAAAGACAGCCAGACAACTAGCATTTTGAAAAGGAGGTCAGCAATGACAACTCACATATTTTTCTTGGGACAAGTTTTCTTCAAATTTGAATTTAAAAAATACAAACGCTAAAACGTATCAAATTAGGTTGACTGCCAGCCAGTATGTGGCAGCTATAAAATGAATGGGCCATTTCACACTTTGTTATTTGGTTAATGTGACTTTTCTAAAGATACAACCAAGATCTAAGACTGAAGTATGCTTCAAAGCAGGGGGGTCCAACCATTTGACTTTCCTCGGCCACATTGGAAGAAGAGGAATTGTCTTGGGTCACACATAAAATATCCTAACAATAAGGATTGCTGATGATTAGAAAAAGTTGGGCAGATCACAAGTTAACAATCATTGATATAGAAAATGCACCTATAAAACTTAAAAATATGTTTTATTATAAAAGTAAAAGAGGGCTACATAAAGCTAGTGCAATATTTGACAGTTTTTGATAAACCTAAAGCATCAATATCTGGTTTGATGGATGTAGTAGTAATTCTCAAAGAATTCTCAAAGTACTCATTAGATATTTTGATTCTAATTTTGCCCTTCATGTGCTTCATCCTTGAAAATAGTTGCTCACAAATTTAGGTGCTGCCGAAAACTGATGAGATGAATAATGTGTGATTGTGGAGAGTGGGTATTTTACTTTGGAAAAAAAGTCCAGTAAAGAGACATTGTCAATTTGTTCTTCAGCAGCATGTGTTCACTAAGTGTAAACGCATTTTACAAAAATTTCCCCCTCACAAAAAATTAACATTTTTAGGTAAGTTTACAATTTTGTGGGGGTTTTTGGAATTTTTATTTTACAAAAAATTCCAAAAGAAATCAACATTTTAAGAAAGTTTATGATTTCGCGTTGGCCCACCCTCATAATTGTCTTGGACCGTATGCGGCCCATGGGCTGCAGGTTGGACACCCCTGGTTTAAAGTGATCCTGTACTTTGCCAATACAGGAAAAAGCAGTAGGATTATCTGACTTCTTCCTTTAAAAGTCTCTCATACTTCAGCTACTGGAAGTAAGGAGAGATACCTGGAGCTTCCAGGATGCATATGACTCACTTCTTTTTCCACCAAGTAGCGGTTGGCCGCTCAGAACCCCAGCACTCACACGGAGGTGGCAATAGCATCCTTAGCCTTTTGTAAACACCAAGATTCAGCTTTAGACACACTCTAGATTGTGTTAAAGTGATATCAAAAGGTTCAGTGTTTTTTTTTTTTTTTTAATAAAAAACATGTTATACTTATCTGCTCTGTGCATTGGTTTTGCACAGAGCAGCCTCGATCTTCTTCTTTTGGGGCGCTCCTGGCTCCTTTGCAATGACCAGTGTCCCCAATAGCAAGCCGCTGGGAGAACTGGTGCGTGCTTTCTCCTGAGCCCCGCTCTATGCGTCCATAATACACACAGAGCAGTGGATCATCCCACCCCTGCTCTCTCTTCATTGACTGACTAACTTTGATGGACAGCAGTGGGAGCCAATGGTTCTAGCTGCTGTGTTTTAGCCAATGAGGAGAGATAATTACGGGACAGCCAAAGCTCCAGTACACATTGCTGGATCCAGAGGGGGCTCAGGTGAGTGGAGGAAGCAGCACACAGAAGGTTTTTTTACCTTCATGTATAGAATGAATGAAGGTTACAAAAAATGGAGGCTTTGCAACCACTTTAATGAACATCAGTATGATGTCAATCTCGAGTGCAGAAAAGATTTCACACTTTCTCAATCCCCATTCTTTACTGCTTAAACTTTTTTTTTTATCATTGGAGTAGTATTTAATTGCACACAATTTAGAATATGTAAAACACAATTTCAAGACTGTTCAAGGCAATGGACAGCTCTGCTCCTTAGGAGATAGTAAATTTTAATGGGTTGTTAAGTATTTCTTTTATTATGTCCACCTTCTGTATAAACATGTCCAACCAAACCACACAGTTTAGAATGCTAATTATGCAGTTCCATGTTTAAATTCTCTGTTTAGTTACAAATTATGATCCGCTGACGCTGCAAGTCTAATGTTTCTTATTGTTTCTGCCATTACGGTATTCCATCATGTCTGGTGAAATAGATATTTGATCATAGCTTGAGGAATCCCCAGTTGGTCAAGAAGATGCGTTTTTCTTGCTTGTCTCAGCAACTTCAGAATGTTCAAGCGACACTGTGACATCAAAGACTTTGGGTGCACTGTAAAGAGATTGCAAAAAGGCAAATATGTGATTCTTTTATATCCTTAGCACTAGTTTTGCTTTTAAAGGTACAATTTGGTAGAAATAATGTCCCTAAAAAGTAGCTTTGTTGCCAGTTTGGTATTCCAGGAACACTATCCTTCCTTCAGTTTAAGTGTGTTGTTCCCTCTAGGTTACAGGGCCCATGTCATCATGCTGAGTCATTCTGCTCAGTTCTTGTCATCTCCCAAGCTCCAAAGCCCTTAAATTCACATCTCTGCATCCCCTTCCACTACACTGCTCCCCAAACCCCCTTCCTACTGACGGTTCTGCTATTGTCTTGCACTGAACATGTGCCCAACTGACAAGTGTGGTCCACTTAACATGGGTACCCAATATCTTTCATTGTTTCTCAACCTTTCTCCAGTCAAGGCACCCTTTAAAATGATGCACAATTTTACCACACCCCTAAAAGTTATACATATTGGAGCAACATGTACACAGGTAGGACACCCAATATTAGAGATTATTTATTCTTGCAGAAAAAATACACTTTTGCACAGTGGTACAGACTAGTATTTCAGCATTTGTTCGCCCTCATTTTCTCTCCACCACCAAGCTAATGTCAGCCCACAGAAGGGCGGGGGGGGGGGGGGGGGGGTTAAACAAGGATGCTGTGCAAGTGCCAGACATCCTCCTTATCAACCGATGACTTCAGCAGTTGTTAGGATGCTGGCAGCTAGCCAACACAGTGCCCATGATTGCAATGGTGCACAATGAAAACCTATAGCCTATAGCCAAAAGGCAGGCTTGATCCACCCACTGGCAATTTGGGGCAATGTTTAGGTATCTTGTCAAGGTACCCCTGAAGAACTCAGAAGGCACCTTATGGTGTCTAGGCGCCCTGGTTGAAAAAAGGTTTGTCTGGACCACTATTCTGGCACATTGGTGGTCAGGTCTCCTCTCAAAAGCATATAAAAGAGTACAGTAGTGCTTAAATGCACCTTTATCAAAAAACTGCCTATGCAGATAAGGGGCAACTGTAGGTATAAACAACTGTGCAGCTTTGACCAAAGTTGAATAATGCCCTGCTAAAGGGTGTAGGCCATTTATATACCTCAAGAGGACTGACTGCAAAACTCCCAAAGGTTGCGTCTCTCCATCCTGTCCTGTTGCTAGAATGTTGCTAAGACACATCCAGCTATTACTATTCACCTCCACGTAAGCCCTTTCTTTGATTCAAGACACTGCACATGCCATTTTCTCCCTTGATGCAGTAGCTCTGAGCTCAGTGTTTGAGAGATTGCTCCTGTGATAATGGATGACATTGGACTAAGATAGAGCAGTAGCCTTTCTCCCCTCTTCTCATACTGCTTTCTCTTCCTGTCAGCATAGGATAAGTATACAAAAAAAAAATATACATCCCTTTTAATACATTGCACTGCAAATGTAATATGAAGACCCTAATACAGGGTTACATGTGGCTGTGAAGCACTAAAACAGTGCCTACTACTGCAGCAACAACACTGTGAATTGTTTTGTGGCCTAAGGAAGTCTGGAAAATTTCAGGCTTAAATCTGCTTTGTATTTCTAACAGAATTGTTGTGATGAGAGCAGTTAAAGCATACAGTATCTATCTAAAAAATTGATAATTTGACGCTCAACAGTCCATAGGTGGAGTTTACTTTTTTTTTTTGTTTAGGCTTTTTTTTTATTCTCACCTGGTGATCCAGCCAGCAACATCCTGTCTTAGAGTGGCTATACTCACTCCACAGTATCTATGAAGTAGAAGTGTAGCCACCCTTGGACAGTCAACCTATGGCAAAGATAGTGTTGGATTGACTAATGGATTTAGATCGACTTTACATAAGTGACTAACAAATTAAAATCTAACTCCAGCTAACACTGAAGCAGTTTTCCTTTGGAGAAAATGGTTTTAACTATGTGAATAAAAGCTGACCATCGAAAACAAAGAGATTGTCAAAATCACAGGGAACCTTTCACGAAATTAAAAAAACTGTGAAAAGCCTTCAACCAGAGCTGCAAGTGCCTGTGTCAGGGCCATCCTTCAGCAGGAACTAAAATCAGCTACATAATTTATCCCCATATTGATAAATTGTTTTTGCTAAGTAAAAATGAAATCCAGACAATGAAAGGTCTGTGTCACCTCAGTGACTTAGCAGTAGAGTTTTGCAATGGATGCAGCTAGCTACATAATCGAAAAATTCAGTAGCTACTCATGTTATCCAATATTATCCAAGACTTCAAACCAATATCTATGTCTGTGGATTCTAGGCCTAGGCTGTACATTGGGATGACTTCTACTCAACAAAGTTATGATTAAACACTGCCCCTGCTTTGTGTTAAACCCTGCTTGTCATTCAACTGCCCATTATACATTTGGATGGATGATCACGGTTGAATCACAGAGAATGGACTTAGTTCTTTGAACAGAACGGGCTTAATCTCAACTTGAATAAAAATCAAGCACCATCTAAAGCCTGGGCCTAAAGCTGACCAGACACTTGTAGATATTTGAACAAACATTCGTAAGAAAATTCTTAAAAAGTAATTAAAAAATGTTGTCAGCTTTTAATGTTCGATTTTGGCCTGATTGTAATTCCTGGAATGAAAACCATGTCGATTCAAAATTTAAAAATTTCCATCCTGCTCCTTTGGATTTTCTGCTCATTGCGATTGCAAATGAATGTTCATTTTACTTCACTACTGAATAGAAAACTTTCCTAAAATGAAAGCTTTCAAATGAAATTCTACTAGTGTATGGTCAGCCAAACAACTTTACAGGGACACAGGGACTTGTTTGAATGCCCCACGACCAGCCCCAATGGTACATATACATACGTATACAAGGTATACATATATGTTCAACATATACACACCTATATATTTTCAATTATTATTATTTCAATATTTTAAATATGGTGGTATGCATATGATAAATTAAGCACCATTAATGTCCCAGTCTTTCAAATTGGTTCTTTTGTTCTTTTGGATATTGTCTCCAATAGACACCATTCCTGGTTTTCCCAGATCCAGCTCAGTGGGGCTATTTAAGTAAAAGATCACCTATGGATTTACCAAGCCATTGCATAAATTTAAAAAGTTGATATATGACAAATGTCTAAGATGCAGTTCCCTTTACTTTGGGGAGATTTTTTTGCATTTCCTTTTCAGGGCAGAAAGTGAAGGTAACTCTTTCCTGTGACATGTGTCACAAATTTACCTAATATCGGGTTTTAACCCTTCCCCACTTAATCCAAAACTAAAAAGGTATGTTTTGGCTATAAGACTTTCTTATTTCTTACATAGGAAACAATGTTGTGTAAGCACTCAAATGTTAGCAATTACCTCTTTCTCTAGCTAGAAGTTCCATTGCCTCATGATTAGGGAATGACTTAGCAATGTTGAGGTCAGGCAAGTATACATTTGCTCCATAATCAATTAGTAACTTTACAAATGATGTCCTACACCCATGTTTCAGGCATACATCCAGTACAGTTTTAGGTTGTTTTATCCTTTGTAGTACTTTCTCATCAGTACAGTTGTAGTTGGGGTCAGACCCATAAAAAAGAAGAGTTCTAAAGCACTCCAAATGGCCATACACAGCTGAGAGGTATAGTGGTCCTGTAGAAATGGTGTTACTTGCTGCCCAGTCAGGTAATTTGCACTTGACATTAGGATCTGCACCATACTCTAGGAGCTCCCTTAAAATGCTCATGTTGCCTTCCCTGGAAGCTGTCAGTATAGGAGAGCCATTATTATAGACACTTCCGGAAGGGCAAGCCCCAGCTATAAGTAATTCTCTGACACAGTCAAAATGGCCAGAACTGACGGCAGCAAAGAGTGGAGTTTGAGCTTTCACATCCAGTATGTCCACTTCTGCTCCATTGGACAAGAGAATCTTTAGACAATCCAGGGAACCTTTGGAGGCAGCAAGGCGAAGGGGCGTTACTGGAACTCCCCACCCACTACGACTGTTTAGATATTTCTTATATTTTTCATCAGAGAGAAGAAAAGCTAGATATTGTGGGTTATCCATAGCCACTGCCAAATGTAGCTCTCGACTTTCTTCTAATGCCTCTTCATCTTCTTTAGGTTTTAACATGGCAAAAATTTTTGTGATATCCATGACACTCATCTTTAGACATCTGCAGAAAACCATTGTCAGGACAAATGAGCTACAAGATAAAATACAAAAAGAATATTACACACGTTTTCATGGCCCTGCACCATATCAGAAAGGAAAAACAGTGGCTTTGTAGGTAATACAAAGCACACTGCAAGTCATTCACAGAATTTTTAATTTTTAATTTTCAGACTATGAAATGTCCAGTCACAAACTCCAGTTGCCATATTGGGAGAGCCTGTATGTTCATTGGATGCAGTACTACAGCTGGAGTTACAAAGGTTGGGCAAGCACAGGGCTGTAGATATTTTTTTTTCTGAGGGGGGTTCAGCTCGCAGCTGAGCTGCATTTTTACCGTTCCCCCCACCACAAACTTCTCCCCCTTGAAGGAAGGAAGGGGTTGGTGGAAGGAAGGGGTGGGTGGGTGGAAGGATGGAAGGAAGGAAGGAAGGAAGGGGTGGATGGAAGGAAGGGAGGGAGTCGTGGGTGAAAGGAAGGAAGAGAGGGGTGGGTGGATGGAAGGAAGGGGTGGGTGGAAGGAAGGGTGGGTGGGTAGAAGGAAGGAAGGAATGGGTGGATGGAAGGAAGGAAGGGAGGGGTGGGTGCAAGGAAGGGGTGGGTGGAAGGAAGGAAGGGTGGGTGCAAGGAAGGAAGGGGTCGATGGAAAGAAGGGAGGAGTGGGTGGAAGGATGGGGTGGGTGGAAGGGAGGGAGGGAGGGAGGGAGGGGTGGGTGGAAAAAGGGAGGGAGGGGTGGGTGGAAGGAAGGGTGGGTGAAAGGAAGGGAGGGGTGGGTGGAAGGAAGGAAAGAAGGAGTGGATGGAAGGAAGTAAGGGGTGGGTGCAAGGAAGGAAGGGGTGGGTGAAAGGAAGGAAGGGTGGGTGGAAGGAAAGAAGGGGTGGATGGAAAGAAGGGTGAGTGGAAAGAAGGAAGGAGTGAATGGCAGGAAGGAAGGGGTGGATGGAAGGAAGGAAGGGAGGGGTGGGTGAAAGGGAGGTGTGAGTGGAAGGGAGGGAGGGAGAGTGGGTGAAAGGAAGAGAGGAAGAGAGGGGTGGGTGGAAGTGAGGAAGGGAGGGGTGGATGGAAGGAAGGAAGGGAGGGGTGTAAGGAAGGAAGGAAGGATGGGGTGGATGGAAGGAAGGGAGGGGTGGAAGGAAGGGAGGGGTGGAAGGAAGGAAGGGGTGGGTGGAAGGAAGGAAGGAAGGGGTGGATGGAAGGAAGGAAGGAAGGGATGGGTGGAAGGAAGAGAAGGAGGGGAGGGTGGAAGGAAGGGTAGGTGGACGGAAGGGAAGGGTGGGTGGAAGGAAGGAAGGGTTGGTGGAAGGAAGGGAGGGTCTCTTTTCCCCTCTTCTCCTATTGGTGCGGAGGATGGAGGGAAGGGGCTGGGCAGTGAAAAAAACACAGCGGCGATGGGAGGGCCAGAAAGAAAACTGAACCGTAAGTTATGTTCTGTGCAGCGGTGGGGGCGCTGCCAAGCAGCAATTTCTTGTATGGTGTTCAATGAAGCACCTCCTCTCCCTCCCGTGGCTTCCCGCTGCTTTATTGAAAGCCATACAGGAGATCTCTGCTTGTCATTGCCCCCACCGCCACCCCTCCCACACACCCCTAGTCCCGGCACTGCTCGCCACCCCCACCTTATTTCTGCTCGCAGCAAGTGGAAATTTTGAGGGCTGCAGGGATGGTTGGCAACCCCCTGACTCCCCCTTTATCTACACCCCTGGGCAAACATGTATTGTTTAGATAAGCTGGCCACACACCATTTCTAATAACAGATTCCTCCATCCACACAAACAAGGTAGGAGGTATCCCACTCTCTTGAAGATTGTATGAAATTATTAACTTTTGTTGAGCAGGGATGATCACACACTGATTGAAATGTCACTGATTCCTGCTGAACAGGCCAAATTTTGATCAGTGTATGGCCAGTTTTAGGGATAAGGTTTATGTAGTTTTAAAGGAGCATGTTGCTCTCTAACTCATAGAAATTCTGTCTAGCTAGTAGACAAGTAGTAGGCCAAGCTAATATTTCTGACTCTACCAAATAGGGATAGAAATCTGTCTTAAACAGTTTAGATCAAACATAAAAGATGAAGTACTATAAATGGTATAGCAGCCTTTTTCAACCAGGGTGCCTTCTTAATTCTTGAGGGGTGCCTTGGCAAAATGCCTACAAATTGCTTCAAATTGCCCAAAAATTTTTCAACAAGCTGGCAAGTGGATCAAACATGACATTTTTTGTTACGCAAAGCCACAGGTTTTTATCATGTAGCATTACAACCTTGGGCAGTATGCAGGCCAGCTGCTGGCATTCTAACAACCAATGATGTCATAGGTTGATAAGGAGAATATCTGGTGCCTGAGGATGTCCTTGTTTGCCCTTTTCCATCAGCACTAGGGTCACATTAGCTGAATGAGGGAGAGAAACTGAGGGAGAAGAGAAACGCTGGAATACTAGCCAGTACCAGTGTGAAAAAGTGTTTTTTCTCTGTAAAATAAATCAGTTACAACATTGGGTGTCCTACATGTGCTGATGCCACTGCATTATGTAATGCTATTATATTTGTTTTTTATATTTCAGAATGGGGTGTCTCAAGATTGTGCGGAATTTTAAAGGGTGCCTTGACTGAAACAAGATTTAGAAACAGTGGTTTAGCATAATATTTGACAGGCATGTTATCTTATTTGCAACTGCATCAGGGTTTATCCTTAATTTACATAGATTTTCCTGTTAAATAACAAACAAAGGGAAAGGGGAAATCCCCACACAGTATGTTTTAGGATTGGGATCATGGTACTTTGGGTGTCAGCTTGGTAATCAAAATAATGAGATGGGGAATGGCATAGATTTGGAATTGGGTTAAGAGAAGGAAAAAGAGGGGAAGGAGAGGGAAAAAGGGGCTAGGGAAAGGCAGCCAGGAAAATAGCATTTTGACAAAGGATGTCAGCAGTAGTATCCTCCATATATGGTCAAATTTTCTAATTGATTTTCCCAAGATCAAGCCCAAGTAAGATAAGATGTCCCTATACTTTATGTGTATGACTGCTGACTTTAACCAAAATGTAAAAAGATTTCAGCTGGCGTTCCACTTAAAGTATGGAAAGGTTAGAGCCTCTGTCAGGTTTTTAATGCTATACATCATGTGTCCTGCTGAACAGATTTCCATTCTTGTTGTTTGGTTAAGCCAGAAAATGAAAGGAAATCTCTTCAAAAAGAATACTAAAAAAACTGAAAGGACTTTTAGAAGAGTGAAGAAGGGTGAAACCTATTTCAAATGTATCTTTCTTACTGTGTCACCATGGGGAGATTTTCTCTCACTTCCTGTCCTATGGAAATGCCACATGACCCTGCACCCCTGATTCTTTATTACCTAGTGTCTTGGTCTTCCAGACTTGTCTATGCACACTCCCACCCCCTCCACGTTACTAGTGGTCTGTCATTGTTATGGGTGGCCCCAACAAGAAGGCACATTGGACTAGGAGGGGTCAGTGCCACCATCCAGATATGACCCCTGAAACCCAGTGTTTAAATGTCTATCAGCTCATTCCTGCAGCCACCCTTGACATTGATGTGTCTGTAGTAAGATGGATGGGGTGAGAGGGCACAGAGATAGATCCAAAAGACCAAAAAACTGAGTGGTAGTTGTGTACCAGGTTTCAAGACTATGAGGACATTGTATAAAGATTACATGCAGTATTAGACACCTGATAGCACTTGCTATTCATTGTAAGTAGGTTTTTAAAAAGTCTATATCAACATTTTCAAAATCTGGCTGGAATGGTCATAATTCTGTATATGCTCAGCAGTTTGAGCTGTGAAATTACCCCCTAACTGGTTCATCTTTGGCTTTCCCCAGATGATTGCACCTTCATTTTTATTAACCAGTCTTTCCATAGATTTGCCTTTCTTGGGTCAGACCTTCTAACTATCATGTCTATTGGCACCTTTAGTTCCCTACTGTATATATTATGTAAAGACTTGTCAGACTTTGCAGCATGAGAAATTGAAAGTGGACTGTTTAGATAATAGCATGATCTAAATTATGGATTTAGAAGTAGCAGCTAACATTCATTTCCATCTATCACAAATTCATGATTAGCTGGCAGCAGCATACAAATTCCCATGTAGTAAAGCTCAAATATAAATCAAACTGCAAGAGTTTATGAACTTATAAGATTTATTTACTTTATCATGAAGGTATGCTTGATGGTTTTCAGCAAGCATGGGTAGCTGTTAATTTTGTAAGGTACTACAGGTCCCAGTATATCCTGGCCAAATTAGGGTCATGATGAGACTTGTAGTTCCTCAGACTTATGAAACCCCTTTGTTAGCTTGTTTATGAAATCACAGCTATAGTTCTACTTATATCACTGTAAGATCTTTTTTTTAAAACACGCATATCATACAGGCTGTTTGTTTTGAATGTAATGCTAGGTTTGGCATCATTATAACTACCATGAGATGTGGTATTTTTCATATTTATTGCAGTGAAAATCCATTCACAGCCCTTATTGGATAACACTGGATACAAAGATGCATTTAAAAAAAATTAAAAACTTTTCGTTCATCAGACTTTAATAATATTTGCATTAGAACGTACATATGGAATGAAGTGCAGCACATTAATTAGTCAGTATAATTTCAGTACAAAATTGAATAGTATTCAATTAAGAGCTAAGACATCACATAATACATACTACAACATAACTAAAATAATGGTTACATGCCTCGGACAAATAAATATAAAGATATAGAACAAAAAATATAGAAAAATAAAATCTGGGCAAATCTTACCTGTATGATGTACTTTATGTAGGTTTTTCATGTGCAGGTCTGATGTGTCATCTTTACATCCTTGTCATATACACAAATGGTGGACTCCAACAAGTGAAGAATTGTAACTGAGTGTGATTAAACTCTTCCAACAAATGGATAAGGAACAGAGCTCCTGCTAAAAATAATACTGGAGAGGCCGTGCTTGCTATGTCCATTCTTGGGCTGTTGACCTCACTGGATGGGTAAATATAGAGAGGTGTCTGGCAGGTGCTCTTGTCTGTTTTAGTCTGAATGGTAGGATGGGGTGTATTGACATTTTTCTAAACAGCTGTAACAACCCAACCCAGCTACTGTACATATAGATAAATCCAAAATCATTATATTCTGTATTGTAATATATTGTATACATAGCTCCCAGCCAGCCCTCAGTTAGGTGGACTATCCCTCTTTCTTTCTCAGCAGTCCCTCTTTTTAGCTGGATATATAGAATTCTTTGAAAAAAAAATAAACTTTGGGAAAAATCCAAAATAACATATATGGTACAGTCTGTCACTAGCATTATTACAGCAGTCTTTGTTTTTCTGAGTCTTCCTGTAACTTAGTTGCTTTTCCTGTTCATACTGAGAGTAAGGCTGGCCATGAGTCCAGTGTCTAAAACCTAGGGTGAACATACAAAACTGCATTCCCCCTCAAGTTGTACTGTATGAGCATTATGTGCCAGAAAAAGTATCCCCCTAAAAATTTAGCATTAATCTGCATGCTTTCCTCCTAAGCATAAATTCCCCTTCCTCTCAGTTCAAATCTGCCCCTCTGCTGAAATCCCCCCTACCAGCACAAACTTTTGCCCCCAATCCCCACAGTGCCCAGGGCAGCTGCCCCTCCTACCCACCCCTTGTTTTGGCACCGCATGAGTCTTAGTTTTTTTGTTCGACCAGCAGGTTTAACGAAAGAAAATGACTTGATTCCCCCATCCACACATTCAAGGTCGATGGGGGAATTCCTCCCACTAAGCTATTGTACTCTAACAGAGGGGAGATTTCCCAACCATCAGAATACACTGATCAGCACCACCGGATATGCTGTAGATCGACTTGTGTACAACCAAGCCTGTCCATACATGGATTGAAATTCAGCCAAATTTCAATTCATGTATGGCTGGCTTAAGTCTGTTATTTTTCAATTTCCTTTAACAGACCCTCAAAAGGAATTTAAAAAAAACTGTTGCTGTAACTGCTGAAAAAGTGTTGGACATAGGCTCTGTTAGTTATTTATGTAAAGCCCATCTAAATCTAGAAGTCTGTCTAACAACCTATCCACAGGTTGACAATGCTGCTGTCCAAGGGTGGCTACCTTGCTCCTCCAAAAGATACAGTGGAGAACTGTTTGTAGCCACTAAGACAGGAAGTGTGTTACTGGCCAGGATGACAGGTGAGAATAAAAGGAAAAAAGCCTAACACAGAAAACAAATGCAATCACCACATCTAAGGATTGGTAAGCAGCAATATATTACATTTCTGTTCTTGGGTTTAGATATACATTATCAAAAGTGTCAGACCTCATTCAGATGTAGACATGAATTCCTGTGGGAGACTCAGCTGGGTTTATGAAAACAACTGCAGGCGGACAGCCCTATACAAATCAATGAAAGGTTGACAGCACCCACAGCCATTCACGTGTAATGGGACATGCAGCATTTACTTGTGGATGATCAGCCCCGGATGTGAACAGTTTGAGGCCTTTCACTACATTAAACCCTTCCTTTACACCCCACTACCATCCAATCCACTGGATGGGTGGGGAGTAGATCTCCATTTGCCTGGTTTTAGTGGATCATATTAGATGTTAACACATGTCTGTTTACACCCACTGCTCCATCGAGGAGAATGGAGGTTGCACCTGATAACTGGACAGGTGGACCAGATCAGATTATTCATGTGAAAGAAGCCTTAATACTTCATGTTCTGTATAAATTGGGGTGTGGCAGGGGCATGTCCTGTACCTACGTACTTTTAAAAAAAGGTGTACCACTTCTACCATCTCAGAAAAATGGGAAATATATTTATATATGTGTAGCACCCAGGGCTGCTTTTAGAAACCATGGGGCCCCGTACAGCCAACCTGACAGGGCTCCCCCCCCCCCCCGAAAAAAAACAAAAACAAAACAGTTTACTACGCTTTAGTTATGAATGAACAGAGTGAGTGATTGACACTGATCATTCATGGTATTCATTCAGGAAAGGGGATGGTAAATGTGACGTTTACTGGACCCTTCCCCCACTCTCCATTCTGAAGGATCCTAATGTGTGCTTGCAGCTGCTGGTGGGAATGAGAGGAGAGAAGCCGGCAGCACTGCGGGGGTGATGGCACAGGAGGGGGGGGGGGGGCTGGGCAGCAAGGGGAAGGTACAGGGAGAGTGATGTGTGCGGTGGGGGAGGGGGCAATTACTGGAACGGATTCTCTGTATGACTCTCCCTGCAGCAGTGGGAGGCACAGGAGAAGAAGCCAGCTTTCAGCTGCTGTAGAGAGAGCCATACAGGGGATCGGTTCCAGTAATTGTCCCCCCCCCCCTGCCATGCTGATCACCCTCCTGGCCCACATCCAATTCACCCATCTACCTGGGCCCCCCTGCTGGCCTGGGTCCTGCACAGGGGGACTAGTGGTACCCCCTTAACCACTGCCCTGGTAGCACCCTCCTAGCGTATGATGTTAGGTAAATTTAGTTTTTTTGCCCCCTCTGTAATCAAGGGAGCAGGTATCTTTGTTATACAGGCTATGTAGAATAGGTAGGAAAAGGGGGCATTCAACATTCTTAGGAATACTTCTAATTAGCCTTATCTTCCATGTTAAAGAGTAAGAGTCCACTTTTGTTGAGAATAAACAATCTTCATTTGCGATCAATGTATGTTTTAACTCCTTCCTGCCACCACCTCCAGGCTCTATAAGAGAATATAAATCCTGGGGGATGGAGGAGGACATCCTGATAATGTGACCGCTGTGATTGGCTGTCATAGTGGTCACATTATTGGAAGCTCCCAATGACAAATATGCAACACATATTGCATGCATATGCAGCTTTCCATTACATTTTAGTTTCTGTGCTCAGTTCATTTACTGATTGCATGTTAACCTGACTGATTACATGTTGATCCTGAGTAGCAATTATTAGTTCATTATGATCAGCTGATGCACTCTCAGTGTTTTAATGAGGAAAGCTGCAGGGTCTGCATCACTTAAGCCTTTTTGAGTTTCTTAAACTTACATTTCTGTTACAGGTGGTGCCTTAAATTTGACTTGTATCATATTGCAGACTTCTGAGAAACTCAGTGAGACAATGAGACAAGCAGGAAATTACTGTTCTGGTGCAGTCATGTGATTCATCAACTCCATTTCCCCCGTGTCAGAGAGCGGCTGCTGCAGGGGAGAAGGAGTGCTGACAATAGAGGGTCAATAGCAGTGGTCTCCAAACTACAGCCTGGGGCCGAATGCGCTTGCCCTTATCCGGCCCTTGGGCAACTTTTTCCCCCATTCATACAAGTCACTATTCTTCCCATTGACACCAACAAAGGGACTCTGTTCCTCCCATTCACACCAGCAATTGGACACTATTCCTCTCACTGAAGCCAACCATGGGGCACTATTTCCCCCACTGACACCAAGAATAGGGTGCTATTCCTTCCCTAATGCTAAAGATGCATTGTTTACTCCCAATGAAGCAGGACAATTTCTACTCCCAATGGCCACAGTCTGCCCCCCCCCCCCCCTAAAGTCTGAAAGCCAGTAAACTGGCCCTTTGTTTAGAAAGTTTGGAGACCCCTGGTCAATGGAAATCAGCAGGTGACATCAGCACTCTGGGAATTCCTAGCCGTTGTCAAGCGCTTCCTTACACAAGAGGGCTGCAGCTGCTGGATCATGTGACTGCACAGGAATGTGTAAAAAAAGACATTCACATTGATCTTTTATATACAGGTTATGCAGAATAGGTAGCGGAAGGGGGAGCAGCATTTTTAAGAACACTAATACATTACTAAACACCTTGTTTATAGCCATGTAATGTTGTTTTCTTAGTGACCTGATCACAGGTGCATAGTTGTCTAGGGACCCAAAGAAAACAATAGGCTGTATGCAGATCGTTAAAAAAAAGCTCAAATGCCTCAATATGTTGCATTTATGGTGTCCATGAACAAAAGCCCTTTTTGTTCTTGAATGCAGCAATTTACACATGTACGCATGTATACTCAAGTATATACAGGCGCACCTCGGTTTCTGAATGCCTCGGTTTATGAATGAAAATTCATTGAAAACAATGCCTCGGTTTACTAATTTTTTTTGCAATATGAACGGATTAATTGGTTTTCAATTCATTTACAAAATTTTATTTTAATCATGTCCCTGTACAGTACTATGCCTTTAAAGTGCATTTTATAAAGAGTTTTGAACAGATAAGACTTTTTTTCACTTTTTTTCTGACCTCCAGAACGAATTACTTGGTTTTCAATGCATTTACAAATTTTTTTTTAATCATGTCCCTGTACAGTATTCATGCCTTTAAAGTGCACTTTATAAAGAGTTTTGAACGGATAAAAGACTTTTTTGTTTACTTTTTTCTGACCTCCGGAATGGATTAATTGGTTTTCAAAGCATTCCTATGGGAAACCACGTTTTGGTTTATGAATTTTTCGCAATACGACACGTCCCGCAGAAGGAATTAAATTCGTAAACCGAGGTACGCCTGTATGAGCATATATGCATAAACTGGATCACTGGCAGCTAGAAGAGGGAAAAGAAGAATTTTATCTGTGTGCATGCGTACAGATGTTTATGTGCCTGGACGTGTGAATACACAAGGTCTTTATAGAACATACCTGACTCACTTTCTGCTAGTGAAATCCTATGTATATGGCCTCATTCACACAGGTGTACCTATGTGTACACCCCTGAGAACGCCAGCTCTTTGCCAGCTCAGAATGCACAGGTGTTCCGTGCATGCAGTCCTATCCATGTCTACTGGGACATGGTGGCTGCACATACACAGACACTGGTCCCAATGTGACAGCTGTGGGGATGCATGTCCCCAAACATAGACAGTGTGCCTTTGAGGACACACATCTGCACCTGGTCTGTGTCCAGGCAGCTGCTACATCCAAATAGACATGAAAAAAAAACTCCTGTGTATTCTGTGTAGGCAAAGATGACACTTGTTAGGGTTGTACACATAAGTACGCCAGTGTGAACGAGGCCTAAAGATCAGTAAATTATTATGTTCATGTGCAAGAGACCTAAAAGACCTGCTGCATTGGAATCTAAGGCTACGTTCACACTAGCGTTGTGTGCAGGCGGCAGAGAGGCATTTGGGAAGCGTTTTTACTGCTTCCCAAACGCCTCTGTCAATTCTGCACATTGCAGCACATGGTGCTGTTCTAACGGGAGCGTTAACATCGCGTTGTGGCAAAACGGACGCCTCTGGTCGAGTCAGGAGGCGTTGAAACCTCCTATTCTAGGCTATGGTGCTGCTCTGCAAACGCCCGGCCGGCATTTGCGGTGCGGTTGCAGGGCGTTTGCAGAGCAGTAACACCATTTAAACTTCATTATAGGCATTTGTGGGGCGGTTTTAACGCTCGGCAAACGCCTAGCAACCGCCACTAAACCGCGCATGCGGCGTTTGCCGAGCATTAAAAAACGCTCCGCAAACACTGGACCAACGCTTGCCAAACGCTATAGGGGCGTTTGGCGAGCGTTGGTAAAACAGTCAAGTGTGAAGGAGCCCTAAGAGTGTCTTTTTATAGCCCCAAAAGATGGATAAGTGAATAATTTATGCCAGCATTAGCAGCATTAGGCTCCTGGAAACATGGCAGATGATAAGACCTGTCTAGGTACTGGCCTGTCAGACAAGGCACTCTGGCTATACATCTGTTTTATGTAAGCATCAATTGATCCTCTGAAAAAGGAAACAGCTGTTATCTCATTCTGCTTGTCCTGTGACACATTGTGACACTTCTGACTGTTTGACCAGCTCATGGTTTAAAACACATACAAGCTGAGCCGCTAACTGATGAATTTTCTTAAGAACGGCAATTAAAGAATTTCACTTAATCAGTAAAACCAGTTTTCTGAAACTATCCTTTTCATCAAGAATTCTAAAATAATTGCAGTAAACCTTATTAAGAAAATAAAGAATGACTATTTGTTTTAATTAATGTCATTTAAAGTGCAATGATGAGACAAGAAACGAAACGACATAAGAACTTCATAGGGAAAACCTATTCTCCGTTTCTTTTCTCAAGTTAGATAGGAGAACACATAGGATAATAGGGATAAGGTTATGGTCCTCGGTGAGATGTTTTCCTGACCTCTCAGGTCTATTCCAGCCTAAAATGAATGATGATAAAAGGAACAAATTGCACTCAAGGATTTTGGAACTTCATGTAAAATGTTTTCTGTCCCATGCAGTGTGGATGTGCCTGCACTGCATGGGTTAACTGCTTGTTTTGTCCAGGGGGCCCCTGAAAGGATATACTTACCTAGTCGTTCGAACCTCCCAAAAAACGGTGCCCCCCCCATGTCCAGTGGTGGACTGTTCCTGCCATCCTCACGCCCAGAGACGGTCTATGAGTGTGATGCCATCAGGAACAGTCCATTCACAAGACCACCAGCATGCAAGGGGCTGAAGCGGTAGGGACCGGTCTCATGCTCGGAGGATCAGCAGATTAGGTTAGTATATCTCTGCTTTTATCACCTCTAGAGAAAAACGAGCAGTTAGCCCATGCAGTGTGGCTGCATGGTCCAAAATGTTTTTGCCCAGAATTCTACTTTAAAACAAAAAATGTAGTGTATTGCAGCTTCCCAGTAGTCTTTAGGTGTGGTGGCTGCATTCATTTTCATTTTTTCAAGCGGAGAACATTTTCAGCAAATACAGATAATACTTGAAGATCTCGCCAAAAATTCAGTCAATATTTTTCACTGCCTGTGAACTGAAAAAAATGCATAAAGATCTTTGTCTTTCTTTTGTAAACTAGTAGTCCCATCAGGGCCGCTGATAAGGGGTAACCCCAGGCCTCCTGTAGGGGCCCAGACAGCAGCTTCAGGCTTCATGTAGGATCATGTGTACAGGCAGTGCATACATACTGTCCACTTGTGTACATGGCTCCCGGGTGGTGGTAACATTATTCCTGGGCTGAGGGGGCTCCATCAGTTCATCCTGAGGGTTGGGAGACAAGGGGGACTTTTTTTTCTTTTTTGAGCACCTGTGGACTCACACTATCCTGTGCCAGTCCACATTTGAGGAGATGAAGTCCCGGCTCTCTCAGTCCCTGCTGCTGGTATGGCGGAGTGATTTAGCTTGCCTATGTTGCTCTGCACACTGCCTGCCTCCTTCAGCAAGTAAGTGCTGAGGGAATCAGGCAGGAGAAGAGCGCTGGTAGGCTTGGGGCAGCTGGCTGTCCATTTGTGATGTCCCTCTAATCAGCTCAGCAGCCAGCCCAGCACTGCAAAGAGAGGGATCCCGGTAGCAGCAGAAGTCACAGGAAAGGTACAGCAATGAAATGACAGCACATACACAACCTTTCCCCATGCTCTGACCATTGCCTAGCCTATGTTCAATTCTACAGCAGGGAGCAGCCAAATGTGATCATTATCATCATGATGATAGTCACACAGTACAGGTGCTTTGAGTCACAGCACCTGTACTATGATTATCATGATAATGATTGTTCACACTGGTACGATTTGTCATGCGACTTGACTGTTCCAAATCGCATGGCAAGTTGCACCCCATAGCTTGCAATGGAACCGTTCAAATCATCACAACTCATGTCACAGCGACTTTGAAAAAGGTTAGGTAGGCTGTATGGGGCCCCATGATTGCTAACAGCAGCCCTGAGTCCCACGAATGGAACACCAAGGCAGACATGTTTGACATCTAGCCTGTGTGACAACCATGGCTCGCTCCATAGATACAATGGAGAAATGAATGTAGATATGAAGGGGCATGAAATGCCTAAAGTGAAGGATGACCAGATAAAAAAAGCAACAAAACAGTCTGAAAAAGATAACTAATGCAGTCACCACAATTACGGATTGGTAAGATAAAATATATTACATTTTTATTTTGGGGCTTAGATATACTTTAGCTTTACAGTAAATACAAATTCAGTTATATATAATCTTGTTTCTTACAATTACAGAAACCTTTACTTCTATATCTGCAAATCGTATTAATCCTTTAAGTAGCCATATTGCAAACCAAGGCAGCTTTCACACTGATCAGTTTTACTTCCGCTTTTGCGTTAAAAAAAAAGCAGAACAAAAATTCATGACCATTAAATCCTATGGAAATCTTCACACTAGTCAGTGGTGGGTGTGCTGCTTGCTGCATTTTTAGTGCATGTTTGGTCTGGTAAAAAAAAATGCATTCCTCCATTGAAATAATGAAAACCACATAAAAAATGCAACAAAAACGTAACGCACCTGTGTGAAGTGCTCAAGTCCAAGGTCACAGAATCGCAGGTACACAAATATAGGTGCATGTACTGAAAGTCATTGCCTATGTGAATGAGGACCAGAAACCACAGAAAAGAGGCTTTTTTGTTGTGATCTTTGAGACTGAATATCTTCACATTAAAAGCAGCTAGAAAACTGAGTGAAGCTTGTTTTTAACCACTTGACAACCAGCCTATAGCTGAATGACGGAACTAGACAGAACTGGACAACCACACGTTGTCCAGTTCTAGGAGGGCGTCATATGACGTCCTTCCAGAACGCGCCCCCAGCAGTGTGTACCCGGCAATCTCCGTGATCGCTGTGTCCTACGGACACAGCTAAACACGTTATGTGGTAAAAGGCCAATAACAGCGGTCTTTTACCACATGAAAAGCTGTGTCCACTGACACAACAGATCACAGGGTAAATGCAGTTGCTGGTTGTCGGCTGCACTTTGGAAAGTACTGCCGATAACAGGAAATTGTCAGAAAACAGATCGGCACTAATCATCGGGGCACTGATCATCAGTGCCCAGCAGTGCTATCCACCTGTGCCCAGCAGTGCCACCCACCAGTGCCCCCATCAGTGCTGCCCAGCAGTGCAGCCCATCAGTACCCAGCAGTGCCGCCAGTCAGTGCCTCTGATCAGTGCTGCCCATCAGTGCCGGCTATCAGTGCCCATCATTGCTGCATATCAGTGCAGAATCATCAGTGCCCATCAGTGCTGCCTATCCATGCCACCTCATCAGTGCTGCCTAATAATGCCCATCAGTGTTGCCTATCAGTGAAGCCTCATCAATTCAAATCAGTGAAGGAGAAAAATTACCTGTTTGCAAAATTTTATAATAGAAACAAAGAAAAACTCTTTTTTCAAATTTTTTGCTCTTTTTTTGTTTATAGTGCAAAAAAACACCCAGCGGAAAGTAATTTGTGTGAAAAAATGATAAAAAAGTCATATGGGTACAGTGTTGCATGACCGCGCAATTGTAATTCAAAGTGAGACAGCGCTGAAAGCTGAAAATTGGCCTTGGCAGGAAGGGGGTATAAGTGCTCGGTAGGCAAGTGGTTAAGCTCCTTTACTGCTTGTTAACCACTTTCTCACCGTCCTATAGCAGAAATACTGCTACAGGGCGGCAGGGGTGCGCAAAATCACACACACACACACACACACACACACACACTTTTGGGTAGGGGGCGCACACTCTACAAAAGCTTAATTTTTGGGAACTACTCAGAGTGTCGCATTCTGTCCATGATGTAACCACTTTTTTGTGAATCTCTTTTCACAACCCCCCTCTTTTGTATGTATGTTTTTTGGTTACTGGGCAGAAACCATATATTGGGTGATACAGTATATTTATGAACCTCTACCCTCTCTTATTCTTTGTGGCGCACACATCCTACCCGCGCTGCCATTGGTGGCCTCACCTATCAAGGTGATTCCCCGCTGGCACCAAGCAATTGCTGTGTATCACTGACAAGGGAGAGACCTGTATGTAAACAATACAGATCTCTTCCCTGTCAGCTCCTGCACACTGCTTTGTTTGGCTCTCATAGCAGAGCAATACAAAGCAATGTGCTTACACAGTAAAGCAAACACACACAGCACACTGTAAAACAGCACACAGTTAACCATTTGATCGCCCCAGATGTTAATCCCTTCCTGCCCAGTGTCATTAGTATAGTGTCAGTGCTTTTTATTAGCACTGATCACTGTATTGGTGTCACTGGGGATGTGACAGTTAGTCAGTCCCCCCCCCCCAGTGTCAGAATGCCCACGGCAGTCCCACAAGTCGCTGATCGCCGCCATTACTAATATAAAAAAAAATAAAATTCCAGTATCTATACCGCCATTTGTAAACGCTATAACTTTCACGTAAACCAATTTATACATTTTGGGATTTGTTTTAGCAAAGACATAGCAGAATACATTTTGGCATAAATTTATGACAAAATTTGATTTTTTTACTGGATATATTTTATAGTGAAAAGTCAAAAATATATTTTTTTTCTCAAAATTGTCAGTCCTTTTTTTTTTACTTTTATTTGAAGGAGGGTCTTTTTCAGCTAAGCACACCCTTGTGCATGATTGAGCTAAGGGCAGAGGGAATCCAGGAAGTAAATGCTACCTGAATCATCTGCCATTACATGCTTGGGGGTGGGGGTCGCTGTGTTTCTCTTCATTGCTGTGGCTAGAAATTGCATGGGGGGGGGGGGGGGGAGAGGGTCCTCAAGATAATAAAGCATGGAGACCTGGATGGATGGCTGAGTTTGCATATGAAAATGGAATTAAATAGCGTTTTCAATTTGTGATGAGCAGATACAATTTAGCTCCACTAAGTTTGGCGCAGGGGCGGGCTGACAACTCATGGGGCCCCCGGGCAATAGGGGATCATGGGGCCCCTGTGTCCTTACCCAAACTCAAAAAAGCCTATGAAAAAGGTACCAGGGGCATCTCATGGGGCCCCCTACTGACCCCAGGCAGTGCCCGAGTTTCCAAATGGTCAGTCCACCCCTGGTTTGGCGGTTTCTTGTCCTGTACCCCAAGTGACCCTGTTGGTCCTTTATTGTAATGGGCAGTTTAATTGACAAATAGGGGAACTGAAGGTAGGGAAGAGGCACCACTGCTTTGACAGCAAACGTCAAGATCTGTATATATAGCTTAGGAAGACTATATCTCTGGATCTGCTGATTGGTTTGATGTGTTTTTCACCAAATGTATACTCCATTTATGACTTCTTGTCAAGTTTTTAGTTTGAATACCCATTGTTTCTGAGGTTTACTTTAACTGTGCTCTGAAAAGCAGAGCATGCAAAAGGCCCACAATAAACTGCAATGAGAGCATCTAATATTCATTTACTGCAATCAGTATGTTTTAAATATAGCTAGCAGCTGTCAACTCCCCACCTCGGCATCTCAGGAATAACTTGAATTTTTTATGAAGGAATTATATATTGTAGTTGTAAAAGTATATTCAAGCTACTACAGATGTCCTGAATGATTGGCATAGCTGAAATATAAGTAATCTTAGAAAGCCGAGCCATTTGTGACTAGAATTACTTCTGGCCAAGTTCATAGCAAAATCCCAAGCAGCTAGGTATAGCTCACAGCACGATTATGGAAAGTGGTCAGTTATAAAGGTGGCAATGTCAATAATAAAATGTGTCAAAGCAATGGTAGATATGATAAAGACCTATGGAAGTGATCAACATTGATTACATTTGATAAACGAAGCTAAAAGATCACATGTGACTTCAACAGACTCAGAAAAAACTATGGCAGTGGATTTCCATTGACAGGGATAAAAGTCAGTGATGAGATAGAATGTTTCAGCTTACAAACTGTCGAGTGTTTTACCAACAATATTTTGAAAAAATGATAAGAGAATAAATATCAAACATGTTATGATCATGTAGCGTTACCCTCTGTGACCAAGCCCCAATGAGGGGGGCGTCAGCACGTATTAGAAGATGTGGCCAGCACGGTGCTGAGGCCCTTCACACATACTCAACACACTTGAGTCCAGGAGTTGGATCCAAGTGGCGTCTGCTCCCCCTCACACTACTGTCTCGAGGGCCGCTGTGTTTCCGAGTCCCTCTAAGTTTCGCACAGCCAGACAACATGCATTTTCCACCCTTGTATCCACAGTCAGGGAACAGTCCACGAGCTTGGTTTTTGTTATTTTGTTTTGGGAAAAAACTTGGATAGGGTAATAGGAATTATGGGATTCTCAACTTGACTGAATCAATACATGGGGACAATTTCCTTCCTATTTACAGATCCTGGACTGGTCTTCTCCTTGAATGTAGTCAGTCTTTATGGATCAGTAGCAAAACCCTTACAGGCTAGGGACAATACATCACTTCTGAATTTTTATTCTGTCGTACAAGAATTTTTGGAACTTGAGTAACCTCTTCATTTATGATATTGGGCTAGCATGCAAAAAAACAAAAAAAAAACCCCCTCAAAAAACAAACAAAAAAACCCCAGATGATCAATCGTCCTATATTCTCATCATGTGTATGGTGCCTAAGTCAGTCACTGAAAATACAACACCCCCTGTGTGGCAGGCAGTCTTGTAGTAGCCAAGTAGCCACTCTATGAAAATGCATGAATGCAAAAATTATATCCTTTGTTACATAGAAAGGTTTTAAAAAAAAAAAAAACACATATCCATTAGGTTCAACCAGTTTTATATCAATAATCACTTTAGGGTAAATGCAGAATAAATCACTCTAAAGATGTGTGCAGTCACATCTGAGCAGAGTGTTTTTCAGACTTTTGTTAGTGTATTTATGTGTGCATACAAGTGGTTTGGAAGCATTTTTAAACTTTAGGCGTTTTTTGTTAGCCAATGGAAAGCAGTATATTTGTGACATCATATTTCTTCATCTTTTTCTTGGGTTGTCCAGCTGTATTGTGCTGTACTCTCAGCTCTTGAGCCAGGGCTGCTATTCCATATGTCTTGGCAACAACTATCGCATTATTGGTAATGGAAGAAGACAAGTAGAAAAGGCAGAGATACTGGATGCATCCAGTAATTACTATACATGAAGAGAGAAGCCAAGTTTGGTTAATGTAAAATAACCTCCTTTTCTTTGAAAACACCTGGACAGGGGATTTCAGCTGCTTATCCTCATATCTCAAAAGGATAATGGAGGGAATTTCTTAAAACTGAATCAGCCAGGATTTGGAGCCGCTAGGCATGGAAACCAATTAGCTTCTAACTTCAGCTTGTTCAATTAAAGCCTAAGGCCTCATTCACATGGGGTGTGTCATTGGATACACACATGCAGGGCCAGATTTACCTGCATGGGGGTGCACAGGTGTTCCGTGCATCCCCATACAGGCAGTCCCACTGAAGTCAATTGAGACACAGCAGATGCATGGACACATTTACTACTCACAATTTAGCATCCATGCTGGTGCGCAGCCCTGAACACACACCGTTTGAGGTCAGGGATACGAACCCACACAGATGTCAGATTGGAAGCAACGGCTATGTTTATTCAACTGCTATGTTCCAATTGACATCAATGGTACTGCCTACACAGGGATGTATGGAACACCTGTATATCCCTGTGCAGGTACACATGACAATGCACGGGTGTATGTACTGATATACGCTGTGTGAATGGGGCCCAAGTGCAGATAATTTTTTAAAAACCAGCTGAAGGCACAAAACTTACAGTCAGTGGGATGTGTCCCTTGTGCTGAAACCTCTTCTGTTATGTGAAGTTTTCTTCCATCCATACATCCCCCAAAGCTGTAATATTTCAGTGCAGCGGGGGTTAATGCAACTAAGAAGCTGTCAAAGGCTCTCAACAAGAGTGCCCATCTACGCCCACCCATTCTGCACAGCACTGCCATTCAAAGAAGCCATAGTACAGCTTCGATGAATGGAAAGCGCACAAAGAATGGAGGATGGGTCGATGATTGAAAGGTCCACCCCCTGTAGTATGGCTTAGTTGAATGGTGGAATAAGTAGGCATAGCCGGGCACTTTTGACGATAGCCTGTCACATCCGCTTGGTTCTATGAACCCTTACCACACTGTAAGATTACAGCGGGGGGGGAGTTAGGGGCATGAAGAGAGGAAGATTTCACATAAAAGATGTGCATACCTCCCAACTTTTTGAGATGTGAAGGAAGGACACCTATAAGCAAATGTATGTAGGCATAGGACACACCCTCTTAAAAGACAATTATACAACATAGATTAGTTAAACCCACAAACACTATTCCTTTATGCTGGCTTTTGAAGTGTATAAATGCAACAATTTAAAAATTGGATGAAAGGTTTAGCACTGTGCAACACTTTTTGAAAGATACATAGTTCATTTTCTATACAGCTATCTAGATCAGACCAAAATGAGGGACAAATGAGGAGGAAAGAGGGACAAAACAGGGACAGTTGGGAGGCATGGCATTAGCACTAAGCTTTAAAGTGATTGTAAACCTCAAATATGAAAAATGAACAAAGTACATCCCACTATAGTGTGTACTAACCTAAATCCAAAGCACCCACTGTGGTTCTTCTCTGATCTTGCCTCCCTCTGCTATCTACATGACTCACTCCTAACAGATTAAGCTGAGATCACAGCCTCCCGGGAGACAGCTCACCCACCCCTCCTCCAACACACAGAAGATAACGTATACCCTCAGCTCTATGTTTCTCTACGCCTGTAAAGGAAGGGATGTGTCACTTTCCTCCAACCAGCTTTCAGAATACAATCAGCTCTGTGCTTTAGCTCTGCAGTGTATGTGATGTCAGATCCCTTCGCTTTCTGCTGCTGAGAAATAGCTTTTCATATGTATGTTGTAGAAGGCTGGACAGGTTTATGGCTACAGATAAACAGGTACAATTTATGTAGAAATATTTATTTAATCTCTGTATTAAGAGATTATGTAAGCTTCACTTCACTGGGTATATGTAAAGGTTTACAACCACTTTAAGCTTTGAAAATGAAAGCTAGATGCCGATTGGTTGCCAGACACAGCTGCTGTAGATTCTATCTGCTCCAGTTTTGAGAGATTCCCCTCAATGTGTGACACTATCACCCTGCATATAAAATTGACACTATACTGTATAAAACTCACAGCAAGTGCAAAGAGGCATTGGGGGACATTATTAAAACTGGAGCACTCAGAATCTGGTGCAGATCTGGATGATAGCCAATCAGCTTCCAACTTCAGGTTGTTGAATTAGTCTTTGACAAAATCTAGAAGCTGATTGCTTTCTATGCAGAGCTGGCACAGATTTTGCACGCTCAAGTTTTAGCAAATAACCCCCACTGCCTCTTGTATTTTTGATCATTACTCTTACTTTTTCTTTCTTCTCAGTTTTGAGAGTTTGCCAAGTTTAGCCTATAGCCATTTGGTGCAACAGGACAAATTCTTCAGAACCAGCATCGTGCCTGTACAAAGACCAGTCATCACATTGCAGAAAGTGATTTTCTCTATTTGATTCTTCATGCGTTTGTCATTTTCTGTTAGTTCTGCACCAAACAGTTTTCACCCAACCGCAAATAAAATATTGACACAGACACATGTATATGACATAATTCCTTCTTAACTTGTGAATACTTATATAAAAATAAAAAAACTTATTTCTAAAAAAAAACAGCTTTGAATAATAAAAACCTAATAAAACTCTTAGGGTCCTTTCACACGGGCATTCTGTATGTCCGTTTTTCATCTGTCTGTTTACGGATGAAAAACGGACAATCATCTATTTCTATGGACCAATGGATGATCTTCTGTTTACATCTGTTAATGTCCACAGGCGTTAACTTTCGCTTTTTTGAACGGAAGAAAACCCCTATTTTCTTCCATAAAAAACCAAGAACAGACGAAAAAAACGGATGTAAACTGACATACGGCCCATTTTTGCATTTTGCTTTTGCATGGGTAAAGGATGTAAAAAAAAACGGATGAGAAACTGATCATTTTTTTTCTTTGAAAAATTGTGACTGAACTGATGAAAAACATGGAACATGGAAAAAAATTGTTCTGGAGGTGGCCGTTGGTGGCAAGGAACACCTGTGTGTGAGGAATTACAGTTGGTCTCTGCCCCAGAGCTACCATCGTGTCTAGGTAGTGGACACAGGCAGCCAAATATTCTGGATGGGAGCTTAGGATTGGCTGCTTAAGGCTACTTTCACACCGATCCGCCGCAGAAACGCATAGGTGTTTTGACTTCGCTTTTGCCGCGCTGAGAGTTTTTTAAAGGACATGTGACTTAAAAACTGCACCAAAAAAACGCTTCTCAGAGACTTTTTTTAGGTGTTTTCCATTGATTTCAATGGGAAGAGGCGTTTGTTTTTTTTTTTTAACTCACCAAACATGCCCTAAAGATGCAGCATGCAGGCGTTTTTACACCACATCACAAGTGCAACAGCTCAGTGTGAAAACATAGATATACTGTACATTCACATACATAGGTACCTCCACCACCAAACCAAAATTGTCAAATGTCAAAGAAGAGCAAGGGAGGAGGCTTTAAAGTGGAAATTTTCTTCTTTTGGGTGGAGCTCTGCTTTAAAGACATGTAAATATGTTAAGGCGATGATGTGCTTTATATTTGTTGCAGGAAAACTCCATAAGGTAGGTGATACCCTGATAAGTGAAAATTAATGTGTTAAAATAGATTTGCATACAAAATGTACTAATACGGACCTTTTTTTCTGCCCATGTGGGACGTGGATATCAGCAGGTATGTTGGCATTGGAGGGATGAGTTCTAATTCATGTAGTGTTGTTATACTGTGTGGCTATCTGTCAAGGAATTTATACTCTTCTTTTGTAGGTACATCCCTTTAACCACATACGTTTTTCGTTATGTTTTATCTTAATCTCAAACTGTAGAAAAATTAGACAGAAGATGGAGCTGGGATGAAGCCAAACCTTATGTACCAGTGTCCGACAGAAAAACTCAGATCCATACTTTATGCCGTCATGGGCAAAAATATTGGCACCCCTGCATTTCTGTCAGATAATGCACCACTTCACTCAATTGTTGCAATTACAAATGTTTAGGAATTCTCATGTTTATTTCTTTTGTTTGTATTAGTATGGCACAAAAAGGTGGAGAAACAAAAAGCCAAATCTGACACATTCCGCGAACATGCAAAACCTCAAAAATGGACTGGACAAAATTATTGGCACCTTCTCAAAATTGTAAGAAATAATTGCATTCCAAGTTTGTGATGCTCTTGTAATTTTTAATTAAACTCACCTGTATCAATCAACAGTTGCTGGCAATATAGAAGTCACCAATAAACAACCAATAAAAATGGTGATAAATTTACACAACCTTTCTGTTGCTTGTCTCTGTGTGCCACATGAAGCATGGAAAAGAAAAATAGTAGCAAATAATTGTCTGAGGATTTGAGAACAGAAATTGTGGAAAAGCATGGACAATCTCAAGGTTACAAGGCCATCTCCAGAGATGTTCCTTAATGTTCCTGTGTTCACCGTGCAAAACACTGTCAAGAAGTTTACAGCCCTTGGCACTATAGCTAATGTCCCTGGACATGGACGAAAGAGAAAAAATGATTAAAGATTGCAACAAAGGATTGTTTGAATGGTGGCTAAACAACTTTGATCATCTTCTAGACAAATTCAAGCTGACCTTCAGACACAGGGTACTACTGTTTCAGCTCTCACTACACATTGCCATCTGAATGAAAAGGGATGCTATGGTAGAAGACCCAGGAGAACCCCACTACTGACACAAACATAAAAAAAGCTAGATTGGAGTTTGACAACACTTACCTGACCTGAGGAAGCCAAAATTCTTTTGGGAGAAGGTGCTGTGGACAGAAAACAAAATTACAGCTTTTTGGTAAAGCCCACCATTCTACTGTTTTCAGAAAAATAAATGAGGCCTTTAAAGAAAAGAATACAGTGCCTACAGTCAAACATGGTGGAGGTTCACTGATGTTTTTGGGTTGCTTTGCTGGTTCAGGCACTGGATGTCTTGTCCATGTGCATGGCATTATGAAATCTGAAGACTACCAAAGAAATCTAGGGTGCAATGTAGGGCCCATAGTCAGAAAGTTGGGTCTCCATCAGAGGTTATGGGTCTTATAGCAGGACAATGACCCAAAGCACATGTCAAAAAGCACCCAGAAATGGTTTCAGACAAAGTGCTGGAGAGTACTGAATTGGCCAGCAATGAGTCCAGATCTCAATCCCATAGAGCACCTGTGTAGAGATCTCAAAACAGCAGTTGGGAAAAGGAACCCTTACAATCTGAGAGACCTGGAGCAGTTGGCAAAAGAAGAGAGGTTCAAAATTCCATTAATGAGGTTTAAGAAACTCATTCATGGTTACAGGAAGTTATTAAATTTCAGTTATTTTTTTTTCCAAGGGGTGTGCTACTAAATATTAAATTAAGGGTGCCAATAATTTTGTCCAGTCCCTTTTTGGGGTTTTGCGCAGAATGTGTCAGATTTGGCTTTTTGGTTCTACACTTTGTGTCATACCAATACAAAAAAAAAAAAAAGAAATAAACACGAGGATGACTAAACATTTGTAATTGCAACAATTTTCTGGGCGAAGTGGTGCATTATGTGACTGAAACGCAAGGGTAACAATTTTTTTGACCATGACTGTGTATAGCACTTTTGTTGACCAGTTTTGTGTGGGTGAACTTCAAGGACCTGAATGGAGCCCTAAACTCAACCCTAATGAAATAATTTAGATCGAGGGTGCTCATCCTTTTAAAGAGCAAGAACCACTGAAGTGATTTGGTAACCAATCGTGGGTCACAATGAAATGAAACCATTCAGAATTTCAAATTTTTTTTGAATAGCATTATAAACATTTTCCTCTTGCAGCTGCTGAATGCTGCCGGGAGGGAGAAGAGGCTTTCAGTGGTTGCAGGAGGAAAATGGAGAGGATCGGTTCCTGTATATGTCACCCCTGCTGCCCCCTCATGTCCTAGTGTAAAACAGAATGTGACAGGGAGGTCACATGGGTCCCCTGGAGCAGGGTCACCATTGCGACCCCAGACGCTGCCCCAGTGATTCGGGAGTGTGGTAAAAGCACATGTGAACTATGGGTTTTACTGCCCCTCCCCCTTCAAACCACAAATGTAAATTACCTTGGTATCTCTCCACCTGGGACAGGAGCCAGTGCTACAGAGGAAGCATAGGCCTATGCAGCTCTGTAGCCGCTTGTTTCTTCCACTGCTGGTGCTGGCTCCATGCACTCTGATGCTCTGGGATGGCAAGTTGGCAACCCACAATCTGCATGAGGTTGCGGGCCACATCAGAGGGCTCCATAGGCCATGGGTTGAACACCCCTGATTGTGATTGCTGAGTGCAATATAGGTCTTCTCATCCAACATCATTACTAAGCTACATACAGTAAATACTCCTAAATGGCCAGAAATTCCAACAGAGCAACTACAAAATCTTATGGAGAGCCTTCCCAGAAGACAATAGACTGTATAGCTACAAAACAGGGTGCCAACAACAATCGTTTTGGTTTGCAATGGATTGCCAAGAAGGTTGTAGTGCAAGATACAGACTGTACTCTCATTTTGTTTAGATATATGAAAAAATGAATGCATCAAACAATGACAGTAAACGTGCAAAATGATTGGGCACCTAATGCTTTTCCAGATATAGCTCAAACAAAACAGGTCACTAACAAAATGTAATTACAAGAGTTGGAAGGTGATTAGTTGGGGTCATGGTGTGCCATTGCCCATTCATTCCCCAAGAGGGAAGGTGTAGATGCAGCAAGAAAGCAAGCATGTGACTGAATGTGATGAATGGGTTGTGGAGGGGGAAGTGTTGGGTGTTGTACAAGGTGCTTGACTTGTGTGGGATAAGCGACTGAGTTGTACGGATATGTGGTTATGCAAGTTGTGTGTAGTGGTAAGGTGGGCTACAAGGGAATGAAGACGTATGCATCCAGAGGGTGGGTCGGGAGTGTTGAGCATGGTGGTGGTGTGGACTCAATGAGGAAATGGGTCACAAGGTACTATACTGCATTGCTGAGATTGCAATGCATACTAACACATAACCTTGAAAGGGCCCAGATTTTTCCCCTCAGGATTACAACAGCTTTAAGCTTTACATTGAGTAAATAATTTACATGTATGCAAAAAAAAATGATAGACAGCAGATCTAGCCAGCTTTGCACAATGCAAATCAGGAATGCTCACTACATAGCAACACATTCTGGCAATTACACAAAGGATCTCATGTATGCAAACTGAATAACTGGCAGTTCTACGCAGCATTTTGCATATGAGGAATGCTGACTGCTAGCACAAATGTCTGCCAGGTTCCCAAAGGATCATATGTCAGCAAATGCAATGATAAACAGTGTTACTAGGAGATTTCCATATGCAACCCAGGAATACTGCCAACTATGAAGGGATGTCATTAGGTACTGCAGTGTCAGTTCCTAAATTCAATAAAGCTGCTGCACCACTCTTCTGGCGTTATAGCGCTTGTTAATGGATTGCGCCTAATTCAGCAAACATATGCAACAGTTTTTATTCCGACAGCGACCAGTGTGCCATATTCAGGTCGTTCTAATTTGCACCACTTTTACATTGTGACAACAACTGCACCAAGTTCTAAATAAAATACTGACAGTTTGTATCTTGCCAGAGTGGAGCAGATTAAGACCAACTATCTTTTGGCATACAGAGAGGCGTCAGAATGTACTCAACTCTCTAGTCTAGATTGCCATGAATATAAATCTGTATGCTTATAAAATAAAAACAAAATAACGTGGAATTAAAGTGGTTCTAAAACGCAGATTTTTTTTAACTTAGTGCATTCAGGTAAAAAAACCTTCTGGGTGCAGCTCCCCCCAGAGCCCCCCTTATACTTACCTGAGCTCCATCGTGATCCAGTGATGTGCATAAGGGCAGCAAGCAGCTCTCTGGGTCTCTCTCTACTCACTGACTCATGTCATTCACAGCCAGTGATCCAATGAGGAAAGAATGGTGGGCGAGGCCGAGTCCCACTCTGTGTGTGAATGGACAGTTCACATTCACAGGAGCATGCCTCAGGAGAGAGCCTGCTTGAGTGTCTCCATAGCAAAAGGCTTGCTACTGGGGCACTCGGCAGGGGGGAGGAGACAAGACAGGGAACCTAAAAAGAAGAGGATTGGGGCTGCTCTGTGCAAATCCATTGCACAGAGCAGGTAAGTATAACATGGTTTGTTTTTTTTTTTGGTTTTTTTTTTTTTAACAACCTCAAGAATCACTTTAACTAGTTAGGCATTAGAGCAATTTTTTCACTTTTAGCACACATGTAAAATCATCATTTTTGGCCATAAAATTACTTAAACCCCCAGAACATTATATATTTTCTGAAACTAAAAACAGTGTTGAATAAATAGATGACAGTTGCAATTTTTTATGCCACACATTTTTTGCGCAACGGTTTGCCAAACGCTAATTTTCAGGGAAAAATATAATAAAGTGAATTTTAGTGCAAACACAGTATAATACCTAATTTTTTGTAAAATATTAAAGATGAAGTTGCGTTGAGTAAATAGATTGTGTGCCCCTGTGATATCACAAAAAGCTACAGTACCCAAAAAACTTCATGGGTGATGCTTTAAAAGCCTTTACAGCTCATCAGTTTAGAGTTACCTAGGAGCTCTTGTGCGAGAAGTATTGCTGTCAATGTGACATTTGCAGCAATACCCCACATGTATTACAACCCTGGTTTGCATACACGTTTACACACCCTGACTGCGCATTTGGGGGGAGTGTTCAGGACAATGGGGGTTATGCTTAATTTTTTAAAATGCATTTTATAATTATTTTTTTAACTTTTCATTTTATTTCTTTATTTTTTTTTACTTTATTACTATCACAAGTGGGTTAATAAACTCTTATGTGATAGCATTGGGCAGGTGATAGGACATTAGGGTTCTAAAAGACCTCAGTGTCTCCCCTGCCCTCTGATGCATGTAAAAGAGCAATTTGCCCAGTTTACGTGTCCCGTCTGTACGGGCAAGGAAATGGTGGATCTGAAACCGGCAGTGCCGAAATCATCTCAAATTAGCCTCAAAACCTGTTTACTGATTACGTGTTCGGTTTTAACCACTTGCCCTCAAGATGATTTACCCCCCTTCCTGACCAGGCCATTTTTTGTTTTACGACGCTGCATTACTTTTACTGACAATTGCACGGTCATGCAACGCTGCACCCAAACTAAATTTATGTCCTTTTTTTCCCCACAAATTGAGCTTTCTTACTGTGGTATTTGCTCGTCTGTGCGGTTTTTTAATTTTTTGCACTATAAAAAAAACTAAATACTTTTTGCTATTAAACATGTCCTGTGATAAAATTAAAAAAAAAAAAAAAATTTTGTCATAAATTTATGCCAAAATTTATTCTGTTACATCTCTTTGCTAGCAAAGAAAAAATCCCAATACGTGTAAATGAATTGGTTTACATGAAAGTTATAGCGTTTACAAATGGCGGAATATATACTGGGATTTTTTTTATTTTTACTGGTAATGGCGGTGATCAGCGACTTATAGCGGGACTGTGCACAGCCATCCAAAGCAGTGTCCACAAGCTGACAGTGAAGAACTGAATTGTTTCCATACAGTTCTCCCCGTGAATCACTGGGCGCTGGCGAGTAAGCACTTGAATGGCAGCGCAGGTCGGGTGCACGCACGCCCCCTACCCGGAGATGCGAAATCACGTGATTTTGCGCACTCGTGCCGCCCTGTAGCAGTATATCTTACCTACTTTACCTGTTTACCAACACATAACAGAGCTCTCTGCTGTGCGGAATGTGGACGCAGGAGGCCACTGCCACCCATCAGCAGAAATAGCACTCGGGTGGGAAAGTTTTAGCTTAGGAGTTCAGGGGGTTAAGGAGGGAAGGCTGAGAGGTTAAAGAAAGATAAATATGTCCTTTAAATGCAGCACAACTATCCGTGGATCTACCATACAGCTGGTAATTAGGTTATGTGCTTAACTCTACAAAAAGATAAGGTTTCCAGATATAAAGAATAAAAAAAAATTCATATTAAATCCTAATCTACAACTTCAATTCCTATACATTTGGGATGCTATGTGTAAAATCTACATAAACCAGAATGCAATGATTTGCAAATCTCATAAATCCATATTTTATTCACAATAGAAAACAAATGTTTAAACACATCAATTTCAAAATTGCCTTATTTTTTCTTAAAATGGTACATTTTCTCGATTTAAACATTTGATATGTTTTTATGTAGATTTTACACAGTGTCCCAACTTGTTTGGAATTGGGGTTGTAATGAGGCCAGCCATATGCTGTATATCTTAACATATCTAAATAAATCAGTTGTAATAATGTAACTGCCATGCATACCAGATATACGGTGTATAGCTGGTCCTTCTCTCTCAGGATTTAATACATCTTATACACTATGTAATATCTACAGTTGATCCTACATTTCATTTTGGATAAAGTAAGGGAGGGTTATAACTCCTTTCAGGGTTTCTTATTTGCCATCCGTGTCCCGTTGGGGAGATTTATCACTTCCGGTCACTTAGCCATATAAGGAAGTGAGAGAAAATCCCATCAAAGTGAATCCCAGTAATCATTTCCTCTCTATTAATGTTC
This sequence comes from Staurois parvus, assembly GCF_062004578.1. Taxonomy (NCBI): domain Eukaryota; kingdom Metazoa; phylum Chordata; class Amphibia; order Anura; family Ranidae; genus Staurois; species Staurois parvus. The sequence goes on along the minus strand of NW_028318161.1, from coordinate 1,109,110 downwards.
TGTCTACACAAAATTTGTGATTTTATTTTACTTTCGATGATAATAGTAAAATGAAACAAACGGAGAGGGTAAATCCCCTTAATGGGGACACAGCAATAAAAGTGACAGGTGTTCTAATACATCTCCACACTGTCCAAAAATTAGAAATGTTTACCTTTTGTCTCACTTTAATAATCTATTGTTTAACACCCTATTATGAAGCACTACATGATGACTTGCATGGACAGTTAGGTCCATTTATATTTGGACACAGGCACAATTTTAGTTTTTTTTCCAGGTATTTACAAAAATATATTCAAGCTATAGTTCTAGAATTGATATGGGCACACTCTCAGGTTTAAGTTGAGGGTATGTACATCCAAATCGGAGGAAGGGTTTGGGAATTACAGCTCTTAAGAGTAGCCATCCCCCTTTTTTCAAGGGACCAAAAGTAATTGGACAATTGAAGCAAAAGCTGTTTCATGGCCAGGTGTGGGCTACTCCGTTATTTCTTCATCAATTAAGCAGGTAAAAGGTCTGGTTTTGTTTGATTTGCATTTGGAATCTATTGCTGTGAACCTACATCATGCGTCCAAAGGAGCTGCCCATGCAAGTGAAAAAGGTCACTGTAAGGCTTCAAAAACTAAACCAATCCATCAGAGAGATAGCAGCAACATTAGGAGTGGCCAAGTCAACAGTCTGGTACATTCTGAGGAAATAAGAACGCACTGGCGAGCTCAGCAACATAAAAAGGCATGGACGTCCATGGAAGACAACAGTGGTGGATGATCGCAGGATCCTCTCTATGGTAAAGAAAAACCCATTCACAACATCCAGACAAGTGAAGGACACTCTCCAGGAGGTGGGCGTATCATTGTCAAAGTCTACAATCAAGAGAAGACTTCACGTGAAGAAAAAACAAAGGGTTTATCACAAGGTGCAAACCAATCATAAGCCTAAAGAATAGAAAAGGCAGATTAGACTTTGCCAAAAAAAACATCTAAAAAAGCCAGACCAGTTCTGGAAAAGCATTCCTTCAATGGATGAAACTAACAATCTGTACCAGAATGACGGGAAGAAAAAAGTGTGGAGAAGGCTTGGAACAGCTCATGATCCAAAGCATACAACGTCATCTGTAAAACATGGTGGAGGCAATGTGATGGCATGGGCATGCATGGCTTCCAGAGGCACCGGGTCATTGGTGTTTATTGATGATGTGACAGAAGACAGAAGCAGCCGGATGAATTCTGCAGTGTTTAGAGATATACTGTCAGCCCAGATTCAGCCAAATGCAGCAAAGTTGATTTAACGGCGCTTCACAGTACAGATGGACAATGATCCAAAACACACTGCAAAAGCAACCCAGGAGCTTTTAGAGGAAAATAAGGGGAATACTCTGCAATGGCCGAGTCAATCATCTGATCTCAACCCAATTGAGCATGCATTTCACTTGCTGAAGGCAAAACTAAAGGCAGAAAGACCCACAAAGAACTGAAGACAGCTGCAGTTAGAGCCTGGCAAAGCATCAGAAAGGAGGAAACCTAGTCTTTGGTAATGTCCATGGGTTTCAGACTTCAGGCAGTCATTTCCAGTAAAGGATTCTCAACAAAATATTAAAAATGAACATTTTATTTATGATTATATTAATTTGTCCAGTTACATTTGAGCCCCTGAAAATGTAGGAACGGTGTATAAAAATGGTTGCAGTTCCTAAAATTTGTACTCAATATTTATGTTCAACCCCTTGAATTAAAGCTGAAAGTCTGCACTTCAAATTCATTTGGATTTTTTTCGTTTTAAATTTATTCTGGTTGCATACAGAGCCAAAAGTATGAAAATTGTACCCGTGTCCAAATATATATGGACCTAACTATATATAAAAGATATTGAACATATACATTCCATTAATTTGACATCTATATTTCTCAAAGCAAATAAAGTTTGACTCCCAGCCAGGGGCGGACTGACCATTTGGAAACTCGGGCACTGCCCGAGGGCCCGGGGTCAGTAGGGGGCCCCATGAGATGCCCCTGGTACCTTTTTCATAGGCTTTGTTGAGTTTGGGCAAGGACACAGGGGCCCCATGATCCCCTATTGCCCGGGGGCCCAGTGAGTTGTCAGTCCGCCCCTGCTCCCAGCAAAGCAAAAAGTAAGAAACAACAAACTTTTAAAGTGGCAAAAAAATTATTTAATTTCTTTAAGAAAAACAACATGTAACATTTCAACATTAATGCATTTTAGATTTGCTAACAGTGCAGATTCAGAGCAGTGCAACATCAAGGTGTACAGATATTGGTACATAGAATGTCCAATGTGGGTTAGAAGAGATGATATTTATTATATGACAGTATTGTACAAGTTCAGTTCTATAGATATAGAATGCACATAAATTATTTTATCCCTAATGCATCTTGCTTGAGGTGATAAAATAAAAAAAGTATCATGGACAGTACTCAATTGTTTCTATCCCTAATGCAAAAAAGTTCCATGCACAAGCTTACTAAACTAAAAAAACTTACATTATGACAGATGGCATTAGCACTCAACATTGCTTTCTGCTTAAACTGCAACCCGAGGTAAGGCCCTAAAGTTCTCTACTGCGCGCCAAGAAATTATTCCCCAGTAGCACCTGCCAAATGCAACTCATTTAACTGAATGGGGCTGCGCCTTAACCACTCTACAGTGTGGTAGTGTGGATTTTTAGGGGTTAAAACAGGCGGGGAGGAGGGAACTTATCATTGAAATGAGTGCTAGCCTGAAAGAGAATCCAGAGTTTCCAGATGTAAGAGAACTGGTGCATGTAGCACATCTGGAGCATCGGCAAGGTGTATTTGGTGTCATTCAGAATGAAAATGTAATGGGCATTACCTTTCATTGAGCATTTGCATGAATAGGCCCTAAGGGACACCTCAGCTCTATTTGCTGCACCGCTCTCAATGTAGCTGAGCAGCACTCCGATACCCAGGCTCATAGGGTTAATGGCATCCTATGGCTAGCTGTTCCACAGCATGCCTGGCTGTTTTACTTAAAGTGTTACTAAACCCCGGACCCTGCATTCGCTATAGCTGGTCTCCTACAGTACACAGAACATGGAAATGAAATGATTTTAGTAAACAGACACTGCTAAATACCTTTTCTCATCAGCAGTATATAGCAGTCTTATGACTTCTATCAGTGTCCAGCTGAGCGCTGGTTAACCTTGTAGGAGTTTTCATTCTGCTGACTGTCCTATGAAGCTGCATAACTCTTGACCCTGTCTGGACAGTGCTGATTGGCCCTGTCCTGATCACATGCACTCCTAAGGCTTTGTACTATCAGCAGATTGATTGGAGACAGTAGAAGGGGAGGATCAGAGAAGACAGGATCAAGCAGTCTTTTTACACAATGCAGAGGATTAACCCCTTAGGTTCCACAGTGAGTATACCAAACATGCTTTACTGCATATACACATTTTACTGTTGTGGGTTTAGTAACACTTTAATGCAGTGAAAGGGAACTCAGTAAGATCAGGTCCTATTCAGAAGCTTTACAGTGCACTCGGTAAAACAGCGAAGCATAGGAGGGATTTATGAAAGTTGTGATAGATTTCCAGGAGTTACAGCACACTCTTTGTGCCATGTTTTATTAGTTTCCTCTATTCATTCTTCCTGTGCTAGAAATATAATGAATGGGACAGCAGTACAGAACACATGATCATCAGCGCTTCAAATGTTTTTTTAAATCTTTTTATTATAGTTCCTGTCAGGCTTTTATTGCTCCAGAAAGACTTATTTAACCCTAATTCACCTTTGAGTGTTTTTCAGCTTGTTTCACTACATCTGACATCTGCTCAACATGCAGAATCCCATTCTTATAGTCCTTGTTCATACATTCTAGGCCCTAAAAATACATGATATTTTCTTGAGTGCAGTCAAGCATTTTCGGACCCATAGACTTCAAGGGGAACACCTGTAAATGTGAAATAAGTGCATTTTTGTGTCTGAAGACCTGTCCTCCCCTTATCCAGGCCAGAAAACAAACATCTTAAGCCTAATACTTCTACAAAAATGAATGCACAAATCTTGTAAAGCCTGAAAACACATTTCAGAATCACCAGGAATGTGCTCTGCTTGGGTGTGAATGTAGGCTTAGGAGGTGCTGGGATTTCAATATTTGTTCAAAGCATCAAAACGCAAGGAAGTTTTACAAGAAGCTCACTGGCTCTGGTAAAGCAGCTCTCATAAAAAACAGATTTCCTTCGATGAGTGCCGGAAAGCAATTCAAAGTATCCTTTTACAAGAAAAGGCGCCAAACCAAAAAAGTCCAAGGTGATTTTAATCATAATCGATTACAAAAAAAATGCCAATGAATTTGGGGGCCACAACACACTACATTCCTCAGGGGTACAATGCAGACATGAAACAATGATACAAAAATGCATATCCATGCAACTATTCATATAAAACCAAATAATTGAAAAAAAAAACAAAAAAAAAAAACTAATAAATACTTTAAAGTGTTACTAAGCTCGGAACCCTGCATTCACTATATCTGGTCTCCCACAGTACATGGAAATGCAATTATTTTAGTAAATATAAGCTGCTAAATACCTTTTCTATCAGCAGTTAGAGCAGTCTTGTGACTTCTATCAGTGTCCAGCAGAGCACGGGTTAAAGCTTGTAGGAGTTTTCATTCTCCCCTGATTGTCCTATGAAGCTGCATAACCCCCTACCCTCTTGTGTGGATAGCAATTATTGGCCCTGTGCTGATCATATGCACTCTCCAGAGCAAAACCCCCCAAAATACTCTCTAGCAATACACACCAAACTGAGCATGTGCAGCTTGCCCCAAGGCTCTGTTCTATCAGCAGATGGACTGGCGGCAGTAGAAGGGAAGGATCAGAGAAGACAGGATCAAACATCCATTTGTGTGGAGGATTAACCCATTCCACAGTGAGCATAACAAGCATGCTTTACTGCGTATACAGAATAATTTTACTGTTGTTAAAGTGTTACTAAACCCACAGCAAGTTGTGGTGAAATAAATTAGTACATCAAAAAAGTATATAAAATAAAAAACAAAATTACCTAATAAAACATACACACACTTATTTTGAGGACTGTCACCTAATAAGCTGTATATATATTTTTATTATAGTCTTACTAATATGCCGCTCAGAAAATGAACAGAACAAGACTTTAGTAAGTGGAGGCAAGAACAACTAAATAATACATACTGTAAATAGATAATTCCGCACACCAGCTAAAAAAAAAAAAAACATTCTAAAGCTGCAAACAATAAGCAACTCCTAGAATGTTTCTGTGTATGTACTGCACAGCACATACATATTAAAATAACAGAATCTGTATATATTTACCAAATTATCATAATTAGGAGGAAAAACAACTGGAAAACAGCTACACATCCATTACAATGTTTTGGACCCAACTGAAATATTTATATCACTTGACTATGGCTTCAACTGATATACACTGAGAATGGCAGAAACAGCACTTTCTAAGGAACGCTCACATTCTTTTTTTGAATCACATTTTTTATATACAGACACATTTCTGATACAATTATTTATTTAGAAGCATTTGAATACATGTACAGCTGTCTCAGCCTTTTTTTTTTTTTCAACCAAACTATTTCAATTGTAACCACAGTAGATTGGTGTGACTGATAAAAATAATTCCGTTGTTTCCAATACTGTTTTCCAGCCATGTTTTTCCCCCGAATGGCGATACATACAGTATGTAGCTGTGATTTAGTTGTTCAGGACAATTTCATGTTAAATATTGTTATTTTTCATGTCTGACTTATAACCCTGATGAAATAGTTTTGTTGCCCCCCAAAACATATAGGATGTTTTATGCGATTGAATTACAAATAATTAAAAACACTTTGGATTTTTTTAAAATCTTTTGGTTTGGCCCGCTTTTCTGTACACTCACAATGTGAGGTTTGTAATGCTGTTGCTGTCCTCAGGGGGATTCACCCTCTCTGTTTGTGTTGGTGACCATCCTTCTCTGGTACAAAAAGTATGAAGAAATCCAAACTTTTGAATCATCACTGAAACAAGAGGTGAGGAAAATCTTCCAAAGGAGACACCTGTTTCAGTAACAAATGTCTGTGAAATTATTTTTCTTGGTTTGTACAGCTTTCCTTTTATTTACTGCTGTACGTTTTTAGTGAAGGAACGTAAAGTAAATGACGCAAGATCTTTCAGATGGGGCACAATGAAGAAAGAGAGAAAAAAAAAAAAGAAACTACGCAGGAGCAACAACATCCCCTGCTGGCCAATGAAGAGGCCACAAACAATGTGACTCAGAGAAGATGCAGGTTCCAGCGAGGGACCGTTGGACACATTAATATTCACCCTTTAGTTCCGCTTTAACCGTTTTCTAAAAGTTACATTCAAGGCATGCCATGAATAACTGTCACACTCAGGGGCGGACTGACAACTCATGGGGCCCCTGTGCCCTTGCCCAAACTCAAAAAAGCCTATGAAAAAGGTACCAGGGGCATCTCATGGGCCCCCTACTGAGCCCGGGCCCTCGGGCGGTGCCCGAGTTTCCAAATGGTCAGTCTGCCCCTGGTCACACTTGCTTGTGCTCTCAACTGAACTGTTAAGCCTTCAATGACTGGTGTCATAACTGATCACATGGCAAATGGGGATCAAACAGAAGCTAAGATGTCAACTTCCTTGGCAGTAAAGGAGAAGAGTGTTTAGTTCCACTTGAAAGATAAAAGGCAAGATGTTTTTTAGTTTTGGATAGAATGGAGAGGGTTTAGAACACCTTTCTATTTTTTTATTGCGGTCTGTGCCCCTGAGCTTCGCCCTCTCCGTTTTGTTTTTGCCAGTAAAAATGTTTATTTTGGTGTTACACATATTACAGGTCAAGATCAATAGAATACATTGGACTAACGTGGAAAGGCACTGCTGTAGTAACATATTAATAAACATTGAAGAAGATATACAATCCGATCTTCATTTTCACCACATTACATTCGTACTATCCAAGGCAAACGGGGAATACAGGGAAATAGGTGAAAGAGGGAGCAGGGGCGCATAAAAAAGGAAAAGGGGGTGTGGGGGAGTAAAACGGGAGGCAGAAACCAAGTATATGCATTATTCAGCTTATAGAAACATATCCTAGTCAAACTTTCTCAGTTATGAATAGCATACGTTGACTTGTATAGTGGGAGAACCACATGAATAGCCGCCTTCCACTCCTCCACAGTGGGAGGCTGAGAGACCTTCCATTTTATTAGGAAAGTTCACTAAGCATTGAATGATGAATAAAATATAAATAACATAACAGGAGTTTATCATATTATCAGTCATACCCAATAAGAGAATGAGTGGATCTTGAGTAATCGATAGGCCACACACAAAGTTGATGGTGGATACTACTTTGTTTCAAAAAGCCTGTATGCGGGGGCAGGTCCACAGCATGTGAATAAGAGTACCGACTTCAGTAACACACTGCTGACAAGCATTAGAGGTGTTTAGATATATGTAGGACAGCCTCTTCCGGGTGTAGTAGAGGTGTTTAGATATATGCAGGACAGCCTCTTCCGGGTGTAGTAGAAGTGTTTAGATATATATGCAGGACAGCCTCTTCAGGGTGTAGTAGAGGTGTTTAGATATATGCAGGACAGCCTCTTCAGGGTGTAGTAGAGGTGTTTAGATATATGTAGGACAGCCTCTTCAGGGTGTAGTAGAGGTGTTTAGATATATGCAGGACAGCCTCTTCAGGGTGTAGTAGAGGTGTTTAGATATATGTAGGACAGCCTCTTCAGGGTGTAGTAGAGGTGTTTAGATATATGCAGGACAGCCTCTTCAGGGTATAGTAGAGGTGTTTAGATATATGCAGGACAGCCTCTGCTGGGTGCAATAGACTGCAAACGTTTAAGCTGAATATACCTGTCCTCAACTAATTTCATATCCTTCAAAAAATGGTGTAAACATTCAGACCAGTCCTCAGTGAGCGAAGAGAAATCCACACGCCATCTTTGTCAGTCCTATCTAACCTGGATCTGTGGGCAGTATTGAGTTATGAGTAAATGGACGATAGAGGTTTATCTAAGTACTCCATCATCAGAAGCTTTTCCAGTAAGTGGAAGGTTAGGTTAACCCTCTGGTAAAATTCTGTATTAACTGTGATTTCAAGTTGGAAGTATTGGAAAAGCATAAGATTGGGTAAATGGAAAGCAGCCTTCAAAGATTGGAAACTAAGGAGACTTCTCCGTGAGGCAATGTGTCGTAAAAGGGTAATGCCATATCTAGCCCAGATCTGAGGTTCAGGTATCATGCGAAGGTGAGGTAGGTTGGGATTCCAGCACAGTGGAATGTGGGAGAGTATACTCCAGACTTGCATCCAAACCCTCAGGGCAGAGTGCATAGGAGTTGTAATAGTCGACCAATGGCACCAAAAGAGGTACATTACTCAGCTCCATGTATGAGCCTAGTAGACCAGCCTCCAATGTAACTGCTGCGCTGCCAAGTGGTCGGGTAAACCACCAATATACCGTCACTATGACTGCCACCCAGTAATATTTCACAAAGTTGGGAAAAACCAGTCCACCTAGTGTAAGAGGGTGTTGCTAAACTATTTTAGCTACTCTAGGCATCTGTCTTGCCCAAATAAACGAAGTCGCAGCGCTGTCAATTTTTCTAAAAATGGACTGGGGCTATTCATTCTGTCTTGCCTGTAGCTACACTTTAAAGTTAGAATGCTTTATATGAAAAAAATAAAAGGCCTCAAATGCATAAGAAATTGTGGTACTGAAAGCACTGCACACAATCTAGGCAACAGTCACATATTCATGCATTAAATTATGACACAAAGGTCCCCATTCTTACTTAAATGGGTACCATCCAAGTTCATGGACTAAAAATACTGCTCAGAAAAATACAAATGCAGTCTGAAGTGAACTAGCCTGAAGGTTATATACAAAATTATGATACAAATACACTTCCAGCACCCATGCCAAAGTTCTGTGTGGTCCAGCAATAGGGCCGGTTCATAACACAATTTCTGCATTCCAGATACATTTCCGTATGTGCTTTTTCTATTCGTTCTGGTGCATTTTTCATGTGTTACAAAACGTTTGTCCCCACTTTTTTTCCTTCATCTTAATTCAGGACATGTGCATTCCAGTGCATTTTGCAGCACTTTTATGCATTTTGCCATGTTCCATACAGAAAAAAATGTAGCATGCTCTGCTTTAGACTACACTGGAATGCACTGTACTGGTGTGAACTAGGACCATTGAAATGCATGGAAAACACTGGTCATGAGTTTTTGATGCAGATTAAAAGTGCACTTGATTTTATCTCGTGTGAAGCAGCCCTCAGACTTTACTAAGCTGGAGTCTAAAGGAGCTAATAGAGCAGGTAGTAAGTGCTGTGACAGCAATGCAGATGAAGACAATCTGTATGCCTCGCTTGACAAAGGGGGCAGGGTCCCTGAAACGCATAGAAGCCCACATTTGGCATCACCCTTCTGATCTGACAGCTAGCTACAGTTACTTGTGGCTGTAGGCGCCATCAGCTTTACCCACTCTCCCTTTGCTATTGCCAGATTTTCTACATACCCGGCTGCTGCATGATTGTCCCGGACTTTATGTACTCTGTCTGATGATCCATCCAGGCTGGATTTTGTGTTTTACATGTAAGTGTGCTATGCAACCTATTTTCCACTAACACCCTGTTTATGCCTCCAAGTAAAGAAAAACAACTGTTGATGTCCCACAAATATAGTGGGTTGTCACATTCCTGCTTGAACTGACAACACAGTGTCTTTTGCGCTCTAAAAATGTAAGCAGGCCATAAACCTTAACATCTCTCCCCATAGGCTGAACAAAAGAAGTCACTTGATTTCCCCCCATACGCACTAAATGGGACGAATTAATCTAGTGATAACTATTGTATCCTGACAACCAGCACCAATGGGTATCAGAATAATCACGCAGTGCCACAATCTGAGTAGATGCAGGTGCTGTTTGGCTGAAGATTTTCTGTCAGGCTCCTGCAGCTTAAAAACCCAGGTGGTGCTGACAGGGCCTCGCATGGAACGAATTTCGAACCCCTAATGAATAAAATTCAATCTGTATATGGTAAGATCTTATGAATTACAAAGGACACAGGCCTCTCCTCGCCATAACCCCCTCATTGTACACAGGAGGTTATCAGCTCACAAGATTTCTGGCAGAATCAACAGGTATTTTTTGCATTTATCAAACAGATAAAACAAAACACCTTTACTGGTATATTTAGCAGGCCAAAAGAGAAACAAATAAGATGAATTAATTGTTAGGATTTATAAACACTTTAGGACACAGAAGTAATTTAAAGTGAGTCTATAGTCTTTTATCCAGGGATTTTTTCAGCGGGGACACCGTTCCGGGACCACCAACACTGAATGGGGTGCTTGGGTTTGCTAGAGGGTCTACTGATGCCGGCTGCTGGGGGATCTATTGTCACTGGGTGATCATGTGTTGCTGGGGAGGTCTATTGTTGCTGTGGGGGATCTTTTTTTGCTGGAATGATCTCATGTTGCTAGGGGGCCAATTGTTGCTGGGAGGGATCTATTGTTAAATGAGGGGTCTCTTGCTGCTGTCTGCTGGAGGGTCTATAGATGCTGGCTGCTGGTAGGCCTACTGTATTGTTACAGTGGGGGTCTATTGTTCGGGGGGGGTTATTTTGATGCTGGTGGTCTATTACTGCTGAGGGAGGGGATCTATTGTTGCTGGAAGGGGGAGGCTACTGTTCCTGGCTGAAGAGCATGCCAGGACTGGAGGTGGGTAAAGGGACAGAGATAAGGGGTGACTCAGAAGCGGAGAGTACCCTGCACCTATTCTCTGAGAAGAAAAGCCCTGCTTTTAACTATTGCAAAAATGGAATATTTGGGACAGACATATGCCACAAAGAATATGCTTACATCAGAGCAAAACTCTATTTTGGTCCACTTAAACTAATTATTACGAAGGCAAGGTCAGGACCAAATTTGTTAAAACTCACCTGTCAACTGAACCAAACAGGTCCTGCTGTACTTCTCTTTCAGGTCAGGTGTCTCTGACCCACGAGTCATACCATCATTCCAGTCTTCACTGAAAAAAATGTCGGAGGGCCTTCATGGTCTTCATCTAACTAATTTTAATTAGATTCCATTAGATTCAGTAGAAACTAATAATACATTCCAGAAAATCCTAATTTAATTTTACGCAAGAAAACACTATGTTACCAGAAAATTGTCACCTCGATAAAGGAGGCCTCCATGTCCCCCTGAACAGATGTTAAATAATATTCTTCTACAAGCAAAACTTATCAAGGTCTGGCTTTTCCTTACTTTGCTACCTACAGTACCACGATTGGCCATATACCCAAGTGAAACACAGGACTCTTAAAAAAAAGGTATGTTCATGAAAAAATACTAAATGTGATGGGGTTTTAGTTTCAAGCAAGTCTGGATAAAGCAGTCAGGTAGCTAGCATGGCAAAACATTAAAGCGAATCTTAACTTCCTTTGAAACTTAACCTTAAGCCCTCCACTTAAGGAACCAGGTCCATGGGTAGATAGATAAGGGGTATAATGATAACGATTTGATTGCTTACAGTATGGAAAGCGTCTCCTTTAAACTGTCTTTTGCTATTCAAATTGATCACCTTCATCCAGTGGCTACTTGAGATTGCCTACAGGCTTCTACATTGGGCTGCCCCTCCCAATTCTACATTATTTTAGTACAACAGGAACCCATATGACATACAAAACAATTTTTATTATATAAAAAACCCTTTCATTTAAGAGCACATATTGATAAGCATCTACCTAACCATTACATTCACATTTTTTATTATGCTGAGCAATAAAACGTCTGTACAGTTCTATAAAATAAGACATTGATATCTGACAACCAGAGTTTATTTACTGCCTCTTCTAGCAAGAGGTGTTCTGAACAGACAAACTATAGTATGCATATATTTTATATGTAAGGAATCCAATACAGTTAAGACTTAGATATTTCCTCTGATAAGATTATGTATATACAAAGTAGTCAGTTTTGATTCATAACAGTCTACTATAACCTTTGCAAAAATGCCAGCATGGGGGAAAGTTTCTGTAACTGGAAAATAGAATGTGACTAACACATAGCATGTAGTTAAGCCTTGTTTTCCTTTTACAGGAATTTAACAGTGAAAATGCAGAGATAGAGCATATTTATTAAAGTGGTGCAAAATACAGTGACAATGTGACACTGTAGAAGCCTATATAGCCCATCAGATTTTAGCTGGCTGAAATCAGCTGAGTGAAGTAGAATGCCTGGTCAGGTGATATGGGTGAAAGCAAGGTGCACATTACGCTATGCCTCGGCTAACCTCACACAAGAGTTTTTCATGTCTGCATTTTCTACATTGAAAAAGCTCTGCTGCTGACAAAAAATAAAAACATAGAACTACATGCTATTTGTATGATTGTATGCAATATGAACTTCTAAACTGGGGGTACAACGATATACACCTTTTTAAGATATTTGCATCTCAGCTATTTAAATTACCTCATGACTAGCATTAAAAGCACCCATGTGATCCATGTGAGCAGTAATGCATGCCATTCATTGGTCTTCAAATATCTACAAAGATTAGCAATTTACCCCTTGGCAGTAGATTGTTCTGTGTACAAGTAGCAAAATCTCATATCACATTTGTGTCAGATCTGATATTACGAGAAAATCAACCTGTCAAATCCACAACTGCACTTGTAATTTCAGGTCAGATCCTGGATTATTTCCCTTTAACCATGTACACTCCGCAATTCTTGATAAACAGAGAACATCCCTTCTTTCAAAAGATATAAAAATATCCATGGAAGCTGCCATTTTCTTTTCTTTTGAAGGCTCTCGTGACCACCTACAAATTAAGATAAATGGTTGCTAGGAACGAACATTAGAAAAAATACTGTACAGAACTTATAAAAATGTATAAATATGTATATTGTAACATTTCCCTTTTAATAATCAATATCTTCTATGCAACTTTACATATTTTGCTGTTGAAGCATGATCAGGGAGTCAGCTGAAGCATGGGCAGGGATTTGCAGCTTCCTTAGAAGCCAACAGCAGTTCATGTTTTCCATGCTTTCAGTTAGGAGCGTATTCTCTAAATACGGTCTCTACAAACTATACTATTTCACTCTTGATTCTTTTTTGAGCACTGGAAAAGCATACCTGCTAACAGTCCCTGAGGACTGGTGTAGAAATGTATTGCATGGTGTTTCTCACTTCCTAGTCCTCAAATACGATCAACTAGCTAGGTCCCAATGATTTTTGGGGCTCTGCTTAGATGTTTTAATCACTCTAATTTGACCATGACTTTAATTCCAGAATTATCTACTTCTCATAGGTATTGTTCATTTACAGAAATGCTTTATAAAAGCTGAAGCAAACAGAACTGCCTCTCCCCAGCAACCAGCAAAACAGAAGTGGTCACCTTTCCAGTTCATACTGTACTGGGTGCTAGAGACAACAAATACACTTAACTATAACAGAAACCCTGTGTTTTAGGGAGAGAATTGTTGAGGTTCGGATTTTAACAGATGACTCCACCTAGAGAAAAAAGATCATAATATAGGTGTCCTTTTCTCACTAGTGGATTCCCAAGTTATTAGTTTGTTCTAGATAATGTAGAATCCATCAGAGGAAAGGACATCAACTGTAGGCTTAGTGTTCTCTGCATCCTTTACACTGGGAATTCTGTAGCTCCCCAAAAGATAACAAAAGCCAACATGTGCTTCACGTGGCGAGCAACTACACATACAGACATATTACTCTTAGGTGGGGTTGGCCTTTAAGGATAAAACAGTGAATACCCTTCACTGTACCAGTCCATATCTGCAGTGTCTAACATTGTAATAATCTAAACAAAGGGAAACCATAAATATCTAAATATTCAAAATAATGTGCAGATATCTAAAAAATGGCATTCAAACTCTTAACACCAAATAAAAGTGCAGTCATACATGTTAATTGAAATATCCTTCTTGGCAGGTTTTCAGAAAGTGTACATCTACCCTTTGGATGAGTTCCCAATTTCCTTTGCCCATTTTGGATGAGTAAAACATCATCCACTTGATCATGGAATATTTAAATAAATACTGCAAAACACAGGTAAAGTTAAAATACCTCTCATTGTAAAAACAAAGGTTAAGGACATTTATTGAATATTTTAATGTCAAAAGTGAGCACTTATAACTAAAGGCATATTTTTCTCTTTTAGTTTTGGATAGAGTGGATCTAGATTAGAACACTTGTTAGGTTTTTATTGTAGTCTGTGCCCTCATTTGGGAGATTCACACTCTCTATTTGTCCTGTTAATAGTAATCCTCGAAAGTGAGAGTAAAATAAAATCCCAAATTTTGGTTTGTCCCCAGAACAGTAATAGCGGTGAAATCTCCCATTAGGGACACTAGTTCTGGTGACCGGGGGGGGGGCAATCAATTTGCAGGGACCTCCTCTCATGTCATGTGACAGGAAGTGAAGGGAAATCTTCCCAATGGGACACAGGTGGCAAAAAAAAAACTGACAAGGCTTAAATCTCTCCCTTACATTCTCCAAAACAAAAGCAAAAAGTATTACCTATAGTTCTACTTTAAGCAGCGTTCTCTGCTGTTGGAAAGATGGTGATATTCCATCTTAGCTTGATCAGCAGCTATACACTGCTAGGTAATAACTATGGTATGTAGCATTTTATTGGCATTAATTTACCTGTCACCTAGCGCCTGTCCATGACGTAACTTACCCATAATTCCAATCAACATACCACATTCATTTAAGGATTCAAATACTGTTCCCGTAAATTCAGAATAATTTGGCCAGAAGAATAAAAAATGATCCTTGTGAACAGTGAACTGCTTACAGAAATATGGCAGCTGGACATTCAGCAAAGCTTATGAAATATTAGCTTTAAGCAGTCATTCTCACTTTTCCAAAAATAAAAAGTTTTGTTCTTTACATCTCTTCTGATAAGTGCGGTGATGCAGTAGCACTGGCGGTCCCACTGGTTTCATTACAAGACCGAACGTGGTTTTCAGATGAACTCCTGTCCTGTGAGTCTACAAGGCTACAGATGTTGTTTCCATGCTGCTCCTCTATCATTTCATTTTTCTTACATACAATATTGTCACAGTTTGCCACTGAACCATTAGAGAGATGAGATACTGGGTGCCCTTCACCACCATCCAGGAGATCAGCAGCTAGGTCTTCTATTCCCAATGCAGGGTCAAAGTGCTTTGGTGTTGTGAATGGGTCTTGAAGGGGGCTGCCTTGCTTAAGGAGTTTCTAGTAAAACAATTCAACAATAAATAAAACATTTGACATAATTATAATACTACTTCTTAAACTGATAATAATCGTAAAACCAAATAATTATGACATTTTCAATAACTCTCTCTGTATATATATATATATATTGTAACTTAGACTTATTAAGAAAACATACTGCAGAACATGTGCAAAAAAAGTTCAACAGCTCAGATACTAATTTATTACTCGTAATTATATAGTGCCCACAATTTACACGGCAATTTACATATTGTAAATTCACACCAGTCCCTGCCCTGAATGATGTTACAACTTTTCCTTCTCCATATGCTATTTTTTCTATTCAGGCTTCAAGCCACAAGCTGAACAATCTTTGTAGTGTGAAGGTCTACAGAACCGGGTTTGTAACTATTATAGAAGAAGGATACAGGATGTCAATTAGTATTTTTGTTTCTCTGATAGTTTCACATTAAAATTCAGATTGAAATTTTTTTGTATTACAGGTACTTGTATAGCGCCGTCAATTTACGCAGCGCTTTACATATATATTGTACATTCACAGCAGTCCCTAACCCTAAAGGGGCGTACAATCTAAGGTAAATATCAGAATAATAGGAATGAGCATTAACTTAGATGATTAAGAGATAAATCAGGTTTGTTTAGTTGAATGCAAATTTCAGTCACTCTTGCTCATTGTATCCCCAAGCATGCACAGCAATGTCTGTGAATATCCCCACGCATGTGCAGTGTCCTCCCATTCCTGCTGCTCCCACCATTCGCATTTGCTTCAATCAATATGGTGGTGAGATCCCGTGCACGCGGCGTAGCGACCAATCTGTACTGTCTCTACCGTGCATATGTGGGATCTTGCTGCCATATTTTGTGGTCAGATATATGACACACATTAGCAGTAGTGCAGTAGACCAATCACTATTGTGCATGAGCAGGATCCTGCCATCATAATTATCACAAACTGGTGGTGGGGGTGTAGCATACCATCCCAAAGCTTTCTGTCACTACCACACGTGTGTGATCTCACCACCACTTTGATACCAAACATGCATTTTATGTTTGGAGCATGCAGAGTGGAAAAAGGGGGGCATGCACACATAGTAACAGAAGTGGTGATAGGACAAGAGAGATGGAGGTCAGCATAGAAATGAATAGTCAGCAGCACAGCAGAGTGAGAGGTGAAGACAGCAAGAGACGTGTACAAGGTGTAGAGGGAAAAAGGGACAGAAGTACAGAAAGGCAGTTAGTCATAGGGATAGAGGCGAGCAGCAGAATATAGAGAGCTAGGCAAAAGTATGAAGAGAGAGAGGGTTGCAGGAGTACAAAGAAAGAGAGGGAGGAAGCAGTACAGGTAGTGAGAGAGGATGGGAGCAATAAGGAAAGCAATAATAGAGACCGAGGAAGGCATATTGCTTACAGTCTGTGTTTAGTGCATGCTCAGAATCTCACCAGTAATAAGGTGATGGTCACCTGTGAAAGTGCTGTAGCTTATTCTGTAAACTGTAGAATTTCACTTTAAGCGTAACACCTTGCACAGCACGAATTCTCATAGGACCTCCATAGCGAACTGCTGGCAAATGCCTGCTTTATGCTGCTTGGCTTGCCCAGAACTAACTACATTTTACTCAACTGACCAGCACTGCTAATACTTGCCACCACTGCACCTGAATGCACTCTTACACTCGCCACCACTGCACCTGAATGCACTCTTACACTCGCCACCACTGCCCCTGACATGCAGTCTTACTCTCACTGCCAACGCACCCAACACGCTTTTACACTTGCACCACTGCATCCAGACACACTTGCACTCACCACTGTATACTTGCACTCAGTGTACTGATTGTATTCAGTATATTGCATGAACAGGCAAACTTTTGCTAGTATGAATTAAAAAAAGGAATTCTTACTTGCCTGTAAACTCCATATCTTGCAGTACGGTACATGATATAGGCTGGATATTCACAGACTCTCGGTTATAGGCTGCTACCTAGATGGTTGGACACTGACAAATCTTTTGGATACGCCCCCCTGGCGTACTCCTATAACTCTTAAGTACTCCATGAGACCTTCGTTTTTTAGTAAGCAATGGAGAGTAAACACAGGAACAGAGGAGAGAGTAGCCCGTGTCCTGTACTGTACTCCAAGATACAGAATTTACAGGTAAGACAAAAGTACTTAATCATATAAGTACAGGACACAGGCTGGATATTCACAGACCCTGGAATGTCCCCAAGAAATAAATGAAAGGGGTGGACAACAACAAGGTAAACAGAACTGTGCCAACAGGCCCAACAAAACATACAAAAGGTCAAAAGCCTAACTCACCTGGTAGAACTGAAGACTAGGTGGCAACCTTACAAAGATGTGCAATTACCCCTTGATTTTGGTATGCTCAGGAAACCCTGACTGCTCTGATGGCATGAGCATGCAAGGGTACTGGAGGTACCTCATCTTTAAGAGTGTAAGCTCTTACAATGAGTGAACTTAGAAGCAGGGTGTCCAGCTCGATACCCGTTGGCAAGACAAAGAAAGTCCATGTTTAGGATAGAGGCCATGGCTTTCAGATATACACTGATAGCCTTGACCACATTCAGACAATCAAGAGAAATTTCTTTGGGATGCTTAGGAACAGGGCACAAGGAATAAAGGAAGGACAATATTTTCATTGAGGTGGAAGGCTGATACCACCTTCGGTAAAAAGGAGGGTCTTGGAAGTAAAACCATTTTGTCCTTGTTAAAAATCAGGGAAGGCTACTTATAACGGAGCTGTTAACTCTGGAACTTGACTGACTAATGTGATAACCACCAAGAACACCACTTTGCAGGCAAAATAATCTAATGGGTTCAAAGGGTGGTTTCTGCAGTGCAGAGAGAACCAAACAAAGCAGAGGACGTTGTAATGGGGGTTTGATATGTGAAATACCTTTAATATAGGTTTTAACAAGTGAAAGTAAAGGCAAAGGTTTCTGGAATAGAATGGTCAAAGCCAAAACCTGTCCCTTAAGAATACTTGGAGCCAATGTTTGATCAATCAAGTCCTGATTGTAGGAAGGCCAAAATTCAATTTACCGTGTACAGTAATTTCTGGGGTTGAAATGGCTGTGTTCACACCAAGTGAAAAAACGATTTCTAGGTTCGGCAGATTTTTCTGGCTTTGAGTAATGTGGAAATGACAGAGTCGGATATACCCTTGTCCTTCAAGACCTTGGTTTCAACAGTCATGTAATTAAAGCCAATAACTGACAAGCAAACAGAGCAAGGGGCAGCAGGTCTGGCCTGTTTGGAAGAGGCCAGGGGTCCTCTCCCAGAAGCTCAAGCATATCTGTGTACACAGATTTCTTTTCTTCCTCTATTTTAAGGAGCAATCAGCACTAGAAAGCAGGCGTACAGTAACATGAACAGAGTCCATGGAATTACCTGAACATTCAATGCCAGTGCTCGATGATCCTTGGTCCTGGCCACAAACAGGGGTAATTTATTGTTGAACCTTTAGACCAGGATGTCCACATCAGGAGTCCCCTATTTCTCACATAGGAGACTGAAGATGTCGGGAAGAAAGCACCGTTTCCCTTGGTCCAGGCGGTCATGACTGAGGAAATCTGCCTTCCAATGATGTCAACAGCAGAGATTGTTGGACAGTGGTTTTCATTCCAGGAGGCGATCAGACTTGCTTCACTTAAGGAAAATAAAGAAAAAACCTCCTGCTCTTAAATGGATATTCCTACTAAAAACTGCTAACACCCACCTTTTTACCAAAAATATGCACAATAATTAAATGTATTTGGTAGCGCTGATGACATTAATATCAAATAGCAATATATATTCAGTAAATGGCACACAAACCAAGTGAATAATTAAACCAAGTAAATGAGTGGAAAAACATACAAATGACTCCCCCTTTTAAATCCCCAACTGGGGGAAATATAGCAGTGAATATATCGGTGAATATAGTGGTTCCCTAGATAGGAACACAATGCACAGAACAGTGCTGGTGTAACCCCACTCAATCAAGCAATAGGTGATAGTAATACAGTTCATAAACAGTCCACTTCAAACAAACTGGTGGTAATAGCTCTGCACACGTGAAAGTGCCACTGGTGTAAAAAGTCTTGGTGATAACACTTAAGTGGTCTGAGTGCCCCCTCACCTCCTTGCAACGACCACAAGGGCCAGCTCACTTTTTGGATCAATCACGCTCTGCTCAGGAACCACCTCGTCTTAGGGAGACCACACTGGATACCACAGTAGAGCCACTATCATCCAGACCTCCTCCAACCACTGAATGCTCTGGTATTGCCGCTCACATCAACAGGGTCATATTCAGAAACAAAAGAGATCCTCCATAGTGTAACTCAATACTTTATTGCTATAAAAAAAACATTAAAATGCCCACTCGCATGGTAGCAGAATTTAACAAGCCTATATCCTCATATTATGGGTGTACATGAAGTTCCAATATGGCGTTCGCGCCGGAAGTGACGTCACCGTGCACCAGTGTGGTCTCTCTAAGACAGCTACATCCCCAGTTATAAGAAGGTGTTCACACTTATGCAATCACGTTATTTTAGTTGTACAGTTACAAGTGGAAAAAGTTCTGAAATGATTTATCTTTGTCTCATTTTTTTTACATCACAGAAACCTGACATTTTATTAGGGGTATGCAGACATTTTATATCCACTGTAATTGGTTGCAGTGCTGGACCTTAAAAATTAACCAGAGCCTTTAAGAGTGTCTCCCTGGTCTCTTCTAACACAACCTTAGGGTCTTCAATGTTCTCCATGTCTAACTCTTCAAAAGCATGTAGTTTTGCTTAAAACTCAGATAGAGAAGGCGGGGGGTGGAATAAACGCCTGAAGATTTTGGGCTCTGGACAGGGATGGCTATATTAAAGCTGTTCATTGTTTAAGAGATTTTGACAACGATGCAGAAAAATCTGCCCTGGTCAGGTAGTCTGCTTGTTGTGTGTTTGAGATAATGTTAGACATAGGTACAGAGACTGGTGTTAAAACAGAGTCCTGCTCTGGTCCAAGGAAAGCAATTTCACTCTGAGCAGTTTGACTGTTTTGCAAACCACTGACAGAGCAAATGCTCACCTGAATTTTTGCTGCAGCTCCCTTGTGACACATTTCTATCAGTATCAGTGCAGATATTTCCCTGTGGGATACTCACAGAGTAGGGTACAGAAATGGAGTGTGTCTGTAGTAAAATACACAGCAACCCAGGTGTCGACCGTCCTGTCTTCATGGTATCCTTAATATAACTTTTGGGTCTCAGGGAACCCCTGCTAAAAATTTTCTTTGGGAAGAATTACCCCTTACAGATATAGAAAAAGATCAATAGTGTCAGTGGGGTCTTATCTGAAAGGAAGAAAATGCTCATTGCTCAAGAAACCTAAGCAATCTCTAGAGGAACCCTGGTTTCAGAAACCCTGCTATAAAAGCTCTGTGTGGAAGTGGTGGTAATATAGTGCAATCTGTGGTGTGATGTACAACCTGACACTAAACTCTAAATGGTGCAATTTTTACTGCCAATTTTGAAAGTGTTTAAACTAAACACTCCATAGTGAATAAAGTCAAACACATTTAGTTTCCTCATACCGTGAGTAGACACTAACAAGTGTATTGTAAGTAGTGGAGACATTAATTCTCATACTTGCTATAAGGCTACACTGTTGGTCCGATAACAGGAAGAACCTGCCCTTCATTGATGTTTCCTGTATGGATCAAGGCCTCACCCATCATGGTGGGCATACCCCAGAGGGGTCTTCAGGGTCTGGGAGCCAAGGAAATGAATCACGGTTCTGAAACTGTATTGCACCCTGCAACTAACTACATGTGTAGCACTCAGTACCAAAGTGGACCCCTAAGATGTCCTAAGGCCATCCCCACAGTGTGGAGTATGTGTACAGTTCCCAATGTATTACCAAGGTTACACCAGTCTAGATGCACTGCTTCTATTGTTATATTATAAGGTAGTGAAGAGTTTACTGAAGAATTTAAATTAAATAAGAACTAGTTAAGCATATAAACGTCTCCATAATGGAGAAGAGGTCTATCACTTAAGGACACCAGCAAACATGGCGAGGGCTCACCAAGTGGGGTAGGGTTATAGGGTTGTACACGGGGGTGTTATCCACAAGCTTTGCCAGTGTCCAATCAGCTGAAAGTTAGCAGTTTATAACCCAAAGTCTATGAATATCAAGCTTGTGTCCTGTACTATAGGTTTGAGGCCGGATTATAGGTGGTCTCGATCTTAGCGGTTTATAAAACTATAAAGGAGATGTAGAGATCGCACAGTCAGATCTTAAAACTGCGACAAGTTTTAAACTGTTTCCTGGCTAGCTGGCAAACACAAATAACAATCTGATTAGACATTCTTTGTAATTACACATTACATTTCTTAACAACTATGTAGGATTAGTAACCCATGTGGCCACCTTAAAACCGTTTAATGCATAAAATATGCATTCTCTATCCTTCTGTAGGAGTGTAAAATGTTCAACCAGCAAGGGTTTTCAGAATGCTAAAAGACAACCTTATAAACTGACACTTCTACTCTTACAGGGAGAGAATACAAGCAAAAAAAAAAAAAAAAGTGTAACCTCCAAGAGGTAAGGCTGCATTATTATAACAATAAACTTTCATTATTAATAACGCCCGATGATGATTGGTTACATTTTCTTTAAAGGATATGAGGGTTGTAGAAGGATTGAGAAACAAAAGCAAAAAACAAAAGAAGAAATAAAATGATCATCATATGGAAAAATGTGCTGCACCTGAGAGATATGAGATACACATACAATGCCTTGTAAAGTAAACATGGTCCAGATAACACCAAAAAAACTTACATCTTCCATTGCAGATTCGCTTGTTTCTAAAGTTGATTTTCTGTTCAGACATTCAAGCAGATAATCCAGAACAGACTGTCTCGGGTGCATTCCCTTGTCGAAACGGTTGTACATTCCACACCAGAACCTCCATAAATAGATTTAACATAGCTTTAATTTAATAGGTAGATCTAACTAAAATGACATATCTGTGTTTCAAGCATCTTAAAAGTAAATATTCTAAATATGACTCATAAGGGATAAATCACTTCCACATATTTTTATTTCAGAAACAGCCAACCAATTAAAGACCAATGATGAAAAAAATAGATTTTTTTCTACATACTTACCTGTAAAATCCATTTCTTGGAGTACATTACGGGACACAGAGCAGGCCATAATAATGACTGTGTGGTTATATGCCACTTATAGATGAATGGACGTCCCAAAGCAATAACCTTGATTGGTGGGTTACATCACAATAACCACCGTCAACATAGTCAATAACCCTGTTCAGCTGTTTGTAAAACACTGCGGCTAAAGGCAGAATCCTCCGTAGTTCTGAAATCCACCTGGTAAAACCTTGTGAATGTATGAACCGAAGACCATGTAGCGCCTTGCACACCTGAGCAACAGACGCCTGGTGGTGGATAGCCCAAGATGCCCCCACACTCCTGGTAGAGTGTGCTTTCATCCGAAAGGGTGGAACCTTGCTCTTCAAACCATAGGCTTGAATGATTAAACAGACAAATCCACTTAGTAATAGTTTGGATGCTGCCTGTCCTCTCCTGGGTCCTTACGACAAAATAAACAAGGAATCGTCCTTTCTAATCTGCGCCGCCATTCCCAAAAAGACCCTTATTGCCGAACCACATCCAGGACATACAAGAACGGTGTGAACCTCCTGCGCTACTGAAAAAATAATATGAACTAACAGGGATGGTGTGAACCTCCCACACTACTAAACCCCCAAAAAATTATATTCAATCAACTTAAGAGAGAAGCTGCCAACACTACATCAAATACCCATGAGATAAAAATCAAAAAATGTGGCGCTACTCATAAAACTTAAAAAATACTAATCAAAAAAATTATTTTAAAATATATATAACAAATACAATACACCTCGTGAAATAAATATATATATAATAATCAAGTGGTCATAGTGATCAGAAAATATATATTAAACTAATATCATAAAAAACATAGTGTATAAATACTGTGTATTAACAATCTTTGTGACAATTTCTAGCACATGAAAGCAATAAACAATTATAATAATTAAACTGTGATCAATCATGCAAATAAAGTACAAAAAATGTCACACTAAAAACACAAACGAAAAAAAAAATAAAAAATGTGTAGACAAATGTCCAATGGGTGGGTGACACCACTACTGCAATTGCAAGCACACGTGATCATAAAGTGACTCCAGGTGCAGAAACTCCAACACACGGCTAGATTAGCCTCTCACCTCCAGGCTTCGACCCATGAAGGTCAAAGCGTATAGTGGGATCAAACCCTCAAATCCTCTCAGCATAGATGACAGCTTTACAACCCTACGCTTTTGGGTGTAATCTGCATGGGTGTACAGCTGTCATCTTTGAGGACGGATGTGAGTTGACTCCATATGTCTATGGTTTGTTTTCCATTAAATTTACCTGCTACACTATGGGAGATTGTGTTTATTTTTTTGGCACATACCCATATCCCATAAGAGGAGCCACTGCTTGATTATCGACCCCTAGAGAAGGATATCTATGGATGGGGAAAGTGGATCAGTGGATATCAGTAGATGCTGAGAGGATTTGAGGGTTTGATCCCACTATACGCTTTGACCTTCATGGGTCGAAGCCTGGAGGTGAGAGGCTAATCTAGCCGTGTGTTGGAGTTTCTGCACCTGGAGTCACTTTATGATCACGTGTGCTTGCAATTGCAGTAGTGGTGTCACCCACCCATTGGACATTTGTCTACACATTTTTTATTTTTTTTTTCGTTTGTGTTTTTAGTGTGACATTTTTTGCACTTTATTTGCATGATTGATCACAGTTTAATTATTATAATTGTTTATTGCTTTCATGTGCTAGAAATTGTCACAAAGATTGTTAATACACAGTATTTATACACTATGTTTTTTATGATATTAGTTTAATATATATATTTTCTTATCACTATGACCACTTGATTATTATATATATATTTATTTCACGAGGTGTATTGTATTTGTTATATATATTTTAAAATAATTTTTTTGATTAGTATTTTTTAAGTTTTATGAGTAGCGCCACATTTTTTGATTTTTACATCCAGGACATGCAAAGATTATATCTTTTGCTGACCGAGGCCTAGGAAAGAATGAAGGCAGAACAATGTCCTGATTGAGATGAAAACTAGAAACCACCTTTGGCAAAAAACGGACAGATGAGGCCGTATCACCACCTTATCCTGCTGTAAAACAAAAAATGGTTCCCTACAAAAAAAGAGCTGCCAACACAGATACCCTTCTTGCAGAGGCCACCAAAAAGAGAACCTTTCTACTTAGCAGAACTAAGCAATCTCCCTGATAGGTTCAAATGGCGGTTTCTGTAAAACTGCCAAGACCAAGTTCAAGTCCCAAGGACACAGGGGCTGTCTGAAAAGAGAAACAGTACGCATCACTCCCTGTAAAAAAGTATGAACCAATGATTGAGAAGCAAATCAGTCTTTGGAAGAAAACAGCCAAGGCTGAAACCTGACTCTTAATAGTACCAACAGCCAACTTGAAGAAAAGACAAAATTCTCCCAATCAAATATTTCCGTGGGTGCCAATTTCGACCCTCCCACCAAGAAATATATGCCTTTCAAGTTCTATAATAAATGTTCCCAGAAACCAGCTTCCTAGCATTCAACATTGTGTAGATAAACGAGTCTGACCCTACCTAACTTTCAAGATATTGGTCTCAACAGTCATGCTGTCCAACTCAGCGACCATAAAGCTGGGTGCAATAAAGGTCCCTGAGACAGCAGGTATGACTGATCTGGCAGAAGTCATGGATCGCCCACTGTGAGCCTGACAGAGATCTACCTCCTCCTTGAGCCCTCCGGCTCTTGGTACCATCTTGGTGGTTGATGTATGCCACTGCTGTAGCATTGTCGGACTGGACCCTGACTGGACAAAAATGAAGCCTGGTCATCCAATATTTCAGGGTAAGCTGCACCGCCCGAAGCTCTAGGATATTGATGGGAAGAATCTTTTCCTACGTGACCATGTCACATGGACTGTGGTCCCTTCTAGAACAGCCCCCCAACCCGAGAGGCTGGCATCAGTTACCAGCTTCCAAATCACTGGTGGGAAAGATCTTCCCTTTTCCCAAATTCCGAGCTTCCAACCACCAGTTCAAGCTTTGGAGCACCCAGGGGGACAAAGACACGCGGTAATCCAGGGTTGGAATCTTTTTGTTCCATGCCGACAGAATATTCCTCTGCAAAGGCCTTGAGCGGGACTGCGCATAGGGCACTGTCTCGAATGAGGATACCATCTTACCCATTAACCTCATGCAGAGATGAATGGAAGGGTACGTTCTGCTCCTCAAACTCGAACCTGATCTCTCAAGGCGCAGCCCTTTCCTGGAGGCAGAAACACCTTTGCCTTAACAGTGTCTAGGACCAATCCCAAATACTCCAGACTCTGTACTGGCTCCAGGGCCGACTTCTCAAAGTTGAGCACCCAGCCCAAATGTTCCAGAGTATGAATCTCAAGGGCTACATTTTTTCTCAGGCTTGGACCAGACTGACCCCTGAGGATTAGATCATCCAGATAGGCCAAAATCGATATTCCTCCAGTTCTGAGCAGTCCCAGAACTGGAGCCAGAATCTTTGTAAACACTCGAAGAGCCGTGGCTAGCCCAAAAGGTAGTGCCACGAACTGCAAATGTCGAGTTTCTATCACAAACTGCAAAAACCTTTGGTAAGCTGGAAATATTGTCTATGGACACTAGAAATTCTCCCTCTTGTAAAGATACAACTACTGACCAGACTGACACCATCCAAAATGAACGAATCTTTAGGAACCTGTTCAGCCCCTTTCGGCTTTGGAACTGTGAATAGGTTTGAATAAAATCCCTGGAACCTTTTGCCCACTGGGGTCTCCACAATCACGCCCTGGGACAACAGCCAGTGGAGTGCCTGAAATAAAGATTTTCTTCTCAATGGATCCGTGGATACATTGGACCTTAAGAAATGGGGAAGATGAATTCCCTAACACTTCTGTTTGTACCCCTGAGCAACTGTAGCAGTGACCCACTTGTCCTGGATCAGCTCTTCCCAGATCTCCACACGGCCCCCCTTCATAATGAAGCAAACTTAGAATCTGACCTGGCGGGCTTCTGAAGCCAGGGTTTCTTCTGGCCCTGAAATTTTCCCCTAGAAGCAGAGCCCTGTGTACAACAAAATGCTTGCCTAACGAAGAAGCACCAACCACCAAAAGTGACTGGCCCCTTAAAGGTTGGGCGTTTGGACTTTCTCTTACAGGGTAATATACTTTTTTCCCCTGAGATCTTCTGGATATACTTGTCTAGGTCCTCCCAAAACAAAACGTTCTACATGAAAAGGAAAACCCACCAACAATCTTTTGCATGGTAGTCCCGCCACCCAACTCTTTAAACACAAAACCCTTCTCATGTGTACTGACAGAAGGACCATGCGACAGATCTGCTGAATTGAACCCTTAAGGGCATCAACTACAAAACCTGTGGTAAAAGTGCCAAATCCACAGCCGTATCCTCCTCCAAAAGAGATGGTCATTCAGACTTGTCATTCAGGTTGTGCAGCAGCCCCTGCCAGGGAAAAAGAAGCCTTGAGGAGCGATTCTAATTTTTTATTAGTCGGATGCTCAAACACCTTGGCATTATCCACAGGGCAAGTTAAATGCTTATTCAGGGAAGACACGACTGTGTCCACCCCTGGCATGCCCCACTTTCTAACAAACTTTCAAACAATCCATAGGATACTTTTATGTAGAACAAAAACTCTGGGTGCTCCCAGTTAGCATAAATAACCTGCTCCAAAAGAGGGTGCACCAGAAACACCTGAATACTTTGGGGTGGCTTTAATGAGCCCAAAGAGGAATAAGAGACCTCAGATGCCTCTATTGGGAGTAACTTGAAACCTGTTTGGACCAGATCAGTGAGGGTCTTAACTAATAACCTCTGATTGAGAAGCACAAGCTCCCTTGCTTCTCATCAGGCTGTGACTACTCTGACAAAGAATCAATTGACTGACCCTCTTCAATATTCTCTACCACATCTTCATCCTCAGGTTCCACCCAATCTAGTTCAAGGACTGGTGGTTCCAAAGACGGGGATCTTTCCCACTTCTTACCCCCTTGAGCCACCGATGCAACCATCCCAGCAATCTTACCTTCTAACCCTGCTAGGGCTGATGCAAGATCCTCCTTAGTTACGCACCAATGCTGGACAAACGCAGCGACTCAGATTGACCTGTTGTCCTGGTCTCTCAGGAGAAGATACCACAACAGATAATCGACTAGGCTCCACAGGACCTGACGGTGGTGCATTTGCACCCCTTCCTGCTGTGCTTCCCCCACCCCGCTTTCTGGATGACATTACCTCCACTAGAGTTACAAGAACTGTGTAAGAATTTAATCAAAACACAGCATTCACAATAGACCTGCTTAAAGTGAAGCAACACACTCTCATACAGTCCACTGAAAAAAAAGAGGGTAGCATGTACACAACCCTCCTGCCTGACTGTCTGACCCTCCCAGGGAAATACTCTCGTGCCCTTAGAATAACCTGCCCAGTGTCCTGGCCATACCCCCAGGGCCCAGCAGCTGTAGATCTATTAGTCAGGGACCAACCTTCGCCTTTTACGGCGGGCCACTTCCTTGGACCCATATAGCACCCTGCCAGAAGTGCCTTGGTCAGATCAAACTGCACAAGGTTCCAAAAACACGGGGTCCAGCACTGTAAAGCAGCATTACAGGCAAAACCCCGAGGATTCTTCTCCTTATCCAGCGTGGCATGGGTACCATCCATTTTAGCTAATAGCTTTTCCAATGGATCTGATTGAGGCCCTTGACTCTCAGTAGAATCGTTCCAGACCTCCCAGTATGCTCCCAGAGCACATGTAGCATTTGTTTAGTGAACATCCACCTTACAGACACTGGCGAAAAAACGGAGTACTCCCTGTTTGGAGGGGTTATATGGGGGAGGACTTTCTATTTGATTGGTTGGTCAGTATCCATTCACCTATAGGTGGCATATAACCCACATAGTCAATATTATAGCCTTCTCTGTGTCTTGTGATGTACGATAAAGAAATATACACAGATTTAGTCTGCATTATACAGTGCCTTAAAAAAATATTCATACCCCTTGAAATTTTCCACATTTTGTTATGTTACAACCAAAAAAATGGTTTTCCTAATTTTTATACAAATAAAGATCTGAAAAGTGTGGCGTGCATTTGTACTCAAGCCCCCCTGAGTCAATACTTTGTAGATCCGCCTTTTGCTGTAATTATAGCTGCAAGTCTTTTTGGGGATGTCTCCACCAGCTTTGCACATCTAGAGCGTGAAATGTTTGCCCATTCTTTGCAAAATAGCTCAAGCTCTGTCAGACTGGATGGAGAGTGTCCGTGAACAGCAGTTTTCAAGTCTTGCCACCGATTCTCAATTGGATTTAGGTCTGGAATTTGACAGGACTATTCTAACATATCAATATGCCAAAGAGTTGAGTGAGACAGAAGAGAGAGACTCAGCTCTTTTGCACATCACTTAATCAGGATCAAGTTAAGAAAGTGGCAATATTCAAAAGTTTAAACATTTTGGTGGACCATAAACACCTGCTAGTCCACACTCCTCCTCAAGACCACCTGTATACCTATTTTGTTGGAACATTATTGCTAATTTATTGATATTCATCAATCAACAATTATAGTAAAGTCTTTTCTATTTGCAAGGCAGATTTGAAGATACAGTATATATCTATTTCTCAGCAGCCTATTTATTGCCATGCTGTTATGCCAATATGGATATGTATTATGATTCCCGAGTCAACCTTTGAATAATATCTATATGTCCGGGGGACATGATGGGTGATTTCGGTGTGTTTTCTTAATTCACCAGGTACTGTTTGCCATGTGTTTTCACAAAAACATTTTAGATAAATGTTGTTAAAGGTTTTGTAAAGACATCTGTCAGGGAGTAGCTGATTTTATTTTGTTCACCCTCCTGTTTCTGAATTACCTTATATTATAGGTAAGGAGTGGTCAGAGCTATAAATCCATTTTTATGGCATTTTTTGATTCTTAGGTTTTTGTGGTTAGCTCCCTCTCCATAGATATTTAACATATATTTGTGTATACATTTTCTCCTGTCTCTAACCTGGTCGGATACTTTAACTACAGAGTATAGGAGGGGCCAGATACAACCCGAGGTGTGCTCGATGCTAAACAACATCCTTTGGAAACCTTTTCTCTTCAATAGAGTGGTCAGCAGTCCATGTGAGTACTAACTCTATACCTTGCAGAGATCTACAAAATCAGCGTGCTGCTACACTGCTGGCTTTTAACAATAAAACAATAAACAGATGAAAAGGATTTCAGGGGAAATTAACTTACTTGAAGAAGAATGGAAGTGTGCTTGGCTGGAGTGTTTTATATGCAATCGGGATATACAGCGGATTCACAAAGTCCTGCTTCCGTTGCAGTAGAAATGGCCACAGTGAATGGGTATTTTCATAAATTCTGTTGAGAGTAGACTGAAGAAGTTAATGTCCACGAACGTATAAAACCTTTTTTTTTTGTAGTGCAGGAAATGTGTCATGTTATAACATATCATTTAAGTGATTCTGATTTTGTTTGCGGTCTCCATTTTAGAAGTGTTTTATAACCATTTAAACCACAGAATTAAATGACAAAGAGATGGAAAAAATGGATAAAATGGCATTCTGGCTGTTAACTAACTGCCTCCTGACTCATAGCAGATGTACTGCTACAGGGCAGCTTCGCTGGGCAAAATCACGTAACTATACGTGATTTTGCATTTCCGGGTAGGGGGTGCTGCTATTGGTTCCTGAGGATGTCAATCATGGGGTTCCGGCCAGCGATTTTCGTCCAGGACTCTCTGCACAGCAGAGAGATAGAAAGCAGCTGGTCTGCTTAGTAAAACACAACACAGTACACAATAAAAAACACTCCGTAACACACAGTTAATCCTTTGATCGCCCCAGATGTTAACTCCTTCCTGCCCAATGTCATTAATACAGTGTCAGTGCTTTTTATTAACACTGATCACTGCTATTAGTGTCACTGGAGATGTCAGTGGCAGTTAGTTCCCACCCAATGTCAGAATGCCCACCTCAGTTCCGCTATAAGATGCTGATCACCGCCCATTACTAGTATAAATAAGAATTCCAGTATAAATACTGCTATTTGCTATACCTTCACGCAAACCAATTAATATACACTTATTGGGATTTTTTTTTTAGTAAAGTCATGTAGCAGAATACATTTGGCCTAAATTTATGATGAAATTTTATTTTTTTTATTGGAAATGTTTTGTAGCAAAAAGTTAAAAATATTGTTATTTTCTTTAAAAATCATCAGTCTCTTTTTGCTTATAGCGCAAAAATTTAAAAATGCAGAGGTGATCAAATAGCACCAAAAGTAAGCTTTATTTGTGGGGAAAAAATGGCAAATTTTATTTATGTACAGAGCTGCATGCCCGCACAATTGTCAGTTAAAGTAACACAGCAATAAAATAGGTGTCGTAATGTTGGCAATAACCGCTGTGTACTATCCAGACCACTTTGCTGGGTTCCGTATGGATGAATGATTTCCCTTGAAGAAGCCATGTGCTCTGTGACTACGTCTATATTGAACCTGGCAAAGTGGTCTGGATAGGACACCTCGGTAATTGCCAACACTGCAACACCTATTTTATTGGCTGTACACCTCGATGCGGGCTGGCACCTCATACACGTGAGTGCAATATATATGTTGTTTAAGGTAAATAAAGTATTAAGGATAAGGCACTATTTGCAATATTCTTTGCATATCATGGACTGGAGCTTGGTGAAGGAGGAGATATGCGTGTAATATTGGATTCCTAACTGGAGAAGACGAACCGATCCTGGTCCCCCTTGGTGGAAGGTCATATTTTCAAGGTGAGAGTTCACCTGGTGACAATTGGGCACTGAAATTAATGTTGAATTTTGTTACACAGAGGTGAAGTCTTTCTGAAGCACGGCTGGCTTTCGACTTATAATCAGACTTTTATTTGCATGTTGTGGTTTGAGTTTGGGACATTTAGTCACTTGCATCTGTATTTATATATAGGAATTGATTTATATGCATAGTAGTGCGTCATGTCATTATCAGAGAAGTTATATTTTGTGTGTGTCTTAATTTTTGTAGGGTTTAGTATCACCTGTACACTTATTTTTATTATTGTGCAACTAGTGCAGCACTATTTTTTATATAGAACCACAGTATAAATATCAGAAATCATAATGCATGAGTGCAAGAGACCTTAAAGTTCTTTTCTTTACAAAGCAGGAACATTGAATTGAAAAGCCTGTCCCCTGCCAGCATGCTGCAGAGAAGGACCCTTACTCTCTGTATGAAAGCAGTGGTTCCTCTGCAGAGGTCTGGCACACCCCCTGTGCAGCCCTCAGCTTGGACGATGAAGGAACGGCAACACATGGATGAGGTTCTGTGTGTTTACGCTTCCTGTAAGCATGTTCACAATGTGCAACTTACAGGACTGTGCAATGCATGCCCAATCTGGTTGACATTGCTTTCCCTCCAGAACTCTGCAGTGCATTAGGATTAGAGAAAGCGGCTAGTAAGACAGATTTAAGGTATTTAAAGGAGCAGGGCCCTCCTATCCCTCTTGTATTGAACCGTATTGTTGTTGTATTATCTCCCGTTATATTGTAAAGCACTGAGCAAACTGTTGGCGCTATATAAATCTTGTATAATAATAATAATAATTTATATGCTAGCAGTATAAAATTATATTAACATATATATATAAAACTAAATTAGGTGGTGTGTTTTCAGCTTTAAAGTAAATCAGGGAGTCAGCATACAAATAAATAACTCACTTAAGTTCCATGCGTTCCTTCTGAGAATTCCCAAGAAAGTTTCCAAATTGACAGGAGTAGACATGATCATGAATTTCTAGTAAATATTTCTCACTGAATTCAAAGGCACAAGGGAACTGTTCCATTAGGTGCCACACACACTCCACAAACTGTGTGAATATCGGTGACACTTCTTTAGGTTCAACATCTAAATGGCCACATCTGCAAAAGATAAAAATGATGAACATTACCACATTCTAAACAGGGACACACACAAAGATTAAGTAAAATATTGTTATTCAAAATTTAAAGGAAACCTTTCCTGACAGAAACACGGAGACTGTAATTTCTACTTCCCACTCTGCTAATGATAGTTGCCTGGCTGCTACTAATGCTCTGGCTTCAATAAAATGGGAATGATTTACTAAAACTGGTGCACATACACACTTGTGCAGCTTTGCATACTTAATAATAAGGATTACAAATAGTTAAAATAGTGAGGTTGATTGAGTGTACTTCCACAGTAATAAAACACATTTGTATACACAGATTAGGGTGATAAGGGTATTGTCTTCTATAGGGATTTAGCTTTGAAGGACAGCCTTGAGCAGAAAACCAATGGTGGTGTTAAAGTTACAGTATTGGCTGTCTTAACATCTAAAATGTTTTAATGATTGACTGCAAAGTGCATTTGGTGATGTCCACTGTAAGCACAGCTGGATATTGTGTTAATGCTACAAACACATAAGTACAGTAACTCCCCAACCACTAATACAACTACACAAACAAAGCTAATGAAGACAAAAAAGATCATATATGTTAGTAAAACCCTTTGATAAAGTCAGGTGACGAACCACGTGTCAGGGTCGGGCCACACGACGTACTCTGGAATGAGACATCCACCTTACATCCCCCACCGGAAGTGACGTATCACTGGCGAGCAGTGAGGAGGATCGGGTGAGACGCTCGCTCCATGTGATATGCAGATACCCTTAACGGGTATTGTGGATATATTGGAATGCTTTCATTTATTTTAAGTGAATGCAATACTTTCTATCCAATAAATGGTTTTTAATGGATTCACGCTATGAGTTTTCTTTCACATCTTTCCCTGATTACGGAGTGTAATAGTTTGGAGGATGTCCTGCCATCATATCAGTCTCTAATTGATGAAGGGCTTGTTGATTGATGATCTATACTATGCTGACATTCTCCACAAGTGCTATTGCCTATTAGGTTTGGATAGGCCATGATATCTGGTGAGTGCCACTGAATTGTGGGAGGTTTTCCTCTGGAGCACGTGGTGATATAGAGTGTAAGCTCCAAGGAGCAGGGCCCTCCTAACCCTCTTGTATTGAACTGTATTGTTGCTGTATTGTCTCCTGTTATATTGTAAAGCGCTGAGCAAACTGTTGGCGCTATATAAATCCTGTATAATAATAATATCTGAGTGCACTTTATTCAATCAGTTATTGTTATGTTGTTCACGTGGTGATCTCGGTGGATCAATAAGGACTTTGCAATTCATCACAATTTTCATTTTTCAGTTGGTGGACTTATAAATATTTGTGTATATCGTATCATATTCCCACTTTGCTACTGTGTTTCACATTTTTTTTTGCGCTGCTTTTATTTGTCATTATATCATGAGGTTATTATTGGCTTATTCACTATTAGGGCAGCTGCATGTTTACACATTTTATGTACTCATGTATTTATTTATTTAGGTGAGTGATATATTGTGCACTTTTTAAGGTGTCAGATCTTAAATATTTTCACATCACACTTGCGCGGTGAATACATACGGTTTATATACTGATTTTGAATGTTAGTAATTGTTATAGTAGTATTTTGGTTTTTAAAGGAATAACCAGGATTCAAAGGATCAGTACGACAGCCAGGCAAGTATCATTTTCAAAAGGAGAGCGCTATTATGCAAGCTGCCATTGTTTTGCTTATTTCAGGTTTAATTAACCCAATTTAATAAGTTTAACTACCTTTCATTCACCCAAGGCATGACCACACATTCAGACACAGTGATGCTGTATGCAAACTGATGGTTGAATGCCTGGATCCAATCTGATATTTCTACTGTTAAAATGCATTTTCTATGACTGGTGTAGTCAATATTATTAGACTTTAAAAAACATCAGGTGTATGTGTCCCCTTTTAGAATGAAAATATCATTACCTACCTTTGAGAAAATTTATGTCCCAGGGATATCCATTCCTTTTCAACGAGTACCTTTCAATAAAAGAATAACATAATAAAGTATCTTCAGTTAGTTATAATAAACAGTATGAAGCTGTATTTAAACTACACCTTAATTATATTTAGATATATACCTAAAAGTAATAGGACAATAGCCCAAACATTTAATACAGGGTGCACCAGACAGGTTTTGCAACGCATTACTGGTTTATGAGAGAGACCATACATGTAGTTTTCTTTCCTTTCATGTCATATTTCTTCAGTTGAAACTCTCGATGAGGAACCATATAGCAGAGAAAAAGAGGAAAAACAGCCCACTGACTAATTTAACGATTTGTGTAATCTGAGATTTCTGATTCAGGACCCTAACAGGCTTTATTCATAATGCATTTAGGACTGGCAGGTAAATGTGTAAAGACAAACCTAGGGAAGCACCTGCTGTCTACAATATATAAATGTGATGCTCATATGCAACACTGCATTTTTAGAGTCAGGGAAAAATATGAAAAATGGTCATTTTGACTTGCCTGTAAATTCCATATCTTGGAATACAGTACCGGGCACATAATGCATAGTCATAGACCATGGGGTATATATGCTGCTGGTTTCACATTATTGGACACTGGCAAAAGCATCACTGGGAATGGCCCCCCGTGCACCCTCATATAACCCCCCCCCCCCCCCACTCCGTGGGACTGAAGTTTTGTAGCAAGCATTAAAGAGAAACAGAGGACAGAGGAGGGGGACCCATGTCCTGTACTGTACACTCCAATATGTGGAATTTACTGGTAAATCTAAATATTCATTACCTGAATTGTATAGTACAGGATATGGGATGTGTAGTCATAAACCATGGGATGTCCTCAAGCAATAAACTTAGGGGTGGGCAATAGCAAACAGGGTCAACGGACCTGAAACTCTTAGATGACAGCATTAGGCACCTCACAGGTGAAGCTTGAACCAGAAAAGGGCAGGAGATCCAGCCATTAAAATTCTGAGAAGATATAAACAGTTCCTCTGTGCTTTGTGTCCACCATTGCTAAGTGAGGGTATCACCTGTGGGGTACTCACAAAATGGATGTGGAATTTGCATGTTTAGGAAGGGAGCCCCTATAACCCAGGCTCTGACTAATGTCCTATGTCTATGGGGTTGATTTACTAAAAGCAAATAGACTGTGCACTGTACAAGTGCAGCTGAAGTCATTTTCTCCAGAGCTTAGCGATTTTGGTAAAACTTCACTTTGCAAATAATACCCAATCAAGTGCAAGCAACTGCACTTGCAAAGTGCACACTCTATTTGCCTTTAGTAAATCGACTGCTACGTCTCTGGAAAAGCAGGTAGCAAACGTGCGTCCACCAGAAGCCAATTGCAACTATGTCGCTGTCCAAGCAGAAATGTTGTGTGTGAAAATCTGCAAATTCAAGGTGGCAAATGTTACCTGGAACCAATGTAACAGATGTTTACAGAAGGGAACAACACACAAGGGGAAATAACACCCCACATGTAAAATATGACACAGTCACAATTACAGAAGAACCCTGTTGTGCCTTATCCATGGTGCAGGTATTTGGAGGGGACCAAACTTCACCTTTCACAGTGGGCTTACTCCAGAAGGGGTTAGGGTGTGTGTGCCAAAATGGACCATGGCCCTGATCCTGAATAGCATTTTATAGCTAACTACATTTGTGTCAAGGTGAGTGGCTAATGCAGGATCTATTGCCCAAAGCAAACATTACATGTGGGCCCCACTAATGCAGGGTACAGGTATGGTTCCCAAGATATAAAAGGCAACCGATTCAGAAATTTCTATTGAACCAATGAAGGAAAGTAAAAACTGGTTTAGAAGACTTCTCCAGAGGAAAAGAGGTCCATCACCTAAACACACTAGCAAAAAACTTAAGTCCCACACAATGGGTGGGGTTATATGAAGGCAATATGAAGACAACATAGCTTTTGTCCTGTACTGTACGATTAAGATAATTTTTGGTAACAAACAAAAAATTACTGTACATGCAAATTACATCAAAGCAGAACTGGATCAACAGATTCTCTAGATTAGGTGATTGGCCATAATAACATCATTTGGTGGCCTATGGCATATGCAGGTTAAAGTCGAACTTCACTCTCTCAATCAACAAGGACTATTTTTAATCCTTATGCTGATAGCATTAGTAAATAGATAGGAAAGTACCGTATTTTTCGCTCCATAAGACGCACTTTTTCCCCCCAAAAAAAGGGGGGAAAATGTCTTTGCGTCTTATGGAGCGAATGTAAAGCGGCCGGTCCGGTATTTCTGCCGCCACCATGTCAGAATATCGGGCCGGCCGCTCAGCTCTTCGCTCCTGCAGGTCCTTACCTGTTCCTCACTCCAGCGCTGCAGACTTCCCGCGGCGGCTTCTGTGACAGCCGGGTGCCCACTGCGCATGCGCGAGAAGCGCTGCGTTTTGTGAATGGTCCAGTGTCTTCTGGGACACATGACACGTCCCAGAAGGCTCCGAGCCATTCACAAAGTGCAGCGCTTCTCGCGCATGCGCAGTGGGCACCCGGCTGTCACAGAAGCCACCGCGGGAAGAAGGAAGGAAGGACAACTCCGCAGAAGTGGAAGCGGGTACCTGTCAAATTCAGGTACCCGTTCCCCCTCCCTCCCCAAAGGTCCGCAGTCTCTGGTCATCCCCTGCACTGTCTGCAGTCTCTGGTCATCCCCTGCACTGTCTGCAGTCTCTGGTCATCCCCTGCACTGTCTGCAGTCTCTGGTCATCCCCTGCACTGTCTGCAGTCTCTGGTCATCCCCTGCACTATCTGCAGTCTCTGGTCATCTCCTGTACAGTGTCCGCAGTCTCTGGTCATCTCCTGTACAGTGTCCGCAGTCTCTGGTCATCTCCTGTACAGTGTCCGCAGTCTCTGGTCATCTCCTGTACTGTGTCCGCAGTCTCTGGTCATCTCCTGTACTGTGTCCGCAGTCTCTGGTCATCTCCTGTACTATGTCCGCAGTCTCTGGTCATCTCCTGTACTATGTCCGCAGTCTCTGGTCATCTCCTGTACTATGTCCGCAGTCTCTGGTCATCTCCTGTACTATGTCCGCAGTCTCTGGTCATCTCCTGTACTATGTCCGCAGTCTCTGGTCATCTCCTGTACTATGTCCGCAGTCTCTGGTCATCTCCTGTACTATGTCCGCAGTCTCTGGTCATCTCCTGTACTATGTCCGCAGTCTCTGGTCATCTCCTGTACTATGTCCGCAGTCTCTGGTCATCTCCTGTACTATGTCCGCAGTCTCTGGTCATCTCCTGTACTATGTCCGCAGTCTCTGGTCATCTCCTGTACTATGTCCGCAGTCTCTGGTCATCTCCTGTACTATGTCCGCAGTCTCTGGTCATCTCCTGTACTATGTCCGCAGTCTCTGGTCATCTCCTGTACTGTGTCCGCAGTCTCTGGGTATCTCCTGTGCTGTGTCCGCAGTCTTTGGGCATCTCCTGTACTGTGTCCGCAGTCTCTGGCCATCTCCTGTACTGTGTCCGCAATCTCTGGCCATCTCCTGTACTGTGTCCGCAGTCTCTGGTCATTCCCTGTACTGTGTCCGCAGTCTCTGGCCATCTCCTGTACTGTGTCCGCAGTCTCTGGCCATCTCCTGTACTGTGTCCGCAGTCTCTGGCCATCTCCTGTACTGTGTCCGCAGTCTCTGGCCATCTCCTGTACTGTGTCCGCAGTCTCTGGCCATCTCCTGTACTGTGTCCGCAGTCTCTGGCCATCTCCTGTACTGTGTCCGCAGTCTCTGGCCATCTCCTGTACTGTGTCCGCAGTCTCTGGCCATCTCCTGTACTGTGTCCGCAGTCTCTGGTCATCCCCTGTACTGTGTCTGCAGTCCATTGGTTCAGAATATTTTTCTTGTTTTTCTCCTCTAAAACCTAGGCCGTCTTATGGTCAGGTGCGTCTTATGGAGCGAAAAATACGATATATCATATTTACTTGTTTTAAACGTTTTTGTTTTTTTTTCACATTTCTTTAGTTACTTCCTGGTTTCCATGCCTAGGCAAATGATGTCATACATCCCGGCAGTCTTCAGGAGAGAGTGTTCTCAGGTCAGCCTAAGCTAAGGGCAGATGGATTCCAGGAAGCAAATGATACATGAATCATCTGCCCTTACTCAAGATGGCCACTGACAAATGCCAGGGGGGTGTTTTTCAAAATGATTTCTCAGCAAAAATAAAGCTATAAAGACATGGATGGATGGGTGAT
Source organism: Staurois parvus (assembly GCF_062004578.1). Taxonomy (NCBI): domain Eukaryota; kingdom Metazoa; phylum Chordata; class Amphibia; order Anura; family Ranidae; genus Staurois; species Staurois parvus. The sequence goes on along the minus strand of NW_028318161.1, from coordinate 1,070,450 downwards.
ATTGTTTTGAATATTGAAAATTATTTAAATGGAATTTTTGGTTTGTAGTGCTCAGATACAGTGCAGTTCCACTTTAATTACCATTTATCAGCAGTTAGTATATCAATAAAATAGAAATCTTTGAAGGCTGCTCAGTAACTTAATGCTCCTACATATCTGAAAGAAAATGGGACGGTTGTCCTTACCATAAAATTAATTTCTCGTAGTTCACTGAGGGACCCAGAAATTCAATGATTGTTGGGTTGTACTGCCACCTACAGTAGTATATGGACACTGGCAAACAAAAACCACTGCCAGCCCAGTTTAACTCCTCTTGTTCCCAGGTACCTCTTAGTTGTGTGAAAAAGTAGTACCAAGAGCATGATCATATACACAGAAGAGTGGAACCTGTGTCCCTCAAAGAACTGCAAGAAATTGATTTTACGGTTCAATACAAAGAGAAAGTACAAAAAAATCCAAATTTTCTTAAGTGTGGGAAACAGGAATTCAGTGATTGTTAGGAAGCCCAACTAAGGAATGTGCAACAGCAACAAAACAGCACAGAACCACAAAAGCACAACATATCTGGGGCTGCCTAAAGCTCAGAGGGTCACCTGAAGGACCTTGCTGGCATGAGAATCCACCAGGAAGAACGTGGAAAACATGTGAACAAAAGACCAGATGGCAGCTTTGCAAATCAAAGAAACAGTAAGAACAACCTCCCACACAGTCTGATGTTTGGACCCCGATGCTTTTAATTTATCTACTTCTCAAAGTGTGCAAAAAGATTGCCACACTTTGCTGTCCACTTAGGACTGGTGATGCCCCAATATCATAGCACTACAAAAGCAAAAAAGAGAGGGGACACCAGCCTAGCACATTACCTTAATAAACCATTTACTGTTTAAAACATGATGGCTGTACACTCCCAAACAACTGTGAACTACCAGCTCTTCAAAATCACTAAAGGCAATATTGCTCGATCCACTGCACATGCTCCTAACCTCCGGAAGTCACCACCTGGATCTATTAGGCTTATGCTCTGATGAAGAGGGGCTACCTCTTGAAACACGTAAGCTGGATAGATCCTGGTGGAATCTTCCTAAGGTTAGGCACATGTGCAGTGGATCAAGCAATATATGCCTCGAATGATTTTGATGAGCTTGTGGTTCTCAGTTGTTTGTGAGTAGACATCCATTATGCATTTAACAATAAAAGGTTTATCAGAGAAACATTAGCCTGATGCCAAAAAGCCCAAGACATGCTCACAGATCTAGTAGAGTAAGGGCGGAAGCCAATTCTTGAGACCATAAGCTTGGGTAATGGTCTGCCTCAGACACTGCAAAATGGTGTAATGAGAAGCTGGTTCCCCTTTCAGGGATCTTCAGGAATGACAAAGACAGGCAGACATCCTCAAGCAGTAGCTGGAAGATAAATACACACTGCACAAATTATATTCAGACAACAGAGGGAGATCTCTTTCTGGTGTACTGGAGCTGGAAAGAAAAACAGAAGAATGAAGTCCTAGATGGGTTAAAAAGCTGGAACTTCCATGGTAAGAAGGAGATTCTGGACACAAACACCACCTTGCACCAAAAAGCTTTAGTCTTACACAAGACTGAGAGCTCAGACTCTCACCTCACAGAGGTGATGGAAAGAAGGAATGTAACCTGGTATGAGAATGGAAAAGGTAATAAGGCAACATTTACTTAACCACTTCACCCAGTTAATGCCCAGACCTAAATCCAATTTAGAATCTGTGGCAAGACTTGAAAATTTCTGTTCACAGATGCTCTGCATCCAATCTGACAGAGCTTGAGCTATTTTGCAAAGAATGGGCAAAAATATCACTCTCTAGATGTGCAACGCTGGTAGAGACATATCCAAAAAGACTTACAGCTGTAACTGCAGCGAAAGGTGGTTCTACAAAGTATTGACTCAGGGAGGCTGAATACAAATGCACACCACACTTTTCAGATATTTATTTGTAAAAAAACTTTGTGTTGGTCTATCACATAAAATCCCAATAAAATACATTTACGTTTATGGTTGTAACATGACAATATGTGGGAAATTTCAAGGGGTATGAATACTTTTTCAAGGCACTGTAAATAACAGGGCCACAAAAAGGGTGCCCTCTGCAAATGGGTGCCCACAGCAAAGCAAAAGAATTGCATTGCAGATGTGATAGAAATATGGGGAACATGTAATCAAGCTTCCTTGATGTTCACAGAGGCCATCAAGTCTCCTTGATGAAGACTGATAATAATAGACCTAGTTGATTCAATGCAAAATGTCTGGGATCAAGTGAAAATATTTAGGGCTTTTAGATCCAAGATGGGGTGGATGCCTCCTTTCATGCAAGAAGAGCTACACAGTAGCTTAGGGCTGCAGGCACGAGCTCCAAACCTGCTGCAAGTAAAGGATCAGATTGGGAGGGGACAGGATGCATTCTCAACCTTTGTCCAGTTGGCTAGAGTTTGAATAACTAGCATGACAGCCAAGGCAGGTTAAAATGCAGAAACTGCCAGAGAAAACAAGTTTTTGGAAAAATATACAAGTATAACATTTTCCCTGCACTACGTCACCAGTATTCTAATACAGAGCTGCTAACACGCTTGTGAAATCACCAACTCAAGCAAAATAAAATATTCGTGCAATGCTCCTTTTTCTCTGACATGTAATCTTCCATACAAAGTTATATTTTTACAATGTGAAATACTGTAAAAAAGTTATTTTCTTGAATCATAGAACATATATTAAAAAAATCAAAATATTAAAATAACCGTGTGCTGAAAAAACGCAAAGCTCACTATAAGCTGGTTAGTGCAACAACCTTAAATAAAAATCCTGTGCCAAGCCAAAAATGATGAAAAATTCTACATCACAAAGTCTGCTAAATCCCAGCTGAGAGTGCAGATGTAAGCAAACTTAATTTTGTGTCAAGGAAAACCACTTGCTAGTGTTTCACTCAATGCACCAGAGTGATCAGGTGTACCCTCACCTATTGGGATGGATCTCAGTTTTTAGAAGAGGTCAAACACAGCATATCAGCAGGCAGCTTCTTTCTCCACCCGCACCTCAAGGTACACTGTAGCTCATAGTTGGATACAAAAAGCCTCCATAGGGCTCATGGAATACCTTTTAATTGAATAAAGCAATAAAATCGCACTCACATTTTAACCAGTTCAGGACTGCCCTATAGCAGATGTACTAATATAGGGCAGCCACTCTGTGCAAAATCAAGATATTTAAGTGATTTTGCACTTCCTGGTTGACGGGGTGCGTGCTCTTGGCGTGCTGCATATGCTGTGATTAGTCACAGCAGAAGCTGATCAGCATGTGCTAGCCAATGGATGACTGCCGGCACACAGTGATCGGTGAGGAGAGAGACAGAACAAGGCAGAGCTGTGTCCCATCAGCGGTGATGTGCTACATTTTGTTTCCCTGTAAAGCAGGGAATAAAATCCAGCACATCCCTTAGAAAAAACACCACACTGTGTACATATAAACACTGGCTAGGCACACAGTAAACCTGTTTGATGGCCCTAGATGTTTAACACCTTCCCAGCCAGTATCATTAGTATACTGACAGAGTATATTTTTAGCAGTGATCACTGATTAGCATCACTGGTTCCCACAAAAGTGTCAGTTAGTGTCAGATTGTCTTCCGCAATATCGCAGTCCCACTATAAGTTGCTGATAGCTACCATTACTAGTATAAAAAAATGAATTAAAATTCCACAAACCAATCAATATATGGTTATTTTAATTTTTTATTAACAAAATATGTAGCAGAATACACATTGGCCTATATTTATGAAGAAAGATTTAAAACTTTTTTTTTTATTGAATATGTTTTACAGCAGACTGTAAAAAAAAATTTTATTTTCAAAATTATCAAGCTTTTATTTTGTTCATAGCGCAAAACCCCATATACCACAAAAAGAAAGCTCTTTGTGTGAGAAAAAAATTAACAAATTTCATTTATATACAGCGCTGCATAACCATGCAATTGTCAGTTAAAGTGAAGCAGTTAAAAAAATGGCCTGTCACGTAGGGGTAAATCTTCCGGAAGTCAAGAGTTTAAAACAAACACATCGGCATCTCAGTATATTTCAAAGCATGTTGCCAATCATAGATCTCGGCAAGTCAAGCAAATCAAATCAAGAATTCAATAGACGTAATATGCTGTTACCATGACAGGTAGATGTTCTTATTATTCTTTATCCTAAACTAAAAATCTCCCTCCCATATAAGCAAAATCAAGTCTATAAAACTTTTGTGACATCTGAGTTGGGGTAGTCTCTCTTTAAATATATGTTCTGACTCCCATTTTGACATGAATACATTTGCCACATTGGGAGAAAATTTTGCTCCCTGTCAATTTCTGATGTGCAGCCCTTGGACCTCAGCAGTCTATAGTGGAAACATTGAGGTAATATCATTGATCTCTACTAGCCTCATGTAACACGTTCCCAGTTTTGTACTGTCTGCTGTAACATATCCTGAGCCAAAAATCAAGCATGTCCAGACCCTCATTTCCTTTAGCTCATAGGTTGACAACCACTGATCTAGGCTGTCAGTGTCCAGCCATTCAGGAAGTACACTACACAGAGCACCGGACTCATTCACGGATCATAAGCTGGAGGTACCCAGTACACTGGAATATTCCTCTAATGTCTAAAATCAGACATGTTGTGCTGCATGACACATAGCTCAGGGTACAAGGCTATGACTTGGGTAATCACGAACCAGGAGAGGTACAAGTGGCCGTATGTATACAGGTAGATTGTAGGTGGGCAGCAGGGACCAATCGAGGATAAACCATTTGCAAAAAAGAGTAGCAGCGGGAAGGTTCCTCAACACAGAATGACGGGAGTGCAGAATGCATGACATTCCACCCAACAGGTGAAGCAGAAATCAGGAATTTGTAAATTACACCCAATGGTCTTACTAATTTGATAGCTCTATGTGCTTAGCCTGCAAGGCCTTCTTACAAAAGGAATCTTTAGAGACAAGGTGCAGCAATAATCCAGTTCAGTGGCCCAGATAAGGCCTCTAAATGTATTTCTGAGGATATACTGATCCGGATAGCTGCATACAGAGACCAGCTCAAGCAACTTGAAATAAATATTGATATATGAAAAAAGTAATCTTGCCTGAAGAAAAAATAGCTTAAAAATGGGTACATTAATAATTTATATCAGCAGAGAAAAAGCATGCACTATCTTAAAACACTAGAAAAAGACTAATGCATGCTGGAGGTAGGAGGGGTTTTACCAGACTGACACTGCTTTTTTGTTTGTCCATGTCCAAATCCTCCTGTAGGTGGCAGTATATACTGAATTCCTGTGTCCCTCAATGAATGAAAAAGAAACCCCAGCATTACATTGTATTTCAACATATTCAAGTTGGAGCTCATGACTTGTCCTCACCATGAATCCTTTTATAGTTCTGTAAAATGGATCCAGGAGTATGCTAGCGAGCGAACACACTTGTGCTGTGCGATCCCAGCCATCTGAACAGTGTACCAACACACTGGCATTATCATCCCTTACTGCCTGCCAGGAAGAAGGTAAAAAATTAGTGTTTGTTTTTTTCTTTTCTATTTTAATAACAAGGTTGAATCTCATCTTAAACCTTTGTAATACATGGAAATGACGTCACAACCCCCTTATTTTTTGTTTCTCTAATAATTGGATTTCACATCATGTAGATAAAGTCATATAAAGCGGGTGGTTTATCCACATATCATGGATTTATTTGCGATTACATTAAAATGAAAATATCACAATTCTATCATCTAAAATCAGTGTTTCTCAACCTTTTCTTAGTCAAGGCACCCTGTAAAGTGATACATCATCTTAAAGCAACCCATTGTAAAATGTAAAAAAAAACTAAATGAATAGTTTTACACAATGCATCATCATCCACACTTGTTGGACATCCAATGTTAGGTGATTTATTCTTCCAAAGGCAATACATCTTTTCACACTGACTAGTATTCCATTGTTTCTCTTCATCCTCAGTTTCTCTCCCTCAATAAGCTAAATGTGATCTGGTGCGGATGGGGAGGGGAAAACAAGCATTCTGTGCATCCGATGTCCTCCTTATCAACCCATGACATCAATGGTTGTTAGGACACCAGCAGGCTACAAAGTTGTAGTGATGCACAAGCAAAACCTTTAGCTTTGTGTAACTAAAAGGCAGGCTTGATCCACCCGCTGGCTTGTATACAATTTCTGGGCCATTTTTAGGCATTTTGCCAAGGCACCCCTGAAGAAACCTGAAGCACCCTAATTGAAAAAAGCTGCTCTAAATAACAGGAGGCACAAATCCAAAAGACAGTAGGTAAGGAAGTCATTCTTAAAGTGCACCTGTGCCCAGACTATGGATGTTAACATTTTTACACATTAATAAGCAGTAAAAAAAAATATTTAAAACAGACCTCCCAGGTTACTTGTAAAGTGAAGTAATTAATGATTCTAATATGAGGTTCTAGCAGCAATTGGTGTTTGTCTACAATAGAATGCTGGCTGAGTGCCAATATTATGCACTCAACAAAAAGTAAATGAGAAATGAACTGTAATTTCAGTGCCTCCTATGTTAACTGAAGCTGCATTTCTCAACAATGTCTATAGAGACAAATGTGTATAGAGAACCCTCAGCGCAATAAACCTCCTAAGAAAAATTGTGCGGCTAGCATATAATGTGTTCCCACATGTAAACCATAAATCAATAAAAAAGGCAGCGCAGCAATAAACATAAATATAGTACTAAAATATTAAATGTGCATATATAAATAGTGAAAACAGAAACTGTGCCAGTGACAATCCATGTGTGCTTCACCAAATGTCTTACCAATGCATACACATAGGTGTGCCCATAGAACTGCACATAACCAATGCTAAAATTGAATTGTTATATATATATATATCCTTATTCCAACAACACCAATAATAAAATCAAAAAATTTTTAAATATTCCAAATGTGCTTCCACCTATCCACCACGTGAGAAATAATGTTGACCGCACTCACCAGATGGAGGTGAGTAGTGAGCCTTATAGGATATAAGGGATCCTATAATCCCCTCCAAAGGAACTCAAATCTCCTTCTTCACCCTGCTATGGTATAGCAATCGTCTCCACTCTATTTCTCCATGGATTCCTCAATAGTGTGCAGAGAAAAAAAAAAAACTACATAGTGTAATACTGCCACTCCATATAGAATATAAAGATAGAATAAGGCCACTCACATGTTTAAATAAAATTAAAAGCCTTGTTTAATAGCCTCAATGGCTTCAAGATAACCAATTTCCAGAATGTAGATATAGGGATCTCACACTTATATAGTCACTGCAGAGGATGAACAGCCTTCCCCCTCCAAGATGGCCGCTTGAACCGCATAAGCCGGCGTGCGTTCCAAACACCGGACGTGACGTTAACCAGAATGACGGTGGGCCGGAAGTGCGTCAACACGTTTCGCCCCACCCACAGGGCGTTCTAAAGACCATCACGTTACGTCATGTTACTTCATCAGTTTTAACCCTGTATTGTCCCAGGACGACACTTTTAAATGTGAGTTTACGAGATTATTTTAATAAAGGCTGTCTTTATTGGCAATACTATACTATATTGAGCATTCTTTTCACATGGATGTGAAGCGATCTGGAGAGATTTAAAAGTGCTGGCTAACGGTGATCTGTGTACCAGTATACCTTCCTGGGTTAAAGGGAAAAGCGCAGTTTGACCTGTCATTATGGGTCAATCTTGGAGGTGAGCACAATAGAATGTTGGAGGTGGATGAGCACTAAGGGGTGACACAGGAGCACCGTATATGTTAATGCAGTAGTGTGTTTACACTGGTCCACTTGAAGTACAGCAGATTTAAAGGGACGGTTCACCATTTTTTGAGACCACATTTATAAGACACTCGCTGCTGGTGTATTTGGATCGCGATCTAAAGGAGATATACCACACAACTTCACGTGAAGATATTTAGATTTAAAGGGAAAGTCCACTATTAGGGACATTTTATTTGGTATTTGTGTGCACTATTCAATTTCAACACTGGCTATGTGCAGTTCTATGGGCACACCTATGTGTATGCATTGGTAAGACATTCAGTGAAGCACACATTGATTGTCACTGGCACAGTTTCTGTTTTCACTATTTATATACGCACATTTAATATGTTAGCACTATAATTATGTTTATTGCTGTGCTGAATTTGTTATTGATTTATGGTCTATAGAGACAGAGGTGATATTCCCAGCAGCATATGCTTGCCTTTCCATTGATACCCAAGTACTCCACATAGTGCAAAGTACCAAAGGAAATAACAGGGCATAGAAGAGCATTGTTACAGTGCTCGGCCAATCGGTGACATAGCATGGGGGGTGAAAAGCTCTGTATAACTACTTCTCATGACTCGTAGCTTACATTGGGACTTTCCATTCACTCCTGGATGCTGAACTGAGTAGAGGGAAGGAAAAGAAGGAAACTAAATGCGTCTCTGGACGTGTGCATTTAAGTGAACCAAATGCTTCGCTCTGCATGGGCAAAGCACAGATTCACTTTAACGTGGAACTATAGTTCTAAACAAAACACGGTAACCTTTGCTCAATCCCTGGGCCAAAGTTATGAATACAAGTATTGACCTAAAATGCAGACAAATATATTTTTTACTTCTCTGTCCTGCCCAAAGTTTACATCCATATTGCTTTGTATTCTGACATCCTCATGCATACAGACATGCAATTATTTTTTTTATCACCAGTCCCCGTGCATGCATAAGCATGTATACAAGTCTATACTACTGTATATATGGGCTGTCACTATCCTCCTTTTTTCTAAGAATAGCTAATTGTCTGGCTATTATTGGGTTTAATATTTAATGAGTCACTGCCCTGGAAAAAGTATGCAGCAAGTGAAGTCAGAACACCTGATCTGCATACACATGCTGAGTCAGTGACTGAAAGTCCTGAAACAATAAATCAGCATGACAGCTAAAATTCTTAGAAGATACGTAGCAATTACAGTCTACATATTTCAGTGCAAGTTTCAGTTAAGAGTACAATACACAACTATGAACATAATGGTGCTGGGCAGGCCATAATAAAGAAAACATACATTCCTCTGCACCTAAAACCTGCACTTGCAATTAAAAATATAATCAAGAAGAGAAGTGGCTGGATATTTTTCTATCCACAAAGCTTTCATCACACAATGTAACCTGCTAATGCAATAAAAGTAAAGCGAGCGCTCAAAAATCAGCTGCTGAAACACTCCAAGGAATCACTGGACCTTAAACAAGAATATTAAATATATAGTGCAGCGCTGGTATATTAATTAAAAATGAACAATTAGTACAGGTAAAATAGTTCATAAAGTCCTTCCACAGTAAAGTGATCATAGATATGTGAAGGTCTCCTCCTTATTAGGTGACTGGTATCAAACAGAAAAAATGCGCACTCACTGACCGCACATTTTAAATGCGCATGTGTACACTCTTATGCGGGTGACCAGCCAGGCATGCAGATCCTAAAGACACATAGACCATCCCTCTCAAATACTGACATCGGCCTTGGGTGCAGTGATATACCTCCAGGTACAGAGAGCCCTCTCGCTCCAAATGATAGGTAGGCAGGGCATCCAACCCTCTGATGAAGTGCTGTAGCACGAAAGGCCTCAGGAGGAGCCAGTAGCAAGTGTGACTTCCTGACCACTGGGACCACGAGGAGGTCCGGTGGTCTCTGATCCTCGCCGGGTTAGTACATGTTTTTATCTTTCATATGTACCAGTCTGCTTGATGGCTAATGGTATTTGTGTGCACATGTAACCCTGGCTTAACTACTGTTGATCCAATAAAGTTCTTGAACCTACTACACTATTGGCATTCCCTCTTTTCTTTGACCCTCTTGCTGGAGGGTTTCAGATCTGCATCTACCATTTCTGGGGTACCTGGAGCCAGGAGGGGGACCCCTGCCTACCTATCATTTGGAGCGAGAGGGCTCTCTGTACCTGGAGGTATATCACTGCACCCAAGGCCGATGTCAGTATTTGAGAGGGATGGTCTATGTGTCTTTAGGATCTGCATGCCTGGCTGGTCACCCGCATAAGAGTGTACACATGCGCATTTAAAATGTGCGGTCGGTGAGTGCGCATTTTTTGTTTGATACCAGTCACCTAATAAGGAGGAGACCTTCACATATCTATGATCACTTTACTGTGGAAGGACTTTATGAACTATTTTACCTGTACTAATTATGTTCATTTTTAATTAATATACCAGCGCTGCACTATATATTTAATAACCTGCTAATGCACACAGCAAAACACTATGATAAATAAAAACAGGAGTTACCCTCTTCACGTGGTTCCATTTCTAGCTGTTCTATTTTCACAGTTCTATAGAAACTGTGTAGCGTTCAGTTAAAAGATATGCTCACCTTTGGGAACATGTTACATGTTCCACCCATTTGTAGGGGGGGGGGGGGGGGGGGGGGGAGACAAACATGTAACATGTTACCAATTCTACAGCCGTTGCCTGATTCCCCCCTCCCTGTGATAGGGGAGAAGTTCCCTATAAAAGTTCTCACTTTTCAAAAAGATTGCCCACACGGCTGCATCATTCATTCACAGTGTTCTTCAGCCTTAGCGGCTGTTGGCTTGTATTTCTCAATGAACTACCACAGCGCCGTGGTAGTTCACTGAATCTTCCTGTCAGTATATCTGCTTGCCTGTACATCCCGTGCTTGCCCGTAAAAGCAGACATATTGACAGGTCTGCAGGAGACCTGCATGGCACCAATGATCAGTAATTGTTTACAGGATCCTGCAACAAAAAAATAATAAAGGCACATTTTTTTACCTTCAAAAAAAGTATGCATTTATTATTTATGGTCAAAAGTGAACTTATTCTTTAAAAGTTAAACAAGACCCAAGAGTTTCCCATTTGTTTCCCTCTCATTGTACTGCTAGTGCATACAACATAAACCTGCAATTTGTAAGTACAAATGAGTTCAAAATATGTACACACAGCCCAAGAACATGGGGTAAGTAATTTTACTTACTTTCGCTAAAAAAACTGAAGCATCCATTACAGCTTTAATATGCCGTAACCAGCCAGAGTTCTCAAGGATGGTAAGGAAACTACTCATGGATGGATTCTTCTGTTCACAAGCTAAAACAGAACAGAAACATACTTAAGAAAACATGCCCATTTTACCTTTGTATCGTCAAACTTTTGACCATTTGCTACTCAAGGATTTCTACATTTCAATTTATTATTTTAGAAATGAATGTCAAATCTATGCAACAATATGTTTAAATCGTTTAGGTCACTCTAAGGCCCATGTCGCACTAGTAAACATGTTGTAAGTAAGAATTTGCTAGCGACAGGATCGCTAGAAAACACAGGAAGGACAAACACCTGCTTTGTATGGGTTGCTCCCTCATTGTGGAAAACATTCCAATAACCCGTGTCACTGGTGAAAAAAACAACGGCTCACTGATTCAGCTGGCAAGGGAGAAACACGTGCAAGCAGATGGGAGCTCAAAGTTCTGATACCTGAAGCACTGAGATATTCATGAACTAAACCTATGATTTTTACCTTACACAGCAGTGATCCGGACCTTGGATAAACATCATCAGAAGTATCTTGTCTGTACACAGCACAAGTCCCTGGAGTTCTGCTTTAAATACACATTGGATCATTTAGGCAGGCCCTCATAAGCTTTAGCTTCAGAATCCAATAACCAATCACAATCTATCTGTACTGGTCTGAGCACAGTGAATTATGGTTGATTACCATGATGTACTGCAACTTTTTACAAAATAAATCCATATATCTAATGTGGTAAAACTAAACTAATGACAAATTTAAGCTTGATGGAAGATTAAAGTCAACCTGGTATCAGTTAGTGACGTTTAGACAAAGCAGGCTAACTCACAGAATTATGATTCAAACTGTTTTTTATGCAAATGTTTTAATCCACATTGTAGTCTCTAAGCACAGGTCTTATTTTTCTTTGTCTATCATGGACTCTAACAAGAAAATACTATTGCATTGCAATAACTTTGTACATATATTTATTTTGGATTGTTATCAAAGCTCAGTCACACTCCTAGAAAGCAAAGTATTTGTGTTACATGGAGCAAAAGTACAAACTAACCTCAGCTCTGTTATATACTTTATACTTTCATTCATGTTTTCTACCAACTAAGTCCTTTGCAGATGAGTGCTTTGCAGAAGGCAAGCCATTGACGAATTGATTTTCTTTCCTTCCACCATGGGTGGATGGAAAGAAAATCTCTCGATTCCGCCATCAACACAGACAGTGTTGATGGGGCAATCCCTCCTGCAGTGCTATTGCAATCTGCCAGTGGAGAGCCTTCCCGACTGGCAGAACAGGATTACTGCTAGAGGCTATAGCTGCTGGCAGTAATTACATGTAAAAAATCCTACAGGCTGGCTCTATCCAAGTTTACTAGGGTACAACCAGCCTGCACCTAGATGGATTGAATCTTGGCCTGTCCCTGCTGAACTAGCCAAGATTCGATCCATCTATGACTGGCTTTAATGGCATCCTTCATTCAACGTTACCAAGACCACTGGGCCCAGTTCCCTTCCATTCAACAGACAAAAATCCTCCCAGGGTTCCGCTCTTTCCAGGAAGGAGCTTAAAAGATGAAGAGTGAAAGGGAGGACACTTTCCATCCTTGTCTCAATCAAAATTTTCTTTCCAATATGTCATATCACATTGCAAACATGAACAAAGAATATGATTGGGTATGGACAACAAATCAGCTGTTTCTTCAAACACTCATTAAACTGAGTTAACATTATTTTAATACATGCATAAGGATCAGAAAAAAAACAAAAAAACAAAGAAAAGCAGAAGCATACCCTCTAAGAGTTTTTGCAGGCTTCCTCTCATCACATGGATATTCTCAATCCCAATAAACTGGAAATGAATGTTGGGGTAATTGTCTTCATTTTCATAGCCCTTCCCTGCTGCCCTGTTTGCCATTGCATTCAGCTGTTGGGTTCAAATTGAAATTTGGTTAGACAATTAACACATCATCCAAGCTTAAAGCTGAGTACAAGGGAAAAAAAAAACTGTGTGTGTGCGTGTGCGTGTGCGTGCGCAGTGTTCAGCTTAGTTACAGTTGAATTTTTGGTATACTATATCCAGAGGCTTGCTGGGATGTTATCTTCATTGTAGTAAGCCACATTCCACTGTCAGCTTTGATCTTCTGGCTGCGAGTTCCACTGCTTGTGCACTGATGATAAAGGGGTCATTGGCTCTTCATTCTTCTTAATTTAGAAAATGTATTGTTTGCACTGAATACAAGCCTCTCTCTAAATAGCAAACTGGGGGAAAGGGAATGATGGCTGAATACAAGCTCACGAAAAAAAAAAAAACAACAAGGGTTGAGTAAACCAAAAATTTCTTAGAGGATAGCTTGCAGCCAAAGCTTGTGTCTGCTCAGGCCTGAGCATTCACCTGGCAAAACCTAGAGAACGTGTGAACAGAGGACTAGATGGTAGCCTTGCAAATCAGGGAAAGATATGCTTAATGCTAGAAAGTCCAAAAGACACCAACAATGCAAACTGGTGAAATAAGCACTGGCAGGAAATAAGGAATCTTTTTTTTATTAAGGGTGTATGCCTTGGAAGTTGTCTAATCCACCTGGCAATAGTGGAGCAGCAAGCAGGATGTTATCTTCAAGAGCTTTCAGGTAGGACAAATAGCCGCTCAGCTTTGAGAAAAGAAGCCATGGCTGCAGGCAGATCCAGACAGCCCTGACCACATCCAAGCAAGGTAGGTAAATCTGCTTGGTGTGCTTTGGAGCAGGACAGACAGAAGGGAGGACAATATCCTTAAATATCCTTGAGTTGGAAAAGAGACCCTTCTGGACAGATAGGAAGGTCTTGGTTCCAAGACTTCGTTATCCTTATGCGATACACAAACAGCCTATTTACAAGAATGGGGGAAGATGGGGGGTATCTGAAGTACAGAGAACATCAGGCTGAGATCCCAAAGCAACTCAGGGGGGTTTTGTATCAGAAACTCCCTGAAGAAAAAAGTCTTAAGGACGGCAAAATAAGATATTACTGGAAGATAAGGCAAAAACCTTATCTTAGACACACAGGACAATCCTCCCTCGGGATCATTCTATGCATCTATCCAGCCAGATGGATATCTCTCTGACATGGTGGACTTCAACCCTGCCCTGGAGTCAGGAAAGTCATTTTAGAAACGAAAAAAGTATATCTGTTGCTTGTAACACAATTTCAGATTTTATCTTTCCAGACCATGTTACAAAATTAAATGCAACCCGATTGCTTTTAAAGTCAACAGCCATATTTTACCACTGCTATAGTTTTTGCCAGCTAGGTTTCGGCATTGCACTGCACCTCTAACTTGTAGCAGCAGTTTTTGGTCCAGTTCTCATCTACAAGGGCTCATGTACACTGCAACTGATAAACTCACGTTTGAACACTGGAAATTGACAGCAGAAATTGACAGCAGGTAAACGCAGGTTAAAAAACTTCAGTTTTGACATGTTTGCATACCGCGTTTAAAAGCATTTTTTAAAGATAAGTACAGGAGAACCTCCAAAATACCCAGAATGCACTGGAAAGTGGTAAATTATTAACTATTTCAAACTGTTTCAGAGAAATACAGAGAGTAGAAGCAGAGAGAGCAGTATGTGTTAAGATTAGCTTAGGTGTGAGTTGTTCATTAACATTTCTTTTGTTTCCAAGGGTGGGAAGGTGTCTGGTGGAGTCATTAAGGCCACCTGGCAGGGGGTCTTCATGAGGAATTTGAGGTGTGAATGGTCATTAACATATATCTTTTGTTTCCAAGGGTGGGAGAGGTCGGAGGTGTGAATTGGTCATTACAATGTGTGTGACAAGCTTGGTAGGAATATCCTGTGTACAGTGTTTTGTCCATTTGAGTACCTTGATGAAAAAAGGCTGTGGACAGCATCTGGAAATGGAAGAGTTAAAAAAAATTTTCAAATGTTTATAAATGTGTTAACCGCGTTTAGAAGCGTTTGAAACTTTGATAAAATCTACTGCTGAACGCAAGTTTTCTGAGTTAAAAAAAAACGACTGTAAACAACTGCCTGTAAACGACTGTAAAAGACAGTGTACATGGACACATAGGAAAACAGTTCAGGAGCTGCTGAAAAAAACGCTGAACAGCTCCTAAACGTGAGCTTATCAGCTGCAGTGTACATGAGCCCGAAGTCTTAAATGTCCCCTCTACCAAACACATGCTAAAAGGTTTAATTTTTTTATGATGAAATGAACCTTAGTCTAGCCACAGACATTATACACCATAAGAAGATCCACACAATTGTTCTGAAGGAATGTGCAGTTCTCATATAGTTTTGTTGTCGATGTACTGACCACCATTATAGTGTATATGAGTGTGCTTACAGAATTGTAGCTGAGGCATTAGATCTGAATGAACCGCTAGATCAAATAAGGCCAAGAGACATAAAGAAATTGTACAGTACATACAGTATATAACACAAGTCTGTAGTTTAGGGGTTTATGCAAAGCTATTCTTAGCTCACAAGAACAGACTACGGCAGATGTGTGTAGGCAAGAACAGAAGCCTGCCAACGGCTGAAAGCAAGGATAATATGTTACCATTTGGTGTGTTAATATATTATCCAGTAATTAAATCAAGTCTTTTTTTTGTCTTCTTACCGTTGCATAAATAAAACAGAGGCACCTTTTACTTCTATCAAAGCTGGATAAAATGTCATCTGAGAAAATTCAGTATTCAAATAATTGGTGCAAACACACAGACTTGCTAAGCATACTAATAAAGTAACCCTGTTGGCATAGTAAAGAGAAAAAAAATGACAGCACTCTGCAAAATAAGCAGCTTAATACTTACTTTTCTAGTAGCTAGTGTGTTAAATCTTCGTCCTCTTGAAGATACAATCTACAGTAGTAATGTAGGGGTCATGGGAGCAATCACAGTGCCCAGTTGGAGAAACACTATCAAAAACACCCAGATAGCATTCAAAAGAGCAAAGTACTTATCACTTGTCAAAAAAAAGGAAGTATTAAGTTGCTTTTATATAGGGTGCTGCTGTTTTTCTATTGCTTTAAAGTGGAACTCTATTTTTTTTTTGGCCATGATTCAACCCGGAAGAAGAGTATAATCTTTTGGAGAAGAGGAGTTACTGTGTGGGCAGCTCCAAATTGAAAGTTAACAATGTAGCAAAAACTGCTATTATATTTTTTATGGGATATTCTGACTAAAGGTATACTGGTGAGTAAGATCCCTGGCTTCTTATGTCTTGATGGCCCCAGTGCTGGGATTACCCCTCCTAAGCTCCTGAAGCTCCCAAAGCCACAGAAATGCAGTGATCACGCTGCTCATGTAAAATAAATTAAATGTTCGACAAGGAGTGCGATCTCCTCGTAATTGGCAATGCTTATAGACCTGAATCAGGTCAGGTGAAGAGATGACACAGCTACTAATTACATCTGAGTCACTGACTCTAATACAAGTAGATAAGAATAAGGAATTCAGACTCTCTCATACTTTCATTTATTTATACTTGCTCAGAGTCTTTGATACAAAAGTAATGAAGCCATACAGCCAACAATAGCAGTCCTCATTCTTGACAGGAGCACTTTGTGATATCTGCCAGTAACAATACTGCAAATTGACGCACTTTGAAGACTAGTACGTATGATGAGAAAATCGAATGAAAAATACTGCTTTTGGAGCGATCGTCCGATAATCTGATTATTAGCACACAGCTTACAAGAGCCGATCACGACAGTTCACGAGAAATTATTTGAAGGGACAAGAACAAAAACGGTTCTCGTACGATAACAGAACAAACGATTTTCATTTAATCAGTACAGTATTTGTCTGTAAACAACTGAGTGACCAAGACTGCACATGCTCGGAACGAAAGAATACAATACATTATCACAAGATGTTGTATTCTGTCTTATGAGAGTTTTTGTAACTTATTTTCGATATGAGACTAGCATGCAAAAAAAAAAAAGACGATCATTCGTCTGACATTTTCATCGTGTGTACGAGGCTTAACAATATGAACTCCGGGCACAAAAAAATGATCATAGCTTGACCATAATACTGCCACATGAGTGTGACTGTTTCCCACTTACCATTCATTGGCGGGCTATAAAGTTAATCCAAAAAAACCCAACCACACACAGTGGGTATAGAAAAGAATCACCCTTTAAATGAATCACATTTTGTTGCTTTGCAGCCTGAAAAGAAGACAGACACAGTTTTTGTTTTATTTACTCAGTGCAACTTATAACATCCAAGTAAAAGATAGAATTACTGAGCAGGAAAAAGGATCGACCCCTCCTAAAAATTTCTTGTAAACTCAGTAAGTTGTAGCTAATCAGCTTCTCAACGGCACACAAAGCCTTTCAACTGTGATCAGCTGTGGTCATTTTGATTAGCTCAGCATGAAAAGAGCTTTCCTGGAGCATTTCAGTCCCTGCTAGTGCAACTGAAGCAAACAAACTACTAGGGGATGCAAGACACTGTCAAAAGATCTCTGGGGAAAAGTTGTGGACAGGCACAAGTCAGGAGATGGATAAAAAAAAAAAAATTAAATGCCTGGAATTATCAATGACTGGAAGCACAATGAATTCTAGTATTAAGAAGTGGAAGGTATTTGGTACAAAACAGACCCTCTCTGGATCAGTACGGCACCCCAAACTGGATAAAAGGGCCAGGCGGCAACTGGTCAGAGAGGTTAGCAAGAGGTCTACACCACTCTGAAGAAGTTGCAGAATTTATGACAAAAAGTGGTTATTGTATGCATATGACAGTATCACAAATGTGGCTTGTAATGGGAGGGTTGCAAGAAAAAAGCCACTGCTCAAGAAAGGCCACATGCAGTCACCGCTGAGCCTTGCCAAAACGTGCATTGAAGATTCTGAGGTCGCATGGAAAAAGGTATTATGGTCAGATGAGACTGAAATTAAATTATTTGGCCTCAGCACTAAACTATATGTCTGGCCGAAATTCAATACAGCTCACCAATAACACCATTCCTACATTCAGGAATAACACCATTCCTACATGGTGGAGGTAATATCTTGTTATGGGGGGGGGGGGTTCTCTGCAGCAGGGACAGCAGCATATGTCAGGATAGAAGGAAAAATGGATGGGGCAAATTACTGTTAAATTCTTGCAGAAAATCTGCTGCTCCCTGCCAGAAAGTTGTCAATGGGAAGAAATGGGAAGAAAATTTACCTTCCAACATGACAATGACCCAAAGCACGCAGCAAATACACAGTGGTTGAAGGCGAAAGGTACATGTCCTCGCATAGCCTAGTCAAAGCCCAGACCTAAAGCCTATTGAAAATCTGTGGAAGGACTTCAAGACTGCAGTCCATAAACGGTCACAATCAAATATAAATGAACTTGAGCAGTTCTGTAAAGAAGAGTGGGCAAATATTGCAAAGTCAGTAGAGACATATCCCAACAGACTAAAAGCTGTAATTAAAGCAAAAGGTGGTTCAACAAAACACTAAACACAAAGTGATGATCCTTTTTCTAACTTGGTGATTCTGTTTTTGAATTCTTAAATTTTTTTTTCTAACATGTTGGTGTTATATCTTTCACTTGGATGTTCATGTTGTAAAGCGCTGCGCAAACTTTTGCCACTGTATAATAATAATACGTTGCATTGAGTAAATACAGATGGATAAAACAAAAATTGTGTGTCTTCACTTCATTCAAAGCAACAAAATGTGATTTTAAAGGGAGTGATCCTTTTCTATATCCACTGCGTACAGTATTATATACTTTACTGTGCACTATTTTTATTTTCTGTCTAAAATATCAATTTTACTTATTCACAAAAGGGGATACCTCTGGTCATCAACAAAAATACCGTATGCAGAATTTGTTGAAAAAAAGAAAAAAAAAATTAAGGGTAGAAGTGATGCATAACTAGAAAACAACCCAAAAACGAACAGTAATATTGTACTAACATTTTAATTGCATGGGACAAGGCTATAGTTTATGAATGACCCTTCATTTTGGTCATCTCTGTTCTGTTTCTCCTAATATCACAATGACACAAACGTCAACACAGTCTACACAAATCCTACCTTGGGCCTCGTGTCTACAACATACATAAAGGGACTTCCTGGGTTGGCTTTACTGATTATATCCAGCATCTTCTCATCTTCCACACAGCGAGTACTGAAGCCAGAGAGAGGCTGGCTACATCGGCAAATTGCAGCCTGAAAAAGAGAGAAAAAGCAAAAATGTAAAAGTGCAGTCTTTTCAATTTTATAATGTTATAATCAGGGTCACAAATGTTTGCTCATAACCAGGGGCGGACTGACAACTCATGGGGCCCCCAGGCAATAGGAGATCATGGGGCCCCTGTGTCCTTGCCCAAACTCAAAAAAGCCTATGAAAAAGGTACCAGGGGCATCTCATGGGACCCCCTACTGACCCCAGGCCCTCGGGCACTGCCAGAGTTTCCAAATGGTCAGTCCGCCCCTGCTCATAACACAGCATACAGGCTCTGCTTTCTATACTGCAATGCTACACCAAATTTGTAATTGTTGAAAACAATGCCATTCCTGTGTGTCTGATAGCTTATCTCAACAGGTGAGAAAAGAGGCAGAATAATTGCACAAAGACCTCTCTCTCTAGTGACTAATATGTAAACTTCAATATTTAAAACCAAAAAAAAATCAAAGGGAAAGTTTATAAAATGTTAAAGTCTCTCAAAAACTACTTTAACATAAAAACAAACAATGACAACCCAATATACTTTTCTTTTAATCAAAACAAAAAACAGTCACAGAAAAGGAGAGACACCCCAGCCAATTCATATATTAAAAATTTGAAATAACACACATCTAGTCACAGATGTATGTTATTGAAACATTTATTTTAGTCCTTTATATA
Source organism: Staurois parvus (assembly GCF_062004578.1). Classification (NCBI taxonomy): domain Eukaryota; kingdom Metazoa; phylum Chordata; class Amphibia; order Anura; family Ranidae; genus Staurois; species Staurois parvus. The sequence continues at coordinate 1,050,501 of NW_028318161.1, read as the reverse complement.
ATCAAATATTTGCTAGTTAACCAACAACTGTTTATTTTTTGCATATAGTACTTCCTAGATTTACTAAAACTCAGAATCTGGTGCAGCTTGGTAGCCAATCAGCTTCTAACTTCAGCTTGTTCAATTAAGCCTTGGCAATAAATGGGTAGCACTTTCGCCTGGCAGTACTAGTGTCGTTGGTTTGAATCCCAACCACGGCACCACCTTCCTGGAGTTTGCATGTTCTCCCTGTGCCTGCATGGGTTTTCTCCAGGTACTCTGGTTTCCTCCCACACTCCAAAGACATGCTGGTAGGTTAATTGGATCCTGTCTAAATTGCCCCTAGTATGTGTATGTATGAATGTGAGTTAGGGACCTTGGATTGTATGCTCCTTGAGGGTTAGGGACTGATGTGAATGTACAATATATTTTGATAGCGCTGTGTAAATTGACAGCACTATATCCGTACCTGAAATAAATAAAATCTAAAACCTGGAAGCTGATTGGTTTCCATGCAGAGCTACACCAGATTTTGGACTCTCCAGTTTCATTAAATAACCCCCACTATTAGCAAAAAAATTTAGATTGTGAAAGGAAAAAAAACCTGTACAGGCAAAACTAACTTGGTTAACTATGATAATATGTTCAAATGTAATGCTCATGATTAACTTTAAACAGGCAGAGTGCATAGTATAGTTGCTCTGACAAGTCATCTGGAACAGCTGCAAGTCAAAGGAATCAAACTGAAGTTACATATTACTTTGTTAAAGGAGGAAGTCTGAATTTGAAGAATCTGCCTGTAAGTACTTAGATCTAAAAAACTCAACTTCATAAAGCCCCATTTCACCTTTTGTGCTTACATGCAGAACCATTACTGTGGAAGGAAAGCTTGATGGAAACTGAAATTACTGCAAGCAGGATTTTAAAATGGCACCACACAAAGACAAAGAGCCATTCTTTTCATGGTCTTAAAGGCAGAGATGTAAACAAGACATTTAGGCTGCATTCGCACATGGGCGTTATGAATCACAGGAATGATGGCCAAGATTGTGTCTGCATCACAGACCCCTCATCCCCATCACAGACAATACCATCGCAGACCCCCCCCCCACCCCAATCACAGATCTAATCACAACCCCCCCCCATCACAGTCCTCCCTCCATACTACAAACGCCTATCGCTTTCATAACAAGACAGGAGGCATGGCAGATCTGGACAAAGGGAGGGACATTTCATGTTAAAGGTGGGTGAATGATTGCTTGGACTGCCCCATTACATAGCAACCAATCACCCGCTTCCTAATTTGAAAAGTCCCACCCTATATCCAGACGTGCCATACACCCTGCCTTGTATAAATAAGGTAGGACATTGTGGGGAGAGGGGAGGAAGGGAGTGCTGTGATGTTATAAAAGGGACAGACCTGCTGCACCTCTAATGTTGTGCCCCTCCTTCAGGAAGATGGAGGCAGCAGCAAGCAAAGGACACTGAGGAAAACGCAAGACTGCGTTCCGGATCGGACTGTTACTGGGTCTGAATCTGGACCGCAGTCCACCATTTAGTGATGCCTGGTATAAAGGGAACCTCCACACCACAACAGCTGCAGCACATAAGGGCACAATAAGGCAGTAGTGTATAAAACTTCAGAATCCCAATGCTTGGTAAGACAAACAGGCGCAGTTCCAGAGCAGCCTCCGAGACAAGAAACAGCAGATCCCAAAGCAGCATTCCCAGGAAGTACAGAGAGGGAAGATAGCAGCACTGCACTTCTCTTCTCTATATATGGATCTGACTCTAGGGAGAAAAAGGAGGCAAGTCGGCCAGAGCAGTAATTTCCTTCTACTCGAAACCTATCCAATGCCTTACAATGACACTATAATCTGAAATCTCTCATTGAAAAGGGATCTATAGCCTTTAATATCTAGAGCTGAAGATGAAGAAAACACTCAAGCAATATATGTGCAGGCAATTCAGTAACTGCAGCAAAATATAAAACACACAAAGTACCCACCTTAGGTCCCTCACGTTCAAAATACATGATTAGGAAAATAGGTAACAATCTGTGCAGATCTTCCTGAAACTACAACAGACCCTGACCTAGCTAGCACTGTTAGGGTTATATACAGTCCTGGAAAGACCTTCCACCACTGAACTCCACCTTGACAGAGTCCAAAAAACACTGCTCCCAAGCAGCCTACTGCTTTGTAATCAAGGAGTGAGCCACTTTTCACAGGCGATCTCTCTTTTTCATCTTCGTACCCATAAATGGAAGAACTGTATACTGCATCAACTCGAGGAACTCAGGGTTTTCGCATGACACTATATATTCAGGTCTCACCAGTCCTATGATGATCTGATCATCTGGTTCTACTGGATTTCTCTATGCTACCAGTGTGACAGTAGGTCGCTCAAATGGGCCCTAGATCTGAGGTTGGTAACCCAAGAAGGAGCTCTTCAAGATCTTAACCACTGCACTGGACACCGTTTGAACCTTGTCTTTAACAATGGTGGCAACTATGACCCTTTTCACTGGCCTGTCCTGTTTGTTTTTCCCTTGCCTTCCACTCCTGTTTTCCCTGTTTGGGCAGTGCACTTCAGCTATGGTAAAATTATTTGCTAACAGCTTCAGACATTTTGCTACTTCTGTTTCATAAAAAACTCTGTACTGGATATAGCTTTGATATTTCTTACTGTGTTTTGCATATTTTCTTGCACTATAACCATAACATAGGATTATATCTTATAATGCAAGAAACTTAGCCTTTCCCAGCTAAGAGGCATACATTTTTCCAAAAAATGGAATGCCTCAAAAGGGAAAATATTTTACATTCAAGGGACACATTTCCAGATGGCTTTTTCAGTTCTCCCAAACAGAAATCTTGTGGAGTAGCAGTGGGCTTCCCAAGTTTGGTTCTACTTATGCCCGACAGAAAACTGTAAGATGCTGAGGGAAGCTGTCTCTTTCTTAAAAGAGAAGTGCAGGTTTTGAATCAAAGAAACCTACATACTCGCCTAGGTGGATGCAGCGTCGGTGCCCCATCACCTCTAAGACCAAGAACCATGCATTCAAACACCTACAGAAGTAGGGCCAAAATGTCTCTTTTAAATAGACTATAGAGGAAACAGAAGTAACCATAGCAAACTTTGCCCCAATCAACACCAGAAGGGCTTCTTGATTTCTACTCTTAATCAGTTTAATAGAATGCAGGGAAATGCGGCCCGGCAGCACAGAGCGTGCAGAGAAAAGCTGTTGAGGCCTTATTTTATTGGCATGATGCCTAAAACCCTCTAACAGACACCAGTCATTCTTCAACTGCTTATTCTAAATTAAACATGATCAAATACACCATACACAGCTTTTAGATATATAGAGAACTCTGCATCCCACCATGAAAAGGTTTCACTTAATACTCTGCTGTACATCCTTTCTATGCTAAACCAGATCTGGTATCCGACAACCATTTTTTCATTTCCCTTCGGTCATTTCTGTCACGATTCAAATCGTGCACCAATCAGCATGAATATGCCAATACACAGACCCTATAAGTAGAGATTGAACAAAATTCTCTTGAATAACCCTATATTCCTAGACTCTGATGCTGGACCTTCAATCCTCTTCCAAATAAAAGCAGAACGGCCATATATCTCCCCTTTTAATTTGGGAGACATAAACCCTACATACATGACAAGCTAATAGCCCAAGGCTCAAAATTAAAACATCAACTTAGGACTCAGAAACACACTTTAGTAAATGTATTACCAGACTGGAAACACTACACAAAAAAAAGTCTGGCTAAAAGTCATTTTCTGAATTTACAGAGCTTCGACTCTCTTTAAAACAATTACATATAGACTCTCTTTAAAACAGTTCTATATTGATATTCAGAACTACCATGTGGCTGGAAATAGATATGGAAAATTCTTAGTCACAGCACTAAGACACCAAGGAGCTACAACATATATTCCTCACATTAGAAATAGAAACCCTTTGTCCACAACTTTCAGGCTCTTCAGAACATTGAGCACAGTAAGTTCTGCACTGCACCACATAATAGGTGAGCAGACATCTCAATTATAAAGTGCCAAGATCACCTCTGATGTGATCGAGGCCATGGAGAAAGATATATGGGGAGGAATTTCAGAAAGAGATCTGGAGCATGCCTAATGGAAAAAGTCCAGGCCCAGATGGCTATATGATCAAATACTACAAACTACTTGAACAGACTTTGTTGTCCCACTTCCTTAAACCAAAACCGTCAACCATGGAATTCCGCTTTCTCCAAGAATCTAAACTAGTACACATCACATTTTTTTCAAAAGGAATGGAAAGACCCACTCATTTGCCAAAGTTACAATTTACCAGATCAGCATCATCACAAAAAAACTGTATATGCTAAGATCCCCGTGCCTAAAATGCTCCTAGCCTCTTGAATCAGTCCAGACCAAGTGGGCTTTATTCAAGGAGGAGAAGTGCAAGATAACTTTCTACAATCAATTCTACTTACAAACTACGCCTAGCTTCAAAACAAACACCCTTCCTTACGTCTATCTACTGATGCAGAAAAGGCGTTCAACGTTTGTAGACTGGTCCTTTCTGCTCATGTCATTGCAATGCATAGGCTTGAACCTCAACATGCCATCCAGGATCATGGTCTTACATGAACAACTGACTGCTTGAGTTAGTATTAGTGGGATAACTTCACCTCTCTTTGACCTAAGTAATGGTATCAGACAAGACTGCCGATTGTTTCTTATGCTCTTGGTTATCTCTCTGGAACTCCTCCTGTTCACATTATGCCGCAATAATGAAGTTGCAGGCAGGCGTATGATACAGCACATAAACTGGCCACTTTTGCAGAGAATATATCTAACCCTAAGATAACTCTCCTGATGCTCCCACATGAGTCTCTTAAATCTAGCCAACTATCAGAATTTAAAATCTATCCACTGACTGACACCATAGTACTTTCCTGTGTAACACCTGCAAAGCTAATCTCCCAGTGTCATATGACTACATCACATTACCAGCTAAAGCCTTTGCAGTGAACCATCCTCCTAGACTGCATTTTTTGCAATAGAAAGTAGGGCAGCCAGACCAGGAGATGATTTTATTGTACTTTTACTATTTTTATGGTACATTCACAATGTACTGTGTTACCTGTAAAACAAGGCAGCAAATATTTTCCTTGGTGCTCTCTGATCTCATGTTATGACTCTCCCCCAGAGATGTGAAGTCATAGGCTGGACCCAGACAGAGCTGCAGGGAACCACGGAGACTGACACTTCTGAAAGTGTCAGTTTCCCAGTGAACTTTGAGGGGCCAGTTCTAGTGAACAGAGCCATGGCTGGCACAGAGGTACTGGAAAACATCGGTAATACTGCCTTTTTATTTTTTTTCAGGTAACAGCACTTTAAAATAATGACAGGATCATTTTACCAGTACATTTAGCAGGCCTGCAGATTACATATTGCTTAGGAGGGAGAGCTATGAAAGCATTTGGGATGGAGAATACCTTGTAGCACCGACAGTAACAACAATTAGTCAGCACTCTTCCTCGGTTAACTGCTGCCTATCCTTCATATGTCACGCAGTGGAAAATAGCTGCCTCTTCTCCTGCAGCAATACCTGCAGGAAATAGGACAGTCTCCGATGATTCAAACTGAGCAATGTGAAATTAGGTTTGCACTGCTCAATTTGAATGCAAATAAAGCAAAATTGAGTAATTATAATAAAAATATACTTGCTAAAGGATTTGTCATTTTGATCAGCCAGCACTTTGATCCACACACCTCTGCCAGAGAGTCAGATACTAGACATGATCTGTAGCAGCAAAACACCTCGGACAAGCACATGCCCCCAGCCTGCTGACTGGACAATGAAAGGGCAGAAAACCAGATGCGTTATTGCTCCGCTCTCTCCTCTCATCCACATCGTCACTCTTTAGGTCGGATTCACACTGGTGTGCTACAATTTGTCCACAGCACAGCTGTATCTTCAATATTTACCAGCAGTCCCACAGACTTTCTACTATACCACGTTTTTGCCATGGTTTCTGAAAACGCACATAATGTTCACCTTTAAAGCCTAAAACACATAGGTACTGTGTACAATGTGTGTGTGCAGATGCATCAGCTGATCTGGAGCTACAGAAGAAAACGTGCAAAATGAAATACGTGTCCTGTCATGTCTATAGCTCATATTTGCTTGGACTAGAAGCACAAGCTGTCACACTAAAGGAACTCAGAACACGGCTGATGTTCTGTGATGTGCTGTACATCATCCCCTTTCAAAAGAGATTCCTGTAGAGCTCCCAGTACATTGTAGAAAAATGACAATAATATATGGGGAATTCATAGGCCACTTACAGAAGCTAGGCATTTGCCTAAGTTATCAACACTTCAAAGCCACACCCTGGGTGAAAAAAAATGCACTTCGGTGGAGTTACTCTCTACATTTAGCACAATTTCACTGTCACTGTTTCATTTCTGCACAAAGCAATACTGATAACTCATATCAGCTTCCTGTTTTGTCAGGATCAGGAAATCTATTCTTCCCTTTCTATCATGTGCATATCTATGTGTCACAATATTTTCAGTGCATGTGACTCACATTGTTTTCTTTGTAATAGTAAGACAACACGGGAAACCGTTCCCTACTTCTGAACTTTGAGCTTCCAATGATTGTAGCTTCAGAGGCTTCTTTAGGCACAACCAGACAAGTTGGGTAAGTACTACAAACCTAAAAAAGGAAGCAGAAGTTACATGTATGGATCTACTAATACTAGAGAAAATACAAGCTTTCAATAACGCAGAGAATTCTAACACAAAATCACAAATGAAAAAACATGTTGGAACAAAATACTGTGAATATGTAAAAACAGACATTTTTACATACCTGTAAATTTCATACCTTGGAGTACAGTACAAGACTCTGTAATGGATTCTTAGACTATATGTTATATGCCACTACCTTCAGATAAATGGACACTGGCAAAATCTTTGCTGAGACAGCCCTCAGTGCATGCATATAACCCCACCAGATCCATGAAGGCTCCTGTCTGTTAGCAAGCAGTAAGGAGTTCACAAAAGAAAGAGGGAGGGATCTGTGTCCTATACTGTAGAATTTATATGTACGTCAAAATTACAATTATCTTAAATCACACAAGAATTGATTTTTAGACCATAGGATGTCCCCAAGTTGACGGGTAAACAACAAAATAGCAGCAACAGGCCTAAACAGACAGTTGGCCAAATAATACATCAGCAAAGGTCTGAATAGCCACATGGCAACATTATGGAAACATAAACAAAGGATCAGGTGGTGGTCCCGCAACCTGGAAAAATAAACAAATGCTTGAAGCTAAAAAAATGCCACGAACCCAGACACCTTTGAGAGAACGGACTCGGGCAGGGAAGGGTAGAATAGGAAAAAGGAATCCCACAGAGGTACCGCCCTTTGGGAAAACACAATAGTGGTCAGTTCACAAGGGAAGAGGAGGCAGATAGTCACAGTAGTGTAGAAGTGGAAAACCCAGATACTACTGCGCTTAGGGATGGACTCAATGTCAGTGGGACCACACAACGAAATTCTTGGGATATGCATGCCTTGCTGCCCTCAAAAGGACCGGGGGAGTCCAAATATACTGAATAGAGAAAAACAAACCGTGGGCGCACCAGCCTAGTGCATTACCTTAAAAGTATGTTTATTGAATGTAAAATACATACTTTTAAGGTAATGCACTAGGCAGGTGCGCCCTCTGTTTGTTTTTCTCTATCCAGTCATAGATAACAGTCCTGACCCCACCCATAAGGCAAAGCAAAAATGGTTTGACATGCCTTCAAGGCGAGACATGGGGAGGGAGAATTAACTTCCCACATAAGATTATAGGAAAAGCAACAGAGAAGCAAGAAGGACTGGCTTCCAGGATACATCACCCCCCCCCCCCCCCCCCGTAAGCTTCCTGAGGATGCATGGAATGAAAATGCATTGAGGCTGCACTGCTGTCACTACTTCCAGTTAGTCCTTGATGTCACGGCAATTGCAAGCAGCGGTGCACAGTTACTGTCAAAGGCTATTTGTGATGGTGCTTCTCAGGCACCTTTTTAAGTGTGATTGTATATATCTTTTCTACTGTTTGTTCCTTATTTTAATAAACATACTGCACTATGAATATATCACTGTATTGGGCTTGTGACTTTCTTGGAGAATGAGAGAGTAAGTATACTGAAGTTCATTGTGATTATGGATACATCCCATCTTCACTTTTGGTCCCACCTGTAGAGTATAACAGGCTTTTAATGGTCGTATATGGCTGGTGAGGGAGCATTTTTACTGCACGTGATGGAGCACTTTGCTGGAATTAAGGAAGAATGACTTCACACTGGCACTTAAAGGCATGGTGGTCGGAAAAATATTTATATATGTTATGGACTTTTTGCCATTTGATTTATGATTCATGTGGACATTTGCTGCTGGATGTTATTATTAAAAAATTAATATGTGAAAAAGGGGCACCAACCTGGTAATAATAGAATCAAGAGAAGCCACCACTTTAGTGCAGACAAACATTATATATGTAACCAGAGTTACAAAAAAAGGTGCTACTCATACCAATAAATGTGATACAAATGACTCCTTAAATAAATAATAAACAAACGAACTGTGAAAAATAATCATTGCTTATTATCCAACGAAAAAATTCAAATATTGTCCATAAACCTACCTTTACATCGTTTTAGATTTCTTTAGTGTTATTTACACTTAAAGGGGTAGCTGCATCATATTTAATTTTGATTATAATTGGATTGGTGCCCCCTTATCACATTTACACCTTTTTATTCCTATGGGGGGGAATTCGTGCGGGCTCACTACTGAGCCGGGCTGTTTGCATCTATTCAGCCACACAGCCCAGCCCAGCTCAGCCTCCTCCCCCCACTTACAGGTTTAGACCGAGAGCAGCATGACATGACCCAATGGCTCCAGCTGCTCTCAGCCAAGCCTGTTTCATTAAGGTAAAAAACATTTTATATTTCTCTGTCCTCCCCCTTCCCTGTGCACTGTGCATGGCTGCATCTCTTCTCCCCTCTCTTCCTCTTCACACAGGACTCAAGCTCCTGCTGCTGTGAATCAAATGCAGTGAGGAGGAAGTGGGGGTTGGTGCTATGCCCGGCTATGTGAGTCTATGGAGCATGGTTCCACAGACACACAGCGCAGGAGCAAACAGACACCATGCGCCTCCATAGCAAACGGCTTGCTATGGGAACACACTAAAAAGAGGAGAAGCCAAGATACCCAGCAGGAAAAACGAGAAAAGGAGGATCAAGGCTACTTTGTGCAGTACCATTGCACAGAGCTGTTGAGGATAACATATTGTTATACATGTTATTTTAACTTAGTAACACTTTAGGGCTTTTGGGGAGCTGGTTTACTCTTATAATATGCTTTGGCACATTCTTGCCAAAGCAGATAATCTTTTGGGCTAGTGTTTAGAAGCCAAGGCTAAAAACATTGCCCAAGTCAGATATTTTATCATACGTAACTGTTTGGTCACTGGTTACAAAGACAGACTAGATCCAAGCTAGAAACAAAGCGATATTGCCTTGCCTTGCTCTCCCACTAATAAATATCTCTTGATATGCTTTGAAATCTTCAGCAACAAGCATTATGTTCCCTTAGTGCTACCTGTCAAGGTTTCTTACATGGTCACGTTGAAGTTAATACAGCAATAAATCTTCCAATTAACAAAATGGTTAAGATACAAACCTTAAAGTCTACATTGAGATCACTAAACACCCAGTAATCATTAGGAATTCCCATACGCGTGTATTCCATTTTCAGGTCGATTAGCTTCCAATCCATAAGCCGCTCGTCTTGATCAGACTTGGGATTGTAGGAAAATGCATACAGTTCTTCATATTTCACTATGGAAACAGAAAAATAGAATTTATAAATATAAATTCCCAATCCACTTTTAGTTTCCGGTTTTGTAAATGTCAACAGTAGCACATACTACCATAACAGAATCCATTTAACAAAACTCTTTCCTTTGAATCCTGCATGTTTGCTGAAGCGTGATGCACACAAGGTCAATTTCCTGCACACGTAACTCAAAGCCCAAATAACAAAGCAAATTCATCATGGTTGCAATAAACAAGACAGGGAGCCCATCACATTACGAACTTGCCAAGAAATAATAAATTGATTGAGCCATAAAAACAATTTAATTAAAAGAGAAAATCGGGGCAATGTTCCCATCCAGTCCTGTGAATAAACACATTCAGAAGTCAAATAAAGAAATATCCTTTGCTGGCCTATAATTTCACTTCACATTAAATGTTACTAAACAAAAGACTGACATAAAATTCTAATGATGAGACACTAAGCTTACTACTCATAACTGGCCAATCAAGTCAAATTCATGCAGGTATTACATTACAGCAGTCCACTCAGTTTTTTTTTCTTTTCATTCTAATGATTTAAGAAGCTCTGCTTCTTAAAATTCTGAGAAATTTGGCCACTGTATATTCCTTCCTGTCTCTCGCAAGATCACTGATAAGAATTGTTAACACCAAATAGATTCAAAGCTGTTTTGGATGTTTGAATATGGCTGGTGATAAAGGAAGCATGTTGCTATACAGCATGGGCTTCAGGAAATATACTCAGTGAGCTTTTTAAGGCTCTGTCTGTATTCTGATTAAAAGGATCACATTTAAAAAAAAAAAAAAAAAAAAAAAAAAAAACACAACTTACCTGCTCTCTGCAATGGATTTGCACAGAGCAGCCCCAATCTTCCTCTTCTGTGGTCCCCTGCACGCTCTTGGATCTTCCCCCCTACCAAATGCCCACCACAGCAAGCCGCTTGCTATGAGGTCACTCATGCAGGCTTTCTCCCCTGGGTTCCATAGACAAACGCAGCTCATTTGCTATGGATTGTAGTCTGAATATCATATGAATTGTCTGGTTGTCATGGTTGATCAGAAACGGACAGGTATACCATCTGACATATGCCAAATTCTGATTGAGGTATAGGGATTGTTTCTCTGCTCCAAAACCACCATCTGTGAGAACACTGGGTTTCTGCACATGGATCTTTTGTGCTGCAATCACACAAATATGGTTAACTTCAAGCATCACTTACAAAGTCAAGGGGGCTGAAAATCTGTACAACCAATTTAGGATTGTGACTTAACTACTGAAACAATGTAGATTACCCTAATTCCATATATTTTTTACTATATTATATACAGTAACATATACTGTAGAACGCCACATATAACTCGACACTTGCAATCTATTATGGAATTTTCATTTCAAAAGAATTTAAAGCCTAATAAAAAAAACTTACCTGCTATCGAGGTCTTCAAATATATCCCATTTCATGATGTAATTGTCAGAATGTAAAATAAAATTTGGACCTACCCATTTAATTAAAAGGACAGAACAATTTAAAATAATAGAATAACCTTAAAGTGGTTATAAAGGCGAAAAGGTTTTGTACCTTCATGCATGAAGGTAAAGAACCTTCTGTGTGCTGCTCCCCCCACAGCCCCTCTCCCCTAACACTTACTAGAGCCTAATCTCGATCCAGCACTGTGCAGGGGAGCAGTGGGTCTCCCGGGTCTCTCTCCCCCATTGGCTCCTGCTGCTGTCAATCACAGTTAGTGTGGAGGGAGCAGGATGCGGGGCTGAGACACACACCGTGTGTCTTATGCACTGTGTGCACAATTATTAGGCAAGTTGTATTTTTGAGGATTAATTTGATTATTAAACAACTGCAGTGCTCTCAGTCAATCAAAATGTTAATAAACCTCAAACTTGAATATTTAAGAAAGTAAAAGTGAGGTTTTGGCTTTCTTAGGAGAATATCTATGTATGCACAATTATTGGGCAACTATTAGTGTGAAAAATTACTATGCAACTAAAAAGAAAACCAAACATTTTCCCATCTCACTTGTTTATTTTCATCTGTTAAAAAGTGAGAATAATAAATAACTCAATATTTACAAATAAATATATAAAAAATAAGTCTTCCATTCATGGAGTCTGTCAGTTTCTTGATCTGTTGATTATCAACTTTTTGTGCAGCAGCAACCACAGCCTCCTAGACACTGTTCAGAGAGGTGTATTGTTTCCTTTCACCATAGATCTCCCATTTAAGAAGGGCCCATAAGTTCGCAATAGGGTTTAGGTCAGGTGAAGAGGAGGGCCATGTCATTATTCTTTCGTCTTTAAGGCCTTTACTGACTAACCACGCAAAGGAGTACTTCGATGCATGCGCTGGAGCATTGTCCTGCATAAATATCATGGTCTTCATGAAAGATGCAGACTTTTTCCTGTACCACTGCTTGAAGAAAGTGTCTTCTAAAAACTGTCAGTAGGTTTGGGAGTTGATTTTGAGTCCATCTTCAACCAGAAAAGGTCCAACTAGCTTATCTTTATTAATACCAGCCCATGCTAGTACCCCACCTCCACCTTGCTGGCATCTGAGTCGAAGTGGAACTCTGTGCCCGTTACTGATCCAGCCAGGGGCCCATCCATCTGCTCCGTCAAGAGTCACTCATCTCATCAGTCCATAAAACCTTTGAAAAATCTGTCTTCAGATATTTCTTGGCCCATTGTTGACATTTCAACTTATGTGTGTTGTTCAGTGGTAGTTGAGTTTCAGCCTCCCTTACATTAGCCATGTCTCAGGAGCATTGAACACCTTGTACTGGGCACTCCAGGTTGGTTGCAGTTCTGGAATGTGAGAAGCACTGGAAGATAATGGTTTCCTGGTCGCTTCACATTTGATTTTTCTCAAATCTTTGGCAGATAATTTACATCTTTTTTTCTCGACACATTTCTTGCGATCCTGTTGACTATTTGCAACAAAACGTTTGATGGTTCTGTGATCAAGCCCCAATATCTTAGCAATTTCAAGAGTGCTGCATCCCTCTGAAAGACTTTTCACAAAATGTGCATCTATTATTTTTTGTTAAAAGGTGAACTGATCCTTTACGTATTTTCAGAGGATTAATGCTCTTCGGTGGGGTAAAATGTAAGTCCACATCCAACATAACTGGTTACTAAAAGTCCTCCAGGATGCATAAGGTGGCGGTCTTTGCCGATGATTTGATCTTTTTTGTCACAGACCTACTTACTTCTCTACCAAATCTCCTAAAGTCTCTTAAGGAATACAGGGCGCTGTCACATTTCAAAATGAATCTGGGCAAGTCATCTGCTCTAAACGTCTCCACGGATTCAGAGAGAATTTGTAGTTGGAGGCCCTCTTTTCCTTTCAAATGGGCTTCCAGTGTGATCAGATATTTAGGGACGAACATTACCCCAGATCCATCTAAACTTTATTCGGCAAATTTTGAACCGCTTCTTAAACTTACTACATGGCACTCCCTGACGCTGACCTGGTTCGGCTGCTGCAATGCCATCAAAATGACAGAGATTCCTCGAATTCCTTATTTGCTACAAGTTCTTCCCTTATATTTGCCTTCTTCCTTTTTCCAGAATATCTGCTCCCAGTTTTGTAACTTTATCTGGTCCCATAAGATATCACGTCAGAAATGACAGAGCCTCTCCTTGCCTAAGTCATCTGGAAGACTGGCCCTTCCTGATATTCAAACTTACTATAGGGTAGTGCATCTTACTAGAATAATTGATTGGCACTGCCATGGAGGCGAAACTCTGGGTCTCTATGGAGTTAGAGGACTGCAGTTGGCCCTGGATTGCATCCCCGATACCCAAGTATCTGTGTAAGCACCTCACCCTTGGCAGTACCTTCCGGGTTGCATGGGAAACGTTCCACAGTTCAATGGTTTCTCTGCTCCCCATGCCCATGATTCCGATCATGGACAACCTAATCCTGACCTCCATAAGTGGCAATTCTACCGCCTTTACACCTAAAGTTACTCATCCATTGGATTTTCTAACATCAGAGGCGCAGTTAATCACTGCGGATCTCACTCATCTAGCTGCCATCCCCCTGGATTTCTGGGGCATCCTCCAGCTGTACCACTTCCATCACTGGCGCTCTCTCTCCAGGTTTTAACCACTAGCTTACTGGATTTTAATCCTTGTACCATAGAGGGGAACCAGCGCGCCATTGTCTCTCCTAGCTTAATGCCATTCTAACACATCCTGGTAGGACTACATACCCTCCTTTCTCACAAAGTGGGAACCTGATCTTGGTCTGAGTCTCACCTCTAGTCAGAGGAAGAAAATTCTTAATTTCAGCCAAAAATCCTCTATGGCCACAAAGGTTAAGGAGACTGGTTTCAAGATCCTTACCAGATGCTACAGGGTCCCCTACTTGCTTCACCGTATATTTCCCCAGATCCCCAACACATTTAGTAGGAGAGACCATGCTCCACATCTCTTGGACATGTCCAAGAATTCAGCCGTTCTGGCGGGATTTGACCTCAGTTATCAAAACAACTCACTGCTGTGGATCTGCATGACAAACCGGGGACCTGTCTGTTGCACTTGATGGTGAGACCTATTAAAAAATACAAATCCTCCCTGACAATCCAACTCCTAAATGCAGCTAAGACCTGTATTACAATCTACTGGAGGAGTGCCGACCCTCCCACTAATGCTCTTTGATTTGCTAGAATTCATGATCTCCGGGATATGGAGGAACTTACAGCCATCTTACCTAACATGGAAGAGTCTTGTACTGAAACATTGAGACACTGAAACTACTTTGTCTACACTGTTTCTTATCTCAATGAGCTAGCCGCCTCCCAGTGAACCCCTCCCCACCTCACCCTAAACTGGGAAATGGACGACTCTGTACTCCCCCCACCCCCTCCTCCATCCCCCCTCCTTACCTCTTCCTTATTAGGAATCCCCAGTTACTGGCAGCATTGCTCTATTTTCCCTTTGTATGTTCTACACAGCCGATGACCATACTAGTATATGTAGAACATGCCATCTCTGATTTATCAGTCATCATTTATAGCTAGGTGTCCATTTGACCTGCTACAGGCCTATTTTCAGCTATGGATACCCAATAATCTTGCTGGTGTTGTTTTATCATTTTCCTGCCTACTGTTCTAGTCAGAAACATTTGCCTTGCCCATTTGAAAATATAATACTTGAGTGGCCATTTGTGAATGGTCATTGTTTGTATTTTACTTGACCCATGAAAATAAAAGGCATTAGAAAAAAAAAATAAAAAAGTTCTCATTGTTTCAAGTCTTTATTAAAAGTAGTACTAAAGACTGCAGCACAATACATTAAAAAGCAACTCCACTTTCACTGAGAGAAAAAAAACAAAACAAAAAAAATAATCCCCTCTGGGTGATCTATGTACATTGCAACAACTTTAACAAACTTTGTTGCATATTTCTACCTGTTTCTGCTCTAAAGTATAAGCTTTTCGTTTGGCTAAGTCAAGGTGAATCTGAACGGAAGTGACTTTTTTCATTATCAATCAGCTGATGCACTTGCAGTGTTCTGGGGAAAGTTGCAGGGTTTACATCCCTTTAGTAATTAACCCTTTGGGAGTATCTTACAAAAACCTATAGATGAGAGTTAACATCCCAGTGCCAGATATTAGCTCTGATCTAAAGTGGAAATAAAAATTCTACACATCCCTGTTAAAATGTCAGATTTCTGTGATGCAAAAAAATGAGACAACGATAAATCATTTCAGAACTTTCTCCACCTGTAATGTGACCTATAAACTGTACAATCCAATTGAAAAACAAACTGAAATCTTTGGGGGGGTAAACAAACTAAAATAATGTGGTTGCATAAGTGTGCACACCCTCTTATAACTGGGGATTTAGCTGCATTCAGAATTAGGCAACCACATTCAAAATCATGTTGAATAGCAGTCATTACACACCTGCCATCATTTACAATGCCTCTGATTAACCTAAAATAAAGGGCAGCTGTTCTAGTAGGTCTTTTCTGACATTTTCTTAGTTGCATCCTACAGCAAAAGCCATGATCCGCAGAGAGCTTCCAAAGCATCAGAGGGATCTTATTTTTAAAAGGTATCAGTCAGGAGAAGAGTAGAAAAGAATTTCCAAGGCATTAGATATACCATGGAAAACAGTGGAGACAGTCATCATCAAGTGGAGAAAATATGGTGCAACAATGACATTACCAAGAACTGGATGTCCCTCCAAAATTGATGAAAAGATGAGAAGAAAACTGGTCTGGGAGGCTGCCAAGAAGCCTACAGCAACATTAAAGGAGCTGCAGGAATATCTGGCAAGTACTGGCTTTGTGGTACATGTGACAACAATCTCCTGTATTCTTCATGTCTGGGCTATGGGGTAGAGTGGCAAGGTGGAAGCCTTTTCTTACAAGGAAAAATATCCAAGCCCTGCCAAATTCTGCCAAAAACACATCTGAAGTCTCCCAAATGCATGTAGGAAAATGTGTTATGGTCTGATGAAATCAAGGTTGGCGTTTTTGGTCATAATTCCAAAAGATATGTTTGGTGCAAAAACAATACTGAACATCACCAAAAGAACATCATACCCACAGTGAAGCATGGTGGTGAGAGCATCATGCTTTGGGGCTGTTTTTCTTCAGCTGGAACTGGGGCCTTAGTCAAGGAAGAGGGAATTATGAACAGTTCCAAATACCAGTCAATATTGGCACAAAACCTTCAGGCTTCTGCTAGAAACCTGAACATGAAGAGGAACTTCATCTTTCAACATGACGACCCAAAGCATACATCCAAATAAACAAAGGAATGGCTTCACCAGAAGATGATTAAAGTTTTGGAATGGCCTAGCCAGTGCCCAGACCTGAATCCGATCAAAAACCTGTTGGGCAATCTGAAGGAGGCTGTGCACAGGAGATGCCCTCGCAATATGTCAGATTTGGAGTGTTTTTGCAAGGAAGAGTGGGCAAATATTGCCAAGTCTAGATGTGCCATGCTGATAGGCTCATACCCCAAAAGACTGAGTGCTGTAATAAAATCAAAAGGTGCTTCAGCAAAGTATTAGTTTAAGGGTGTGCACACTTATGCAACCATATTTTAGGTTTTTTTTTATTTTTTCTTCCCTCCACCTAAAAGATTTCAGTTTGTTGTACAGTTTATAGGTTACATTAAAGGTGGAAAAAGTTCTGAAATGATTTATCTTTGTCTAATTTTTTTTACATTAGAGAAACCTGACATTTTAACAGGGGTGTGTGTGTTGACAGCAGTGGCGTTTTGACATAAAACGTCCATATATTAGAGACATTTTTTGATTTGCTAGAATACTTATTCTATGCACTTATGGATTACTGTTTGAGCACTTTTGCACATGCACCTTTATAAACGTATGGGTATTAATTTGTTAGATTTAATCAATCTCTCTCTCTCATATATATATATATATATATATATATATATATATATATATATATATATATCTCTATCTATATCTATCTATCTCAAGTGTTTATGGTATAGTTTTATAAATAGTATTCATTATACATATAGACAACACACTTTGGCTCTACAAGCACTATATGCATATTGGTAAATTTTGGACAAGCGCCACATTTTTTGTATTTTATATTTGTATCTATGTGGGGATACATATAATAATGTGAGCAGCTGCTCGCCTATAGGAATCCTCTGTCTCTTATTAGCTTCAACCTTGACTTCATATCTGATTCCCTATTTTTTCTTTGATTCTATATCATCCTTATTTTGCTTTTAATGTAAGTGGTAGTACATAGGTTTACTCTTGAGTTTTCGTTTCTCTATATAACTGAAACTGATCCAGAACATAGTGGTTTAACATGCAATGTAGGGTACATTTCCTTTTTCATTCTTAACTACGTGTGTCAAAAAAGAAGAACCACTTATACTGGGGAAAAACATTTTCAGTTCTGCTACAATCATTTAGAAAGAAGCAGCATTGCAACTGTTTTTTTATGCAGTGTCCCAGATGGCACAACACCATTATTAGAGATCTGTATCTTGAGTTTGCTAGGTCTAGGGACCGAGTAACTCTGGTTCTTATAACAGATATTAAAGTGTCTATAAAGTAGAACTTGAGGCAAAACTTTTTTGGGGGGGTTTTCGGTAGAGTGGAAATGAATTAGAACACTTGTCAGTATATCTGTGCTCGTTAGGGAGATTCACCCTCTCTATGTGCCCCGTTTACCATTATCACTTAAGGCGAAGGTAAAAGGAAATCCCAATTTTGAGGTTGTTGAGAAAAGAAATAGAGGGGAAATCTTCCAAACTGGACACTTGTTCTGGTGACCTGGAGGGCCCCAAGGGATTTCTTTAATTTGCAGGGATTTTCTCTCACTTCCTGTTTGGCTATGGGGCAGGAAGTGAAGGGAAATCTGCCCAATGGGACACAGATGACCAAAAAAAAAAACCTGTCAGGGGCTATAACCCTCCAAAAAAGTTTTGCCTAAAATTCTTCTTAAATAGAAAATGACTGACAGTTCACAAAAATACCTAATTTATCCAAGTTTTTGTAGGAGCAACTATATAGGGCAGTCTGTAAGTTTTATTCTCTATAATTTTGAAGGGAAAGTTTGAACTTTATTGGTTGCTGAGGCAACATACTGAGTGTATTAGCAATTCATCACACATGGCTGTTTATCTCCTTGAAGAATGCTAGCAATATTCTTATCTGTATTCTAATTTCTTTCTTATAACAGGTACAGGAGCAAAAAAGTTTCATGGGAATAAACAGTGGTTTCAAAGGATTTTCTGGTTTTCAGTCTACCTGGTTGCGATAGTTTGAGCAGTGACGTGTAAACTTCATGACAGTCCCGTTCCCGCAAAATGACGAAATGGACCACTCGAAAATTCTTGCAATGAATTATAAGTGGACAACCAGTTGTGCTGAGTGCTTGTTTCTCCACGGAGGAAATGTGGTGGTGAGCAATCTGAGAAAGAAAGTTTGGAAGAAAGTGCAAGGCAAATCTTTAAATTCCAGGAGCCAACTTTTTAATTAAATCTGTGACAACACATTCATACAGGAACCACTGCCAGAAAAGCTGGGATTAAAGTAGAGCTAAAGGCATTTTTTTGAATTAAGCTATGCTAGAGTTAGTGAAGGTTATAACCCGTCAGTTTTTTTGCCATAAATGAATAAATTCCCAATAGGGAGTTTCCCTTCATTTCCTTCCCCATGGCCAAAACAGGAAGGGAGAAAAAAAATCTGTCTGAAATTGGGAAATCCTTAGTTGTCACCAAAACTAACGTCCCTATTGGAACTTTCTGTTCTGGTAAGCCCAAAATTTAGGATTTTCTTTCACTTTCTGTGATAATGGAAAACAGGACAGATAGGCAGGTTGAATCTCCCTAACAGAGGCACAGACAGCAGTAAAAATCCTCAGGTGTTCTAATTCATCTCTAGTCTATCCAAAACTAAAAAGTTCTCCCTTTATTTATACTTTAACCACCTCCTGTCCACCCACAGCGGACGGGAAGCAGCACCATTGTGGGTTAACATCAGCGTGCACAGGCGGCTCCTGCGCAGCTCACAGAAGAGACCCCTGTGATCAGTGTTCCCAGGTGATCATATGGTCTTGTATCATGTGAATTTCTGTGTCCAATCATAGCAATCACATAGTAAACAATGGAAAATGAAAGTAAGAACCTTTGCTGCAGTGTGAGAGTGTACAGTAGCATGTCACACTGCATGTACAATCACAGACTGCAGTGTCAGCCTGCCCCAGTGTCCCTGATCACTGCCCCCAGTGTAGTAATTATAAAGAAGTGGTGCACCTAAATGAAAATTCTGGTTCCGAAACCGAAAATTCAGGATGTGCTTGGCCGAAAACCAAAACCAAAATGGACAGCTTTTAAAAATGTAAATATTTTTCAAACGCAATTTTTTTGGGAAAAAAAATACACTTTAATGTATAAAAAAAAAGAAAAAATGACATACCCCAACTTTTTTGTAAAATATGAAAGATGATGTTACGCCGAGTAAATAGATACCAAACATGTCATGCTTTAAAATTGCGCACACTTGTGGAATGGCGCCAATCTACGGTACTTAATCTCCAAGCTTTAAAAATTTCTACAAGTTACCAGAATAAAGTTACAGAGGAGGTCTAGTGCTAGAATTATGGCTCTTGCTCTGACGTTCACGGCGATACATCACATGTGTGGTTTGACCACCTTTACATATGTGGGCTTGGCCTACGTATGAGTTCACCACTGAGTGAAAACCCAGTGGTGATTAAATACCACCGAAAGAAAGCTCTATTTATCTAAAAAAAACCACTGTAAAAATTTCATTTGGGTACAGTGTTGCATTCAAAGTGTGATAGCACTGAAAATTGGCCTGGACTAGAAGGGGGTCAAAGTGTCAGGACTTGAGGTGGTTAAGAGTACATTCACACTTCAACATGATTGTTGAGCCCAGGTTAACGTACGTGTTTGTTTTTCTCTTCACTTCCTGGAAGATCCAAAGAATTTATGGCAAAGAAGAGGAGCCAGACTTTGCTAGCCTGTTGTTCTCCCTGTACATTGATGCATGATGTGCTGACATGCATTAAGCATGTGTTGCTCCGCATTAAAAAAGTAGGGATGCTTTATTTTTTTTTCCAGCCCAAACCAACACATATCACCACAACACTCCAGTGTGAACTGCTCCCATTGACACACCTTATTTTTACAGGTCCATGTGTAGACATGCGTTTAAAAAATGTCCCAACGCATCTGGTCTAAAATGGACCCTAAAGCTCAATTCTGGTAACTACCCTTGCAGTAAGGCCTTTCCCCACACTGCTAGGTTTAAATGCTCATTGACTCTAGGAATAAGGCATAATGGGAGAAGGGGTGAACTTTATCCTAGAGATGGGTTTTAAGCAAAACAAAACACTGAACTGCCATTCTGGGAACCTGGAAACCCCTCTAAAAACCAAAGCTCAAATTATAGAAGAGTACCAATACATACCCATGTTTCCTTACGGACTCCAGCAGTAGCTTCAACATAAATAAGGTGAGTGGCAGTAAGGTATAAGGTGCCATTGGCAGGCCTCTTATTGGTGTATCTGTCTAATAATTTCACATTCTCTACCTAGGAAAGGGTAACAAAAAAGGATATATGAAACAAATCAAGTACAAACACATTTTTCTGCACTACAACCTGAAAATACGCTTCAAGTACAAAACAAATTATCTTAGCATTCACACTCATGAATCAACAATATTTCATCTCTTTGTACTCTGAAAATGCAGTTAAAATGTTACCCGTTTCTAGTAAAGGCAGCAATTCCCACTGGTCAGTCATTATAAGAGTGGCAATGGACTTATAAAGATGCCATCATTTGAAGCCAAACACACTGCTTCCTAATGGGTTTCTGAAGCCGGACAGCCTGCAGTGAAGACCAGCTGGATTTCTCCCAGGTTTTCCAAGCAGCAAACCTCTGCATATCAGTAGTAGGAAGGGGCAAATACAAACAACTTCACTTCTTTAATGACAGTGGAAAACGTGCTTAGTAAATAGGGGGAATGCCACTGCCGAGTTACCTGTTCTTTGGTTATCATGTTGGTCCAATGGAGTGCTACAGTTCATTCTCATGAAGCTGAGGATCCTGTTTTTGCTAGCATTTTTACATTGTTTGAACGTGGGGGGCACCGACTAGGGGTACCTTCGTTTTTCATACAAGGTCTGTTTGCATGCTCGAGTACAATGTACAAAATGAAGGAACAAACGTCAACCATCAAAAATGTTATTTGACTGCTGTAAACTGCAGGATGTTGCACGACTGAGTGCTAAGGGATATTCTATATAAAGGAGTGCAGTTTCCACACTTCCTCCAAAGATTGCTGTGTAGAGTTGGCATCTGTCTAGCATTTTACCTATAAATACAGAGCGCAGCGTGCAGCCTGTGATGTCTTGTGCTGTGTTGTCTACAATGCCATTGCTTTTACCTGAACCCCAGTGTATAGTAAA
Source organism: Staurois parvus (assembly GCF_062004578.1). NCBI lineage: Eukaryota > Metazoa > Chordata > Amphibia > Anura > Ranidae > Staurois > Staurois parvus. The sequence continues at coordinate 1,028,640 of NW_028318161.1, read as the reverse complement.
CAGGGGCGTATTTCTACTTTTTTTCTTCATTAACACTTTTTTAGTGAGGTTTTGAGTGTTGCAACAGTGTATAAATGTCATTGATCTCTAGAAGCATACAAGTGTATCAAAGAACAATGAGGTTGATTTACTAAAACTGGAGTGTGCTAAATCTGGTGCAGATCTGCACAGAAACCAATCAACTTCCAGGTTTTATTGTCAAAGCTTAATTGAACAAGCTGAAGTTAGAAGCTGATTGGCTACCATGCACAGCTGCACCACATTTTGTACTCTCCAGTTTAAGTAAAAAAACCCTTATGTGTTACAAACCAGCAATCTCACAAACAAAAGAGAAAAAAAGACTGCAACTTGCGCCAAAACAAAATAAGGCACATGAACAGTTGGTGCAAAAATACCGTCCTGACATTTTATAAACAATGCAGGGCCTTATTTATCGTTTCTCAAACAGGAATTGCTGGATTACCTCAAAGTGATCAGATTCCGAAACAGCACTGGAAGTTGACAGCTGGAATCTGAAGATTGGGATCCAGTGGCCACTAGTATTGGGCAACAAAAACTGCCCTTCCTAGAGGCCCAGTGTAAAATAAAACCACTGCCATGTAAAGGATCACAAAGTACTGTATTGAATGTATACAAATAATGGAGGTATTTATTTTTCTGAATGTCTTTACAGGAATTACACCAGTAATAGGACCACTAGAGAGATCACTGATCTGCCCCTACAGCGGTGTGATGGAACAGGTGAGTAAAAGGGGGTCAGATGCAGCAGAATAAGAGGTGGCTGGTATACGCACCCCGACAGTGTTATAGGTTGTAACAACCCAGGAAAAAAAATAGACTGGTGACATTTCACCCCCCCAAATCTTATACAATGAGACCTATTACCCCATCACACCTTACCCAATGCAACACATCATCCCTGCCCCATCACACCTTACCCAATGCACCAATGCAACCCATCAACCCTGTCCCCATCGTACCTTACCCAATGCACCAATGCAACCCATCACCCCTGTCCCCATCGTACCTTACCCAATGCAACCCATCATCCCTGTCCCCATCCTACCTTACCCAATGCACCCCATCATCCCTGTCCCCATCTTACCTTACCCAATGCAACCCATCACCTCTGTCCCCATCTTACCTTACCCAATGCAACCCATCACCCCTGTCCCCATCGCACCTTACCCAATGCAACCCATCACCCCTGTCCCCATCGCACCTTACCCAATGCAACCCATCACCCCTGTCCCCATCGCACCTTACCCAATGCAACCCATCACCCCTGTCCCCATCGCACCTTACCCAATGCAACCCATCACCCCTGTCCCCATCGCACCTTACCCAATGCAACCCATCACCCCTGTCCCCATCGAACTTTACCCAATGCAACCCATCATCCTTGCCCCTATGACACTTTACCCAATGCAACGCATCACTCCTGTCCCCCATTGCAACCCATCACACCTTACCCAATGCAACCCATCACCCCTGTCCCAATGTAACCCATCATACCTTACCCAATGCAACCCATCACCCCTGTCTCAATGTAACCCATCACCTACCAGCCCCCATCACACCTTACCCAAATGTAACCCATCACTTACCAGCCCCCATCACACCTTACCCAAATGTAACCCATCACCTACCAGCCCCCATCACACCTTACCCAAATGTAACCCATCACCTACCAGCCCCCATCACACCTTACCCAAATGTAACCCATCACCTACCAGCCCCCATCACACCTTACCCAAATGTAACCCATCACCTACCAGCCCCCATCACACCTTACCCAAATGTAACCCATCACCTACCAGCCCCCATCACACCTTACCCAAATGTAACCCATCGCGTACCAGCCCCCATCACACCTTACCCAAATGTAACCCATCGCGTACCAGCCCCCATCACACCTTACCCAAATGTAACCCATCACGTACCAGCCCCCATCAAACCTTACCCAAATGTAACCCATCACGTACCAGCCCCCATCACACCTTACCCAAATGTAACCCATCACCTACCAGCCCCCATCACACCTTACCCAAATGTAACCCATCACCTACCAGCCCCATCACACCTTACCCAAATGTAACCCATCACCTACCAGCCCCCATCACACCTTACTCAAATGTAACCCATCACCTACCAGCCCCCATCACACATTACTCAAATGCAACCCATCACCTACCAGACCCCATCACACCTTACCCAATAGAACCGATCACGCGTCCCCATCGCACCTTACCCAATGCAACCCATCATCCTTGCCCCCTCACACTTTACCCAATGCAACGCATCACTCCTGTCCCCCATTGAAACCCATCACCCCTGTCTCAATGTAACCCATCATACCATACCCAATGCAACCCATCACTCCTGTCTCAATGTGACCCATCATACCATACACAATGCAACCCATCACCCCTGTCTCAATGTGACCCATCACCTACCAGCCCCCATCATACCTTATCCAAATGTAACCATCACCTACCAGCCCCCATCACACCCTACCCAAATGTAACCCATCACCCTTGCCCCTATGTAACCCATCATCTACCAGCCCCTATCACACCTTACCCAATGCAACCCATCACCCCTGCCCCAATCACACCTTACCCAATGTAAGCCATCACCCTGTACACAATGCAACCCATCATCCCTGTCCCAATGTAACCCATCACACCTTACCCAATGTAATGCATCACTCCTGCCCCTTCACACCTTACCTAATGCAACCCCCATCACCCCTACCCCCATCACACCATACCCAATGTAACCCATCACCCCGTCCAAATGTAACCAATCATCCCTGCCCCCATCACATCTTACCAAATGTAACCCATCACCCACCTGCCCGTCACACCTTACCCAATGTAACCCATCACCCACCTGCCCCATCACACCTTACCCAATGGAACCCATCACCCCTGCCCCCGTCACACCTTACCCAATGGAACCCATCACCCCTGCCCCCGTCACACCTTACCCAATTATTTATTTATTATAGGTACTTATATAGCGCCATCAATTTACGCAGCGCTCCCAATGGAACCCATCACCCCCGCCCCCGTCACACCTTACCCAATGCAACCCTTACCCCCTGCCCTCATCACACCTTACCCAAAGCAACCCTTACCCCCTGCAAATCATCACCCCTTACCCAATGTAACCCATCACCCCTGTCCCAATGTAACCCATCACCCCTGTCCCAATGTAACCCATCACCCCTGCCCCCATCACACCTTACCCAATGTAATGCAGCATCCCTGCCCCCTTCACAACTTACCCAATGCAACTCTCATCTCACCTTACCCAATATAACCCATCATCCCTGCCCCCATCACACTTTACCCAATGTAACCCATCACCTACCAGCCCCCATGACACCTTACCAAATGTAACCTATCGCCTACCTGCCGCCATCACACCTTACCCAATGGAACCCGTCACACCTTACCCCAATTAACCCATCATCCACCTGCCCCCGTCACACCTTACACAATGCAAACCTTACCCCCTGCCCCCGTCACACCTTACCCAATGCAACCCTTACCCCCTGCCCCCGTCACACCTTACAAAATGCAACCCATCATACCTGTCCCCGTCACACCTTACCCAATGCAACCCTTACCCCCTGCCCCCGTCACACCTTACAAAATGCAACCCATCATCCCTGCCCCCGTCACACCTTACCCCAATTAACCCATCATCCACCTGCCCCCGTCACACCTTACACAATGCAAACCTTACCCCCTGCCCCCGTCACACCTTACAAAATGCAACCCATCATACCTGTCCCTGTCACACCTTACCCAATGCAACCCTTACCCCCTGCCCCCGTCACACCTTACAAAATGCAACCCATCATCCCTGTCCCCGTCACACCTTTCCCAATGCAACTCATCACCCCTGTCTCCTTCACAACTTACCCAATGCAACCCATAACCCCTGCCCCTATCACACCTTACCCAATGTAACACATCACCTCTGCTCCCATCACACCTTACTCAATGCAACTGCCAACACCGCAGCCCCCATCACAACTTACCCAATGTAACCCTGTACCCCTGACCCAATGTAACCCATCACACCTCACCCAATGTAACCCATGGCCCCCATCGCACCTCACCCAATGTAACCCATGGCCCCCATCGCACCTCAGCCAATGTAACCCATGGCCCCCATCGCACCTCAGCCAATGTAACCCATGGCCCCCATCGCACCTCACCCAATGTAACCCATGGCACCTCAGCCAATGTAACCCATGGCCCCCATCGCACCTCACTCAATGTAACCCATGGCTCCCATCGCACCTCACCCAATGTAACCCATGGCCCCCATCGCACCTCACCCAATGTAACCCATGGCTCCCATCGCACCTCACCCAATGTAACCCATCACCTACCAGCCCCTTTGCTCTTTCCCCAGTGTGACCCATTACTGGTCCCTCACTCCTATACACCCTATTATTCCTGCCGCTTCCACCTCCCCACTTGTATGCCCCCCATCCCCCGTCTGTCCTATGACGTCCTCCCCCCATCACCTACAAACCCCATTCCACTCCCCTCAATGCGCCTCATCACTCCAGTCCCCAGGACACGAGAACCATCCATCCATCCGTCCCGGGGAAGGCAGGGCTCGCAGCAATCACAGTGCACACAGAGGAGTGGAGCAGAACTTTATTGATCACTCTGAGAAGTACACAGACACACCGCTGTCTCCGGCTCACCTTTGGGGTGGAGATGTGATCCATGGTTGTCTAGTCCGATCTGCTCACCATCTCCTGTCCCCACCCCGCCCGCCTTCTTCCTGCCGGCCCCTCCAGTCACCTGACCGTGACATCACTGCCCGACCAAGAGTCGCGATATCAGAGCTGTGCGCGGGAACTGTGTATAGATACAGTGCTGGTACTGTATAAATAGAGGGGTGCCACTGGTGGGCTTTGTATAGATCATGGGGTACTACTGGATCCTGTATATCTAGAGGGGTACTGCTGTTACCTGTTTAAATAGAGGGGTGCTGCTGTTACCTGTTTAAATAGAGGGGTGCTGCTGTCACCTGTATACATAGAGGGGTGCTGCTGTCACCTGTTTACATAGAGGGGTGCTAATGGATCCTGTATACATAGAGGAGTGCTACTGGTGGTCCTTGTATAGATCATGGAGTACTACTGGATCCTGTATATATAGAAGGGTTCTGCTGTCACATGTTTACATAGAGGGGTGCTACTGGATCCTGTATACCTAGAGGGGTGCTACTGGATCCTGTATACATAGAGGGGTGCTACAGGATCCTGTATACATAGAAGGGTTCTGCTGTCACCTGTTTACATAGAGGGGTGCTGCTGTCATCTGTTTACATAAAAGGTACTACTGTCACCTGTATGCATAGAGGGTACTGCTGGATCCTGTATACATAGAGGGGTGCTTCTGTCACCTGTATACATAGAGGAGTGCTTCTGTCACCTGTACACATAGAGGAGTGCTTCTGTCACCTGTACACATAGAGGAGTGCTGCTGTCACCTGTATACATAGAGGGGTGCTGCTGTCACCTGTATACATAGAGGGGTGCTGCTGTCACCTGTATACATAGAGGGGTACTGCTGTCACCTGTATACAGAGGGGTGCTGCTGTCACCTGTATACATAGAGGAGTGCTGCTGTCACCTGTATACATAGAGGAGTGCTTCTGTCACCTGTATACATAGAGGGGTGCTGCTGTCACCTGTATACATAGAGGGGTGCTGCTGTATACATAGAGGGGTACTGCTGTCACCTGTATACATAGAGTGGGTGCTGCTGTCACCTGTATACATAGAGGGGTGCTGCTGTCACCTGTATACATAGAGGGGTGCTGCTGTCACCTGTATACATAGAGGGGTAATGCTGGATCATGTATACATAGAGGGGTGCCGCTGTCACCTGTTTACATAGAGGGTACTGCTGGTACCTGTATACACAGAGGGTACTGCTAGCACTTGTATACATAGATGGGTACTACTAGCACCTGTATACATAGATGGGTACTACTAGTACCTGTAGACATAAATGGGTGGTGCTGGCAGCTGTATATATAGATAGGTACTACTAGCACCAGTAGATATAAATGGGTGCTGTTGGCAGTTGTATACATAGAGAGTGCTGCTGGCATCTGTATACATGAATGGGTGCTGCTGGCACCTGTATGCATAGATATGTGCTGCTGGCAGCTGTATACATAGATGGGTGCTGTTGGCACCTGTACACATAGAGGGGTACTGCTGGATCCTGTATACATAGAGGGGTGCTGCTGTCATCCTGCAAACATTATTATTATACTACAGTATTTATATAGCGCCAACAGTTTGCTCAGCTCTGCACATTACAATGGGGGACAGTACACGAGACAGTACAGTAACAATACAATTCAATACACGAGGGGTTTGAGGGCCCTGCTCCTTGGAGCTTACAATCTAGGAGGGAGGGGATAGTGGTACAGGAGGAAATAGCTGTGGGGGATGGAGTGGTAGGAAGAGTGGACGAGATCGGCAGTTAGCTGAGGGCGGGGTAGGCTTTCCTGAAGAGATGGGTTTTCAGGGTGCACCTAAAGGTGAGGAGAGTAGGTGATAGTCTGATGGATTGGGGTAGGGAGTACCAGAGGATGTGGGAGGCCCTGGAGAAGTCCTGGAGATGGGCATGGGAGGAGGAGATCAGGGAACTAGAGAGTAGGAGGTCTTGTGAGGAGTGGAGAGTACGTTTTGGGTGGTATTTGGATATCAGATTGGTGATGTAGTTTGGGGCAGTGTTATGAACAGCTTTGTACGTCAATGTTAGTATTTTGAATTTTATCCGTTGGGCAAGCCAGTGGAGGGATTGGCAGAGAGGGGTGGCGGATACGGAGCGGTTTGTAAGGTGGATGCGTCTGACCACAGTATTCAGGATAGACTGAAGCGGGGATAGCCTGTGGTAAAGTAGGCCAGTGAGGAGGGAGTTACAGTAGTCAAGTCGTGATATAATAAGGGAGTGAATGAGTTGCTTAGTAGTTTCCAGGGTTAGGAACGGACGTATTTTGGAGATCTTGCGGAGGTGGAGTCTACATGAGTTTGTCAGCGATTGGACCTGGGGTTGGAAAGACAGATTGGAGTCTAGGATGACACCTAGTACTCTGGCTTGCGGGGTGGGACTGATGGTGGCGTTGTTGGTCGTGATGGAGAGGTCGGGGGGGTGCGCGGGCTGGGGGAAAACTAGGAGCTCGGTTTTGGAAAGGTTTAATTTGAGGAAGTGGAGTGACATCCAATCCGATATGTCATTCAGTAGGCTCGTGATTCGGGCGGAGACTGAAGGGGTGAGGCGAGGGGTAGAGAGATTTGCGTGTCATCGGCATAGAGATGATAGTTGAAGCCGTGAGAGTGTATCAGTTGGCCAAGGGAGGAGGTGTGGATGGAGAAGAGAAGGGGCCCGAGGACAGAACCTTGAGGGACCCCAACAGAGAGGGGGAGTGAGGGGGAGGTGGCAGCGTTATAGGTAACACTGAAGGAGCGCTGTGATAGATAAGAAGAGAGCCAGGAGAGAGCGGAGTCTCTGAGGCCAAGAGAGTGTAGTTTTTTGAGGAGGAGGGAGTGGTCGACCGTGTCGAAAGCCGTGGAGAGGTCGAGGAGTAGGAGCACTGAGTAGTGGCCATTAGCTTTGGCGGTTAGCAGGTCCTTGGTGAGTTTGAGTAGGGTGGTTTTGGTGGAGTATAGGGGGCGGAAGCCAGACTGCAGAGGATCAAGGAGGTTGTTATCGGTGAGGTGGGAACTCAGGCGATTATAGACTAAGCGCTCAAGGAGTTTGGATGTAAATGGCAGCAGGGAGATGGGTCTAAGGTTGTTCAGGTCGGTGGGATCCAGGGAGGGTTTTTTAAGTATGGGAGTGATGTGCACGTGTTTTAGAGGGGAGGGGAATGCGCCAGTAGAGAGGGAGAGATTAAAGATGTGAGTGAGGGAGCGTAGGATGGAGGAGAAGGGTGATCGTAGGAGTTGTGAAGGGACAGGGTCAAGGGGGCAGGTGGTGAGGCGGGCTTCAGAGAAGACCTTAGTGACCTCTTCAGTGGTAGCAAGGTCGAAGGAGTGGAGTGTTGAGGGGGTTTTAGTGTGAGGAATGTTAGGTGGGGTGGAGGTCTGGACAGTGGCGAGGTCGAAGGAGAGGGGTGTTGAGGGGGTTTTCGTGTGAGGGATGCTAGGTGGGGTAGAAGTCTGAGCAGTGGCAATGTACCAACGAATTGCGTCGATCTGGTTTTTGAAGTGGTTGGCAATCTCGTGGGCGGTGAGTGAGATACTGGGTGGAGGTGGGGGTGGAGAGAGTAGAGAGTTAAAAGTAGAGAAGAGCCGGCGAGGACTGGAGGAGAGGGTATTGATGAGGGTCACAATGTAGGCTTGCTTGGCAGCGTGGAGGGAGGAAGTGTAGGTGAGGAAGGCAGATTTATAACGGGTGAACGCTTGTTGGCATCTGGTTTTGCGCCATGGTGGATAACACTGCACTGCCTTAAAGGATACGTTCACCTTTCATAACATGTTACACCCATATTCAGTGTGTAACATGTTACATCCAGACCAGCCCCCACAGCGCCCCGCTCCCCACTTTGACAGCTAGCGGGGGATCTTCTCCCCCCTTGCTAGCTGTCAAATTTATAAAAAATGTGGCTCCGCCCACATGGCCGTGGCATCAGAACACTACACACAACTAAAATAAAACTTGTTTGTTCAGACACTGTAAGTGTAGGGAGTATATTTTATATTTGGTGTCTGAGATCAGTGGCATGCCAGTAAATGCGCTCTTTAAGGTGCTTGCTTCATGGGATTGGTGACTGTGCAAGTGATATATAGAATGCGCACTCACCGGACGCGCATATAAAATGCGCCTGTGTCAAATCCAATCAATAATCAAAGCAAGCCAGGAATGGGGAATATCTTCCCTCTAAGGGTTGAGTTGTCATCGACGGGATCCCAAAAGATGTTAAGGGGTGATCCACAACTACCAGAGTGTCCCCCAAGGGGTTACACGGGTGCTGCTCATTGGGTGAGAGGTCCCTCCTCTGGGTATAGGATGGTCAGGTGTCTGTAAGTTAAAACTCCTGATGGGGGAAGAAGATAAAACACACTTCTGCTGTCATCAAAGGACACATGAGGCCAATCTACTGCCCCTCCATGGATGGATGGCGGTGTCCAGCGATCAGCCCGCACCAGTCTCTCGGATAACGGGGAGAGGAGAGATCGGTGCGGGCTGATCGCTGGACACATCCATGCATGGAGGGGCAGTAGATTGGCCTCACGTGTCCTTTGTTGACAACAAACTCAAACATTCACTATATAAACTGAAAAATGTTTGAAGATTTTGCTTTCCTTTGAATCACTTAATGAATATTTCGTTGTATAAGCACTGTTTCTGAGAACTGCTGTACATCTGTGTTGCATGGAGTCAACCAACTTCTGGCACCTGTGAACAGGTATTCCAGCCCAGGTTGATTGGACTACATTCCACAGTTCTTCTCTATTTCTTGGTTTTGCCTCAGAAATTGCATTTTTGATTTCACCCCACAAGTTTTCTATTGGATTAAGATCCGGGAATTGGGCTGGCCACTCCATAACGTCAATCTTGTTGGTCTGGAACCAAGATGTTACACGTTTACTGGTGTGTTTGGGGGTCATTGTCTTGTTGGAACACCCATTTCAAGGGCATTTCCTCTTCGGCATAAGGCAGCATGACCTCTTCAAGTATTCTGATGTATTCAAACTGATCCATGATCCCTGGTATGCGATAAATAGGCCCAACACCGTAGTATGAGAAACATCTCCATATCATGATGCTTGCGCAACCATGCTTCACTGTCTTCACAGTCTACTGTGGCTTGAATTCAGTGTTTGGGGGTCGTCTGACAAACTGTCTCCGGCCACTAGACCCAAAAAGAACAATCTTACTTTCATCAGTCCACAAAATGTTGCGCCATTTCTCTTTAGGCCAGTCAATGTGCTCTTTGGCAAATTGTAACCTCTTCAGCTGATTGTTGGCTGAGTCCTTGCCATTTTGGCTATTCTTCTATCCATTCAAATGGTAGTTTTTCTCTTTCTTCCATGTCTTTCAGGTTTTGGTTGCCGTTTTAAAGCATTTGCGATCATTTTAGCTGAGCAGCCTATCATTTTCTGCACTTCTTTATATGTTTTCCCCTCTCCAATCAACTTTTTAATCAAGGTACGCTGTTCTTCTGAACAATGTCTGGAACAACCCATTTTCCTCAGAATTTCAGAGAGAAATGCACTGTAACCAGCATGTACAACATTTGCTGCCTTCCTTCCTTAAATAAGGGCAATAATTTCCACCTGTTTTTCAAAGAATGAATGACCTCACTAATAGAACTCCACACTGCTATTATTTTGAACATGCCCCTTTCAATTAGTGATTCAATTACACAGAATCGGCAGCATGCATGTCATGACTGTTGGGTCTGTTGGATTTCTATTACTCTACTACACCTGCTAGTAAATTATTTGCCATGTAGAAATATCATTTCTACCAAAAACAGTGATTGATCAGGTTAGTGATGTCTGACTGCTATTATTTTGAACACAACTATATATATCACTTGCACAGTCACCGATCCCATGAAGCAAGCACCTTAAAGAGCACCTCTATATTTTATGAAATATTTATGAACTGGAATAATTAATATTGACTCAATATTTTTATATATTTATTTTATTCATATACATATATATTTTTTAGCGCTGCACATGTTTTATATTGTCTGATTAAGGGTTTTTTTGGTTACCTTCGTGCATAGCGGCTTTTACTATTTCCTTGAGCGCTCACATATCTTGTACATTTTATGCCAGTAAATGTGTCTGCTGCATTCTGCTTTTTAGTCAGCAGATGGCATAGGCATGCATTTAGGTAGAATAGATGAGTGAAGTGAAAAACCTAGCAGAACTGAAAGTGTTACAAAACCCATTACCCTGCATTCGCTATATCTGGTCTCAAACAGTACACAGAACATGGAAATGCAATTATTTTAGAAAATATAAACTGGTAAATACCTTTTCTCATCAGCAGTATATAGCAGTCTTTTGTGACTTTTATCAGTGTCCAGCTGAGCACTGCACTGGTTAAAGCTTGTAGGAGGAGTTTTCATTGTTCTCTCATTAAGAGGCTGCATGATCTCTGACCCTCTCTCTGAACAGTGCTGATTGTCCCTGTGCTGATCACTTGCACTCTCCCAAAAAAAAGAAACTCTAGCAGTACACACTAAACGAAGCATGTGTGCAGCTTGCCCCCTCCATGCTCTGTTCTGTCAGAAGATGAAATGGAAGAAGGGTAGGATTACAGAAAACATGATCAAACATCCTTTTTACACAATGCAGAGAATTAACCCCTTAAGTTCCATTGTGAGTAGAACAAGCATTCTTCATTGTATACACAGACTGATTTTACTTTTGTGGATTTAGTAACATCTTAACCTCTTGCCCTGCAGAGGATTTACCCCCCTGTCCTGTCCAGGCCATTTTCTGTGAAACAGCGCTGCAATACTTTAACTGAAAATTGAGCGGTCATGCAACGTTGTACATAAATTAAATTTATGTCATTTTTTTTCCCACAAATAGACCTTTCTTTCGGTGGTATTTGATCAACTCTGATTATTTTTTGGGGCTATAAACATGTACATCGTGTTCATGCCCCTTTCCCCGGGTTCCATATCAGTGTGGTAAATGCATTCCTTCAATTCTGCTCAGAAAACTGTACAGTGTAAAAGTTCTAGCCTTATCAGTCTAGCATTTTATTCTGATTATTAACAACTTTTGCATGGTAGGAATTTACTTTTAAACTCACACAATACCAGGTTGTATGAGCTTAGGCATAGATGATGCATTTTTCTTTCCTGCAACCACAGTCAGTTGATGGGGGAATCTCTTCTGCAGAGCCATTGCATTCTCTCAGTGAGGGAAGGGGGGGGGGGGCAGAGGAGCCATTTAGTGCACAGTTAGTGCACACACAGTGCTATGTATAGTGCATATCAAACACAGGCAGCTCTGTCTCACTACCTCCACTGCCGACAGGATCTAAAAATAGATTTAACAGCCGAATACAGCATCTGTACAAAGATCTAACAGTTGAGCCTAGGATTGAAAGGAAGAAAATATAATTTTTTACGTGTCTGCAAAAGGCTAAGAGATGCAGAAAAGCTGTCAAAAATGGTCTCAAAAGTCCCTAAATGAATGGATGCAGCAATGCTTAAAATGCAAGAAAGTAAAAAAAAAAAAAGGGGTTAAAAGGCCATGTCCAGTTTTTGAAGCCTTATTTCTGGTTTCAGGAATTGTCAGTTTCCTTGCCAATGTGTTAGATTTTTGGAGTCGACGTGTATTTAATTCCCCTGGTCATTCTTTGGTAAAATGAAGCAAAAAAAATGGAAAAACAAAAACACAAAAGAACCTGGGGGTTTTGCCCCTTTGAATTTTTGCACTTCTGAAAAAATACTTAGAGATGGTTGAAAGGTGTTAAAAGGAACTCAAAAGTCTCTAAAATAGATCCAACAATGCTTGAAATTCAAAAAAGGGATGGAAAATTTGGTTTTAAGTCCACATCCGGTTATGGAAGTCTCACTTCCACAGGAAATGACAGTTTGCCAACCAATTTCTTGGCTTTTTAAGACTGGATTCAACAAATCCCTTCGATTATTCCATGGAAAAAAACTAAAAAATCAGGTGTAGTGTTCCTTTAAATAGTTGAGCCCAGGATTTAAAAATAGACTGAAAAGTTGCTCAGGATCTAAAAATAGATCAAACAGTTGAGCCCAGGATCCATAAGTAGGTTGAACAGTTGTGCCCAGGATCTAAAAAATAGATCGAACAGCTGAGCCCAGGAACTAAAAATAGATCAAAAGTTGAACTCAGGATCTATAACAGATGTGCCCAGGATCTAAAAACAGAGAAAAAAGTTGTCCAGGATCTAAAATCTATTACCCGGTAAGCCCATGACCTAAAAATAGATTGAAGAGTTTAGCACAGTATCTAAAAATAGATCGAAAAGTTGTGCAAGATCTAAAAATAGATCAAACAGTTGAGCCCGGGATATAAAAATAGATCAAACAATTAAGCCCAGGATCCATAAATAGGTTGAACATTTGTGCCCAGGATATAAAAAAAGATCAAATAGTTAAGCCCAGGATGTAAAAATAGATTGAAATGTTGCCCAGGATGTTAAAATAGATCAAACAGTTGAGCCTAGGATCTATAAATAGATCGAACAGTTGAGCCCAGAATCTAAAAATAGATTACATTTTTGTGCTTATGCAAAAGGTTCAGGGATAAAAAGGTATGGATGCAAAAAAAGAAAAAAAAATTAAATAGGCCCTGTTCACTCAGGACATTCTGATCAGGCCAACTGTCCATTTTTCAGGTGGACCTGATCAGAAGCCCCATGCAACCCTATAGACGGGTGGCTATAAATAGGCTTGTGTCCGTTTTACTCCTACCTGCCCACTGAGCCTGTCCAGGTCTGGTAACAAGAAATGGAAATGGACAGTGGGCACAATTTACTAAGCGGTATCTTAACTCATCTAAGTATGTGGTAGGATACCTCATAGCATTTAAAAAAAAAAAAAAGTTTGAAGTCACAAAAAATGCTACTAAAATATGGCATGAGTTATTTTATCAAGTCTTGCAGTATTTTAGTAGTGAAAACCATGCATTAATGTTTCAGCTGTCAGTGGGGTTTCCCTCTGACAGCTGATTGTAAAATAAAGAATTGACGGCAATTCAAAAAATTATTAATAAAACAATGTGGGGTTCCCCCCCCCTCCGTCCATACTAAGCCCTTCAGGTCTGGTTTGGATGTTGAGGGGAACCCCCATGTCAACATTTTAAAAAAATGGCGTGGACCCCCCCAAAATCCATACCAGACCCTTATCTGACAATTCAGCCTGGAAGGTCAGGAAGGGGGGACGACAGACGAGCGAGCGCCCCCCCCTCCTGAACCATACCAGGCCACATGCCCTCAACATGGGGGGGGGGGTGCTTTGGAGTGTGGGGCTTATTAAAGCTTCTAGCTTCAGCTTGCTCAGTTAAGATTTGAAAGTAAAATCTAGAAGCTGATGGTTGCCATGAATAGCTACTCCAGATTCTGACTGCTCTCAAAGTGGAGCTTTATCTGGTGCCCTTTCCTTACTGCAGTGAGTGGACAGGGGGAGTGTGGGGCAACTGGCTATGTCTTTAGTTTCTTTTATTTACCCCCTCCCCCACTTTATCCTGCTCCAACAGGTGGCAAAGCCACAGCCTCAATTACCAGCCAGAACGACCTCTTGGTCCGTGCACCAGCGGGGGAGGGAGGGGGGGGTGGGACACATTAGGAGATTGAATCCAGACCGCTGCTGCAGTGTAGCTTAGGACACATTTCCAGTCTTCCTGATGATCTGGCTCCTGGGATTTGTTGAGCCCTGCCCATGTTTGTGTTAGTAGGAGGGTGTGATGGTTTATGTTTGGGAAGGAGGGATCATGGGGTGTCCTGTCTGGGAAGGCTGGAGAGTGGGGTTTGGGAAGGCCAGAGAGTGGGGTGACTCGTGTCTGGGAATGCCGGAGAGTGGGGTAACCCATGTCTGGGAAGGCCGGAGTGTAGGGTGACACGTGTCTGGGAAGGCTGGAGAGTGGGGTGACCCATGTTTGGGATGGCGGGAGGCCATAGTGACCCTTGTTTGGGATGGCGGGAGGCCGGAGTGGCTCATGTTTGGGATGGCGGGAGGCTGGAGTGACCCTTGTTTTGCAAGGCCGGACGGCGGGGTGACCCATGTTTGGCAAGGCCAGGAAGGCGGGTTGACTCGTTTGGCAAGGCTGGACTGCAGGGTGACCCATGTTTGGGATAGTGGGAGGCCAGAGTGACCCTTGTTTGGGATGGCGGGAGGCCGGAATGGCTTATGTTTGGGATGGCGGGAGGCTGGAGTGACCCTTGTTTTGCAAGGCCGGACGGCGGGGTGACCCATGTTTGGCAAGGCCAGGAAGGCGGGGTGACTCGTTTGGCAAGGCCGGACTGCGGGGTGACCCATTTGTGGCAAGGCCAGAAGGCGGAGTGACCCATGTGTGGCAAGATCGGAGGTTAGGGTGACCGATGTCAGACAGCAGAAGGGTGGTGTGACAGAACGCCTGTCACTCCGATTGGGTGATTCTGTCAGTGAACTGCTTCCTCGGCGCTGGGACACAGAAGCAAGGTAATATGGCTGGGCATTGCACCCAAGACTAGACAAGACTAGCTTGATGCAAACTGGAATTACTTTATTAAATGAGCACAGGTTTTTATATGCTTCAGAAATAGGGGCAGTCCCCACAATAAAAAAAAAAAAATTACACATTGAGGTAAACCTCCCACACTGATTAGGTAAGAGGTTGATCACATTATCCTAAACAGTGTAAACATTACAGTTAACAGTGATCGAATTAACAGTAAGCCAATCAACAGCCAAGCATCTAAACAATGCTTTGATTAATCAGGGAGCCCATCACAGACAGACAGCAAACCCATCCTTGAATACAGAAAGTACATTACACATGCTGTCTTTCAGGTGTTTGCTTTCACTTTTATAATATGTCCATCATAAGACAAAACTCATACACTATTACAACAGTCTGAAAAGTGGAAATAACCACTTGCCCTCCTAAGGATTTACACCCCTTCTTGACCAGGCCATTTTTTGCATTACGGCGCTGCGTTACTTTAGCTGACGCTTCACCCAAATGAAATGTACGTCCTCTTTTCCCACAAATTGAGCTTTTTTTCTGTGTTTTTTTAATTTTTTGTGCTATAAAAAAAAAGAATTTTGAGAAAAAAAACTATTTTTTATTTTTTGCTATGAAGCATGTCCAGTTAAAAAAAAAAATTTAAAAAAATCTAATTTAGTCATACATTTAGGCCAAAATGTAGTCTGCTATGTCTTTGCTAACAAAACAAAATCCAAATATGTGTAAATTAATTGGTTTACATAGTTATAGTAATTTTTCATTTTTTAAAATTTTTACTAATAATGCCGGCAATCAGTGGCTTACTGTGAGACTGCAGCAGGCATTCTGACACTGGGGGGAGTTGACTTGGTGTCACTGACATCCCCAGTGACACCAATACAGTGATCAGTGCTAAAAAAAAAAAAACAGACACCACTAATGGCACTGGGCAGGTAAGGGTTCACATGAGGGGCGACCAAAGTGTTAACTGTGAGCGTTTTACTATGGGGCTGTGTGTTTGTGCTTCACTGTAAGCACACTACTTTGTATGACTGTGCTATGCACAGCAATGCAAAGCAGTGTGCACAAGCTGACAGGGAGAACTGTTTTGTTTACAAACCGTTCCCCTCCCCGTCAAAGAACCTCGGCAATCATCGGACACTGGCGAGTAATTACTGGCCGGGACCTGGTGATTGATGGCTGCGAATGGCGGCGTTGGTAGAGCGCGTGTGCCCTCTACCTGTAAATGCAAAATCACATATATATGCGTGATTTTGGCACCCTGTAGCAGTATTTCTACTATAGGGCAGACTGGAAGCAGTTAATTTATGTTCATAGATTTGAGGGAGATGGTTGATAAATATTTCTATCCCAAATAGAGGAGCTTCTCCAACCCAGTCCATATGAGGGCGAACATATTACACCTTTCCATGCACTCCAAAAGGAAAGATTTGTTGTCTTTATGCAGAGAATTAATCCAAGTCTCGCTCTCAGTGTTCATCACGTTATTATCCAACATCACAGACTGATCTGCTCTCTCCATGTTATTGGGAGGCTGAACCAAGCTCTTTTCCATGCTCTGACCAGATGAAGCAGACAAAATCCCCAGTCACCTCCATGGGCCATAATCAGTGAGTAGGTGGCTAGCCCCTAGTCCCCTCCAAAAGCCACTGTCCAGGTTGGGTCTGTCACATGCACGCTGTGACTATAGAACTCCTTCAACCATAGAGCAGGTATCAGAGTGACATAGGCCATATTGGGCGCACTTATCAGGGGATACTGATCAATAAGGTGGTCAAATAGGACGCATGAGAGCCCCTACAGACAAGCATAATCTCATCTCTATAGGCTCTCTTTATAATAAGTCGGCCATACATGGCCCGAAATTCACTCAGTCCTTGCTGAAATGGTTACATTTCAACTCATCTACGGGTACGCTGGTTATCCAACAAGCAACCTGTTAGAATACACTGATCAGCACTGCCAGCTATAGCTTTGGTGCTGGTCATACAGCCATTTTTCAACAGTGGGGAACTTTCCCCATCGTCAGAATACAATTCTTCAGTGGAAATTATTCTCCCATTCACTCTGTGTGTCGGTGGGGGAAATCGAGCCGATGGCTGAAGGAGAAAAAAAAATGGATTATGTATAAGCTGCTTTATTCAGATTGAATTTTGATACCATTTAATCCAAGTGGAAGCTAACAGCCCACCATGATCCAAGTTAAAAACACAAAAAAGACTGGAAGACGTTACTTAGGTTTAAAAGTCAGGTCAACATTTACTTTTTAGCTATGTACATTAATTCCATATGAAAAAAAAAATGGTAGAGACAGTCTTGGAAGTGATCAAAGAGGAGCTTCAGCTTGATGCACATCAGAACGAAATTGCGAAGGAAATTAGAATTGCTGAATGGGACGTCTTTGGGTTGACTGCAGTTCACCAACACTGCTAGTCCAGTTGGGCACTATTGCACCCCCACTGACACCAATGATGGGGCACTATTCCTCCCCCACTGACACCAATGATGGGGCACTATTTATCCCACTGACAACAATGATGGGCAAAATATATGCACTCAGTATCCACTTTTAATGTACAGAAAAGAAGAGGTGGGGCTCTAATAGGAAGAGGTGGAGCCTAAAGAGGAAGGGGTGGAGTTTACAGATGAAGGGGTGGAACTTAAACAGGAAGAGGTTTTAGTCTTGCCTAGGGCAGCACAAAACCAAAATATACCACCTGCTGCCCGCTAACAATACATTTACTGCTAGCAGGCGGCACAGCCAGGTATGGCACAGTATTAGTATGTCCTGGTTTTCTGGTGCGCGGGCCCGCCGCTGATCTGTGCTGTGATAGTAACCTGCTGACAAACTTGTGTTGTGTCCAATCAATGATTTTAGCAGTATGCTGTCTAATCGGCTGTGGCCAATCACAGGCGGGAGTTCTTTGTCTAAAAACATACAGAACACAGCAGCGATCTTGCCAATTCTTCTCCCTGAAATCAGATCTGAGTTCAGGGAAAAAAGACAGCTAGATCCTGTGAGTAAAGCACACATTACACTTGTTGGGCATACAGTTAACTCCTTAACACAACCTAGTACAGTGAACAGTGTACAATATCACTGTAATACTGTCACTAGAAATGTTAGTGTCAGATTGCCCTCAACACTATCAGTCACACTAGAAGTTTCTGATCCCCGCCATTATTAGTATAGTATCTACAGCTGCATAAAATCCAGTATATACACCATTGTTTGTAGATGCTATAACATTTATGTAAATCAATCAATATACACTAACTTTGTTGTTTTTTTGTTTTGTTTTTTAACCAAAGATGTAGCAGAATACACTTTGGGCTAAATTTATGAAGTAATTTGGATTGGTTTTATAAACCGTAAGTAGAAAATATCTTGTTTTTTCAAGATTTTGGGATTTATATAATAAAAATGTAAAACAGTGTTAATCAAATACCAAAAAATGATATAAATTTCATTTGCGTACAGTGTTGCATGACCAGGCAATTGCCAGGTAATTAACAGTGCTGAATAGTAAAAAAAAATACCCTGGTCACAAAAAGGGTAAAACCTTGCAGAGGTCACATGTGTAAAACATCTAAAAAGGTAAGAAAAAAAAAAAAGGCAAATAAAACTCTCAGAAACCTGGAGAGAGAAAAAGGGATCACAAGTAAAAGTTCAAAAAGGGACTATTTGACTTCGTAAGCAGAATATTAGGGTAGCAATACGGCGTTGTTGGAAGACTGATGGAAGCAACCATTGTCCAACTCTCAAGGTTGAATGCCAGTTTTAAAAGCAGAAGTCACCACTGTGTGCAGCCCTAGATCAGCTTTCATTGGAGGCTTCTGTGACCAAAATTTGGTCTTTGACATGCTCCATATTAAAACAGCAATTCTTTTCAGAAGCAAAAAACCACCACCTTCTAAGGCAGCAGTTGAGGAAAATCATGAGAGATCAGAAAATTGCTCTTTACAGGTTTTGGCTATTGACCTGACTATACACTGTTATCAAACATCTTAGAGCTCCTGGACTTTTATTAATCTATGAAGGACAGTGAAAGTGTAGAGGGTTAATTACACCCAATGCTAGATGAAAACGAACAAGAGTACCAAGCGAATATCGGTTCAATCCTTCCAAGTCTATGCACACTCTTCTTCCAGCCATAGGAGGTCCCATGGATGAACTTCAGAAACCTATAAAAGAGCAGAATGGAAGAAAAGACTGCATTGACCAGAATATTGATGCCAGCAGACCCCCCCCCCCCCCCCCACACACACACACACACACACCTTTTTGCGAGCATTGTCTATGTCAAATGGTCATCTTTGATACAGAAGTACGGAAAAAGCATGTACCCTTCAATTATATCCTACTGTGCTCCTAGATTTCTGTAAAATCTAAAAAATACCGACGTTACATAAAATAACTAATTATAATCCTTACCAATTTTCCTAACTCCAACAGCAATGTCTTGCCGGAGCCCAACCCTGCCGATCATTCCAGTCATCTGCAACAACATATAGGCAACATTCAAAAACAAGTAGGATGACGGGGATTTAAGACCCAATTATTTAATTAACAACGTACATTAGCATATAAGCAAAACTGTAATGTTGACAAATCAGGCATTTTTAAAATGCAAAATGCTTTCCTGGCTTATAAAACAATATGAAGCATTCAGCAGTAAAATTTACATAATTTTAATATTAATAATTTAAATTACATTTCAAATTATGTTTATTAACGTTTTTAAGTTAATTTTCTTTATGTAACAGTAAGACCCACAAGTTCTAACACTGTGGCTCCTGACAAATTACTATGGCTTCTTATATCTGATGTAGTTCAGATGACTGGAGACTTTGTTTATATACAGTCAGGGGTGTTTTATGAAATCAGTGGGTCAGTGTGCAGGATAATAAGTTGGGCCCTAGAGAGGCAGCATGCCACTCTGAAAAGTGGGCATTGTTTAAATTGTGTTAAATATTCCAAAGAGAAGAGGGGGTCTGAGGAGGAGAGGGGGGTCTGAGGAGGAGGTGGTGTCTGAGGAGATGGACTTCATCAATGGGATTTTGTAGACCAGGAAAAAATTAACATAACCCCTAATAGGGAAACTGAACACACTAAAAATCTAACATAGGTTCTAACCCTTCCCTGCTCTATCCATAGCAAAATAAAAAATTTGGCTGGAGTTGGGCTGTAAATCAGTCCTTTTACATTTTTTTTCCTATTAAGTCTCATCATTTGTGTTAGTGACTATAAAATGGTCTCTCTCTGTTGATTCTCTTCTTTCAAGTGCCTAAACTTGGTAAATGAGCAGAAGAAAGAGAATGATGACATTTTCCTGATGTTCACCTTGATTTCACTGGTCGTTCTTCAAAGAACACATTGCCCCGTTGCACACTTTCCAATGCTAATATATATCTGTGGGTTTTAATCTCAGTCTTTAAAGGTTGTGTTTAATTCAGACCACATCACCATGAAGCATGATCAAATCCTACTTTATTGCAATCGATAAATGAATTTCTTTTATGCTAATGAACCTGAAGCTAATAAAAAAATACAAGGTCACTTTTGCTGTGTAATTGTATTCAATATCATATTGAATAATTAAACAGATTGCTGGAACTCTGCAGAGCTCAGCAAGAAATGGCCATGCATGGTTCAGTACAGGAGAAATGAAAGTGCTTCTAACCATAGCAGTGAAATAGGGATTTTTCATAGCACAAACTCTCACAACACGCTCTAGAAGTCCTTTTCATTAGCTAATCTTATTCTCTTGTGTTTCGATCTAAAGCCTCTGTTCAATTACATTGAAATCTCTTTGAGCTAGCATTAAAGCTGTATTGTACTTCTGGTTCTGGTGCCGCATGGAGTGGAGGTGACCTGCACACCTCCCACTAAGTTCTGCTAAATAGTACTCCTCACAAGAGTGACCCGGCACACATACTGCTAGCCTCCCAACAGTACAGACAGTCCTCTGGATCGCTTCAGAGCCTGAGCCAGAGCCCGCTCTCACTCTTTCCAGTGAAGGCTCCAGGACACAACAGCCAACAGACACCAAAATGGCTGCTGCACTGCACGAGAAGACAAAGAGCCCAGAGCTGCATTCTCTCCATCCCTCCCTACAAAAATAGCTTTGGGAAATACCAAAATATGTGTTGCTGAAAGAGCCCACAGGGTGGGGATACAACAGGAAGGACGCATATCTCCTAGACAGGTTATAGTTCATTTTCTAAACTATGCTGATAAAACGGCAATCCTCCAAAATTACAGGAAAAGTAAGTCGCTATCATTAGATCGACATACATTGCTGCTCTTCTCTGATCTCAGTAGAAGTCATGCATCAGTGTAAAGCATTCTCTCTGATCTGCACCACACTATTCCAAAAGCATATAAAATTCACTTAAGCCTATCCAGCAATCCTTTATTTACAATCATCTTCAGCAGAGAACCTTCCTTTTAAATCACTATCTGAAGCTGAGGACTTTATTGAATCTATGGTAACCACTCCTCAAAGTTCTTCTAACATTCAGGAGAACAGTGGAAGCTCTCTTAAAACATTTAAGAGTCAGTCTCTAGTGATGGGCCAAACACCCCCCTTTTTCTGTTCGCGGTCGAACATTCAAACTTAATGAATGTTCAGCTGCGAAACTTCAAACTTAATGCAAGTCTGTGGGACTCAAATTTGTAAAATCAAAAGTGCCCATTTTGAGGGCTTATTTGCAAGTTATTGGCCAAAAAGGGGGTATGGTGACTCAGGTACTGCCCTGAGGGACATGAATCAGTGAAACAAAAAATTTAAAAAGTACCGTTTTTACAAGGGACAGTAATTTGTATATGCTTAAAGTAAAAAAAAAAAAAAGAGAAAAATTCCTTTAAATATGCCAGTGGGGTCCCCTTAAACTACCTGCACATCTGTACAATGTATAGAACCTGCTGCAGCAGGACTGACATTTAAAAAAAAAAAAGAACAGCGTGGGGTCCCCCCTAATCCAGACCCTTTAGGTCAAGTAGGAAGATTACAAGGGACCCCATCTAAAAAAATGTTTTTAAAAAGTGTGTGGGATTCCCCCTAAATTCCTACCAGACCCTTTATCTGAGCATCCCCCTCCTCCCTGCGGCTTATCAGGCCACGTGCCCTTGGCATTGAGATGGTGTCCCCATGCTGATGTGGACAAGGGCCTCTACCCCTACCCATTCACTAAAGGGTTAAATGTAGTAAAAAAAAAAAGAAAAGTATTTTGAAAAAATAATTTATTGAACAAAAAACAAACGTTTTTGACAAAAAAATGGTTCCATCATTGTAATCCATCGTCAATCATGGTGTCCAGCATTGTCATGCATCCGCTGCCTCACCGAAACAAAAATAAAGACCACGCCAGTTGACCTGTCTGCACCTGCAGAGCACTTGCCGCAATCTGACAAGTCTGACAGTTGACAGATGTAAACAATTGGGCGGAGCTAGCAGTGACTTCTAGAGCGTGTTGTGAGAGTTTGTGCTAGATCCGCCCAATTGTGCTGTGATTGGCCAAAGCATTGCATCAGACCTGTGGTCAGGTGTATTGCTTTGGCCAATCACAATACACTGTGAGAGCACAGTGCATTGCGGGGCACCCACCTTACCGTTCCTGTGTCTGCCAAACACATGAACGGCCAATGTTCAAGTCGAGCTTACGTTCGACTAAGACATCAAGGCCATCACTATCAATCGCCAGAAGAGCAGTATAGCCCAAGAAAAAACCCTCTACATATTTTCGCTCTGCAGGCCAAACAGGGCAGGGTAAACTTCATTGAGTAAAGCCTTTTCTATGGACTGTTAATTAGCCCTATAAAGCTCTACATTTTTTGTTTCTGACATATTCCTTAGACTGAGAGATCACTCATGTCATATTTCAGTATGTAGCAGAAATAATATGATTATATGCTTTGATCTTATTCACATAAATGCTTTCATGACATGCTATATCAATCCAGGGATGCAAATTTGTGCAAGTAGTTCTTTATATGTTAGTCATAGTTTTAAGACATATGTTGAAAGTCATATATTATATATTTAAGTTCCTGATTACTAATTCAGGATTCGTTTTGTAGCTAAGAGCTCAGGGGGATGTTAAGATCTGGAAAGATGGTATATTTCAGAAAAAAGTGAAGCACCTATAGGTCTATGGCATAATTTTATTTACTGTTCAGTTTAAAGGTTTTGGTTTTGGGTATGTTAAAATAATCTCTGTTTTGTTTAGCCTAGGGGAAAAAAGGAAATCTAAAATAAATACTCATTTCAAGGATGAAATATAAATTATTCAGTCAATAAGGACTCAAAAAAAAAACTCCATAAAGCTGGAGTAGCCATCCTTTTACATAAAATTATTCCTTATAAACTTAACACGGTAGATGTTGATGATACAGGTCGTAAAATAACAATCCATTTATCAATGGCCTCTCACTATATAGCAATATCTAACAAAAAGTATATGTCATTAACTCACCAGGTAAATCATTTTTTCAAGAATTAACAGAATGGGTGTTGAGAGTTCCTGAGAATTTACAAATTGTAGGCAGGGACTTTAATTCAGTTATGGACCTGGTGGAAGAGAGATCTACATCAAGAGTGCTGCTGCTAGAGTCCCTGACACTACCATAAATACCTCTACAATTTTGACTAATACTACTTCTTTGCTTAATTAATCAGATGTATGGCGTTTAACCTATCCTTCAGAGAGAGAATTCACATACCATTACCATCCACACAATAATAGATTATCTATTCTGATCCCCAACAACATTACCTTTGATTAAAAATGCTGAAATGTATGATTTGGTCATATCAGATCATAGTCCGATCTCTATGAACATTGGAAACATCACATCACCAAGGTAATGTCAAAATCTGGAGATTTCCTTCATACCTAATGATTAATGAGGATTTCTGTAATCATATTTAAACTGCTTGGAATTAATACGAACTGTCAAACCCAGGACATATATTAAACCCTAATTTATTTTGGGAAGCAGAAAAAGCTTTTATTAGGTGAAAAATTATAGCCTTTGTTTCTCAATAAAAAAAAAATATATGGAACAATATCGCCTTTCAAGTAATAATCTGCACCAAGCGCAGGCAGATCTAACTATTCAATATACCCCAGACAATAAAAGGAAATGGTGTGAGGCTAAAAGACATTTCAATATGTGGGTCGAACAGCAAGTCATCTTTTACTACTTTATATTTCCATAAATATGGGAAAAAATCTGGCAGAGTGTTAGCTAAGCTTTGTAAGGGAATTTATCAGCCAACGCATCATTCTATAGGTACCCTTACTACATCCCCTAAAGAAATGTATAAAATAGTAACCACTTATTCTAGCAATCTATATTCTAAAGATTCATTTGACAAAGCTGCTGTTATATCTTTTTTAGGGAAATTACAACTCCCTAAATTGTCTAGTGAACAAATAGAATTGCTAAATACACCTATAACTCCTGAGGAATTTACAGCAACTATAAAAAACTTACTTACCCGGCTTGCCATTGACCTGCTCTTGGATTCTGTTTATGCTTCTGCTCATTGTTTTCTGATCCTGGCTTCCCCCTGACCTCGTCCCTGTCTAATGTTCCAGTACCTCATTGCCTGCTTTTTGCTGACCCTGGCTATTATTCTGACTACGCTTCCGGCTCCAGTTCGGCTCTACAGTCCTGCCGAGTGCTTGCCCTCGCTATCTATTTTATCAGTTCTGGTTGTCACGGTGTGTTCCGGCCTCACGCTTATTTGAAGTTCTGGAAAGCCATGCACCCAGGTCTTGCAGTTCCAGTGGAGTACTTCCTTAATCTCAGCTGGTCATTCCTGCATCTTCTCTGTACCTGACCAAATGCCCTGCTCAGTTTACCGAGTTGACACCTCCAGCCACAAGTTCTGCCATCAACATTTGTAGGCACTCGTGTTTCTCCTGTCCCTCAACACCATCTGTTCCACCTTCAGAGGGGCCAGGGCTGGGGATACAAGAGAGGCTGACCTTGTCAATTCAGACTTCTATTAGGTATGTGACAGACACACTAACAAAGGTATATAAAGCAATCTGGGATTGAGGTCCATATTTACTCACCGGGTACCAAGTTTATATTAGATTATTATCGAAGAAAGGGAAAGAGCCAACAGACCCAGCCTCATATACAGGTGCATCGCAATAAACTAGAGTATCATCAAAAAGTTAATTTATTTTAGTAATTCTATTCAAAAAGTGAAACTCATATAATATGTAGATTCATTACACACAGTGATATATTTCAAGCATTTCTTTTAATTTTGATGATTATGGCTTACAGCTGATGAAAACTCAAAAATCAGAAAATTAGAATATTGTGAAAAAGCTCAGTATTGTAGACTCATAGTGTTACACTCTAATCACCTAATTAGCTCAAAACACCTGTAAGGGTTTCCTGAGCCTTTACATGGTTTTTCAGTCTGGTTCAGTTTACACAATCATGGGGAAGACTGCTGATTTGACAGTTGTCCAGAAGACAGTCATTGGCACCCTCCACAAGGAGGGTAAGTCACAAAAGGCCATTGCTAAATAAGCTGGCTGTTCACAGAGTGCTGTATCCAAGCATATTAATGAAATGTTAAGTGGAAGGAAAAAGTGTGGTTGAAAAAGGTGCAAAGGCCATTGTGAAGCAAAGGCCATTCAATAATTTGGGGGAGATTCACAAGGATTAGACTACGGCTTGTGTCAATGATGCAAGAGCCACCACACATATACATATCAAGGACATGGGCTACAATTGTCGCATTCCTTGTGTCAAGCCACTATTGAACCAGAGACAACGTTAGATGTGTCTTACCTGGGCTAAGGAGAGAAAGGAGTGGACTGTTGCTCAGTGGTCCAAAGTCCTCTTTTTGGACAAAAGTAAATTTTGCATTTCATTTGGAAATCAAGGTCCCAGTCTGGAGGAAGAGTGAAGAGGAACAGAATCCGAGTTGCCTGAGGTCCAGTGTAAAGTTTCCACAGTCAGTGATGATTTGGAGAGCCATGTCATCTGCTGGTGTTGTTCCACTGTGTTTTATCAAATCCAAAGTCAGGGCAGCCCTCTACCAGGAAATTCTAGAGCACTTCATGTTTCCCTCTGCTGACCAGCTTTATGGAGATGCTGATATCATTTTCCAGCAGGACTTGGCACCTACCCTCACTGCCAAAAGTACCAATACCTGGTTTAATGATCATGGTATCACAGTGCTTGATTGGCCAGAAAACTCGCCTGACCTAAGCCCCATAGAGAATCTGTGGGGTATTGTCAAGAGGAAGATGAGAGACACGAGACCCAACAATGCAGATGAGCTGAAGGCTGCTATCAAAGCAACCTGTGCTTCCGTAACCCCTCAGCAGTGCACAGGCTGATCGCCTCCATACCACACCGCATTGATGCAGTAATTGATGCAAAAGGAGCCCCGACCAAGTATTGAGTGCATACTATACTGTACATTGACATACTTTTGTGTAAGCCAGCATTTCTGTATGAAAAATCTTTTTTTATTGGTATTATGTAATATTCTACCTTTCTGAGATACTGAATTTTCGGTTTTCACTAGATGTAAGCCATAATCATCAAAATTAAAAGAAAATGCTTGAATTACATCACTGTGTGTAATGAATCTATAGAATATATGAGTTTCACTTTTTGAATTGAATTACTAAAATAAATTAACTTTTTGATTTATATTCTAATTTATTGAGACCTGTAGGCCTATATCCTTAATAAACGTAGATGCTATAATCATATCCAAAATTATAGCCTCACATTTAGCTGTAATATTACCATCCATTATACATTCAGCACAAGCAGGATTTGTTAGAGGAAGATCTGCTACTCTAAATATCAGAAAGGTAATAATGGCTGTAGAGTATGATTATTATTATACAGGATTTATATATCGCCGACGGTTTGCTCAGCGCTTTACATTATGGTGGGAGACAATACAGTTCAATACAAGAGGGATTTGAGGGCCCTGCTCCTTGGAGCTTACAATCTAGGAGGGAGGGGTGAATGGTACAGTAGGTAGTCACTGTAGGGGATGGAGTGGTTGGAAGAGTAGAGGATTCCAGAATTAGCAGAGGGCGGGATAGGCTTCCTTGAAGAGAAATGTTTTCAGTGATCACCTAAAGGCAAGTAGAGTAGGTGATAGTCTGATAGATTGGGGTAGGGAGTTCCAGAGGATGGGTGACGCCCTGGAGAAGTCTTGGAGACGAGCATGGGAGGAGGAGATAAGGGAGCTAGAGAGTAAGAGGTCTTACAAGGAGCGGAGCGTACGGTTTGGGTGATATTTAGAGATAAGATCGGTTATGTAAATTGGGGCAGTGTTGTGGATGGCTTTATATGTCATTGAGTTTTGAATTTTATCCGTTGGGCAACTGGGAGCCAGTGGAGGGATTGGCAGAGAGGGGTGGCGGATACAGAACAGTTAGTGAGGTGGATGAGTCTGGCAGCAGCGTTCTTGATAGACTGAAGGGGGATAGCCTGCAATGAGGTAGGCCAATGAGGAGGGAGTTACAGTAGTAGACAAGGGAGTGAATAAGTTGCTTCGTGGTTTCCGGGGTTAGGAACGGTCGCATCTTGGAGATGTTGCAGAGGTGAAGTCTACATGATTTTGTCAGCGATTGGATCTGGGGCTGGAAGGACAGATGGGAGTCTAGGATTACACCTAGTACCCTGGCGTGAGCGGATGGACTGAGGATGGTGTTAGCGATATTTATGGTAAAGTCAGTGGGGGTGGCTTGGGCAGGGGAGAATACAAGGAGCTCAGTTTTGGAAAGGTTGAGTTTGAGGAAGTGGAGTGACATCCAAGTCGATATGTTGCTTAGTAGGCTAGCAATGCGGGTGGAAACTGAAGGGGTGAGGTGAGGGGTAGACAGATAGATTTGCGTGTCATCAGCATAGAGATGGTAATTGAAGCCGTGGGAGTTTATCAAGTGACCAAGGGAGGAGGTGTAGATGGAGAAGAGAAGGAGTCCAAGGACAGAACCTTGGGGGACCCATACAGAGAGAGGGAGTGAGGAGGAGGTGGCAGCGTTATAGGTAACACTGAAGAAGCGCTGCGATAGATAGGAGAACCAGGAGAGAGCGGAGTCGCTGAGGCCAAAAGAGTGTAGTTTTTTGAGGAGGAGGGGATGGTCAACCGTGTCAAAAGCCACAGAGAGGTCGAGTAGTAGGAGTATTGAGTAGTGGCCGTTGGTTTTTGCAGTTAGTAGGCCATTAGAGAGCTTTAATAGGGCAGTTTCGGTGGAGTGTAGGGGGCGAAAGCCAGACTGTAAGGGGTTGAGAAGGTTGTTGACAGTGAGGTGGGAGCTCAGACAATTGTAGACTAAGCATTCTAGGAGTTTAGAGGTAAATGGCAGCAGGGAGATGGGTCTAAGGTTGTTCAGGTTGTTGGGGTCTAGGGAGGGTTTTTTAAGTATGGGAGTGATGGGGAATGCACCTGTAGAGAGGGAGAGATTAAAGATCTGAGTGAGGGAGCATAGGATGGAAGAGGAGGGTGACCAAAGGAGTTGTGAGGGGACAGGGGGCAGGTGGTGAGAATGTGGGCTTCAGTAGAGTATGATGTATCTCATCCAGACATAGATGCTGCTATAGTAACATTAGATGCCAAAAAGGCCTTTGATAATATCAATTTACAATGGTTATTTATGGTATTACAAAAATTTGGTTTCCTAGGGCCTATCTTTCATTTCATATACAGTTGTGTTCAAAATAATAGCAGTGTGTTGAAAAAAGTGAATAAAGCTCAAAATCCTTCTAATAGCTTTTATTTCCATACACACAAATGCATTGGGAACACTACACATTCTATTCCAAATCAAAACATGAAGAAAAATATATCAAATTTGTGTTGTTCCTCTAAAAAAAATTGAAGAAAAGTGAATATTAGACTGTTCAAAATAATAGCAGTGTTTGTATTCTTCTTTACAAACTCAAACATTCACTATATAAACTGAAAAATATTTGAAGATTTTGCTTTCCTTTGAATCACTTAATTAATATTTAGTTGTATAAGCACTGTTTTTGAGAACTGCTGTACATCTGTGTTGCATGGAGTCAACCAACTTCTGGGACCTGTGAACAGGTATTCCAGCCCAGGATGATTGGACTACATTCCACAGTTCTTCTCTATTTCTTGGTTTTGCCTCAGAAACTGCATTTTTGATGTCACCCCACAAGTTTTCTATTGGATTAAGATCCGGGGATTGGGCTGGCCACTCCATAACGTCAATCTTGTTGGTCTGGAACCAAGATGTTGCACGTTTACTGGTGTGTTTGGGGTTGTTGTCTTGTTGGAACACCCATTTCAAGCGTATTTCCTCTTCAGCATAAGGTAGCATGACCTCTTCAAGTATTCTGATGTATTCAAACTGATCCATGATCCCTGGTATGCGATAAATAGGCCTAACACCGTAGTATGAGAAACATCCCCATATCATAATGCTTGCGCAATCATGCTTCACTGTCTTCACAGTGTACTGTGGCTTGAATTCAGTGTTTGGGGGTCGTCTGACAAACTGTCTCCGGCCACTAGACCCAAAAAGAACAATCTTACTTTCATCAGTCCACAAAATGTTGCGCCATTTCTCTTTAGGCCAGTCAATGTGCTCTTTGGCAAATTGTAACCTCTTCAGCACATGTCTTTTTTTCAACAGTAGGACTTTGCGGGGGCTTCTTGCAGATAGCTTAGCTTCACATAGGCGTCTTCTAATTGTAACAGTACTCACAGGTAACTTTAGACCTTCTTTGATCTTCCTGGAGCTGATTGTTGGCTGAGTCCTTGCCATTTTGGCTATTCTTCTGTCCATTCGAATGGTAGTGTTTCGCTTTCTTCCACGTCTTTCAGGTTTTGGTTGCCATTTTAAAGCATTTGCGATCATTTTAGCTGAGCAGCCTATCATTTTCTGCACTTCTTTATATGTTTTCCCCTCTCCAATCAACTTTTTTATCAAGGTACGCTGTTCTTCTGAACAATGTCTGGAACGACCCATTTTCCTCAGAATTTCAGAGAGAAATGCACTGTAACCAGCATGTACAACATTTGAACTTTTCCAAGAGTTTCATCTCCCTCCCACCCAGTATAGCCTTATAAAAGGCTAGTAAACTATCTTAAAAGATATTTTAATCCTAAGAAAAATCCTTTTCAAATACCACTGATTGACCGAGCAATAGAGAGATCCTTGTAGTCAATATCTGATTGATATACACCCCTTAACTTTCAGTTTTCACATCGACAAAGGATTGCACTCCTTAAAAGCTGGCATAAAGACTTTCCAGATGTAGAACTATCCGAAAAAAATTTGGAGGGGTACCTTACAACTCTTCTTCCAATCATCAGCAAAAAATAGAGAGAAACACAATTTAAATTAATCCACAAGACATTTCTTCTATTTCTGATAAACAAAAGTGATCCACCTATCTCTATTTGTTCTTGATGTGGTCTATTTTTTCCAACACAACTACATCAGTTCTGGGAGTGTCTGGAATTATCAATCTTCTGGGACCAAATATCAAGTTATATCTTTGGAATTACATCTGTTGATATTCCCAAAAACACGATGACTTGCTTATTTGGATACATTGAGGAAGTTGAATTATCCAAAATATCTAGCAATATCACCATCCCCAAGTGGGCCTTGCTTTGCCTTTTGGCTGCTCGTAAAGCAATACTTAAATCATGGATGTCATCTATTCCTCCATCGATAACAATTATCAAAAATGATCTGAAGGCCCTAGTGTATATTGAAAGGCTGACCACGATAGTTCAATGCTCTAAAATTCAGAAATCACACAACTTATGACACCATTTCAATGCACAGACTGGTACCACAAAGCAATCCTCACTAACTCTTTGTGCAGATTAAAACTTTATTAAATAATCTCTCCCCTGAATATAGAAACAACCTTACTCAAAAGGTGACAACTACAGAACTGAAATAAAGTGACTTTATACGTACTTCTTCTCCTCTCCTGGACTAACCATAATCATACTTATAAAAATATAGTTATTTTCTCTTGTGTTTTTTGGGGTTCGTTTTCTTTTCTTTCTCTCCTCTCATTCATTTAATTTGTTTAATGATATTTTTAATTTGTTATGCTTCACTAGCGAAACCTTAAGAGTATGGTGTTATATAAAATTATCATTCACCCATACTTTGAGTTTAAACACAGTAAGTATCACCAAAATTAGTCATTGCTTCTAAATCTGGGTTTGAACTCTAAGATGTTTAAAAAATGTTTCCCTTACAAAAATCTTATTAACAAATACATTATACAGATGCTCCTTTATAAAAAGTTATGCTATAGAAAACACTCTCTATTGAAATGTCAAAGAACTCGTTATTTTGATACCTATACCTTAACATTGCATATTTCAGTTTCTCTTATGTACTTCTACTGTATTTTTATTTTATGTCGGATAATACTGTATATACACACACACAGTATGAAAACATGTTTCGCCTTTCATTTCTAGTTTAAACAGGATGGGTTATTGTACAAAGTAAGGGTTCACGTGTACTTTAATACAGCTTTTTTTTTACTATATTTTTATTATTTCCCAAGAAAATTACAAAAATAATATACACTATATTGCCAAAAGTATTGGGACACCTGCCTTTCCATGCACATGAGAGTTTAGCAGTTTGCTTGTAGAAGCAACTAATGTTATCCTATATTGGGTAGTCTGGAGGTGTTTTTTAAGCTCCGCGTTTAGCGACAGGAAAAAAACAACCCTTCTGTTTTTGCTTTTGAGAGTGTTTTTCTGGTAGAAAAAAAACTCTAAATGCTCCTAAATGATCTTACTACCTATTTCTAGGGTTTCCACCTGATCCCTTCAAACCTGAACACATATTAATTACACAGGTTCTGTGGCTGATTAAGGTGGTAATTAAACTCATTTATTGCCTTATCTGCATTAAATTAGCCTCAGAACCTGTGTAATTAATATGTGTTCAGTTGTAAATGGATGAGGTGGCAATCCTACCTGCTTCACAAATTTATATCCTGGAAAGGCCTGTACATTCTTCTATTATGAAGAGCTCTATTACAGGCAGCACAATCTGTACTGCCATAGCTGTCCATCCAGATTCATTGAGGTGGCTGTGCAATGTGGCATGAGGATCATCCATTTGTTTCCCCTTTGTTTATTTCCCTTTGTCACTATGTAATCTGCCATGAATGCAGTTCATCTAATGATTTTGTCCACCTGAAAGACATGTGCTGCTATTTCTGTAACTGAATGTGACACCTGGGAGGTGGAAAAGAATGACTTTTCTTGAGCAAGCACACAGCCATAGGGTTGCCCCCATTCAACACAAAAGGCATTCTACACACCACCACTGTTGACTGTTTTTTAAAAGTCATCTGTCAGGAAACTGCTTAAAAAGAGGTCCTGCAGCATATATTAATCCTACATAGTACAACAAAGTCTTTACAGGCCTTGGGGTGCTAATTTACAGAAGTCTTCAAGATGCTTTTTCTTAGTAGCAGAATAATGGATGGCATTGTTTCACAGGAACAAAAAACAAATGGAACACTGTCCACTCCAGGTGGTGATTAATGGCCATGTAATGTGTTACAAATTTATGTTATACATCTTAATGAGCTTCTAGTTTTGTTGTACAGAGCAACATATATATATATATATGTGTGTGTGTGTATCAGTTAAAATAAATGTCTGTGGATTTAGGGTTCACATGAACAGGTAATTGTCTCATCAAGAATGCCTCTAATTCCTGGATCTGTAAAATATTTTAATCTGACCCTAAAGAATCCTGCACAGCACTACCTTCATTCACCCATCACGGAGAATGCTGGAAATAGGCCAGAACTGGGCTGTATAGAGCAAGCCTTAGACAGGCCATAGGTTATGTGATTTTCCTTCCTGCAACCACGGATAAATAAGGAAAATCACTTAATTCCCCCATCAACACTGCCAGTATTAATGGGGGAATCCCTCTCGTGGAGCTGTTGTGTGCTCCCACTTGGGGGGGGAGCCATCCCTGCTGGGAGAACACAATTATTGCTGCTAGCAGCTATAGAAGCTGCCAATATAAGCATGTTAAAAATCCAACGTGCTGCTTGTACCCAAGTTGATCAATGGATTAACTTTGGTACAATCGGCCTTCCCGTAGATCAATAGATCGAATCTCAGCCGGTCCCTCTGTACGAACACGAAGCTGTTCAAGGTCATTCCATCCATCGGTGATCTTTTTGGTACCTAATAGTTCATACAGTTCCCAGGTAGCTTGAGAATTTCAATTTGTTTATGTATTGGGTACGATATGTCTTTTCAATTTGTGATATATATGTAGCATCATTTTTATGTAATATAGTTTTATCCTCTCTTATATGTTATTATGTTACTTTTTGTAATAAAGACAACCAAGGTTTTATAAAACTAACATTGTTTGATGTGTATGTGCCTACAAAGTCCATTTAGTTTTATTCTCCTTTTCAACATTCCCAGCCAGTCACTATTGTTTTCTTCTGAGATAAACTGGCACTAAGACCTTTTATATGAGGAAGTCAAATTGAGCTCGCCTATCAGGCCACAATTTGATATATCTCAGAACCCCTTTCACTTTCTCATAGGATTTAATCAAATCAATCTTATGATAGCCACGTCTCATAAATCTGTCAAACAATTTTTGACAATTTTTGAGTCAAAAATTGTTTTGACAGATTTATGAGATGTGGCTATCATAAGATTGATTTGACACAATTTGATATACAGTATGTAGCTTTAGGGACCTCTCCATATAATGCTGACCACACAATATTATGGTAACATCTGTTCATTACCCTTTAGATATTTCAACAACTATGTAGACAAAGGGTGGAAGTAAATATAAAAGAGACTGTACAAGAAGATTGTAATGTGTAAATCAGGCTTTATTTTGTGTATGGACAGTCATCAGCTGATCCTGATTGGAAGCTTACACATCACAAGAATAATACGCAGAAGTCCTCAGTACCTTTTAGTATTAGTTGCATTCATTTGTAACAATATTTGGAGAAGAATCATCGAGTCATGACCATGTTAATAAGAAAATATCAAGAAAGATTTATTTTGCATCATTGTCTTTACATTAAGCTGGGAATTTAAACCTGTAAAGCTGGGTACACACTACCAGTTTTTTTTTTTTCATTCAACCAGCGGGTTGAAGAAAAAAAGGAAAAAACTGACCCCCATACCAACACAAGTGATGTTGGTGTGGCAATCTCCCCTGCTGTTCTATTGAATTCTGACGGGCCAGTGTGTGTCAGGCTTAAGATTCATCGTACATTTAATGGATTCACCATATGGTATTAATTATACAGAAGCTCTCAGGCTTAAAGATGCTTGTATTGTCATTTAGCTAGAACAAGTTAACTTTTTTAAAGAAAAGACACAGAGATCACACTTTCATGTTATCAGTTTGTCAACAGGCATCTGGAATGCATGAGATTATAATCTGCCATAATGTCATAGATCTTTAATCCAAACTGGAATTACCTATAGCTGGATAAGTATTAGAATTATTGACAAAAATGAATGCAGCCTCTACTTTCGTTCAAAGCACAGATTCTGAGAGATACATTATGCAGTTTGTGATGACATTCTGCAAATGTTAAAAGCTTATCTTGGGCAGCTAGGCTTCATGCACACTGGCTTAAAGATTGTTGCTTCTACAGGAGTTTTGTGTTTTGCCTGTAGAAGCAGCTCAATGTTATCCTACGTGTCCATGCACAATAACTCCTTCCCGCCCCGGCCTATAGCAGATTGAAGGCTAAGCAGAACTCGCCTCCTTCTGAGTGGACCTCATATGACGTCCTGTCAGAAGGTGCCGCTCAAGCGGCCATGATGACAGATCACTACACTGGCCCACTGCCAGTGTCATGTGACTGCTGTCATGTGACAGCAAATACACGACAATTGTATACAACAGATGGTGTCAGGGACCCCAGATCTTTCCACGATCGCGCACGGGTCTGCGCATGCGCGGTATGCCCAGCCGCACTAGGGTGCGAGCATTGGGACCTGGGCACCCGTGACGGCAGCGGCGATCGCGCATGGCACCAATCAGGGCGCCCTATTTAAACAGGTCAGATCTGTGCTCTAATTGCCGTATGGTCTTATCTGTATCCTGTGTTCCTAAATTAGATTGCTTGTTGCCGACCCTGCCTGACCTTGATTTGCTGACTGTCTCCTGCTCTGATCCCTGGCTTGCCTGACCATACTCCTGTCTAATCCTGCACGTTTTGATCTCCTGTTACCGAACCCGGCTTGTGACCAGTTTATCCTTCTGTCTACTGTTTTGTACCATTCTGCCTCCACCGCTACTGACCCGGCCTGCCCGACTCTGCTCTTTCTACCTCCTTACATCAGGCTCTCACCTGCTATACACCTCCGGCAAGTGCTTCTACCACAGCTGGGTGCACCCAGGGGCCGCGACCTGGTTTCGGCCTGCTCCAAGTCCATCCCCACCATCGGGGCCCTGGTGAACAAGCAGGTCGGGGCTTAGATTCCGCGCCTTGGGGAATTCCGGTCTGTGGAATGCTAGAGGCTACTGCCGGCAGGTCCATAACAGATGGCTTCCTTTTATGCCATCCATTGTATACATTTGTGTTGTTAGCTGTGATTGGTCACAGCGGTCACATGGTACAGACAGGGCCAATCACAGCCCATCTATATCATCTGATGAGCTTTGCCCAATTGCAGCTAATCACAACAAAAGATTGAATGAATCAGTTTCATTCAGTAACAATGGTTGCTAATATCAATTAAATACTTTGGCATTAGCAATCCATAATGTGTTAAAAAAACGAATCCTGATCACTTGCCCAGAATACTAAAAAATTTTTAAGAAAAATGTATTAAAAAAGAAAAAAATATAAAAAAAAAATTAAAATTATTATTTATTTTTTTTTACATACTGTCACCATTCAGTGTCCCTGTCCCTCACCAGTTATATGATAATGCTGTACTGGACTGATGGCAATATGTACATCAGGTTTGACCGATTGTCAGACATATATATACCATGGTTTGTGGACTCTTCCTGCAGACTAAATAATATACCCTAATTTGGGGTATTTTCACTAAAGAAATGTAGCAGAATACATTTTGACCTAAATTTATGAGGAAATGTTCTTTATTTGCTAAATTGTATAACAAAAACAAAGAAAAACACTTTTTTTTTCCAAAGTTTTGGGGGGTTTTTTGTGTTTATTTAGCAAAAAAAAATAAAAAAAAAACTCAGTGGTGATTAAATATCACCAAAAGAAAGCTCTATTTTTTGTGAAAAAAATTATACAAATTTTTTATGGGTACAGTGTTGCATGAACGCACAATTGTCATTCAAAGTGCGAAAACACTGAAAACAGAAAATTGTCCCTGGGCAGGAAGGGGGTAAAAGTGCCTGGTATTGAAGTGGTTAAGACGATCAGAGCCATATTTTAAGCTCCACATTTAGAGGCAGGAAAAAAACCCTTATTGCATTTTTGATTGGAGCTTTCTGGCAGAAAAAAAACACTAAACTCTCCTAAATTTGCCTAAGCTGTGTTCTGCCAAGGGAACTGGTGTTTTTTTTTTAAAGTCCAGTGTACATGCAGTCTTTCTGATTTCATCACATTCTGCCGGTGTTTCCAGTTCTAAGAGCTGTCCTTAGCACTCCTAATGCACAGAGTGGGATTGGCTGTCCCCCTGCAGGGAGGCAGTAGATTTAATGTCTGTGTAGTCTAGTTGCAGACTATAATATAGGCACAAACTCCTAGCACGGCCTATGGCTGCTCCTAGATTGCCCTTGTTTATAATCTAACATTCAGCTTGCACCAAAATGGTGCTCCTTTGTGAGCATTTATGCACAAGCACTGGTTGGCTTGTAGCCTTACACCCAGAGTTACTGCTACCGGCGTATGGAAGCTCAGGCACACGCAAAGACATGCATGAATATGTGTTGATGTTGGTGCCAAGTGGGCTATTAGAACTGGATAATTTCACATGGCCAGTGCTGACATGTCTTTAGCAGTACCTGCTAACCTGTGTCCAGCATTTCCTGATTGACTTCTTGATATTGATCCAGCTTGTCTTGACCTGCTCCTGCTTTCTGCTTGTACCAACTCTGGTTTACATCATGACCGTGCTTCTGCCTGCTCCTCTTGCTCTGGTTCTGCTCATCTGATTCAGGCTCTGGCTTGGAACGTGACTTGCATCTGCTACTGACTTGTTATCTGATATGACCTCAGTTTCTTTCCAGGCTTGCCCAACCTTGAACCAGTCCTGAGCTCCTGTATCTTATCTACTCACCTGCTTGTAGCTCCAATTACTACACATTTGCCTGAGCATCAGTCTCCTGATCCTGTGTTACATAGTCACATCCGCTATATTGTTCCAGTCTACCACTCCAGTGACTGGTTTCTTCTCTGTCATCCTCCAAGAGAATTCCATACATCATGGATCTGAATAGTGGCTCCCATTCTTCAGCACCAGCAGACCAGACCGGACCAGTGAGGTACTCTTGTCACTCCGTGCCCATGGGCTACCTGTCTACTCCCAGGGGCCCAGGACTGAAGTTGTAAGAGAGGCCATTCATGTCTCATCAGGCTCCCCTGTCAGGTATGTGACAGTATGGTTGCTTGGTACCATTAAATAGCCAGAAACCAATGATCACACGTGGGGAATATGTCTGTATCTACGCAGACCTTGTAGTGGATCACTGATCACTGTACCAGATCCAGAGACTTTTGAAAGAAGTGTGAAGTAGTAAGATCTCAGTGATAACTTCTTTTGGGAATTTCAGCCAAGGTGCTGTTTCTGACAAATAGCCTCAAAAACAGTTTTGGATTTTAATATCCAACAGTAAATTCAACATTGCTGTTTTCAATACTGTGTTCAAGACAATATGTCAAATTGTCAAATGGAACACCTCAGTCAACATACTCTAGAAGCCTATGGGTTGGAAGCTACGTAACAGAGGAAATGGTTTTGTGGGCCAAACTAAAGAAACACATTCATGAATCTATACCTTGCACTCCACTCATCTATCCGCTTTCTCATTAATATTGTATCTAAGCCCTGGTTCACACTGAATGTGACATTGAAATTGTGCTACTTGCACTGGTCCGCAAATTTGAAATTACACTACTTCAAAAGTAGTGTAATTTAAAATTTGCGGACCAGTGCAATTTCAGCTGCGACTTCATGCACAGATGTCAATGCAAGTCAAACCTGAAATAGTGCAGGAACTATTTTCAAAATCAGTTCTACTCCGACAGATTTGAACAGTTCCATTGCCAACAATAGGGTGCGGCTTGTCATGCGATTTGGAACTGTCAAACCACATGACAAGTCGCAGCAGTGTGAACCAGGGCTAAGGGATTTCTCTCCTAAGCTGACACGTAAAAGAAGTGGCCTATCCAATATACAGTACCTATCTTTTTTCTCTTTATAATGTTGGCTATGCACATTCAATTTCAACTACTTTCATCCAGGTTTTAAAAGATAAGTTCACCTTTGGGAAAATGTTACATATTCCCATAGCTGCGGCCGCACCTGCCGCCCCCCTCCCTCTGACAGATAGTACAGGGAGAATTTTCCCCTTATTATATGTCAGATTTGAAAACAACGCGGCCGTGCACGGCTCTGCCCACACAGCCACTTCATTCATTCATGGACTTCCATGAATGAAGGAACTGCAAGTCCCGACAGCCTTAGCGGCTGTGGGCTTGTAGTTTTCAATTCACTACCACGGCGCTGTGGAGCGCTGTGGTAGTCCATTGAAACTTCCTGTCAGAATGTCATCCCGTACGGCAAGCAGATATTCTGACAAGTCTGCAGGAGAGCTGCATGGCATCAGCGATATACTAATCACTGAATGCTTTCCAGGCTCCTGCAGACAAAAATAATAAATGCACATTTTTTTTTCCATAAAGAGTATTATTGAGAATTGAAACGGTACAGAGAAAATTGTGCCAAGCAAATTTAGACAGGTAGAAGTGCGATAGATCCAAAAAATGTCGGAAGCATTTATACAATGGCATAGCTTATACAAGTTCGACTCATAAGCTCAGGGCACCCAGTTTTTAAAGCATCCAACATTCATGTAAACATGACAAATTATGGACAAATGCACATTTTTTTTACCTGCAAAAAAATGTGCATTTATTATTTTGTCAAAAAGGTGAACTTATCCCTTAACCACAAAAATGACTGCACAGATCAAGGAAACCTATCAGCAATAGCTTGTACTAAAATGGTAAAAATGTTCAAAACTGTTGAAGGTAGGTCATACTTCCATTTCATTGTTTTATTGTTTGAAGTGTTGTTGAAAGTCAGTGAGATTGCCAAATTGTCCTGTATATGGCTAGCTTCAGGCCTTGTACACAGATATGCTGTTAGTACTAGAGAATTGTATTGTGCTGACTGGCTAAACACAAAAAAGCACAATAGTTTGTGGAATGTGATATCAATTTAAGCAGTTCTGTCTGCACTGAAGCTGCAGCCCATGTTGCTATCTTTTAATACCAGGGAGTCACAA
Organism: Staurois parvus; assembly: GCF_062004578.1. Classification (NCBI taxonomy): domain Eukaryota; kingdom Metazoa; phylum Chordata; class Amphibia; order Anura; family Ranidae; genus Staurois; species Staurois parvus. The sequence continues at coordinate 988,865 of NW_028318161.1, read as the reverse complement.
ATGTCTTGCACTAATTATACATTAAAATGTACCTTAATTGTAGTTCTAAGATACATTAAACTGCTAGTATTAAATAAATCACCTTATCCTATAATTGTTTCACACTTCCTTGATAATGCACAGATTTAGCTTCTGAAATGATTGTACAATTAGGCGATATACTTGTCTGGCTTTCTGTTTTATGGATCATGAAACTGCAATTAAAACACAATTTTTTTTATTTACAACTAGTGCAAGACTGTCATTAATCCCTTTCTATGGAATATTGCTGAAACTCCACATTGAACACCATGGAGAAACCAAAAAGTCAGAGAGTGATTCAAGTTAGTTGTCACAATGGGCATGATTCTTAATATACCTGCATGAATGTGAAGTTGCATTTGTGTGAAACTTGCTTTTTCCTCTTTTTTAACTTGTTTATTCATTTTTATACAAAATGCAAGTAGTGAGAACATACAGTCAGCTACACAATACAGTAGTTACAATGCCAACCATAGAAAGTAACAGTAAGGTAACATCATAACCACCCTCATTTATAAGGCACATCATACAGAGCAGTGTTTCTCAACCTTTTTTTAGTCAAGGGACCCTTTAAAATTATGGACAGTCCCGAGGCACCCTTTCAAATTATGGACAGTCCTGAGGCACCCTTTAAAATTATGGACAGTACTGAGGCACTCTTTAAAATTATGGACAGTTCCAAGGCACCCTTTAAAATTATTGACAGTCCTGAGGCACCCTTTAAAATGATGGATAGTCTTGAGGCACCCTTTAAAATGATGGATAGTCTTGAGGCACCCTTTAAAATTATGGATAGTCTTGAGGCACCCTTTAAAATTATGGATAGTTTTGAGGCACCCCATTCTAAAATGTGAAAAACTATTCTAATAGTTTTAGCTAATGCAGTAACATCCACACATGTAGGACGCCCAACATTAGAGGTGATTTATTCTTCCAAAGCAAATACACTTTTGCACCCTGGTACTGATTAGTATTCCAGTGTTTCTCTTCTCCCTCAGTTTTTATCCATCACTGAATCACTGAGCTAATGTGACCCCAACACTGATGGAAAGGGGTGGGGGGGGGGGCAAACTAGGTTGCTGTGCAGGAAGCTGACATCCTCTTTATCAACTGATGATGTCATTAGTTGTGAGGACACCGGCGGCTAAAGGGTCGTAATGGCGTACAATGAAAACCTGTGGCTTTGTGTAACTAAGAGGCAGGCTTGTTCCACCCGCTGCCTTGTATAAAAGTTTTAAGCAATTTTTAGACATTTTGCCAAGGCACCCCTGAAGAAACCTCAAGACAACCCAGGATGCCTGGGCCCCCTGGTAGAGAAAGGCTGATATATAGAACCACATATATATATGTCAATTATCCGTCAGGTGCTAGGGATACAGAAAGAAGTACCATGGGCAAACAAACAGGTTTTGAGGGATTGTCACCTAGCATGCATTACAATACATCACTCATGAAAAATTACCTTAATTGTATAACAAAAGGCTGACAATCAACATATATACATAAAATAAGGATAGAAAGAAATAAGAAAGAAAGAAACATTTTCCCCCTAAGGGGTCAAAAGAAAGGGAAAGAAAAGGCGAAAATGAAGGGAGAGAGAAAGGGGGAGTAGAGTGAGTGGAGACCTAGGATTTCCAAGGAGTGAAGGTAGTACATAGTCAAGTTTGGGAGGAAGGCAAGGTGATCTTCATAAAGGATGCCTAAAGTTCCCAGGTGTGTTCAGACATTGCTTGTGTATCATTAATCACATTAGCAACCTTTTCATGGATCATTATCCAGGATATTATTATTATTATACAGTATTTATAAAGCGCCAATAGTTCGCTCAGCGCTGTACATTACAAAGGGGGACAGAACATGTGACAGAACAATACCAATACAATGCAAAACATGAGGGGATTGAGGGCCCTGCTCTTTCGAGCTTACAATCTAGCAGGGAGGGGATGGTGGCACAGGAGATAGCTGTGGGTGTTAGAGTGGTAGCAAGAGTGGAGGAGGTCGGCAAGTTAGCAGGGGGTGGGGTAGGCTTCCCTGAAGAGATGGGTTGTCAGGGTGCACCTAAAGGAGAGGAGAGGAGAGTAGGTGATAATTTGATGGGTTGGGGCAGGGAGTTCCAGAGGATGGGTGACACCCTGGAGAAGTCCTGGAGGCGGGCATGGGAGGAGGAGACCAGGGAGCTAGAGAGAAGGAGGTCTTGTGAGGAGCAGAGTGTGCGTGCTGGGCGGTACTTGGATATTAGGTCAGTGATGTAGTTCGGGGCAGTATGGTGGACAGCTTTGTACATCAGTGTTAGGATTTTGAATTTGATCCATTGCACAATCGGAGGCCAGTGGAGGGATTGGCAGAGGGGGTTGGCAGAGATGGAGCAGTTGGAAAGGTGAATGAGTCTGGCAGCCGTATTCAGGATCAACTGAAGCGGGGATAGCCAGCGGCGAGGCAGGCCAGTGAGGAGGGAGTTGCAGTAGTCAAGTCGTGATATGATGAGGGAGTGGATGAGCTGTTTAGTGGTTTCTGGGGTTAGGAATGTGCGGATTTTGGGGATGTTGCGGAGGTGGAGTTTGCACGAGTTTGTTAAAAATTGGACTTGGGGCTGGAAGGATAGGTTTGAGTCCAGAATGACACCAAGTACTCTGGCCTGCGGGGCGGGTTTGATGGTGGCGTTATTGGATGTGATGGAGAAGTCAATGGATATCTTATGTTTCTTACGGTTTATGGATACAGAGTGTCTCTTCCATGACCCCACAATGGTGATCTTGGTCGCTAGCAGGACAAAATAAACCAAGGGCGCATTAAGCCTGGTGGAGTTTCATTTAATAGTGCAATAGGAACCTGCTTTTCGATTGGGGCTCCTGATTTTCCCCTTTTTTTAATATTTCCTTAGATACTTAGCACCATCTAGTGGCAAAATGCTGTATTTTCCATTCAAATAAATGAAAAACATTAAACCAGCATAGGAATTAGCCAAATAACATTTGTTTTTTGCTCCATTCACTCAGAATATACATGCACTTTCACTGGGTGACTTGCTGTGCACATTTTTTTATAGCTACAAGCCATAGTGTATTAAACTGACTATATGTGCAAAGATATTTTTTATAGTTCAACCTGCAGAGTAAACAATAGAAATCTAACAGATTCCTCCTTCTAAACAGCACAGATAGACAAATCTTTCCTGTTGACTATTGTATTCTGATGCTGCTCAGCCTGCACCCATGGCTTTCAGAATACCTGAAAAATGGCTGCAAGAAATGCAGCTGCTGTTCGGCCAAAGATTTCCTGTCCGGTTCCTTCGACAAAAGTCAGTGGAGCAATTGACTTCTGCCAAGTTGGGTGGTGCCGACAGCAGCACCCATGGATCAAATTTGGCTGATTCAGGAAAGGGTTAAAATTTGAGCCGTGGTACGCTGCCTTAATCCCTTCTGTTGTGACAAATCACAGCTGTCTGATTTGAAAGTTGTCATTCTACAATAATTTGTTCTTCATTGTCATTATACAAAGAAAGCTTGAAAACAGGGCACAGGCTCTACCTAAATGCATGCTAATAGAATGCAAACATACATGTGTACCAGTGTCAGCAGTAAGCCACTAGCTATTATTGACTTTGGGAGAGAAGGAGCCCATTATATCAGAGCAAATCATAGTACAGAGAACTTGGCTTTCTGATAGCTTTAACGTCAAATATTTCCTGAAATAAAGAAGACCAGCCTTGAGTGCTCCAACATCCTTACTCTTCAAAAGGATTAAAGCACTGGACCTTTGCATCCAACAGATAACCTTTGGAGGTCAGGTCAGAATGGAGCAGAATTCCTCCTCTCCCCATGTGGCTGCTGGAGCATTGAGCACATTAAAGTGCCAGTGATGTCATCTTTTAAAAAATACTACAGAGAAGGATGTATAGATGATTTAAAATAGCTAACTGTGGTTATTTTTCCCCTGGAAATTTGTAAAGTAAAATCTATTAATATGTGGTTCATGCAGGACAGTTTTTTACAGGGCCTATTTTTAGTGGAGAACAAACACAACCATCCACTCTTCATGGAACACCACAGTATTGACTCCAAGCTGTGCTGGCATTTTACCACCTATTTGTCCTTCATAATTAGAGGAGAGGCCAGTTATATGATTTTGACCGATCATATGATCATAAGGCCATATTTGTGCATTAAAAATGGACCCCTACATGTACACACTATGAACATTGACCATTCATTGCTGAATTGCATTAAAGTGTTACTAAACCCAGGACCCTGCATTCACTATATCTGGTCTCCCACAGTACACAGAACATGGAAGTGCAATCATTTTAGTAAACATAAACTGCTAAATATCTTTTCTCAGAGCAGTCTTGTGACTTCAGCAGAGCAATGGTTAAAGCTTGTAGGAAGCGGTTTCTTTCTGCTCTAGGAGGATGTGAAACCCCTGACCCTCTGTCTGGACAGTGCTGATCACATGCACCCTCTCAAAGAAAAAAAAAAAAACCTCTCTAGCAATACACACCTAACTGAGCATGTGCATGTGACTACGGATTCAGTTTGTATCAGGTGGACATTTCAACAAGAGAAGGGGCAGAGAAGAAAGGATCAAACAGCCTTTTTACACAGTTGGGGGGGGGGGTTGGTGAAGGGAATTACCACTGGGCTAGACGGAGAGACAGGCGTAAGACCGGTAACCCATTAGGGAGCTAGAAGAGAGGAACAATGCTGCTCACACATATTGAAGGTGTTCATCAGAGAAGTGAAAGACATTCCAATAGAACCACCTGGTCTTATGTTCCTCAGTTTTGTCTCAAAGGGCCGAGGTCAGGTCCTCCATTTGTTCGATATCATTCACTCTTGTGAGCTGCAGTCCCTTTTAGATATGAAAAATAGGCTGATTCCTTTTAACCACTTGCCTACCAGGCACTTTTACCCCCTTCCTGCCCAGGCCAATTTTCGGCTTTCAGCGCTCTCACTCTTTGAATGACAATTGCACGGTCATGCAACACTGTACCAATATGAAATTTTTATCATTTTTTTCACACAAATAGAGCTTACTTTTGGTGTTATTTAATCACCACTATGTGTTTCATTTTTTGCACTATTTTGCACAATTTGAAGAAAAAAAGTTTTTCTTTGTTTCTGTTATAAACTTTTGCAAAGAGGTAATTTTTCTCCTTCATTGATGTGCATTGATGAGGCTGCACTTAGAGGCAGCACTGATGGGCACTGGTGAGGTGGTACTGATGATGTTGCACTGACAAGCACTAACAGGCGGCACTGACTTGACGGCACTGCTGGGCAGTACTGCTGGGTAGCACTAATGGGTGCTACTGCTGGGTGGCACTGCTGGGCACTAGTGGGTGGCACTGCTGGAAAGTGGTGGGTGGCACTGCTGGGCAAAGATCATCAGTGCCTTGATGATCAGTGCAGATGTCCTCTGTGACATTTGCCGGTTATCAGCAGTACTTTCCTCACGATAACCGGCAACTGTATTTACTCGGTGATCTGCTGTGTCATTGGACACAGCTGATCAGATGGTAAAAGGCCGCTGTGATTGGCCTTTTACCTCATGTGATCAGCTGTGTCTGTAGGACACAGCCATTATAGACAGAGCTGGGTACGTGTCGCTGGGGGGCACGCAGGAGAGCGCATTCTGGGAGGACGCCATATGACACCTTCCCAGAACTGGACAACCATGCTGTAGCTGTTTTTTGGCTGTATAGTAGTTGTGAAGTGGTTAAGAGGCAAAGTGGTTAACACAATTCTCCTTAATATACCGTAGATAGCTTGAAAGTAGATGGATACAGCTTCTGTCTAGCAGGCAGCCAAAGGGTCAACTCAGTTCAATATCCTGCAGGAAATGACCGTGACCAAGGCTTTTTTCTCAGAGAATAGATGCAAGAACTCCCTCCTTCTGAGTCACCCTTGTCTCCTCCCCCTACCCACCTCTGAGTACTGTCCTTGGTTCCACCCCCTACCCACCTTACAGTACCACCCCTTTTAGAGAATACAGAAGCAAGTATCATTTTATGGTAATAAGCAATTTGTATGGAATTTGTTGATAACACGAAAAGCACTGAAATAGGTCCCCTGCAGCCAACAACAATAGCCTCCCCTCCAGCAATGGTAGATCTCCCCAGCAACAATAGATCCACCCCAACAACAATACCCCTGGCAGCAACAACAGATCTCCCAGCAGCCAGCATCAATAAGTCCTCCAACAGCCAGCAACAATAGACCCCTCCCTCAACAGTAGATCTCTCCCAGCAACCATAGATCCCTCATCAGCAACAACAGACCCCTCCCCCCTGCAGAAATAGATCCCCTCCAGCAACAATAGGTCCCTCAGGAGCTAGCATCAATAGACCCTCCAGCACACCCCAGCACCCCTTACCATTACATACATTCAGTGCTGGAGGTGTAGCAGTAAGGGGCACTGGCACATGTATTACTAGTAAAGGCCAATGCTGAAGAGTGTCTGTGATTTGAAGAACCTGAATTGCAGCAACTGTTTGTAAGTGAAAATGATGATAAGTGGGTTAGGAACCCTCTCACCCCAGTCCTTTTGTAATGAATAGTGATGCAATTAGCATCCTGCAATGAGGGGCCCCTCTTTTCTCTTGAGCATGCAGCTGTGCTGTCAGTGGTTCTCACTCTTCTGCATTGAACATTTCTCCACAAGTCTGCTTTATCCACTCAATGCTCAGCTAAAACAGTATCAATATCTTTATATCCTCGGCCTAAACCGGTCAAGCCAAGGCCCACATGGCTCAACATAGCTCTCACACACACGCTCCTTCCACCATCCAGGTCTCTCACCAACTCCCCTTGTGTTCTTAGAGCTCACGTACACTGCTAAACTGACGGTCAGGAGCTCCCTAATGTTTTCTTATGTGTCCATCTACACATAGTCGTTTATAGTCCTTTACAGCCAGTTGAGTTTACAGCCATTATTTTGAATGCACAAAACTTGCATTCAGGAGCAGATTTTACCAGCGTTTCAAACGCCAAGCGCTTGTAAACGCGGTTAACCGCATTTATAAGCGTTTGCGTTTAGACGCGGTTTTTAACTATTCCATGTCCAGATGCTGTCCAGAGCCTTTTTTCATCATCAGAAATGCATGCAAAGTGTTTTCCATGTATTCAAATAGACCTCGTACACCAACGCAGTCAGTTCCAGGTGTCACATGAAGGAAAAAATGGTAGAACGTGCTGCATTATGCTCATGATGGGATTCATAGTGAATACAACAAAAAAGACAGGTCATCTCAACACATACTGCTCTCTCTGCTTTTGCTCTCTATGTTTCTCTCAAAATGTCTGAAATAGTTAATTATTAACTATTTTTCAGTGCATTCTGGACATTTGGGAAGGTCTCCTGAGGTTATCTTTTAAAAACGCTTCTAAACGCAAACACACAAACGCGGTATGCAAATGCGGCTAAACTGACGTTTTTTAACTTTCGTTTTCCAGCAGTCAGTTTCCATCGTTCAGAAGAGTTTTCCAAACGCCACATGTACATGAGCCCTTAGGCTTTTGCTTTTTGTCTGCCCCCATCCCCTGGTGATTGGATTTTGTAGTTTATTCTCAGCTTCACTGTGAGGAAATATTCTGCTTTCAGCATACAAATCCCAGAAGTCTCTGTACTCCTGTACTAAGGCTATGATGGAGAATTAAAACACAAATCTGCATTCACAGCAGCAATTCACAGTGCTACATACACAGATTATGGAGCCGTTTATGGGCAGCCTAAACATGGGCAAAGTCTATTCTCTGAGCACTAGGAGCTTTTTTTGTCAGGAAACCCTTTTCCTCTGAATGTCAAGGAAAGAAGAGCTCCTTCAGAAGCTGGATCATTATTCACCATCCAACCACTGTCCCTTGTGTATAGGCAGCTTTAGGGCTCAAGTACATGGCATTGTTTCCCTGCATTTCACTTGCAAACATGTCATGTCCAACACAGGAAATCACCAATGATTTTAAAGTGTTACTAAACCCACAACAGTAAAATCAGTCTGTATATGCAGTAAAACATGCTTGTTATACTCACTGTGGAACCTAAGGGGTTAATCCTCTGCATAAAAAGGATGTTTGATCCTTTCCTTCTTCCAGTGCCCTCCTCTTATCTCCTGATAAGATATAGCGCATGGAGACACTTTGCGTATGTCCGTTTTGGTGTGTATTTGTAGAGAGGTTTTTTTTCCCCTTGGGAGAGTGCGTGTGATCAGCACTGCCCAGAGGTCAGGGGTTCTGCATCCTCCTAGAGAAAACTCCTCCTACAAGCTTTTAACAAGCTTTAACCAGTGCTCTGCTGAACACTGATAAAAGTCACAAGACTGCTCTACCTGCTGATGAGAAAAGGTATTTAGCAGTTTATATTTACTAAAATAATTGAATTTCCATGTTGTGTGTACTGTGGGAGACCAGATATAGTGAATGCAGGGTCCTGGGTTTAGTATCACTTTAATGTGCAGTACACCTTTGGATACGTTTGAACTGCTTTGCACTGCGCTGCATTTCTTTCGACGTGTCCAATCGAGGTGCGTTTAAACTGCAGGTACAGGCAGACCTTTCTTTTCAAACACTACGTTTTCCATTTGAACATATGCAGCTAAATGCCCATCAACATAAGCCCTTAAACTGACACAGAATCAAAAGCTTAATCATTTTTTTAAGACTCTTTACTCCATATACAAGGTGGCTGTTTCAGACAAGATCTAATTAGAGTGACTGATTAAAGTGACTGACTCAGATTATAGGTAAATAAGTATTATTAAGTTATCAGTCAGGTCGGATGTCGCTAAATCATTTGATGGTGGTGGGGTTTTTGAAAGCAATGCTGATTTTGCAGAAAAGTAGCAGCAAGGGCTTCTTCACACTAGAATATATAGATCAATGCGATTGACATGCTTTACACTACCATAAGAGACTCTATTTAAAATGACTTCTATGGCAAAGTGCAGGTAAACACACTATAAATGTGCAATGTTTTTCCATTTGTAGTTGTGAGCAGACTGTTATAAACAATGTATTTTCATATCCATGCATTTCGTTTGTACTTAAAAATGCAACAAACTGCATGAGAATGCATCTCATGTAAACAAGTTGCAACGGAACTGGGATGTATCGCATACATACAGTATTTTCAGTTGGAATCTGGTATACATAGGAAAACAAATCACATCAATTGAGATAAGTATACCCATATGGAAGAAACATATATTTCAAATATATTTTAAAAACATTCTTCCCAAATATATTGCCATATATTTGAAATGCTACAATTTTGGCCATATATCTCAAAATATATCTCTCTCTATATATATATATATATATATATATATATATATATATATATATATATATATATAATATCATGTTGAAATCTATTTATTACAAAATATATGAAAAATATTTTTTAAAATACATTTCAAATATACTGTATGTCTTTAAAAATACAAATCTACATTTTTGGAATGCATTTACAAATATATGTAAAAATATATGTTAAAATGACTTTTTTGTATGTTAAAAAAACCTGAAGAGTATATTTAAAACATATATATTTTTAAAAATATATATTTTTTAAATATATTCTTCAGATTTTTTTTATAGACATACAGTATATTTGAAATGTATTTTTTAAAATATTTTTCAGAAATTTTGTAATAAAAATGCATTTCAGGGGGGCATGGCTTGGCGCCGAGCGGAATGGCCGCTTAATGTAGGAGCTCCCGCCGGCCGGATCGGACTGCCAAACAGCGCGGTCGGGAGGGGTAAGACAGACCCCTCACATCATGGGGAAACACGACCGGACGCTCTCCGGCACCCGATCGCGGTCCCCAAGGGGCCCCAAGCCAGCAGGGAGACACATCAAGGAGCTCTTTAGCTCCCAGGCACAGAGAGCAGGGCCGCAGCCACCTCCCTCTCTCTCTCAATCCCCCTCTCCCCCTCCCTCTGCAGCCTCAGCCTCTGACACAGGCTGCTCTTCCTGCATGGCTATGCAGGCTGGAAGGGACACAGTGCCACAGCATGATCTCTCTCCTGCCACACAGTCATTGTCCCTAAAAGATCTTCATGCTGTGGCCTCTGATATAAAGGCCTCTCTGGCCACTACCCTGACCACTGCCCTTAATGATTTAAGGGAAGACATTCGCGCAATGGGCTCAAGACTGGCTGAGGTAGAAACGGTCTCCAGTAGCAACAAGAATGCTATACTCCACTTACAGCGACAGTCAGGGGCCCACACTGCGACTATCAGAGAGTTCTACAGGCAGATTGAAGACTTGGATAACCGTGGCCGTAGACATAACATTAGACTTCGCGGTGTACCAGAATCCGTGGAAAACCCTGATATACCTAAGGCGGTGACAACCATCTTTAACGACCTTCTGGGTCACCCGCCGGCGACCCCTATTGAGATTGAGCGTGCACACAGAGCAAGTCGGCCCAGGGGGAGCGATGCGGATCCACCCAGAGATATCATTTGCTGCATTGTTAACTTCCCGCTCAAGGAAGATATACTTCGATGCGCTAGGATCAGAAAGCATCTGTCATATGAAGGCGCGGATATACAAATGTACCAGGATTTATCCAGCATGACCCTACAACAAAGGCGAGCTTTGAGGCCACTACTAGAGTCGCTCCGTTCCCACAATATTATATATAGATGGAGATTTCCGTTTTGCCTTTCAGCTCGGGTTGGCGGCCACACATATGATTTGCGAATTCCTGAAGATCTTCCATCTTTTTGCACGTCAGTGAATATCCCATTGATTGACCTGCCTGACTGGCAGGGGTCTCTGAGAGGGCTTCCGACCCTGACCCCAGATTCAGCAGATGGTGCAATGGACTGGCAGGGCCATTCTCTTCGTAGAAGGCGGACTGTCCCTTCGACTCCTCCAAGACCTCCCACTGGAGGCGCGGTGGCCGCTTCTAGCCCATCGGCCTCCCCTGCACACAGAAAGCAACGGCACGAGCCTTAATTGGCTCCCGCTCCCCTTTCATCGGGCCACTTCTGTGTAATTTTTTTCAGCTGCCTGTGGTTCATTATACTTCTTCTGTTGTTCCCATGGCCTTCCCTATGGAGCCCCGCATGCCTCCTCTCTCACAACCTGTTTTGCGCTGGACTCCCTTTCTGATTGCCACGTCCTTTGTTAGCTTTTTGGGGAACCTACGCTTCTGGACTCCGCCCAGCACCCACTAAGGGAAAGACGCCATGGGGATGTCTCCACTGTACCCCTGCCTCATTGGTTCCAGGACCTGCTCCGAGTGATAGTCGGCTGCTCCTTTGTGGATTTCTTGACCCCTGGCTCGCTCTCTACTGCTGAGATTTGGCTCCCCGGATCCCCCAGCTGACCTTCTGTCCCCTCCTCATCTGGATTCCGCCCAGTGATCTGGTCGCTCTTGTATCTGCCTTAGTGGTCGGCCTCCGGATCGTCCGCCCACCTTTTGCTGCATCCTCTTCGTACCCAAGGGAACCCCTCCTGCCTCATTGTCTGACGCTCTGTTATCTTTGAAGCGGCTCCCAGCTGAACTCAGCCGCTCCCTGGCATTCTATGACCGGCTATACCCAGTTGACTTCTTCAGTGCTGGCGCAAGAGGGCTGAGTATTGCTTGCACTGTATTTGGGACTGTGGAGGTGGGCTGATGTCGGGATGGGGGGTGGGTTTGGGGATGGTTGTGGTGGGGGGAGTTGGTGGGGTGGCTCCTGGGGTTACTGCTTCTTGCCTATGGTTAGATGGACGAGCATCCCCTTCCCTGCTTCCTTTGGGGTTGTCCCGCCTGGCCTTGCCTTCTTCTCATTGGGTTATTCCTGTTTCCTGCTCTTGCTGTCAAGCGGCTTCTAGGGATAATAGCATGGGCGGGGCCCCCTTGAGGTTCATTTCCCCTTTGCTCTAAGGATCTTAGTGGTGGTGCGGTTGTGGGGGAGGTGATGCTCGTCCCTTTTGTGATGATGGGGTCATTGATTGTACTACTTATATATACTCGCAGTATAGGGTCAGTGCTTTGTTTAGTATCGGCTTCATTGGTGCTGATCCTGGGATGTTTAGCCTGTATTTGCTAACCATTTGGGGTTCCATTGTGTTTCTCATTGTTAATGTCTTGATTTTCGTTTGTTTTGCCTCTGCTAACCCGTTGATAACTTTGTTTTTTTTGTTAAGGAGATGCTTGCATTATTCGTCTTGGCCCTCCACCCTCCCACATTTGTCTTCCCTCGTTTCAGGCCTTGCGACCGTCTCCACTTTCTCCAACCCTTCTCTTATATATGTGTCCTAGAGTTAACCGGACACCCGGGCTTGGATAGCGTGGGTACGGTTTTTGACCTGATTTACACCTCTCAGGAATTTTTTTTTTTTTTTTCTGTCCCAGCCTGCGCTTTAGTGCCCCCTACATGGCTTACACTTTGCCACTTTATGGAGTTGGTATGAGTCCCTTCCTACGCGTGTTTTCTCTAGAACCTCCTAAACCTTATGTCGCTATCGAACTCCTCCCTCCTCTTCACATAACTTCTCACCTGCTTACATATTTTGGCGTGACCAACCGGCCGGCGGTGGCGTTAATTCTCGTCTCGGCGTCCTCCTCGTTCCCCACACAGTGGGCTCTGTGAGCTCCTACTGATCGTCTATACGGCGTGTTTTACTATATCGTTTGTTTCTATTTCTTGCTTCTCTTTCTTTTCTTTCTCTTTCCACCGCCTTCATACTTTCTCTCCTAGTTTTCTTCTCCTTTCCTTCTTATAGGGAACAGCGGGTCTCTTTCTCAAGCCGTTTATCTTTTCTACTTTTTCTTCTTATACTCTCCCCCCCCCCCCTTTTTTTTTTTTTTTCTCCCTTCTTCCCTTTCCCCTCATCCCTAGTGCAATTTACTGACGGGTTATCATGTCGGCCTCCACCTCAGTCTCAGGACCATTGTCCTTGAAATGCCTATCACTCAATGCCAAGGGCCTGAACGTGCCCGAGAAGCGTTCCATGTTGCTCTCTTACGTGCGCAAACAAAAAACGTATGTAGTCTTCCTCCAAGAGACGCACTTTCGCCCGGACTCTATCCCCAAACTTTTCAATTTCCATTTCCCTACCGTTCTCCATGCTGCTAACCCGCTAGCCAAATCAAAGGGTGTTGCCATTTTACTCGCTAGACATTGTCCTTTCTCGGTGTCAGACTCCCTTGTTGATCCAGAAGGTAGATACCTGTTTGTAAAGGGTTTTTGTGCTAAGCGACCGGTTACACTGGCCAATGTTTATGCTCATAACACCAAGCAGGTTACTTTCATGCGCTCAATTACCACCGCCCTGGCTGGGTTCCAATCCGGAATGTTGATTTTCGGGGGCGACTTGAATATTCCACTAAGCCCACTGTTAGACTCCTCTTCAGGTAGCTCCTTTCTGCCGTTCAAGGCCCTTAAACACATACGCACACAATTACAACATCTACAATTGCATGACTCCTGGAGAACCCTTCACCCTTCTGTGAAAGATTACACATTTTACTCAGCTCCCCATAATAAATATTCCAGGATAGATTATTTCTTCCTGTCGCAATCGGATCTTCCACTCCTCCATGCTGCTTCGATAGAACCAATGGTTCTTTCCGACCATCACCCCATCACCATGACCTTGCGATTCCCTGATGTGTTCACTCGCTCGAAATTCAGGCGCCTGGATGCTTCCCTTCTTGCAGATTCCGCTATTTTACAGGAGATACGCTCCAATCTGACGGAATACTTTTCCCTAAATTCCTCTCCTGATATCTCCCCCCTCACGCTGTGGGAAGCCCACAAGTGTGTTATCCGTGGCTTTCTCATTGCAGCGGCGACAAAGCGCAAAAGAGATAGACAAGAACATTTGAAATTCCTCACGGGCAGGATACACTCCTTGGAGAGGGCGCATAAACGGTCTCTGGCTGCGTCGACCTTATCTGAACTAACGAGTCTACGCTCACAACTTCTTAATGAACTGGGCAGGGTGGTTAAGAAACAGTTCATCCTTTCACAAAAGCTGTATTATGAATTTGCTAATAAGAGTGGGAAGTTTCTCGCCAGAGCTCTCCGTGAGAAAAGATCCAGCATGACGGTGCACAGACTCAGGGGTTCTGATGGCACTATAGCCACTTCTAACCCTGACATTGCCACCCACTTCGAACAATTTTACACTTCCTTATATAATCTTCCTCAGGAACACCCCCCTCTGCCCAATGACAACTCTAGGGCCTCCCTGATTTCCGAGTTTCTCCGCCTTCACGGCCCGGCGGCCCTCCCGGAGGACTTGGCTGCATCGCTGGACACAGACCTGACACTGAATGAGTTGCAGTGTGCTCTGCAACGGATGAAACCGGGTAAGAGTCCGGGCCCGGACGGCTTCTCGGCGGCCTATTATAAATCTTTCCTTGACATCCTGGGTACTCCTTTCCTATCGGCATTCAACACTTTCTCGCAAGACCCCCAACCTCAAAATCGCCTTCTGGAAGCCCATATCACAGTTATTCCTAAAGGTGACAAGGATGCCACACAAGTTTCTAATTATAGACCCATCTCCCTGCTGAATGTTGACATTAAACTCTTTGCGAAAATCCTTGCCAATCGACTTCTTCCTCTGCTCCCCTCCTTGATCCATTTGGATCAAGTTGGATTTATCCCGGGTAGGGAGGCCAGGGATAATACCATTAAGGCCCTCAACCTCCAACATTGGCTCTGTAAATCTACCTTTCCCGGTTTCTTCCTTTCCCTGGATGCGGAGAAGGCCTTTGATAGGATCGCCTGGGACTATCTGAAGGAGTCTTTGGTGCAATTGGGTCTGGGTGAGAAGATGCTCAATTTTATAATGTCCCTGTATTCAGGCCCTACTGCGCGTGTCCGGGTCAATGGCCATTTGTCAAACTCTTTCCCTTTGGGCAACGGCACGCGTCAGGGTTGCCCCCTCTCTCCACTCTTGTTCGTCCTTTCCTTGGAGCCCCTTCTACGGAAGTTGCGCTCTAACCCCGACATCAAAGGAATTGTGGTTTCGGATAAGGAATATAAGCTTGCGGCCTACGCGGACGATATTCTTCTCTTCCTTGCCGAACCGCATATTACTCTGCCGAATTTACTAAAGGACTTTGCATTTTTTCGTTATTTGTCGAACTTTAAGATTAACTTTTCCAAGTCTTTCGCTCTCAACATCACCTTGCCTTCGGAAGTGGTTTCTGATTGTGAGTCGCGTTTCCCGTTTCATTGGGAAAGGGACTCACTTTCTTATTTAGGTGTACAGCTTACCCGCAACCCCGACGATTTATATGCTAAGAATTTTTTACCCACTCTTCGTTCTCTCCAAGGGGATCTGAATAAATGGCACCGTCCTTGCTTTTCGTGGTTTGGAAGAGCTGCGATAATTAAAATGAACATCCTTCCTCGCCTTCTCTATCTCTTTCAAACTTTGCCCATCCACATACCGCTTGCCTTCTTCACATCCTGTAGGAGGCTCTGTTCTCTATTCCTTTGGAACCATAAACGCCCGCGCATTGCTTATTCCCAACTGATTCTCCCTAAACTTGATGGTGGTATTGGCCTTCCTGACCTTCACCGTTACTATTTGGCGTGTCAGCTCTGCCGTGTAGTGGACTGGCACGTCCATTCTGCTTCTAAAGATTGGGTGCAACTAGAACATGCCTTCTCGTTCGCACCCCTGATTTCGATCCCTTGGCTGCCGCTGAAGCATACGCCTCAGGTTCTTCTCACTCACCCTTTGATAGGCCCTACCCTGAAAGCCTTCCGCTATACCTGCAAATCATCATCTATTTCTGCGTCTCCGAACTGTCTCACTTCCATCTGACTCAACCCTGACTTCCCCCCTGGAATGCACAAGAACTTTCTATCTGAACATTGGCCGCATGATCAAATTTTAGCCAAACACTTTCTCCACGAAGGCCAGATGAAATCACTCCACAAACTGCGTGAAAGCTTGGGTACCCGCGATTTTCCTCTCTGGATTTATTTGCAAATAAGGCATTATCTGCTCTCGCATAAACCTTTCCGTGATTGGAGCCGCCCTCTTACCCCTTTTGAGGATATTTGCTCGAAAGGAGAACCGCGTAAGCATTTGATTTCAGAAATTTACCCCCTCTTAATTGAGAATAGGGCCTATAACTCCCTACCCTCTTGTCAGGCCTGGAATAGAGATCTGTATGATAATTTGTCGGATTCCGACTGGGCACGTGTATTCAAATATTCTCATAAATGCTCCCTTAATGTCTCAACGCAGGAAAACGGTTACAAATTGGTATCGAGGTGGTATCGCACCCCTTCACGAATTGCTCATTTTAATCCTTCTTATCCCAATACCTGTTGGAGGTGTGGGGCTGCGGACAGATCATTTTTACACATCTGGTGGTCCTGTCCGAGCATTCAACCGTTCTGGCAAGAGGTTCATAGGATTGTAGTTTCGGTGACGACCGTGCCTCTGGATCTGTCTCCGGCCCAGTTTCTCCTCCATCATTCCTCCCTTCCGGGGGGACAATATCATAGATCTTTGGAGGGCTTACTAGGGTCACTTGATGCGTGGGGGGCGGAGCCTAAACATGGCGGCGTCGGAGAGCACGATGTGAGTGCTCTCCGATAACCTCCAAACTAACCTTCCGAGACCCTCATGGAGTGAAGCCCTGCCTGCTTGAGGAAGGCTCCAAGCGGAGAGAGACTGGCGCGTGGAGGAGAGAGGAGAGCGGACACGGACCTCCGGATGGTGATCTCACTGCGGAGACTCCAGGGCGGCGGTCGGGTTGCCGGGGAGACGAAGCAGGGCGGTGTGAGCACGCTGCTCGCCGCAAGGCATCACTGGGAGACGCCGGCCGGCTCCCTGTCAGAGCGGCAGTGACAAGTCGGCTCCCCCTGTGTTACAGGACTGGAAAGCTGTGCGGCCGGTGGAGGAGTGAAGCAGGAGAAAGGGACCAGCTGAGGAAGACCTCGGTGGGAGAGAGGAGGCTGGTCGGTGCTCTAATGAAATAAAGTGTTGCCACCTTATAGTTGCCTTTATCCCCCTGGCCGGCTGTTTAATCCTGGGTCAGGGAGACCCATAAATATTAGGACAGCTATTCTTCTTCCCCAAGACCATCCTCAAGGAGAGAGAAAGGAGGTGGAAAGAAAGAAACTGAATATCGGATACCCCGAGGAATCCCCCCCAGGACTGAGCAGCAGTGAAGGCCCTCTACATAAGCCTGGAACCACCGTCCGGAGAGGGGAAGGGTGAGTGAAAACTGTTGGGGGCCTATTGCATGGTGAACCCCTGAGTGATACAGGCGTCCAAGGGGTTAAAGAGGGGAGGATTCCCAGGGGTTAGAAAAGAAGAAGAAAGGAGGTCCAGGTGTCCCAGGAGAGTAAAGGAAATAGGAAAAACTGCAAGGCTATCAAGATATATAGAGGATATGAAGAACAAAGGTTCCAAGGGAGCAGGGCCCAAAGGGGCCCAAACAGGAACAATAAAGAAATTTACATCTTATGGAAATACTACACCAGAAAGGGCCCAAGGTGCAAAGAGGGAAATGGACATTAGTTCAGGAAATAGCCCTAGGTTATCATTGGGCATAAATAGCAGCGGTAGCCAACAAATAGTGGAGGGCTTGGGAAAAAAAGAACCAGAAGGTGAACTACAACTACCAAATAAGAAGGAGATGGCAGAAATGTTTCAAAATCTGGAAAAAACGATAAAACATGAAATGACAGCTATTCGAAATGATTTAGGCCACCTTCTATTGAGAATGGAAGAAACGGAGAAGAAAGTTAAAATCCAGGCCCAGAAAATAGATAATTTAAAGGAAAGAATAAGCCAATTAGAAAATAACCAGAAAAAAATGACCTATAGGATGGAAGTTCAAGAAAATAAAGAAAGAAGGAGTAATCTTAGAATACGAGGAATCCCAGAGACTGCTAAAGGGGAAATACTATATGAACTAGTTAAAAAAATCCTAAACTCCATAAGAGATAAACCGGAATCTGATGGGATCGACCTGGATGGAGTGTTTAGGGTAGGAAAGTTCAAACGGGCTACTGAGAAGGAAAGATCGAGGGACATAATTGTCCAGTTCCAAAATTTTGGGGCCAAAGATGAGATCTGGAAGAAGACCAAGGGAAGACCATTAGTTAAGTATGGAGACTTGACTATCCAAATCTATGCGGACTTAACAGTAGAGACCCTAAGGAGAAGGAGATCCCTGAAACCCCTGTTGGAGCAAATGAGAAAACAGAATGTGCAGTATAGATGGGGTACCTCAGCATTTCTGATTGGCTGGAAAAATGGGGTTACAGCGTATTTGAGATTTCCGGATGATTTAAGAGATTTTTGTGATAGACTGGACTTGCAAAGAATGGAGATAGCTGGCTGGGAAGAAGAGGAAGAAGATAAAGGAAACATAAATGTTAAAAGAAAAGAGGACTGGCAACAGGTCGGGCTGAGGGAGGCATCGGGGGTGGAGGAGGAGGAGAGGGAGAATTAAGTAGAAAACGAATTATTTTTTTTTTTTTTTTTTTTTTTTTCTTCTCTCTCTCTTACTTCTCCCTCTCGCCCCTAGCCTTCCCCCTCCGGATGCCGAGACCCGCTTGGAGGCTCCGATTAAGGCAGGGAGGTAAAGAGTAAAGACTTTTTGACAGAGAGAGGGAATCGGGGCGGTTGGAGGAGAGGTGAACCGTACATAGGCGGAGCTGACGCCCTAAACTTTAAATCAATGGTGGAAATAGATCCACAAATGATTTGTAGGCAGATTATAGGCCTAAAAACGGGTAGGGAAAAAAGAAGGGGGGATGGGAGGGGGGGGGGAGGTGGGGAGGGAGGGAGGGGGGAGGGGAAGAGAGTTGGGTGGGTGGAAGGGAGGAGAGGAGGTATTGGGTCAATACTCTGCAGGACAGAAGAGATGAAGAGGAAGAGGCAATCTGGAAGAGAGATGGACTTAATTGGGAAAGATGGAAGAATTACAGTTTATAACCTATAATGTGAACGGGCTGAGTTGTCCAGGGAAGAGATTTAGGTTGTTTAAAGAGTTACATCATAGGGCTACGTCAGTGGTATTTTTACAAGAGACGCATTTTGAGATAGAGGCAAACGTGAAATTGAAATCCAAATACTATCCAACATGGTACTACACAGATTCCCCAATTAAAAGAGCAAAAGGGGTTGCAATAGGTGTGGCAAAGAACATGAGATTTGAGTTGGAGGATAGAAGAACCGATCCGGAGGGGAGGTTCTTATTTTTAAAAGGTAGACTCCAGGGGATTGAGTGTACTTTAGCCAATATATATTGTCCCAATAAAAACTCGGAGAAGTATATGAAGGGCTTGTTGAAAAAATTAATGGACTTTAAAAAAGGGCGTTTGATAGTAGCTGGAGACCTAAACTTTTGTATGGACCCACAAAAAGATAATACCTCTCCTGTGCAAAGAGAGGGGAGTAGGGCTCTGAGAGCTATGAAAAAAGTGATGCATGAATATCAACTAGTGGATACTTGGAGAATAAGGCATATGAAAGACAGAGACTATACCTTCTTCTCGAATGCACATGAGATATACTCGAGATTAGATTATATCTTAATAGACCATCAACTAATAGATCACCTGGTAAAAATTGACATAGAGACAAGGACGTTCTCGGATCATGCTCCGGTCGTGATGAAGTTGAGATGGGGAAGAAGGTGGACGGGAGGATTAGGGTGGAGGTTAAATGAGGTCCTTCTTCTGGATGAGGATGTAGTTCAGAAAATCGAGAAAGAGATTAAGGAATACTTTAAGGAGAACGAAACAGAGGAAGTATCGATAGCTACAGTCTGGGAAAGTCATAAGGTATTCATAAGAGGAATCTTGATTGCGGCTGGAGCAAGGAAGAAAAAGGAAAGAAGAGAGAAGGTCAGTGGGCTCTTAAAAGAAATATTAGACTTGGAGCAGATCCATAAGAAGAAAATAACAAAAGATACGAGACAGAACTTACTGGATAAAAAAGAGGAGTTAGAGAGGTTGATGGATGAGGAGAAGAGAAGAGTATACAACAGGGTTTTGAACGAGAGGTATAGATGGGGAGACAGACCAGGAAGATATTTAATGAGAGCTTTGAATAAAAAGAAAAATAGGAATTATATAGAAAAGATAAAAAGTTCAAAGGGGGAGCTGGCCCACTCAAATAAAGAGATTATTAAAGTGTTTACGGAGTATTATAAAAAGTTATATAATATTAGCCCCCAAGACCCTCTAAAGGAAATCCAAGAGGGAATTAAGGAAAAAAAGATGACATACTTAAAAAATGCGGGATTACCAAAACTAAGTGAAGCACAGTTGAACTCCCTAGACGTAGAAATCTCCCAGGAAGAAATTAAAATAGCATTAAGAAGTACAGGAGGGGGAAAAAGTCCAGGTCCGGATGGCTATACAGTTAGGTACTATAAGAAATTTAGTGAAGTATTGTTACCCAAACTGGAGAAATATATGAATGCACTGGGAGGTGGGATGGAAATGAGGAGAGAATCCCTACAGGCACATGTAGTACTTATTCACAAGGAGGGAAAGGACCCATCGCAGTGCTCCAGCTATAGACCTATCTCATTATTGAACACAGACACTAAACTGTATGCAAAGGTGTTAGCAAACAGGTTGAGAGATCTGATGCCTGAATGGATCCACGGAGATCAGGTGGGCTTTGTACCGGGGAGAGAAGGTAGAGATAATGGCTTGAGAACCCTGATGCTTATTCAGAAGAGTAGAAGAGGGAAAGCCCCGGTGGTGCTCTTGTCAATTGATGCGGAGAAGGCATTTGATAGAGTGGACTGGGGCTTTATGATGGACAACTTAAAAGTGCTGGGGTTAGGAGATAGAATGCGAGAGTGGATAAGTAAACTATATAGGGAGCCCACTGCAATCATCACGGTAAATGGGGAGAGATCAGAACCCATTGGAATGTCAAATGGTACAAGACAGGGCTGTCCTCTGTCTCCCCTGCTATATGTATTGTCACTCGAACCTCTGCTGTCAATAATAAGAAATAGTGGATCGGTAAAGGGAATTCAGATAGAATCCATAGAACATAGAGTAGCGGCCTTTGCGGACGATTTATTGTTCTATGTGGGGAATCCCCGAATAACTCTCCCAAATATAATGAAGATTCTGAAGGAGTACGGTGAACTATCAAATTTAAAAATTAACCCAACGAAAACAGAGATCCTGAATATTAATATATCAAAGAATGAAAAAGAAAAATTACAAAAAGAATTCCCCTTTATTTGGAGAGAAATAGAGATAAAATACCTAGGAATAAAAATCACTGCCTCATCCAAGCATTTGTATAGAGTAAATTATATCTCTTTGATTAATGAGATCAGGGAAGATTTAAAAAGACTAGAAGGAGGAAATCCATCCTGGATAGGACGTATAAACTTAGTCAAAATGGTAATTATGCCTAAAATACTGTATAGATTTCAAATGGTACCAATTAAAATTCCAGAAGCCTTCTTTAAGATAATGAAAAAAATGTTAACAAGATACATATGGAAGAATAAAAAACCTAGAATAGCATATGAAACATTGAGTAGGACTAAAGAGAAAGGGGGATTGGGTTTACCAGATGTCAAGAGATATTATAAAGCAGTGGTTTTGGCAAGAATATATGACTGGACATTTAACCACAAGGGGAAAAGTTGGGTAACAATAGAGAATGAGCTTAGTGGAATTGGATTGAGTCAGATGATATGGGTCCCACCACAGTTTAGGGGAACCAAAGAAAGCACAAGTATTTACACTTTAAATGTCTTTAGGGTATGGGACAATTTACATAAAAATATGAAATGGGAATTTAATTCAACATTAATGCCTCTCACGAATTCTGAGTACTTTCCTCCGGGAAAGAACAAGATTTCGGGGAGATGGTTCAGAAAGGAAGATACCCAACTGAGAGATGTATTGGTGGAGGGGGAATTGAGATCACTTAAAGAGTTAATAGAGAAGAAGGGAGACATTTTTTTTAGAATGGATGAGTGGAAATACCATCAATTGAAAAGTTTTATTGGAAAACTACCGAAACCTTTGAGAATAAAACAGGAGTGGAATATGTTTGAAAGGTTGTTGGAGACACGAAGGGATGGGAAGCACGGTGTTTCAAAAGTGTATAGAATTCTCACAGAATTAGACACAAACACAAAGTTAAATTTTATGACAAAATGGGAAAGAGATATGGGAGTTGAGTTTGATGAGGATAGACAGAGAAAGATGTTTAGATTGATACACGATAATGTTAGTATGAGAGAGGTGGAGGTTAATTATAAGTTTGTGACACGATGGCACATCACACCGAGTGTTGAACACAAGATGAATGGGGAAAGTTCAAATATGTGTTGGAGAGGATGTGGAGATATAGGCACGGTGTTTCACATATGGTGGGAATGTCCGAAAATCCAGGCTTTTTGGAAGACAATAGTCAAGTTGATTAAAGAAATAACGGAAATTGACATAGGATTAGATCCAACGACGTGTCTCCTACACGTTGTGGAGACATCTGTAAATAAATATAAAGATTCAGGTATTTGGTACTTCTTGAATGCAGCGAAAGGGTTGATACCCAAGTTTTGGCGGAAAGTCGAGGTACCGAAGGAGGTGCACTGGATTAACAGAGTAAACCAGATAGGTAGAATGGAAAGATCATATCATATGCAGGAAGACAGAATGGGAGTGTATCTCAGGAGATGGGAAAAGTGGGAAAGAGCAGGATTGAAAGAGAAATATAAGAAAACATAAACTAGGATGTTAACATAACACTAAAAAGCCTCAAGAGAATAGAATGAGATAGAGTCTGCAGAGGGGGAAGAGGGGTGGGAGGGAGGGGTAGTGGGATGGGAAAGAAAAGAGTTTTAAGTAAGGGAAAGACAGAAATGTTATAAATGTATACTTGTATGAGAATTACTTCCCTGTTTGAGTTTTTGTATTAACATGAAAAATTTAATAAATATTTAAATTAAAAAAAAAAAAAAAAATATCATAGATCTTTGGCCATGCATATGGTCAACGCGGCCAGACTCTGCCTTCCCGTTCTTTGGGGCTCTTCTCGCCCCCCCTCTGTTCGTGATTGGCTTGTCCGTGTGGGTAAAATGGCAGACATGGAGGAACTGATTGCGTCGGCCCTTGACACTCCCACTAAATTTTCCCACATCTGGGCCTGCTGGATCTATTTCACAACTACTCCTACATACAGGTCTCTTATGGACCACTAGGTCTGACTTGGTCCGGCTTTCCTGCTGATGTTACTTCTTTACAGTAGTTTCTGTGGTAGGCACTGTGACTCTTTTCGATAATGTATCCCTTCCCATGCGACTCTGGCGTTGGCTCAACTCTTATCCCCATACATGATTAACCCCAGATATTGCTGTCATTCCTCACCCCATATGTTCCCCCCCCCCCCCCCCCCTTCCCCACTATTAAATTTTTTTTTTTTTTTTTCTTTCCACCCCTATCCTCCCCTTTCTGTTCCCATCATTTTTCTTTCTACCTCCCTTTCTTTCTTTTCTCCTTTCTCTTTTCTTCTCGCCTCTTGCTTTGCTATGCTACCTGGAACACTAGACATGCCATTCTTTCACTCTCCCCACTTCCATCAACGGCTCCTACCGCAACGTTTGCCGGTTTTGTAACTCTCCCCATTGCCATAAGTTTTTGACCGAATCTTACGTTCAGGTGCTATGACCACTCTTCCTATCGCTACAGTCCTACATGACGAAGCACGAGCGCAGGGGATATTATATGATGCATTTACACCCCATACTATACTATATTGGCTCCGGTTTGCTGCAAGCATCACCTTATTGTACTCGGGTTTTGTATCATTGCATTATCTGTATTTTCTTGTTTGAGTTACTGCTGTGTCGCTGTAGATTGTGCTTAGGCACCCTGTACATGTCTTTTGTACCATTATGTTTTTTATTAATAAAGGCTTTCTTTTTGGAAAAAAAAAAAATGCATTTCAACATGCAGTGTGTGTGTGTATGTATATGTGTATATATATATATATATATATATATATAAATATATTTAAAAATATATTGAATACAGAAAAAATTGTAGCATTTCAAATATATGGCAATATATTTGGAAAGAATATTTTTTAAATCTATTTCAAATATATTTTTCTTCCATGTGGGTATATTATAAGAGATTGGTGATAACTGTCCTTGCTGTATCAGAAAATGAGGTCATTTGTAAAAAGGAATGTGTCATGGTAGAAACATTTTGTTTGGTCTATTTGTGTAATTGTATAATGTATATGACTTTACAGTAAAGAGAATATTAACAGTGGCTGCAATTACTGTTTATTTTGGCTGCATTTGTGCATGGCTTTGCCAATACCTTGAGCAGTATTAAACCTGAACTCCAAGTATAAATACACAGATTAAATTCATATGAGGGAGCTGCTTTGCTTGCCAATGGATTGTCATTTCTGTCCATTCAGTCCTAAAGGGTTACATAGCACAGCCAGGAGGCTGACACCCCTTTCTTGTTAACAGTTAAGGAATATAGTGGTGTCAGTTCTCTGCTCCCAGCCTCCTTGCAGCATGTTCCACTTCAAACAATTTCCATGCAGTTCCCAGTCCAGAGAGCTGGGTGGAAGGGGGTGTGCCTCCCTATGAATCATTTAGTTATGTTTGTATTTTGTGTATCTCCTGTTTTGGTCTGTTTGTGTGATGGGAGTCACTTTAAGTGGGGGCCCATGGATCCCAGCTTACTTTAGAGAGATGAGGAGACCCCTGTCTCAGCTCCCCATATCCCTATTATGTGTAAGTCACCCTGTGCCTGTTAGGGGTACAGGGTGATCTGTCCTAATATTGGGGTGGGGGTTGTTGATTGTTTAATGCCATGTGGTTGCATCCCATTGTTCTATTGTGTGTCTTGCTTGAGAGCAAACTATTATGGGATGTATGTGTTTATGTGTATTAGCTTAGTGGGGGGTGTCTCCAGCAGCCCTCCCTCCTGATGATAAGTGTAGATTGCCCCGCACTGTGTCATTATGCAGGGAGGGGGGATTGCCCCTGAGTGTATAAAACGCTAGTTCGAGTTTCAAATAAAGAGTTCCATGTTCAGACAGACTGGTGCCGTCTAGTCTTGTTTGGTGGGCTGTGGTGTCTGTGGTCGGTGTTCGGACTGGGAAGCGGTATTATAATGGAAGTACCCAAGCACAGACAGGGTCAGTTCCATTACAGTTTGTAATACTGGTTCAAACAAAGTAGTAAAGTCGATTGGGTTAAAAAAAAACTCAGAAGAAACAGCTAGAACACCACTGGATGGCTCCAAGTGCAATTTTTAAATTTTTACAGGAAGGAAAGGAAAGGGCAGAAAAATGAAGAGAAGGGAAGCGAAGAGTTGCTTTCACACTGATAAAAGTGGAAGAAAAACGCATGACCATGTATTCCTGTGGAACTCTTCACACTGATCCGTTGCATGTCCGGTGCATTTTTAAAAATCCTGCTTGCTGCATTTTTGGCGCAAATCTGGTGTGGTAAAAAAAGACATGAAAAACTTACCTTCCCATTGAAATTAATGGAAAATGTGGCAAAACGGCACCTGCGGTGGGTTATGGTGCAGTTTTCATGTCACATATCATATTAAAAATGGAATGCGGTTTTGGTGCAGTTTTCATGTCACATATCATATTAAAAATGGAATGTGAATGCAGCAAAAATGTGGCAAAAACACGGCAAAAGTGTATATGTATTTTTGCAGTGGATCACTGTGAAAGCAGCCTAAGGAAAGGGAAAGGGAAGATCCAAAATATCATACATTCGTTTTTAAGAGGCTCAGCTCATTAAGATATTCTTTTAGTTAAATAGTCAGGAAGCTATGCTAAGATGAACCAAAAGAAACCAAAACACCATACTAGAGCACTGGTGTCATACCTAAAGTGTAACTATGGTCAAATGAAAAAAATGACACATATGATACAGTCTGATACAGTCTGTCGCTAGCATTAACGCAGCAGTTTTTGTTTTTCTGAGTCTTCCCTGGAACTTAGTTTTATTACTTGATCATCCTATCAGTGAGTCTATATGTTTTTTTCAACTTCTTTTACCAAACCAAGCTGTCCAGCAAAAGTGACATTCAGCACCAACCTCTCAACTGATTGACAATTCTGTCAAAGGGTGACCATGTTGCTCCTTCATAGACCCAATAAATGAGTGAATGTTGCCACCCTAAGACAGGAGGTGTGTTACTCGTCGCTAACAGGTGAAAATAAAGGAATAAAAGCTTTAAAAAAGAAGATTAATACAGCCACCACATCAAAAGCTACAATATATAAAACATTTGTTTTGGGGTTTAGTTAAGCTTTAAGTAGCCTAATTCACTAAAAGGTGACTCTTTGTCTCAGCCTACCACTTGCTTTCCCAAAACTATGCTCATAACTTTGAACTTTCCATGCTTAAAGTGGTTCTAAAGCCTAAACAATTTTTACCTTAATGCATTCTTGCTGCTGTTAGTCAAATCCTGTTACCAGGGAGCAGGGCCAAGCCTCACTGTCTGTGTTGATGGACATAAGCATCGGGGCTCAGGATTGAGCTCCCAGGTGTGCCACCATAGGCACATTATAAAGTAGCTAGCAAGAGTGTGACTGTTCCTGAGCTAGTACGTTTGAGGGGTGCCAGCCATTTCTGATTTCTCCTTCTGAAAAAGCTACTTAAAGTGGAACTTCCCTCTCTCAACGTGGACTATTTTTAATCCTTATACTGCTAGCATTAGTAAAAAGATAGGAAAGTATATCATATTTACTTGTTTATTAGTCTTTATTTTAAAAAAAGGGGGTTTTATACATAAAGATAAAAAGGCAGTACCAAACATAGAAGCTATGTAACAAAGTTGTTATAGCTTATGGCTAGCTATGATTTAAATAAGAGCATCAGAGTAAGAGTATCCACAAATGATAACATTGGCCTCTACAGGGGCCAGATGTGTCCCAAATGCAGGTGTCAGTCTGAAGAGGAATTGGAGAACCTGGGTCCCCCGACTCGTATGCAGGAACTGCATGACTCATCGGGACCCAGACACATTCGTCTGCCCAATGTGAAAGATCACCACCAAAGCAGGTTCTAAAAAGATGCCTGGTCATAGCACAGGGCTTTAATCACTCAGCCACTATGTAGCATGTGTCACAGTAGGTACCCAAGAGCCAAGAACAATAAAAATAAAAACAATACAAAAGGAAACAGACATCAAAAATAAAAAAGGAAAAACCACTCACAGTCTCTCTGTAAGTGCATGGTAGGCAAAGCCAACAAGTCTGTCCAAGACCTAGGCTTAAAAAGGTGAGATTTCAAATACCATATAGATTCAAGTACATAAAAGAAGGCCTGGAAGTGAGAGGTTTGAGCTCGTCAAACCTTCACCATTTAAGGTTGGGAGAGCCCTGCTGAGAGAGGATGTGAAGTTCCCGAGGCCCCTGAATTGTAATGGATCCATGTGGGCCAGATTGTGTAAAACCTGCTATATTGATCCTTGTATGTAGCCATCCATTCCTCCTCCTCCATTACATTATTCACCAACTTGATCCACTCAGCTCGACCTGGGACTTTTTCCAGTACATGGGGATTAAACGCCATGTTGCGTTTAGTAGATGTGGTAACATTCTTTTCCTATAGTGGCTAAGAGGAATGGAGGGCACATGAAGTAGAAACTGCAGGCGGGAGTCAGGAACATTGATGTCAAGGATCAGCTTAATGTGAGCTCTAATGGCTTGCCAAAAGGGTCGTAACTTAGGACACTCCCACCAAATATGAAGAAAGGTACCATGGTGACCACAATTTCTCTAGCATAAGCCAGACAGGGAGGGGTAAATCTTAGCCAAGAGGCTATATACCAGTCGGACTCTATACCAGGAGACTCTATACCAGCGAGTAAGCAATTTAAAGCTGTTTTCTTGCTTCTTTGTATCAACAGAGCTGGTATGAGTTAAGCGGTACAGGTGGTCAAGTTGGGTTTCTGAAAAGTTATACTGAAAGTCTCTCTCCCATTCCTGTATGTATAAAGGTTTCCCAGCTGGCTCCTCTGACTGGTACAGTTTATACAACTCTGAAAGGAAATGAGTGACTGGAGCATTCCCCATACAAAACTTCTCAAAATGTGTCAAGTTGGATGGCATTTGAATTTTGGGGGACAGGTTATGAACAAACTTATGATGCTGTCTATACCACCAGAAGTCCATTGGGAAACGCCCATACTGCTCTCGCAATGTGTCCAGGAAAAGTAAACCCTGTTCCTGAACAAACCTACCGCATCACCATATTTACTTGTTTTTAACTTTTTTTTTTTGCATTTCACATTACATTACAGTTACTTCCTGGTTTTCAGGCCTAGGCAATTGATGTCATACATCCCAACAGTCTTCAAGAGGGGAAAGAGGGTTCTCAGCTCAACCTTTGACTGAGCTAAAGGGCAGATGGATTCCAGGAAGTAAATGATACATGAACATGAATCATCTGCCCTTCCATAAGATGCCCACTGCCAGCAATGCCAGGGGGTGTTTTTTTAAATGATTTCACAGTAAAATAAAGCATGGAAATATGGATGGAGGGGGGAGTTTGCTTTGAATATTACAAATAACTTAGCATTTCTGGTTTGTGATGCTCAGATGCAATGCAGTTGCACTTTAGTTGGCTCTCTTACTGGCCCACTAAATTCCATACTGTTTGAATTGGGCCAGGTGTGAGAATAAAGATTTATAACTTTTCTCTGATATTTATACTTGATTTGGTTAGACCTTCAGCATAAAAGACAGGCAAATAGCAGTTTCAAAAGAAATGCCTACAGGAGTGTTTGGCATGTGTTTCCAGTGTCTAAGATGGCCGATCTGCCACTTCCGGTTCCTCTCTGTGCATCCGACGTCACTTCCCGTGAAGCATTTCGTCACTTCCAGGACTTAGTCATAAGGGGTGTGTTCGTCGGACTGACCAGCCGCACTTTATAGCTCTCCTCCCCGTGGCTCCGAAGCTCCAGCCACCATTTGCTCTTGTGTAGAGTGGTGTGTGTCACGTTAAGAGGAAGTATAGTGGTTGCTAAGGGATATTTCAAATAACAGAAATTTAGAGAACTTTCTAGAAGTTGAAGAGATTCTAAAAGTGTATGGATGAGCGCCTTTTTTTCACATTCCTGTCAGCGGTCTAAAGAGAACTCCCTTGCTGCAGTCATGAAGATGCTCCTGAGACACGTTCATGAGAAGGTTAAGGGTGGTGGAGGTGAAACCTGACTGAGGTGATGCCTGGCACTAGCTGAAGAGCAGAATGAAGCGCAGGACATGGCAGTGTCCTTACCGTCAAGTCAGCCAGTGGCAGTGAGTCCAATTTAAGATACCGGGAGCCACCACATACAGAGAAGCTGACCGCCTGAAGGCAGAGGTTTCAAGAGGAAAGCCATGAGGGGTCAAATATGGAACTGAAGGATACGGCTTCAGGGGAAGTCTCTCAGCCGAGAAGTCGGAAGAAAAGGTGGGCCTTGCCACCCTCCAGATGTCAAGAAGCATCCATAGAGACAGAGGAGGACAGTCTGGAGAAGCTGCCAGGGAGCCACAAATGCCACCTCCATCAACACCTCCTGTAGCTGACAGATAGCCAGACCTTAGTATGCAGTCAATTACAGCTACACAAGAAGACTTTGACTGGCAGGTAAGTGATGTCAGGTCTGTCAGGGAGCACAGTGATACACAGGTTCCCAGATCACATAATGCAGTCCCTCAGGGTGCGTTTATGCAGATGTCAGCACTTTCTAATTTATTTGGTTCATTAACAGATGCTTTACAGTCTATTCAGGAAAGCAACAGAAATATGGTACCTAGCACATCTGTTAACAGTATTGACACTCAAACTGAATTACCTCAAGGAAATTTGGTAGTTAGCAGATCACAGGTTCCTGAGACGTGTTTTAAAGAAGTATTTCCATGTGAAGTTTCCCCTTTAGGTTTTTACTTGTCAAGTTCTGTCAAAGTAAAAGTCTGGAAAGGAGACTTTATAGATTTATTGTCTCTTTTCTCTTCAGCAAAAGAATTTTCATCTTGATCAGATTAAAAGTCAGATGATAAGTCGGAAGGTGAAAGATTACTAGATCATTCTTTAACTGGTTCCAAGCCTTTTTGCATTGTTTCCAGTGTAATGGCAGAAAATATCCTGAATTATGTGCTGGACTTTTTTTAGCATGTTGACCATGTATTGGAAGCATACAAGAATTTCGGGGGGTTTTGGATGGTTTCATTACGACGAATCATTTCATAAAAAATTAATGGTCCACCCATCATTAGAATGGGGAATGAAAGATGTCGGATTGTGGCTTAATTTAATATTACCACAAAAACAACCAGTGAACAGGTCATCTACCCCTAATACAACCTCTACATCAGTATATAGGAAAGGGGTATGCTTTGCTTATAAGGAATCACAATGTAAGTGGAACAAAGCTTGTAGATACAGGCATGAGTGTTCATTTTGTACAGGGAATCATCCAGTAGTCAATTGCTATAAGAAAATTAATAATGTCACACAAGGTTCTAGGGATATTTTTCAAAAAAGCCTGCACGCCAGTGATGCTTCAAAGAATGCACCCATGGCTGGATCTATATCCAGACAAGGAGAAGGCATTATTTCTAAGTAACGGTTTTACGTCTGGTTTTCCACTGCCTGGTTTTTCAGGATTGGATTGTGAAATAGTCCCTAATCTGAAGTCGGTGGAGCATTTTCCCCAGGTAGTAAGAGAGAAAAAAAGGTTAATAGATTGCAGAGAATAGGGTAGCAGATCCTTTTCTTTTTCTGCCTTATAAGAATTTGCACATTTCTTCACTAGGAGTGGTTCTCAAAAAAGAACCTAATTAATTCCGTTTTATATACCACCTTTCTTTCCCTAAAGGAGCATCTACGTATAAATGATGACATAGATGGCTCATCGTGTTCGGTATCTTAGTCGTCATTTGATGAAGCCATTTTGTTAATTAGATCTTATGGCAAAGGTGTGTTGTTAGCAAAAGCTGACATTAAGTTGGCTTTTCGCTTACTTCCTATTGACCCTAAAACTGTCAATTTGCTAGGTTTTTTTTTAGGCTGTTGGTAGTTCTTTGACAAATGCCTTCCGATGGGCTGTTCTGTATCTTGTTCTTGTATTTTGAAACATTTTCGTCATTTATTAACTGGGTCGTGTGTTTTGAGTCAGGTTTAGATGGAGTTTTACACTGTTTAGATCATTTCCTTTGCAGATTCTAACATTTATGCACAGTTACTTAAGCTATTTTATGACATTTCAAGGTATTTTCGTATTTCTTTTGGCAGAAGAAAAAGCTATATTTCCTACAGTATCTTTAGAATTTTTTGGAATTCTTATTAACACAACTGTAATGGAATTTAGAATACCTTCCGTAAAGTTGGAAAGGATCAGGTTATTGATAATGGTCTTTCTTAGGCGGAAAAAGGTATTGCTGAAAGAAATGCAATCACTTTTGGGTCTTTTGGGTCTAATTGTGTGGTCTAAATTTTTGGAAGTTTTTAACAGTAGATCATTTTTTCAAGAATCATTTATCAATTCTGATGCTTTACATCTTTTTACAGATGCGCTGGCTCAAAAGAATTTGCGGCAATATGAGAAAACCATTGGTGTTGTGGGAGCTGGACGTATTCTTCGATAAATAAAAAAACGACTAAAAGCATTGTTTTACTTGAACTTTTCCCAGTTATAGTAGCATTAGGATTATGGAGTACAAGTTTTTCTAATTAGTGAATTTTGATTTATACAGATAATAAAGGTGTATTGTTTGTGGTGAATTGCCATCTAAATCTTTGTAATCCCCTTTTTAAGACATTTGGTTTTCCTTTGTTTGAAGTATAACATCTGGATCAAACTCCTGGTAAATTTAATACCCTTGCTGACTCCCTCCTCTCATTTTCAGATGTCCAAATTTTGTCAGCTCCTTCTTTCAGCAGACAAAGAAGGTCATGTTTGCCCAGCTCATTTATGGAACCTGATTTGAAGGTGACTATGAATGCTGTTGAAAATTCGGTATCTCCTCATACATGGATGGAGTACTCTTCCTCTTGAGGGACAGTGGTGTCTTTTGCAAAATGCCAGGGTTTTTCTCCTGAAGATCCTTCAGAAAGTACAATTCTGTTTCTTATCGTCTTTGATGCAGATGCATCTTTCACATAGTCACATAATTAAGACCTTGCCAGGAATTTCCTTTTTCTTTTGTATGCGGAAACTCCTAGACTGCACAAGCTTCTTTACAGTTAAGCAGGACTTAAAAGGTTATAAGAAAACACATTTTATTAAAGATAGCAGGAGACCGATATCATTAAAAATTTTATTGCAATTGTGCTCTGTTACACTGCAGGTTTGTTCTTCCTCATATGAAGCTTTATTATTCAAAATGTCCTCCGTGTATGCCTTTTTTGATGCATTAAGGATATCTAAAATGATTTCACCCAGTAAAGGATGTTCATCAAGGTTACTGAGAGAACATATTTTATTGGATGATTCAGTGGTTAAAAATTTTATTGCCAAATCGAAGACAGATCAAGTTGGGAAGGGTAAGTGGATTTCTATTCCAATGTTTGAAAATGTCAATTTGTGTCCAGTCAGGACAGTTCACCATTTCCTTTTGGCAAGACCACCTGTTTCAGGTCCTTTTTTCATTTATATGGATAGATCTCCCCTTACGAAATACCAGTTTGATTTAAAAAAAAACATTTGTCACATCTTGGTTTGCAGCAATATAAATTTACTTCACATTTGTTCAGGATCGGAGCTGCCTCTGAAGCTTCCAGGTCGGGTATGTTAGAAGACTGAATTAAAATTCTTAGTAGGCGGGGGTCCAATAGTTTTAAAGTGTATATACGTCCTGACTTGTTCCTTTCATTTCTTTAGGTAATGTCTGCAATGTATGGATAATTGATCACTCTTAAATATTTTGGGCATGGAAGAGAGCAGCTCAACGGACTTATTCGGAAAACCTGTCTATGTCTTCAGATTCTTTTTGCATCTTTTGGAAGGGTATAAAGGGTCCAAAGTGGTGCCAATTGTATATCACTTTAGCTAGGTTATTTCAATGCTGGCCTCCTCCAATGGTGTTGATTATTCTCTTTGGAGGAAATGATATAGGCAGAATTAGAACCTTGGATTTATTGTTTATGATAAAACAGGATTTATATAGATTAAAATTGTCTTCTTCTAATACTTCAATTGTTTTCTCTGAAATTGTGCCCCGATTATTCTGGTTGTTTTCATCACAATGCAGGGCTATGGAAAAAATCAGAAAACGCATCAACAGAGCAATGGAAAAGTACTTACCCTCCTTAGATGGTTTCTCTTACAGACATATAGACTTAGAAGGCAGCTTGTCTGGTTTATACTGCCAAGATGCTGTTCATCTTTCTGATGTGGGTTTAGATATTTTTAATCTAAACTTAAAAAATTGCATTGAAATGGCAGCAGGTAGGGAATGGGCTGGTCTTTCCTGGATGGTGGGGACGTTTTGTTGCAATTCAGTGGCAGTATGATCGAGTTCTAATAATTGAGCAATATGGTTGGATTTTATTTGACAATTTTATGATTCACCTAATTAAAATATTTGATATTTATGATATGTGAATTTAATTTTGGTAAACCACTAAAGTGCCATGGCCATTTTCATACCAATTTTGATGTTTTGTCTTCATTTCACATAGATTCATGTTTTAGATTTATGGGAAGGGATTCAGCCTGCAGACCCATGAAAAAGGGAGGCACAAAACTTTGGGCCAACCTTTTTGGGCCTGCAGCCACCCCTTCCCATTTTATTAATCTACTTAGATACTGTTTTTACTTTATTGGTTAATGTGGTAAAATATGGTGTGTGTCACTTTAAGAGGAAGTATAGTGATTGCTAAGGGATATTTCAACAAATTCGAAATTTAGAGAACTTTCTGGACGTTGAAGAGATTATAAAAGTGTATTGATGAGCACCCTTTTTTCATATTCCTATCAACGTTCTCAAGAGAACTCCCCTCCCTGTCGCGTGCTTTATGTAGTTTTCTATCCCTCTGGATCCCAGACGTTTTGTTGCAATTCAGTGGAAGTATGCTCATGTTTTAATAACTGAGCAATATGTTTGGATTTTATTTGATTATTTTATAATTCAGCTAATTAAAATATTTAATATTTATGATATTTGAATTTAATTTTGGTAAACCAATAAAGTGCCACGGCCATTTTCATGCCAATTTGGATGTTTTGTCTTCATTTCAAATAGATTAATGTTTTAGATTTATTGGAAGGGCTGCGGCCTGCAGTCCCACGGTTTGGGGGATCAGTTCCAACCAAAACTGATAGGAAGACAGAATGTAGGACCTTGAATTAAGAGTTAAAAAGTTTTATCCTTTAGATCAGTGGTCTCCAAACAGAAGTCTGGGGCCAGATGTGGCCCCCTGCTTGCCTTTATCTGACCTTTAGAGCACTATTCCTCCCACTGACACCAGCAATGGGGCATCATTCCTGTCACTGATACCAACAATAGGGCACTATCGCTACCACTGACCCCAACATTACATTACATTACATCGAGTTTATATAGCGCCAAAGGGTTTACTCAGCGCTGTACAATAGAGGGGGGAGGACAATACATGAAACAGTACAGCAACAACAAACAGCACACAAGGGGTTAGAGGGCCCTACTCTTTCGACCTTACAATCTAAGAGGGAGGGGGTAGTGGTACAGGAGGAAGTGGCTGTGGGGGATGGAGTGGTAGGAGGAATGAAGGAGAATGGCTGTTAGGTGAGGGTGGGGTAGGCTTCCCTGAAGAGGTGGATTTTCAGGGAGCGCCTGAAGGTGAGGAGGGAAGGTGACAGTCTGATGGATTGTTGTAGTGAGTTCCAGAGGATGGGGGAGGACCTGAAGAAGTCTTGCAGTCGTGCGTGGGAGGAGGAGACCAGGGAGCAAGATAGAAGGAGGTCCTGTGAGGAGCAAAGGGTACGGGTAGGGTGGTACTTGGGAATCAAGTTGGTGAGGTAGTTAGGGGCAGTGTTGTGAATGGCTTTGTAGGTCAGAGTTAGTAGTTTGAATTTGATGCGTTGGGCAATCGGAAGCCAGTGGAGGGAGAGGCAGAGGGGGGTGGCAGAGGTGGAGCGGTTGGTGAGGTGGATGAGCCTAGCTGCTGAGTTCAGGATGGTCTGAAGCGGGGAGAGCCTGCGCTGGGGTGAGAAGGGAGTTGCAGTAGTCAAGGCGTGAGATAATTAGGGAGTGTACGAGTAGCTTAGTGGTGTCAGGGGTAAGGAAGGAGCGTATCTTGGCGATGTTGCGGAGGTGGAGCCTGCATGTGTTTGTAGGTGATTTAACATGAGGTTGGAAGGAAAGGTTTGAGTCCAGAATGACGCCAAGGACTTTGGCTTGCGGGGCGGGATTGATGGTGGTGTTGTTGGTAGTGATGGATAGGATGGGGGGGCATGAGCAGGGGGAAATGAGGAGCCCGGTTTTGGAGAGGTTAAGCTTGAGGAAATGAAGCGACATCCAGTCTGAGATGTCGTTTAGGAGGTGAGTGATGTGGGTGGAGACTGTGGGGGTGACGTGAGGGGTGGAGAGGTAAATTTGAGTGTCATCAGCGTAGAGGTGACAGTTGAAGCCGTGGGAGTGTATGAGTTTGCCAAGGGAGGAGGTGTAGATGGAGAAGAGAAGGGGTCCAAGGACAGAGCTTTGGGGGACCCCAACAGAGAGGGGGAGGGAAGGGGAGGTGGCACCGTTGTAGGAAACACTGAAGGAGCATCGGGATAGGTAAGAGGAGAACCAGGAGAGAGCGGTGTCTCTGATGCCAAGGCAGAGTAGTTTATTAAGGAGGAGGGGGTGGTCAACTGTGTCGAAGGCCGCGGAGAGGTCCAGGAGAAGGAGGACAGAGTAGTCGCCTTTGGCTTTGGCGGTTAGTAGGTCATTAGTGATTTTGAGGAGGGCGGTTTTGGTGGAGTGTAGGGGACGGAAGCCGGACTGTAGTGGATCAAGGAGGTTGTTGTCAGTTAGGTGGGTGCTTAGGCGATCGTAGACTAAGCGCTCAAGGAGCTTGGAAGTGAGTGGCAGCAGGGAGATGGGTCTGAGGTTGTTTGGGTCATTCGGGTCCAGGGAGGGCTTTTTGAGTATGGTGGTGATGTGCGCATGCTTTAGGGGGGAGGGGAATGCGCCAGTAGAGAGGGAGAGATTGAAGATGTGGTTGAGGGAGCGGATGAGGGAAGAGGGGGGTGACCTGAGGAGTTGAGAGGGCATAGGGTCAAGGGGGCAGGTAGTGAGGCGGGCTTCTGAGAACACCCTGTTGACTTTCTCAGTGGTAGCAGTGCTGAAGGAGTACAGTGCTGGGGGGTTACGGTAAGCGGGGCCTTGGGTGTGGTGGGGGGCAGTGCGGTTGCGAGGTCAGAGGAGGGGAGAGATGAGGGGCTGATGGGGGGGGGAGGCTAGGTGGGGAGGTAGATTGCGAGTTGACTATGTCCTTACAGATTGCGTCAATCTTGTTATGGAAATGGGTGGCAATCTCGTGGGCGGTGAGTGAGGTACTGAGTGGAGGAGGGGGGGAGAGAGCAGGGAGTTGAAGGTGGAGAAGAGTCAGCGAGGGCAGGTGGAGGGGGTGTTGATCAGGTTTATGAAGTAGGCCTGCTTGGCGGCGTGCAGAGAGGAGGTGTAAGTGAGGAAGGCAGATTTGTAGAGGGAGAACGCACGAGGGGACCTGGTTTTGCGCCATAGTCTCTCCAGCGCGTGACTGCGACGTTTGAGGCATTTAGTATGGTCGTTCTGCCATGGTTGAAGCGGTCTAGGTTTGATGTTGCGTGTGGTTAGGGGTGCCAGAGAGTCTAGGGCAACTGACAGTGAGTCATATGTGGTGGTGGCTAGGTCAGGACATGACAGTGGAAGGATGCTGTCGTGTAGGCGGTCAGCAGCCGAGTGGAGGGGGCCGGGTTCAGGTTGTGGAGGTTGCGGCTGGTGATGGTTTGGCGCCTTGGGGAGGGGGAGTTAGGGGAAGGGGAGACGGAGAACGTGAGGAAGTGGTGGTCGGAGAGAGGGAAGGGGGCGTTAGTGAACTGGTTGAGGGTACAGAGGCGGGAGAAGATGAGGTCCAGGGTGTTCCCATCGATGTGAGTGGAGGATTGAGTGTACTGTGTGAGCGCAAAGGAGGAGGTTAGGTGGAGGAGTTGGGAAGTAGCCGGGTTGTTGTTGTTGATAGGGATATTGAAGTCCCCAGGGATGATGGTCGGTAGCTCAGAGGAGAGGAAGAAGGGAAGCCAGGC
Source organism: Staurois parvus (assembly GCF_062004578.1). NCBI lineage: Eukaryota > Metazoa > Chordata > Amphibia > Anura > Ranidae > Staurois > Staurois parvus. Next base: position 951,635 of record NW_028318161.1, on the reverse strand, counting down.
GGCGAAGTCATCCAGGAAGCGGGGTGTGGATCCGGGGGGCCTGTAGATCACTGTGATCCTTAGGGGGGTGGGGGAGAAGAGCCGGATGCAGTGAGCCTCGAAGGAGGAGAAGGATAGAGAGGGGGGGTTAGGGAGGACCTGGAAGGTGCTCAGCAGTGATAGGAGCAAGCCGACTCCACCACCTCTGCGACCGCTCGGTCTGGGTGAATGGGTCCAGATGAGACCTCCATGGGTGAGTGCAGCAGGGGAGGTGGAGTCAGTGGCCTGTACCCAGGTTTCGGTGACCGCTAGGAGGTTGAGGGAGTGGGAGATAAAGAGGTCATGGATGGCGGTAAGCTTGTTGCAAACTGAGCGGGCGTTCAGGAGTGCAACCGAGAGAGGGGGGATGGATGCGGGGAGGAGGAGTACAGGTATGAGGTTGAGGGGGTTGTGGCGGCTGGTGGGAGCAGGGGGGTCCCTGGGGGGGGTGAGGTGGTGAGGGGCCAGGGTTCGGGGAGATGTCCCCAGCGGATAGGAGAAGGAGGAGGGTGAGGAAGGTGGCATGGGAACGGGAAGTGCAGGAGCGTGTGGGTCTGATAGTGGTGGCACGTGGGTCGACGGGGGAGTGGAGTAGCAGGAAGAGGTGATGAGTGCCATAGTGGGGAGAGGGGAGAAGTGAAGGGGCAATGTAGAGCCGTTTTGGGGGGGTAGGTGGGTAGAGGGAGCCGATTTTTGTGATGGAGGAGAGGAATACAAGGAGGAGGAATGCAGGTTGGGGTGAGCAGAGTGCTGATCAGGTCGGGGGATGTGAAGGGATACAAGTCAGGGCATGGTGATGTGGAGAGTCTGTATCGCCATGGAGGAGTCCATTTGAGTCCTTCTGTAGGGGGAGAGTGAGAGTGGAGGGTAGCTGGGTCAGCAGCTGGCTGGTTGCAGTCTGTGGGTGCACCAAGGATGGAGCACTATTTTTCCCACTGACACCAATGATGGGGCAATATCCTTTCTACCGACACCAATGATGAGGCACTATTATTCCCACTGAAACCAACAATGGGGCCCTATTCTTTCCACTGACACAAACAATGGGGCACTATTTCTTCCCACTGATACCAACAATGGGGTAATAATCCTCCCACTAATACCAATGATGGGGCATTGTTTAATCCCCCTGACACCTGGGCATTTTCTACTCACACTGATCACAATCCTGACCCCTCAAAGTCTGAAGGACAGTAAACTTGCCCTTTATTTAAGAGGTTTGGAGATCCCTGTCTTAGATAAAAGGAAAATCAAATCCTTTATTAACTGGTGGAAGGGGTATTTTAACAATTTTGTAAATGGTTTGTTGCAGATGCCTCTTCAGTGGATGTCTGTGTATGAGACTTACTGAATATGTACTACTTATGGACTATCGATCTTTGATAGAAACCCTATATTTACATGGATCAACCATAATAATATCTGTTTGCAATATTTTATATTTGAATGACTAAAAAAATATTTTTTTAAAGTTTTTTTTTTTTTTTAAATCCTGACCATAAAAAATAAATATATACAATGATATGATGCATATTCTCTAAAATAAAACCCCAAGCCTCCCTCCCTAGCCCACGAAATACATTAGGCTAAGCTAAACCATTCCATCGTCTCCTGTAGGTCTGTCAATCTATGCTCAACAGCATGCATGTTCTGCCTTGCCTTGATAACTCACAATCTGGGTATCATTATCTGCTGAGCTTGTTGGATCTTCATAAGGAGCCCGATATTTATCCTTGCATATATTGTACAATAGGTTTCCATGATGACCCATGCACCTCTTTTTCAACACAGCAGCTGCACCCTCAATACATTTATAAACACATCCCCATAGTTAATGTAAAAACTGCATTATGTACAATCGTTTATAGATCTCTGAATCCAGAGAGCAGCAAAAATGTTTTTATCTCAAGGTCTGTTCTATGTCATAGGGGCCTAGGGTTCCCATGTGGATTGAATAATACTGGACTTGCTGGTATCATTGTTGCCAGTGTTATTAATAGGAAAGAGATCCTTTTTTTTTTGTTTTGTTTTGTTTTTTTTTAACTGTGGCAGCGTGTTGTTGTATTCATGCCATAAGTCTCTTGCATACCTACCCTGATGTCTTTAATTACCTTTGATCCACACTAAACAAAATGTGTAACTTTGGTAGCCATAGTGTAAACACAAGAATTTAAATTAATCAAAGGTGCAGACACAGCAACACTAACATGAGTGCTTCAAAGTGAGCACCACAATGACGTCTGCTATGGAGATAAGGCTGATTATTAGTCAGACATCAGAGGAATTGGGCTGTGATACCTTCCCGAAATAAATAATATACCCGTCACCTCAGCAGTACCTAACATTCTTCAGCAGTTTTATTGTTAGTGGTTATTAAAGCAGAACTCCAGCCATATAGAAAAAAATTCTGCAGTGTAGATAAAAGTTAAAGTGGACCTTCAATTACAATTGACCGTTCTGCTCATCCTCCTCTCCCCTCTTCCAACAAATTCATAGGGTCTTTTTTTGGGGAGCTGGAACCTTTCTCTGACAGCAACCAACTCCCACTTCCTTCCCATGTCAGCTTGACAGAGCCCCCCTCCACCCATAAGCAACATCCTGAGACATGTCCCTCATCCTGTGGACCAGTCTGACAGCGTCGTGTGAGTCTGTGAGACCTTAGGAAGCAACAGTCAACTCCAGGGGCGGACTGACAACCCATGGGGCCCCGGGCAATAGGGGATCATGGGGTCCCTGCGTCATCACCCACACTCAAACCACACCCAAAAAAGTCTATGAAAGGTACTAGGGGCATCTCATGGGGCCCCCTACTGACCCTGGGCCCTCAGGCAGTGCCCGAGTGCCAAAATGGTCAGTCCGCCCCTGGTCAGCTCCCACGTGCAATATGGCAGTGCCAGGGATCTGAAGCCCATTGAAGAATCGGATGGAATCCTAGGCTGATAATTACCTGATTGTTAAAAGTCAGCAGCTACAGTATTTGTATCTGCTATTATTTTTCTAAACAAGACTGAAGTTCCTCTTTAGGTGTCATGAGCTGTATGCCACTTTATGTATTATAGTACTTGTTTTAATATGTACATTTTCACTGAGGCTGGATAGTAAATCTCCTGTTATACTTCCAGTTCTGCCCATCCTCTTCACCTGCCTTTTCACAGAATGCTTTGTATTCTGGTAACCATTCACAGAACACCTTGTATTCTGGTAAGCATTGACAGAACACCTTGTATGTTGGTAACCATTCACAGAATGTCTTGTATTCTAGTAACCATTCACAGAATGCCTTGTATTCTGGTAACCATTCACAGAATGCCTTGTATTCTGGTAAGCATTCACAGAACACCTTGTATGTTGGTAACCATTCACAGAGTGTCTTGTATTCTAGTAACCATTCACAGAATGCCTTGTATTCTGGTAACCATTCACAGAACGCCTTGTATTCTGGTAACCATTCACAGAACGCCTTGTATTTTGGTAACCATTCACAGACTGCTTTGTATTCTGGTACCATTCACAGAACAGCTTGTATTCTGGTAACCAGAATGCTTTGTATAGTGTGAACCAATCACATAATACTTTGTATTCTGGGAACCATTTACAGATCGCTTTGTATTCTGTGATCCATTCATAGAATTCCTCGTATTCTGTGATCCATTCACAGATCGCCTCGTATTCTGGTAACCATGCACAGAATGCCTTGCATTCTGTTATCATTCACAGAACACCTTGTATTCTGGGAACCATTCACAGAATGCTTTGCATAGTGTGAACCAATCACATAATACTTTGTACCCTGCAAACCATTCACAGATCATTTGCATTCTGGACACCATTCATACAACACTGTGTATTCTGGTAACTGTTTTCAGAATGTTTTGTATTCTGTGAACCATTCACAGAATGCTTTGTATTTTGGTAGCCATTCACAAAACCCTTTGCATTTCGGGAACCATTCACAGAATGTATTTTCTTCTGGTAGCCATTCAAAGAATACTTTGCATACTGGGAACCACTCAAAGAAAACGTTGTTTTCTGGTAACCATTTACAGAAAGCCTCATATACTGGCAATCATTCACAGAAAGCCTTGTACTTTGGGAACCATTCACAGAATTCCTTGTATATTGGTAACCATTCACAGAATGCTTTGTATTCTGTGTTCCATTCAAAAAATGCTTGGTATTCTGGGAACCGTTCACATAACATTTTACATTCTGTGAACCATTCGTGTAACGCTTTGTATTCTGGGATCCATTCATGGAATAAAAAGTGTTCTTTGAATGGGCAAGGGCAGGGGCGGACTGACAACTCATGGGGCCCCCCGGGCAATAGGGGATCATGGGGCCCATGTGTCCTTGCCCAAACTCAAAAAAACCTGTGAAAAAGGTACCAGGGCATCTCATGGTGCCCCCTACTGACCCGGTGCCCGCGGGCAGTGCCCGAGTTTCCAAATAGTCAGTCCGCCCCTGGGCAAGGGAAAACTAGGGGTGGACAAGCCACACTGTGACTTTTATGGTTTAGAACTGCAGTTCTGCTATTGCAGTGCTGGAAGTCTAGTTAGAGCTGTACTATCTATTCTCAATTTAAGCGTATGCATTGAAGAATGTACAACAATACTCCAAGTGGCATACAACACATTACACTTAACTTTTATTTACTCTGCAGGTTTAAAAAAATGTTGCAATGTCCCTCTGGTCAAAGAGCAGGAACTACTGCCATTGGGAAATGTGGCTGTTTTGGGGGGGTGTAGTGTAGGTGTCAGACTGAGCTCCAATGAAGGCATCATTAAATACACATACATAATACAATTATCTGACCAGTGTGACATGTTGATGAATTAAACCCTTTATGTGTGGAGGAAAACCAGTTACTGGCAATAGCACAGACTCCCTGTGCCATATAAAATGTATTGCTTGTTGACAGCGGGATAATTAAAGGTAACACAAATTACAAGTCTGCTTGGATTTAACCTAATCAGTAACAGAGATGGCCTTGCATTATACTGAACTTTCCAATTTGCTTGTTTACTGTGCATGTATAGCCAAAACGTTTTAAACTATGAATAGAGCAAGAGAAGAGTTAAAATCCCTGTTAATGTATTTTTGCCTGTCCGTGTACCATTGGGAAATTCTCCTACACTCCCTGCCCCGGAGACACAACAGGAAGTTGAAGGAAATTTCTCAAAGTAAAATGAATGCCTCTCTTAGAGGGCTGTGCCCAAAACAGGTGTCCCCTTTGGAAGAGTTTCCTTCACTCCTTGTTCTAGAGACAACTTTAAAATTTTTGATTTTTTTTGTCACTTTCTCAGTGACAAAGAACAGCAGTACAAGGAAAGGGATGAATCTTCACAACCGAAACATCCCAAAAATTGAATCTCACATCATGTTTGGTGCAACACACAATGGACATGCCATGCAGGGCCGTGGATAAGGGGGTACTACCAGTCTTCCTGTACGGGGGCCCCGGCCAGCAGGGGGGCCCAGGCAGCTGGGTGAATGAGATGTGGGCAGGGAGGAAGAGCAGCATAGTGGTGGGGGGCAATTACTGGAACCAATCCCTTGTATGGCTCTCCCTGCAGCAGTTGTAAGCTGACTTCTTCTCTTCTCACCAAACCCCCCCCCCCCCCCCTTCTGGCTTTCAGCTGCTGCAGAGAGAGACATACAGGGGATCGGTTCCAGTAATTGCAAACCCCCCCCGGTACACCCATCACCCTCCCTGTGCACCATACATTTCCCCCTATTCCTAAGGCTCCATGTGCCCCCACCCCACAATGTTGCCGGCTTCCCTCCTCTCCTTTCCACCAGCAGCTGCAAGCACACAATAGGATTCTTCAATATGAAGAGTTGGAGAAAGTTCTGGTAAATATATTACATTTTCCAGCCCTTTCCTGAAGGAACACGAGTGATCAGTACTGATCACTCAGTGTGTTCATTCACAACTGAAGCATAGTAAACTGATTTTTTTTTGTGGGAATGGGGGGCCCTGTCAGATTGGCTGTATGGGGCCCCATGGTTTGGGGTTTCTGTCAGGTTGGTTGTAAGGGGCCCCGTGGTTTCTAACAGCAGCACCTGATGCCATGTGTAGGACATATTATGTGGGACATGCTGTGTGTAGGACATATTGTGGAGGACATGTTATGCGTAGGACATGCTATGTGGAGAATATGGTATCTGGAGAACGCTATGTAGGACATGCTGTGTGTAGAACATATATGTAGGACATACTGTGAATTACATGCTTTGTTGAGCACGTTATGTACAGAGCATGCTGTGTAGGACATGCTGCATGGGGCATGTTGTGTAGGACATACATGGATTGAAATTCAGGTGGTTCAGCAGGGACTGGCTGAATTTTAAACCAGAAATGGGCACCCTGGTTGATTGACTTCTGTACAACCAGCCTGCTGGGTTTTTCCTGATCACTTGCTATAGTCACAGGAAGATTCCTTCATCCACATTGAATGTGGAGACGGAGGAATTGATTCTTTTTTTTCAACCTGCAGGTGGAAAATGAAAAAAAAAAGGTGATGAATGTATGGGCTGCCTAATGTGTATGTCATGTTATGTGAAGGACATCTTATGTACAGGACATGCTATATGTAGGACATACTGTGCAGGACATGCCTTGTTGAGGACATTTTATGTGGAGGAAAAGCTAAGTGCAAAAAATGCTATGTGTAAGACATGTTATGTGGATGACATGCCATGTAGGACATGCTATGTGTACATCATGTATGGGACATGCTATGTGTAAGACATGTTACATGTTGGACATGCCATGTGTAGCATATTTTATGTGCTGGACATGCCATATGTAGGACATGTTATGTGGAGGGCATCACATGTGTAGGACATGTTATGTGGAGGACATGCCATATATAAGACATGTTATGTGGAGGACATCCCATATGTAGGACATGTTATGTGGAAGACATCCCATATGTAGGACATGTTATGAATATATAATGCTATGTGTAGGACATACTATGTATATATAATGCTATGTGGAGGACATGCCATATGTAGAACATGCTATGTATAGATAATGCTATGTGTAGGACATGCTATGAATATGTTATCCTATACATGCCATGTTATGTGGAAGACATGCTATGTATGTCATGGTATACATGCCATTTAATGTGGAGAACATACTATGTGTATGAGTAGGACATGCCATATGTATGAATATGGTATGTGTAGGTCATGCTATATATGACATTCTATGTATATGCCATGTTATGTGGAGGACATGCCGTATGTAGGACATGTTATGTATATGTCATGCTATGTATATGTCATGTTATATGTAGGGCATGCTATAGACACCCACTCCTGGCCAGAGGCAAGACATCTGATAGCAGCCACTTGTTGATCTCTTTATGGGATGGGGAGGGGATACCCATTAGGTGATCAGACACTCGCTGGAAGGAAGGACGGCTTTAATTTGAGTGGGGGAGGGGAGGAGGTCATTAGAGCAGCTGATAAAACTCATCACCTTCCCCGGCCGTCCTCATCATTAGCTGCTCCCTTCCTCTAGCATGTGTCCAGTGTTGGTGTTCGGGCTTCTCCTGGTGTCATGTGCCGGCCAGGAGTTCGGAGAGTATTGCCATGGATGGAGCGATCTTTATGGGGGATGGCACCCCGGATTCCAGTGCCCGGAGCGCTATGACCCCCCAGAGGCCACCTACTGCTGCGGATCGTGCAGCCTCCGCTACTGCTGTACGGCCAGCGAGTCCAGACTGGACCAAGGAGAGTGTCCCAACGAGGAGCGGGGCGAGGAGCCCGGGGAGCGAAGCCCAGCCCTACCACTGCCCGGCACGGGTAAGTCAGCAGCTGGATATCAGCCATGAAATCCTCCCCGATCAACCTAGATTCATGGTGGTCAGCTGGGTATCATCCATGGATCCCCCCATCACCCCAGATCTGAGGTCAGCTGGGTATCATGCATGGATTCCCCCCCCATCACCCCAGATCTATGGAGGTCAGCTGGGTATCGTGCATGGATCCCCCCCATCACCCCAGATCTATGGAGGTCAGCTGGGTATCATGCATGGATCCCCCCCATTACCCCAGATCTATGGAGGTCAGCTGGGTATCATGCATGGATTCTCTCTCCACCCCCAATCACCCCAGATCTATGGAGGTCGGCTGGGTATCATGCAGGGATTCCTCCCCACGATCACCCCAGATCTATGGAAGTCGGCTGGGTATCATGCAGGGATTCCTCCCCACGATCACCCCAGATCTATGGAAGTCGGCTGGGTATCATGCAGGGATTCCTCCCCACGATCACCCCAGATCTATGGAAGTCGGCTGGGTATCATGCAGGGATTCCTCCCCACGATCACCCCAGATCTATGGAGGTCAGCTGGGTATCATGCAGGGATTCCTCCCCACGATCACCCCAGATCTATGGAGGTCAGCTGGGTATTCTGCAGGGATTCTTTCTCCAACCCCCCAGATCTATGGAGATCAGCTGAGTATCATGCATGGATTCCTCCAACCCCCTCCCCAATCACCCCAGCTCTATGGAGGTCAGCTGGGTATCATGCACGGATTCCTTCCCCCCCGATCACCCCAGATCTATGGAGGTCAGCTGGGTATCATGCACGGATTCCTTCCCCCCCCGATCACCCCAGATCTATGGAGGTCAGCTGGGTATCATGCACGGATTCCTCCAACCCCCTCCCCAATCACCCCAGCTCTATGGAGGTCAGCTGGGTATCATGCACGGATTCCTTCCCCCTGATCACCCCAGATCTATGGAGGTCAGCTGGGTATCATGCATGGCTTCCTCCCCCGATTACCCCAGATCAGGGGTGGACTGACAAATCATGGGGCCCCTGGGTAATAGGGGATCATGGGGCCCCTGTGTCCTTGCCCAAACTCTAAGCCTATGAAAAAGGTACCAGGGGCATCTCATGGGGCCCCCTACTGACCCTGGGTCCTTGGCCAGTGCCCGAGTTTCCAAATGGTCAGTCCGCCCCTGCCCCAGATCTATGGAGTTCAGCTGGGTATCGTGCATGGATTCCTCCCCCCGATCACCCCAGATCTATGGAAGTTTGCTAGACTCCTTGTCCCCTCCAGGCTAGGAACACACTTCCCTTTAATACAAACTTATTATTATTGTTGTATTGCTCTCAAACTGACTTATTTTTTTTTTTTTTTTCCCCACCAGAAAGTTCTAAAATTCTTAGTAATTAGATGTCCATTTAAGATCCACTGTATCCCCTAACATTTAGAGGAGGCACACTATTACATAGATAATATCAGAAAAGTCCTGCACTGTAGAGCTTCATTTAGATTTGGAAGTGCATGGTATTGTAGCAGAGCCCATGCTCCTCTTTGTTTTAGAATGGATGTGTTGAGTATACGTGTTCCAGCATTGAAAAATCTGTCGCCCCCCCCCCCCCCCCATTTGTTTCTTTTGACAATGTGAGCCCCATTCACACCTGAGCATAGCTGGGCTGTTTAGAGGCTTTTTTTTGCATTTTGTAGCCCAATTCTGCGGTTTTGACTCCATAGACTTTTAAATGGAAACCTGTATAAACTGTTTTTCAGGCACTCCTTTTAAAGTCTATGGGGCCAAAAAAAGTTTGACTCTGCCAGAATTATGTGCAACAGGCTACAAGGGACACAAGACTGAGGAGTGAACAGGCTGACCAAGAGTAATGGGAGTCTTCATCTTGGATGTAGTTGCACTTTGGGAATTGCGCAGCTTAACACTCAGGTTTAAATGGGGGCTAATGCCAGCCATAGATGGATTAAAATTCAGCCAAATTCCATTCATGAGCAGACTGGTTTTACAGAAGTCGATCTCTTAATTGACTTCTGTTCAACCAACCTGTCTTTAAAGTTTTGCTTGATCAGGGCTGCTGGCTCTAGCCAGTGGTGCTGATAAACGTGTCTGACAGCGAGGAAACTTCCCCACTGTCAGAAATCAATTGGCTCAATGAGAGTTATTCTCCCATCCAGTGTGTATGAATGGGGGAATCGATTCATTTTCTTTTGTTTAACCCACTGGTTGAAGAAAATCATGTGTCTAGTGTAATAGTACTTTCACTGTACATCCATAATTGTCATGTATGGGAACATTGGATCGATTGAGGGAGGCTATTTCTGTTGAGCTGCCTGTCATTGGGGGGGGGGGGGGGGGGGGTCTAGAAATGTCTGTGGAAATTGTTTAAATGCAATGTTTAGTAGTGTCTGCTACACTTAATATAATAAGGTGTGGTGATCCACTGTAACTCTTAATTACAACCAATGCAGAGATAGCAGTAGATACCAAGTGCTCATATGGGTTTTGGGGGACAGGAATTTTACCTCTTGGTGAAGCTGTCTTTTACATCTGCTCCTCATAACCCACTAAGCAAAATATTTACTGTCATGTTCTGGAGATCTTCAGTTTGTAGCAATGGTGCTGTATAAAGTCCTTGATCGTTTCTGGGCCACATGCCTCATTCATTCCTACAACTGGGTCTGTACTCTTTGATGGCATTACCACAAGCATAGGATAACTATGACAATTATTGTGGTTACAGGTGCAGGGACCAGCCATTTCTCCCTCCACCCCCCCCCCCCCCCCTTTCCCTCGAAAAGGCTGTTTGGCGCAGAGCCTTGCAGTAAAGGTCTCCGGTGTGTTTGTTGTACAAGCTTTTATAATTTTATTATTTCTTTTTCTTAGTGCCTACCTACCTCCCCTTCCTCCTGGTTGGCAGTATGTTTGTGACCTTTGTTGTTGTGGGCTCACTCGTGGGGGTATGCTGCTGCAGATGTCTGAAACCTGAAGAAGGGACACAAATTGGTGCTCCTGCCCAACAAAGCCGTCTCCTGGACACAGAAGCATCTGACACATCAAGACATTCCAGTTCAAGCTCCACCGCTGCACCTCGTGGCTCACTCGGCAACAATCCTCAAAACCTCTGTTCTTTAGGCCCTGAAAATATGAATTTGTATATGAATATGCCAACCGCTTTTCCCATCATGGCTTGTCCACCAAATGCTCAGTTTATGCATCCTGCCAATACACCATCACCTTTCTTACAACCGCCATTCATCAATTATGCTGTGCCATCAGATCATGCTATAATAATGACCCCAGCCTCTTACATTGATACCAGGAATTGCTACCCACATTCTACCAATAACTACCTTCCACTGAACCAGCATATTGACCTACCTGTGACAGATGAGGCAGCTGCCAAGTGCTGAGCCTGTGGGGTGTCTAGACTCTGGTAGTAGACTGAATACTACATGGACAGTAGATTGGCTTTTCTTAAAATTTTTGCATATGAGCTACCCAGCTAGCCATTTGCTCTTTACATACATTTTTTTAAATTTTTTTTTTTTTTTTATGGACCGTTTTCTCCAAAGAGGTCCTGAATGTCTCAAATGTAAGTGGCTTGGAATGATGTTTGAACTGTACACTGACACACCATTCAGGAGAATCGGCAATCAGAGTGACTGTTTACATTTTTAAACCAAGAGACTTCTTGGAATATTGACCAAAGGGCACCATCCAAAGAAACCACTACAGATTTAATATAAATTGTGAATGTAACACTTTCTAAAGTAAATAAGAAAAATATGTCTTGAAACTAATGTAGTGCATTTTAAGGGTTTTAAACAAACATAATTCTTTTTTTTTTTTTTTTTTCCCATTTTAAGATTTAAGTTGGGAATGGTTACAAAACCCAGCAGGGAGATGCCAAAGTGATGATGTGCTTTTGATGATTAATCTCCTTGCTGGTTCTTCTCTTGGACAGTGTCCAGAAACTGCCAGTGCCAACCAATCAGATTTTTTGTATTGTCTAACCTGCACTAGAAGCCTGGAACATAATGAGCATACTTCAATAGTTTTGTGTTTTTTTTTTTTTTGGTTTTTTTTTGGTTTTTTTTTTGTTTTTTGTTTTTTTTTTCTCCATGCTTTGAAATTCTAAGTTTTGTATAATCTTGAACAAGGTTATTGACTATTCTATGGCAAAGCTTGATATTTGATACATTGGTGCTTGTTTATGTTGAGTCTTATATTACTTGGCAGTGAAGTACTGACCCTGTGCTGCTTGGATATGAAAGGACTCTATAGGCTGTAAAGTGCACCTAATGGTCGTGTATTTGTTTTTTTTTGTTTTTGTTTTTTTTGTTTAAAAAAAAAAATAAAAAAAAAAATGTGCATTTTATAATTTGCCTGCAGGAACCTGTAAAGCATTGCATGAGCAATCAGCGGATTGCTGGTGCCATGCAGGCCTCCTGCACATGTCAGTATATCTTGCTTATGGGCAAGCAGATATTGACAATCAATGAACTACCACGGTGTTCCACAGCACTGTGGTAGTTCATTGAGAGTTACAAGCCGACAGCTGCAAAGGCTGTCAGGAATTGTAGCGTTCCTTCATTCACAGAACATTGAATGACATGGGTGGAGCCCCACACATCTGCATGGTCTTTAAATCTGAAAGCTAGTACAGGGAACTTCTCCCTGTACTTCTGACACAGGGAGGGGGGCTGCAACATTGGCAATATGTTACATGTTCCACCCTAAAAGTGGGCTGACCATGTAACATTCCCAAAGGTGAACTTATCCTTTAAGCAGCCAAAAGTCTTTTTGTTTATCCAGTAGGTTGAGCAAATAAAACTGGCTTGTGTCCCTCATCCACACACCCTATGTGAAGGGGGGAACTTCTCTGCCCAAAACACACTGATAGGATTTCTGGCTGTGGCCATCTTGAGTAAGGGCAGGTGATTCATGTAGCATTCTACTTCCTGGAATCAATCTGCCCTTAGTGCAGGCAGTAGTGTGCTTAGCTGAGAGAGTGCCTGCCCTCCTTCCCATTTTAAAACACATGACTATACCTTCCTATCTATTTACTAATGCTAGCAGTGTAAGAGCTAACATAGCTAAATATTGATTGAGAGAGACATTGTTCTGTGACAAGTGTAAAATATTTCTTGTCCTGGTGACCCAGTGGTATAGGTCAAATGGGGTATGGGTTTTTTCTTTTTTTTTTTTTTTTTTTTTTTTTGTATGCTGCGACATACAAAATAAGATTTTTATGGGGTACTTCCAAGATTTAAAAAAAAAACCTAGATATTTTAATGGTACACTAACATTCATCAGCATCTTCAAATATTTTTGTCGCTCAAGTACATCCACTTTTGTCCTCACAAAACATGAGGTTATAGTCATTGTGTTCCCAACCCATCCATAGTGATCCCTAAAGCGGTCTACACATGGAGTTGGGAGGGGGGAGCATGTGAAGGCAGCAGTGTTCTCAATGGCAGTGCAGCCATGCTGGATATTTTTTTTGGTTTCCAATTTTGTAGACTTTTTTAAAAAAAAAAAAAAACTTTATTTGCTTCTGGAAAAGGAGCGTGCTGTTTAACTTTTAATGTTGATTGCAATAATTGCAATTTTTTTTTTTCCTTGCTTCAAAAAATAAACTGGCTGCTTTCATGATTTGTTTCCTGTGGATTGTGTACACATTGTTTAATCTAGTCATGCTAATTTGGGACTTAAGTACTCATTTCTGCTCTTTGGGGTTGGGGTATGTAGGGGTCACTTCAAACTGACATGTCTTGGTTCCAATGGGAATTGCGTTGTTTATGCATTTTAAAGATCTTTATCCTGACCAGTTAAAAAGGGGGTTCTGTATGCTAATATACAGGACTATATAACTGTATGCAGCCTATGAATTTTCTGTCTGACATGTTTCACTATATATAGTCCACCACTGGTAATGGCTCACTGTAAAGAGCATCTGTACCCTTAGTAACAGAAGCATCTACTGTAAAACTTTGAAGTTAGGTTTGATAAATTCAACTATTATAGATCAGCAGAATTCCACTATGTGCATATATTGTACTTTTTTTTTTTTTTTTTTTTTTTGTACTAGTGTATAAAACAAAGAATAACTCACTTTTGTTGCCAGAGTGATAAGTTGAAAATGAGCTTGGTCAATCCAGGTGCTTCCAAATGAAAAGCAGAGCCTACTTGCTGCTCCCAAGTAAACCTTGGGGCTATAGTCTTGTCCTGGGAGAACAACAGAAATCACTTAAGATGCTAATGAACAGTGGCTTTGCATGCTAAGGGATTTATGCACAAGCTAATAGAAACTATTGAATGTGAGTGTGCTGCTTCCCAGGTACAATGAATGGTATTGTTGAATAAACAAAGCTGCAGAGAAGTAAATCTTCTTTACATCTTAAGGTTGTGTGTAAACCTGAAACGATGACCTTATTTTTGCTCTTTAGTCTAATTATATACTGGGTAGCATTTTGTTATCTGTTTAAGAATTGCTAAATCCCAGTTGATCCTTCCAGGAATCTTGTGACCTGATAATATCCTGTACTCTTTGCTGTCTAATTGACTGTTCCCAGCTATTATTGTGGGCACCAGAACATATTTCCACGTGTAATGGAGGTGGGAGTGTTCTGCAGTCCTGTTACAGGGTCATAGCTCTGCTTTGCCCCAAATTCATCACAGCAAGGTGAGCATTGTTGCCCTAGAAGAGGAAGTGTTACTAGCAGGATCACAGTGATAAAGGTGGGGGGGGGGAGAGATGAGATCCTGGAGCCCAAAAGAACATTTTTAGCTGCAGTTTTCTAACTTTTAAGATCCAGGATCACTAGCGCTTAGAATTTACAGATAATGGAACTTTCCATCATTTTGATCTGACAAATTCCCTCTTTTTTTTTTTTTTTATTTAAACTGCTTTTAGTAGATCTAAGAGGCTACAAAACTCTCAGCACATGCATTAGGTAACCAGGGACTCCATTGGTGTCTTCCAGTGATGGCTGCTTTATTACCACTTCTACATGGAATTTTTTTTTTTTTAAAGCCCTGTGTGCATGAAGAGGGTAAGTGATGGGCAACCAAAGTTCATTCTGTGAACTACTTCATAGAAACCTGCACTGAGATATGTAGAAGCTTCCATTGCAGCTGCTACTATAAATATACCGATACAGAACAAGCATGCAGAGAAATTGGAGTGAAGACAGAATGGCTAGAACTCCTGCCCCCATCATATACACTATGAGAATATTGTGCCGGGTGCCCACTGCATGCATGAGAAGCGCTGCGCTTTGTGAAAGGCCCAGCGTCTTCTGTTCTGGGACCTGACCATTCACAAAGCGCAGTGCTTCTTGCGGATGCGCAGTGGACACCCGGCTTTCACAGCTGGGTACCCACACTAAAGTTGCTGGCGCAGGAAGACTGCACAGTGCTGGACCGAGGAACAGGTAAAGACTTGCTGCAGAGAAGAGCTGAGCAGCCAGACCATTATTCTGACACAGCGGAAAAATCTGGACTGGTCACTCCAAAAGACGCACTAACATTCCCCCCCCTCTTCTTTTTTTTTTTTTTTTTGGGGGGGGGGGGGGGGAAGAAGAGAGTGCATCTTATGGAGTGAAAAGTACAGTAGTTTGTACAAATAAAAAACAAAATAACTTTGTGTTATGCACTGAATCGTATGCTACGCTGTCCCCTACCACAGCCACAATGGACAGCTGCTGGAGAGGACACCCCAGTGGTTTACTGTATTGTTCCTGTTCCCATCACTTTTCGGTTTGGTAAAATGTTGTTAACAGGAAAGGAAGTGAGGGTAAGTCTTTCTAATGGAGCTCCAGATAGCAGTAAGAGCCTGACAGGGGTACTTGCCATCTTCCACTTTATCCAAAACTGATCAAAGTTTTGATTGGACATACACTTTAATAGGAAAAATTGTAAACCTGTCAGATGATTTGAAACTAGTCATGTGGCATCACTTTCCTTCTATCCATGAGTGTTGTCTAGAGCAGTGTTTCTAAACCTTTTATCAGGCAAGGTACCCTTTAAAATTAGGGCCAGTCTTGAGGCACCCCATTCTAAAATGTGAGAAACTATTCTAATAGTTTTATATAACGCAACAACATCCACACATGTAGGACACCCAACATTAGAGGTGATTTATTCTTCCAAAGCAAATACACTTTTGCACCCTGGTACTGAATAGTATTCCAATGTTTCTCTTCTCCCTCAGTTTTTCTCCATCACTGAGCTAATGTGACCCCAGCACTGATGGAGAGGGGCAGGGGAGGGTAAAACAAGGATGCTGTGCAGGCAGCTGGCACCTTTCTTATCAACTGATGATGTCATTGGCTGTCAGGATGGCAGCAGCTAGAAGGTCATAATGGTGCACAATGAAAACCTGTGGCTTTGTATAACTAAAAGGCAGGCTTGTTCCACCCGCTGGATTGTATACAAGTTTTGGGCAATTTTTACACATTTTATCAAGGCACCCTGGTTGAGAGAGGCTGGTTTAGCGTGTTATGCTGGGAAGATTCCACAGGTTCCCAGAAGCTGCACTCTATTTCTTATAAATACAAAGTAAAGCACAGGCACAATATGGAGTTTCTATAGCCTATGGTAAAAGGAAGCTTCATTTCATTTTAAAGAAACCCCTCTCATAAAAGAAAATCTGCGATTTGGCCACACTACTTTTACCAGCCATATAATGTACATGTCAATAAGTCCTGTGGATGTGTACAATGGACCAAGTGTGACCAACAACTGACAGTAGCCCGTTTGTCTAGGGCTACCGGTATACGTTGATAACTTAATGTTCTAACAGAATAACTTCTAGAGTTACAAGAACATTGTTGCTTTAATTCTTAAAGTAAATACTTCACAGGGGTTTTTGTTCTTGGAGCGAACCCCAGGTGCTGCCCGTAGAAGCAGAAGGAAATCCCTGGGATTTACCAGCCAACTGTGTAAACAGCAGCCTTTCTCACTGTACTCCCTGTCCTGGCACCATGCAGCAAATCTCCCCTTAAAATGATTACCAGGTGTGTGCAGATCAGCCTGTGTAAACACTGAATGCACAAAGTGACACATTTTACATATCTATTTTGAGATGACATTGCTGCTTTTCTTGACAGTAACCTGTGTAAAAAAAAATGTGATTAAAAGGTATGGTCTACAACCAACATGTGTGATATGGTTTCCTCAGACCTGGATAGACCATGATCTTTGGAGCCACTTACATACAGATGCTACTGGAGGATAGACCAGCTGCAGAAATGTGAGTACATTACATTCACAGAAGTACATTTTTTTTTCCACAAAACAAACGGTTATGGAGTAATTGCATTACAGTCTCCCTTCCGCTGTTCACCTCACAGTTTTTATGCAATTTCTTGCACAAAGATTACCAAATGGATCAAGCCAACCAAGATTTTGTAATCAAAAACTATTTGAAAGTGCTTGAAATTTGCTGGACAGCTTTACTATGGCTGACTGACTCGCCTCCAATTATTATTATTATACAAGATTTATATATTTGGGACACTAATTTTATTTTTTGGACAATATTCAATTTTATATATTTTATATTTTTTATATTCAATATATTTTGGACACTAATTATATTTGGTTCACATAAGCGCAACCTGTTGGTTTATCAATCTAAAGATTTATATAGCGCCAACAGTTTGCTCAGCGCTTTACAATATAACGGGAGACAATACAGCAACAATACAGTTCAATACAAGAGGGATAGGAGGGCCCTGCGCCTTGGAGCTTACAATCTAGGAATTCACAATGGCTGCCCGTATTGATGAGCGTAATATAGATATTACCAGCATCTGAGAGTGGGCTACTAGCCCCATTGGATAGCGTTGCCCAGCGCATAGACAAGGCAACTTGCTTTATGTCCTATTGTTTCAGTTCACACACATGCCTTTGCATTGGTGAACACTAAACTATAGTGGCAGGCTGCATTATTACACAGTGCATTTCTATGCAAAAAAAAAGAAATTGTGAAAAAAATTATTTTTGATTTCTTCATTTTCTAAAAAATGATGACAAAAAATTACAACTTCAAAAAACTCACCATGCCACTTACTAAATACCTCAGACTGTCTACTTTCCAAAAAGGGGTATTTTTTTTATTACAGGTATTTGCACAGCGCAGTGGCTAAATGGTTAGCACTTCCGCCTGGCAGTACTAGGGTCGTTGGTTCGAATCCCAGCCATGGCACCTCCTGCCTGGAGTTTGCATGTTCTCCCTGTGCTTGCATGGGTTTCCTTTGGGTACTCCGGTTTCCTCCCACACTCCAAAGACATGCTGGTAGGTGAGTTGGATCCTGTCTGAATTGTCCCTAGTATGTGTATGTATGAATGTAAGCTAGGGACCTTAGATTGTACACTCCTTGAGGGTTAGGGACTGATGTAAATGTATAATATATATGTAAAGCGCTGCGTAAATTGACGGTGCTATATAAGTACCTGAAATAAATAATTGTATAGCACTGTCAATTTATGCAGTGCTTTATATATATATATATATATATATATATATATATATATATATATATATATATTCACATCAGTCCCTAACCCTCAAGAGGCTTACAATCTAAAGTCCCTACTTTACATTCATACATATACTAGGGCTAATTTAGACAGAATCCAATTAACCTACCAGCATGTCTTTGGAGTGTGGGAGGAAACCCATGCAGGCAAAGGATGAACATGAAAACTCCAGATAGGTGGTGCCGTGGTTGGGATTCAGACCAACTACCCTAGTACTGCCATTTAGCCACTGTGCTATTTGTGCTGTCCTGGCATTTTTGGGCCTCAAGAAATGACTACATCAGGATTGGTCAATTTTTAGATATATACTCAATAACTTTCTTACCAACTAAATAATAAACACTGATTTTGGGTTATTTTTACCAAAGAAATGTATCAGAATACAGTTTGGCCTAAATTTTTGAAGAATGATTATTTATTTGAAAAATGGTATAACCGAAACGAAGAAAAATGCAGTTTTTTTCAAAATGTTCGGTATTGTTTTGTTTATTTAGCAAAAAAATTTAAAACCACCAAAAGAGAGCTTTATTTTTGAAAATAATAATAAAAATTTCATGTAGTTACAGTGTTGTAGGAATGCGCTATTGTCATTCAATGTGTGACAGTGCAGAAAGCTGAAAATTGGCCTGGGCAGGAAGGGGGTAAATTGTCCAGTTCTGAAGTGGTTGAAAAGTTTTAAAGAGGAAAAAAAAGTAAACAGTGCAATACACTGCAATGCATTGCCCCTATACAACACACACCAGTGGGTGCCTGTTAAATAGAATATGACGTGCCTACTGGTTTGAATTGGGCCCCAATACACATCAATGATAACACAGTATCAAACTGGTGTACACATATAACAGTATGCAGCACAGAAAGCTTGAACAACCTTCTCAGAATTTCACCTGAAGCTGCAGTATGGGCTATCTTTTAAAACAGTTGTCTCCAAACTGCGGCCCGAGGGCCAGATATAACCCTTTGCTTGCCTTTATCTGGCCCTTGGGCACTATTCCTCCCACTGACATTAACATTGGGGCAACATTCCTGCTACTGACATCAACAGTTGAGCAATATTGCTACCAGTGACACCAATGATGGGGTACTATTCCTCCCAGTGACACCAATAATGGGGTATTATTCCTCTCATCACCCATGATGAAGCAGTATTCTTTTTATGGACACCAATAATGGGACACTATTTCTGTCTTTGACCCAATGATGGGACATAATTTCTCCAACTGACACCAGCTATGGGGCACAATTCCTCTCATTGACACCAGTAATGGAGCATTGTTCGCTCCCACCAAGACATTTTCTACTCCCACTGGCCACTGTCCTGCCACTCTAAAGTCTGAAGGATAGTAAATTGTCCCTTTGTTCAGAAAGTTTGGAGACCCCTGTTTATAAAGGCTCAGCCCACCCAGATATTATATTTTTTCCCTGGCTTCTTATGTATCAACAATCAGTTCTTCCCATGATTTCCAATTCTATACTATTCCACCCTAAAGTTTTCTTGTTCCCACCCACCTTGGCATGTTCATGCATTTCCAGTTGCATTTCCAAAAATAAAGATTGGTCCGGCAGTCTTCTGCGAAGGTTCCCAGTAGACTGCGGGAGGAAGGAGGGGCTGAACCTTCAGCTCACATTGCCGTGGCTAATTGAGCCGGAAATGGGAGCGGGTACCTTTCAAAACCAGGTACCTGCTCCCCCCAAAAGGTGCCAAATATGGCAGTGGAGGGGGAGGCAAACAATTGGAGCTTCCACTTTTGGTTGGAACTCCGCTTTAAGACAAAATAAACAATTACCATAAAACCATATAAGGCTCCCAGTGTCCCAACAACATCCATGTTAGGTTAGCAAACCCTTCAAGTTTGTACCAATACATTAATAGAACGTCCGGATGACAGTCAGGTAGTAGAAAGGAAAGAATGGAGAAGCAGAAAGAGGAAAGAAGAGTGAAGTATCAGACCAATCTTTATTCTTTTTTCTTTACTAATTAGCACATCATTGACCAATAACAAGCATGCAACCAGATAAGTGTTGTGATACTAAAAACAATCTGACATCTGCTTTGTCTCTTTTACAGTTTATCCAACATTAAAACAGTTTTTCCTGCTAGACTTGCTGTAAAAGCAACAAATATGCACCCACTGAAAGTAAACTACAGATTCCCTTTACTATTAATGTTCTAACATTGTACAGGCTAATTAATGAAGTGTGCTTGATGTGGTCAGCTACACTTTGCAAGTCATATTTGTTCTCTCAAACCATTTGTCTAGTTGCAGCTTGAGCCAGGAAAGGGTTACTTCTAAATTGATAGCCCAGCAGGGCACTATAAACTGTCTGTGCTGCAATTTTGATTTCAGGCACTGTAATGACTCACTGTAATCTTTTTTATGAGCTCAAGCTGAGTTTACATCCATTTTCATGCAGTAATGCCCTGTGCCTGAGTGCCAGAAAATCTGAATATGTACAGCATAATGTAGACTTGCTTTTTCAATCACCGTAAATGTAGAATAGAAAACAATACATATTTATGTGGGAAGAAATGTATACAACAAATTGCAAACTGTATAAAGTATAGTATAGTACTGTTCAGGTCAGGTATGAAAAAAATGCTGTAAATTAAAAATGCTTTCAGAAATAAAAACATTAATAATTTTTTTCTATCAGTAAACAAAGTAAATGAACAGAGGAGAAATCCAAATCAAATCAACATTTGGTGTGACCACCCTTTGCTTTCAAACCAGCATCAATTCCTCAGTTCTTCTAGGTATACTTTCACAGTTTCTGAATGAACTCAGCAGGTAGGTTGTTCCAAACATCTTGGAGAACTAAAATATATTGTGTTCACTGGCAATTATAGTGTGTGTGATTGGCTCCCCCTCTCTCTCTTCTGTGTGACTAGTGCTAGTAGACATTGTGAAAAGGTCACATAGTATATGAATATATGAGCATACTATAAAGTCTATGGCCTGCTTCAGTAGAAAGTGCAGATTTTTGTTTACTTACTGTCAAGTCAAAAGCCAAATTTTAAGTGTTACTGTTCACAAAAGCAGAGAAAACTTTTCTAAAACCCGCACAATCTAGCTCTGGACCTACATTCATCTAAATCCAAAGAACTGTGATTAATGAGCCATTAAATCCTTCTTGTTTTCATGCTAATGTCTATACCACCAAATATCCCTTTTAATGCAAAGCAAACAACTAGTTAGCAGGAATGAATTGTCTGTTTTCCTTCCATTGTGTTCATTTATTTACAGTTTCTTGACAAAAAAGGTAATCCCTTTGCTTAATCAAGAAGCAATTTAACTGTTCCTGCCTGTCTTTAGCCAATGTGTTGACTGTTAAACTAAGCTCAAAATGAAGTACAAATAGTAAATCTAGTCTGTTAGTAAAGCTGGCCAACGGCTTCAATTTACCTGATTCTACCTGATGAGAAAACCTTAACCGATGACCACACTGGAATCTATCATACTGTGTAACATAATCCATCTATGAATAAATGATTGGGCCTTACACCCAGATTATATGGCTCTTTTCAAAAATTTACTATGGTGTTCACCACGAAAAAAAAATGTGTTTAACTCTCTTGCAACTTTTGCCACCAAAGTTTGCATCAATACCTCTAAGGTACATTTTTTTCCAAACTAAGGTGTCCGTTTATGACACAGAGAATAGCTGTGATTCAGAGGATCGCAGCTACTCTCTGGTCATTCACAGTTTATGACACTCAGGAGATCAGTGAAGGAGCGATGTCAGCCCTTCACTGGAGATCTGTGTTCTCCCTCCAGATTCTCCAGCCCAGAGCTGGAGAATCGGAGGAACCACAAACTAAGCAGTGATAATTTACCTCTGCTTAGTAAACTGATCTCTTATGCAGGCCATAGACGGGAGGAAACCAGCCATTTTTTTTAACAAAAAGAAAACGAAAAATCGGTCGTTCAATAGGCCGACGTTACCACCAACAGTAAAAAAAATCAGCTGATTTTCTTCCCGTCTACGGCCGGCATTTAATTACTTCTGTCCCTGCAGAGAGCCCCGCTATTATATTTGACATTAAAAAGTATTGCGGTTGCAACAATGTATCTATTTCTATCCATTTCGGATACAGGGTGTTTTTGTCCGGATACAAATAGATACATTGTTGCAACCGCAATACTTTTTCATGTCAAATATAATAGCGGACTGGAATTCTTCTTCTTCCTCTTCTCTTCCTCCTCCTTCTTCTTCTTCCTCTTCTTCTTCTTCCTCTTCCTCTTCTTCTTCCTCTTCATCACGGCTCATGCGCAGATTTTTTATCGGTAAAAAAATCGGCCGATTTTGCAGATCTTAGCCGCAATGATGGGAAAATCTGCCGATTTTTTTCCAACTTTACCGATCAAAAAAATCTGACAAAATCCAGAAAAACGGCCGACCAATTAACCCATTAACAGTGCGAAAATCGGCCGATTTTTTTTTTTTTTTTTTGTCCGAAAAATTGGCCGATTTTCGACCCATCTATGGCCTGCATTACTGTAATCTCCAGCGTTGTAGATTGTTCTCCCTTCGTTCGGAGAACTGATCTACACCGCTTCATAAAAGGCATTCACAGGAGAACTGTGTTCTCCAAGAATGCCGAAGAAGCAGGGGCGGACTGACAACTCATGGGGCCCCCGGGCAATAGGGGATCATGGGGCCCCTGTGCCCTTGGCCAAACTCAAAAAAGCCTATGAAAAAGGTACCAGGGGCATCTCATGTGACCCCGGGCCCTCGGGCAGTGCCTTAGTTTCCAAATGGTCAGTCCACCCCTGCGGAGAACTGAGCAGCGATCATTTACCACTGGTTCATAAATTTATATGAATTAATTTTTTAACCTTTTATTTTCTCCTGATCCCTTTGATTTGGTACTCTTTTCTAATCTTCCATGTTTCTCTTTCAGTATGAAGCCAAAAACTGTTCCCAAAACATATTCAACTGTACCCAAAACATATAGAAAAAAAACCTCAACGCTATATGGTGTTAATATGATTATACAGTGATGTGCTGCCTGCATAGAATGTGTTCCCACATACAGTAAATAAATGAAAAAATGTATATGCAGCACACAAATAATGTTCTAATATACTAGTGTTATAAGTATATGTATACCATAAACATATATCATTGTGCGTAGTAAACAGATATACAATAAATAACAAATATACATACAAAAACGTGCAAATCATTTTGTCATAAGTGACAAACACATGTGCCCAAACGTGTGTTGAAATTATCCGAGATTAAACATATGTCCATCAAAAAAATTAAAACATATACATATATAAACGTGCAAATCCTTCTGTCATAAGTGGCAAATGCATGTGCCCAAATGTGCGTTGAAATTATCCAAAATTAAAATTATGTCCATCAAAAAATAATTAGAACATATTAAGTTCTAAATTCATCATAAATCACTCATACATTCATGTAGTGAACTTGCTGTATGCTGTGTTTGAAATTCACTATACGCTATTAAACAAACAGTTTTTATAGTGAATCGTGCCTTTAATACTGCTGTGCTTCATGTAAAAATTAAAACCCAACCGAAGTGCAATAGTGTCCCTCTTCAGTGTCCACACACCCCCCACACACTATTGCACTCACCTTAATAACTGACCTGTATCAAAGGTCAAACTGCGCTTTTCCTTTTTGACTGGGTAGGTATATAGATGTAACTGCTCTTCCACTGTCAGCTTACTATCTCCTCCAACTCCACTCCATATATATGAAAAAGATATACCTCATAGTGTAGTATTGTAGCTAAAACGCTTTTATTAAAATACAAAAATTTACACTCACATTTGATAGTGTCCAACTGGGACACTGCAGGATAAACTCTTTGTGTGTTCTCATGCTGATTTCCTATACCAAGATGGCGGCCCGTGTGCTTCCTGTATTGTGGCTTGATGTCCCCAGCGTACTCAACGCATTATGTCACATGTCATGACTTCATCAGGAGTCCTGACTCTGAAAGTAAGCCTGGCTTGACGTTCCCAGCGTACTCTATGCGTTACGTCACATGTCATGACTTCATCAGGAGTCACCTAACTGAAAGGCAGCCTGGGTTCATACTGATGCTGTGTGGAATTCACAGTGGTTTCTGTGCACTGCATCACAATCGCACCCTGTTCATGAGAACCGATGCTGGTGTGTATGTTAACAACACGCCGAAATCGGTCTGTAAAATGCGGTGCGATGTGCAGAATTGGATCGCATAGGTGTGACTACCCATGCGATCTGATTCTAGTGTGGACCAAAAAAAGGGTCCTGCACCTTTTTGGTGCTTTTGTGGTGTGATTTGAGCCACCGCACAGAATTCTCATGTGATTTGCACAGGAATGTGGTGCAATCCGGTGCAATATGCCGCACTGCATAACTGAGAACCCAGTCTAAAGGTTTGCTTTTCAATGATAAACGATATGGTACTTTTAAAAAAAATATATGTCAAAATATATTGTGACATATAAAGAATTTAGGACTTTTACTGAATTGGTGAAAGGTCAACTTTATTTCCTCAGTGAAGAGTAAAAAAGAAATCTTACTGGTCGCTTTAAGCAAACACTCTTTTTCTTCTTTAACCCCCCTGGCGGTATTCCCGAGTGTAGCTCGTGGTTAACTTTCAGTACCAAAAGCGGTAACCCCGAGCTACACTCGGGATTACCCTCTAGCTTTGCTCCAGGATCCCTGTTTCACTTAACTTGTCCTGCACTCCCGCGATGTCCCCCCTGCAGCGTCCCCAGCTATGTCCTCTAGGCGATGCAGGCATCCGTCTTCTGGGTTCCATTCCCTGCGAGCGTCGGGACGTATGCGGGACAGAATTTTAAAAGTGACATTCACTCAATACACTAAAATCTCATAGTAAAACATTACTGTTTCAAAGCATCTCACATACATTTTGTCCCGAGTGCTTTGTCCTGTGCCCTGCCTGCATTTTTACTGTTCTTTCTGCCTGGAAACTGAGAAACATCCATGGCATCCAAAAAGCGTCCCTTTAGGTCAAAAGCGGTTTTAGACCGGCTAGAGAACAGCGATAGCAAATCAGAACCACTTGCAGAATTGAGTGATAATGATTTGTGGGGAAATTCGTCATCAGACACTGAAAACGATTTTGTGACTTTGCTCAGTGATGTGCAAACTTGGCGCTCTATTTCAAATGGCAGTGTTTTTGGTTTGATTACATTATTGAATTACATTTATTATTATATTATTTTTTATGATTATGTATTATATTATAATTTATGATTTTGTGTTTACTAGACTCTTGTTCAGACAGATTTCAGTGAGTTATTCCTAAAAATTACAGGCCTACAATAAAAAAAACTACATATTGCCATGCAAGAAAATGTACTACTTTGAGCACAGAAATATTGACATAATCAGACCACTAGGCAGGTTAAAGTATAACTAAAGGAAAAACTTCTTTTTTTTTTTAGTTTTGGACAGAAGAGGAATTAGAACACCTGTCAGGTTTTTATTGCCATCTGCGTCCCTGTTAGGCAGATTCATCCTCTCTATATTTCTTTACCATTATCATTGAAAGTGAAAGTAAAAGAAAATCCTGTATTTAGGGCAATCCCCAGAAAAAATCCCCAAGAGATTCCCTTAATTTGCAGGTATTACTTCTCACTTCCTGTTTTGGCTGTGGGACAGGAAGTAAAGGGAAATCTCCCAATGGGACACAGATTGCAAAAAACTGACAGGGGTTATAACCTCTATCCAAAATGAAAAAAAAAAAACGTTTTACCTAGAGTTCTACTTTATTGGCTCCCATATGGGGTTGATTTACTAAAACTGGAGAGTGCAGCTGTGCATGGTAGCCAATCAGTTTCTAACTTCAGCTTGTTCAATTAAGATTTGACAATTAAAACCTGGAAGCTGATTGGTTTCTATGCAGAACTGCACCAGAGTTTGCACTCTCCAGTTTTAGTAAATCAACCCTGATGTGTATTTGTTGACACAGCAATTACCTATGTATGTATGACATTAGTTAGCTTTTTCAATATTAACAGTTAATAATATAGAAACAAAAAAAAAAATCAGAAGGAAAATTATTGTTGAAGAGAAAAGGAGACTATGGAGTTAAACATGGTTGATTAGAGTAAACAAAGGGTTAATAAGGGGTTAAACAGAAGAACATTAATTTAGAAAACTTTTGTTTTACTTGTCTGGTTGCTTTAACTTGCATCATCTATGGATCTAAGTTCATCTCTTTTATTTTCATATGCATGAACAGAAAGATACAAATGTAACAGTATGTAACTTTGTATCTTTGTATTATGTGGTCTGAACATT
This sequence comes from Staurois parvus, assembly GCF_062004578.1. Lineage (NCBI taxonomy): Eukaryota > Metazoa > Chordata > Amphibia > Anura > Ranidae > Staurois > Staurois parvus. The sequence continues at coordinate 924,976 of NW_028318161.1, read as the reverse complement.
GTGAACCAGGGGCGGACTAACAACTCATGGGGCAATAGGGGATCATGGGGCCCCTGTGTCCTTGCCCAAACTCAAAAAAGCCTATGAAAAAGGTACCAGGGGCATCTCATGGGGCCCCCTACTGACCCTGGGCCCTCGGGCAGCGCCCAAGTTTCCAAATGGTCAGTCCGCCCCTGGTGTGTTGTTTATAAATACTTATCCAGACTGCTTTTTTGACACCTATTGCTGCCGACTTCTTCTCTGAGTATATTGTAATATGGGCATTACAGTATACTCAAAGAAGAAGTTGGTGTACTGGGAGTTGGGGGGGGGACCCATGTACAATTATGAAGTTTTAAAAATGAATGTGAGTTTAGTGTCACTTTAGGCTGAAGAAAAAATTAACAAAAATAACATAAAAATTACTTCTAAAATTACATTGACATGGTAAAACCTTTCAGGATTTTACTAAATGGATTTATATATAGTTTAAAGGATAAGTTCACCTTTTGTAACATGTATATTCAGGGTGTAACATGTTATAATTGAACTGGTCCCTATCCTCTTCTCCCCCACTAGCTGTGACAATCTGAAAAAAGTGCAGCCGAGCGGGGTTCAGCCCACCTGGCCACATCATCCATTCACAGTGTTCTGTGAATTGGAAAACTACAAATCCCAAAAGCCTTTGTGGCGCTGTGGTAGTTCATTCTCTCTTCCTGTCACTGTGTATCTGTCCACACAAGGTAGGAACAGCCAGATACACTGACAAGTCAATAGAAGTCCTGCATGGCATCTACAATCTGCTGGTGAAATGCATTACAGGCTCCGTGCAAATTCTGCACCGCATTACAATCGCACCCCATTCATGTGAACTGCTACTGGTGTGTATGTTAAGTTAACAACACCCTGAAATCGGTTTGCAAAACGTGGTGCGATGTGCAGAATCGGATCGCATAGGTGTGAATACCCATGCAATCTGATTCTATTACAGACCAAAAAAAGGGTCCTGCTCCTTTTTGGTGTGGATGAGGTGCGAATTGAGCCATACAAAATCTCTAAAGGCAAACAGTTTTATTAGTTTTGGATATAGTATGGATTAGTTAAACGTCTGTCAGTTTTTCTTTTAATCCCTTGTCCCACTGGGAACATTTCCATTGACTTCCTGCACAGGAGATACAATAGGGAATCTCTGCAAACTGAGTGAACATCCCCTCACTAGAACTGGTGTCCCAATTAACCGATTTCCCCTCTATTCCTGTCTGCTGACAATGATAACATTTTGGGATTTCTTACTAATTTTTTGTTTTGACAATGGTCACCAGGAAAGTAGAGGGCTTAATCTCTTAACAGGCCCACATACAGCAACAAAAATCCTGACAGTGGTATTCATTCTTTCCTACTCTATCCATAAACAAAGAAATTAAGTGTTGGCTTTAGTACACCTTAAAACAGAACTCTAGAGAAAAGAGAAAACAAGATACAAATAAATACTGTATACCATTAAAAGATAAACTAATGATGTCAGCTTTGCTGCAAAAGTCAGTTTCAATCTAGATATTGCCCCCATAGTACTTTTTTCTACCACTAGATACCCTCAGCCTGATGACCAGCATCATTCAACACACTTCCTCTGAGCCCAAGTTGTCCTGCACAGCGTTCAGCTTATCTCTTTGTCGTTCTGTTTTCTCTTTTAATCAGCATGCTTGTTGTCAGCACATGACCTGATTGGCTCCTTGTGCTGCTTCTTCTTATCACACTCCAGCTCTGCTGTATAGGGAATACAAGCTGCTGATACCAGGTCAGATTTGAGGTTAAATTGAAGGATACAAAAGAATTGCACTAAATGTGTCTTTTATATCCGCCTAGTGATCAACTTTAACCTGTTAGAGAATGCTTAGCGAATCCACTCATTTGAAGGCGTATTTGATGAGCAAAAACCATTACCAACTCTGAATAGTAAGTACATACAGTATATAGATATATCCTGTTCATATTTGGTACTAATAGCATCAGCATTTTCAGACAGTCTTTGTGCATTGCCCACAGGAACCATGCCTATCCTGTTTATTTATTATTGGTTTCATTTTTAATTTAAAAAGATTAGGTTTTAAAGTGGTATTAAACCCAAAAGCAAACATTTATTATATTGCAGCTTACCAATTATTAGATGTGATGGCTGCATTTATTTCTTTTTTTAGGTTTCTTCTGTTTTCATTTCGTGATCCAGCAAGTCTGTTGTTTTTGAAAAGCACGAACTCTCCAGCAGAATGTATCAGTTACAGAGATGATACCATTCAACACTGGCAGGGGTGCTTAAAATGATCAGCTTTTATTTATACATGTAAAATCTTTATCCCAAAGAGAAAAAAAAACTGTATGTTGTAACTAATTATAAAATGAGCTGGAGCTTGGCTTCAATTTTTTAATGTATTTAAATCTGCTAGTAAATGTAACACTCCCCTCCTTCCCCCCTTTCACCATACTGACAATGCTTCTGTCTGCTGTGTCCTGACTGCTTCATCCAGTGTGGTGACACAGGAGGTGTGTTACTGGTCAGTACACCAGGTAAACACAGAGGGAAGAACTCCTAAAAAAAGAAAACTAATGCAGCCACCACATCTAATTGGTAAACTACAATGTATTACATTTTTGGTTTGGGGTTTAATACCCCTTTAATATTTTATATAAGAGTGTAGGAAAAAACAGGTTATGACTGTGGTTTACCGAGGAAAACACTTTCGGTACTAGAGTTTCTGTAAATATGTGCCTTGTATCTTGAAGTCAAAATCAATTATATTCAATATTCAAGGAGAGCATTAGCTGGCCTTTTAACCCTACTAAGCTGAGATGAAAGACTAGGGTCAAAGTAAGTTTTGATAAGAGCAGTGTCTAGTTACACACCTCATCTGGTTGGATTTTTTCCATCACATAAGAGAGAAACTTTACCTTCTGAAGGTCTTCAGGTTCTGTCTGTCTGTCTGCACTGCCAGCACTGTGTGATGTTGGCTGCCTCTGGGGATTACAACAACAAGGCTTCCTCTATAAAGCTGGAGCAGGACACACTCAGGCAGATCTGAGATTTATTTTTACATTCTGGTTCTTCATCCTTAGAGGTGAAGGAAGGTCAAGTTTTCTTTTTCCTTGCAATTCTCTAGTGACCTTCTGCTGGGTAGACTGACAGATCTGGAAAATTCTTCAATATAAAGAACCTGTTATTTTACCTTTACCTTTACTGAAAACTACAGCTCAGGCCTTCTGATAATAAGCACTATGACCCATTCACATACAGGTTTATATAATGCTTCTTAATGAAAAAGGCTGAGAAGAAATGGAAAGAATATTTATTAGATGTTCTTAAAATGGAACCCCATGAAAGCATAATCTAGAGCACCTTGATGATTCATTTCATTTCTGTGGTATCCTTCACTGGATATATTGCTGTAATAAAACATGGTTAGCAGTACTCCTGCCATAGAATACAGCTTACAGTCCTGGTGTATTGTCTGAATTGTACATGAGATATAGGAAAATAGTAGCTATGGGCTTTAAAGGGCATATACTGTAGTTATTGGTACCACAAAAATAATTGATTCAAAATATAAAGTTTATTATACAGACATTAAAAGCTATAACAACATGTTTCATAATTTCACATAGGGTTCACAAATCCTTTTCATTTAACAATCCATGTCAGCTGACGTTTAGGAGAGAATCATTGTTTCTGCAGCTTGGCGCGTACGCTCTGAAGGGACAGCATACTCATGCCGGCTGTGACTTCATTCCATTCAAATGGCCAGAGTCCAAGAATCCAAAAGATCATGTGAAGATGGATACCCTGTCAACGTGCTACTGGAGGGCTTCATTTTAAGGTAAGTATTTTATAATGTGCTAGTATGCGATGCATACCTTGCAGGGTTTTTTTTTTATAAAATGAAACTTTATTACCACTTTAAAGTCTGTAGCTACTACTTTCCTGGTATCTCATGTACAATGTATAGTACGGGGACATATAGAATCTCTATCTAACCTTTCTCTAGTAGAGTTTGAATTTCAGTGTGGAACCATATGGGGCTGACTACGGCAATTCCAACTATTCCCCAGCTTGAAAGCTGCATGAAACCTAGCAGTACAGACAGCTGGGTATTCACAGTGGGATATCTGGCAAAGGATGGGACAAAGATAAGTGTAAAATGGATAATATGCTTGCCCCTGTAGGTGCTATAGATTACACCTTCTAGGAGTTCTTCAAAATATTTTTAGCTTCAGTAAAATGTCACTACGTTCTAACATCATCATACAATAGACAATCTTTAGAAATTCTGGGAAAATCTAAAAAGTATAATTAGACAGGTTTTGATGAGGTGTGTTTCTTAAAAAAGAAGCTATTTGCAAATTTCCCTTTCAACACAAATAACAAAAAATATAAAAAGATATTTCCTGGAATTCATAAAGACTGGTGCAGGCAGATTTTGCAAAAGTGTCTTGCGCACAGGGACAGACTGACCAGTCGGAAACTCGGGCATTGCACGAGGGCCCGGGGTCAGTAGGGGGCCCATGAGATGCCCCTGGTACCTTTTTCATAGGTTTTTTTGAGTTTGGGCAAAGACACATGGGCCCCATGATCCCCTATTGCCCGGTGGCCCCATGAATTGTCAGTCCGCCCCTGCTTGCGCATGCTCTAAAAGTGGCTCAGCATAGTCTGAATCCATGTACCTGTCTAGAACTTGTACTTGAATATGGTATTCCCTGCACCACCTTTAGGATGCATACAAGACAAATTTGCAATATCTGTTTATGCCAGGGTCTCTCTATATCAGAAAAGAGTTGGTCTTAAAGTGGCTGTAAACCTCAGAGATAAAATATAAACAAAGCATATACCTCTATAGTGTGTACTTGCCTCGATCTAGAGTACTAAGTGTCATTTCTGTCTGTTTATGCTTCATTCCTCTGCTATCAGCATGAATCACCTCTGACAAATTTTCCTGACGCCAAGAGAAAAATGGTGACAGGGGAGGGACCTCCAGCAAATTGACAGCCTCAGTTCTGCTCCTGTGAGCTACAGTATGTGGAGGGGATGTGTTTCTTCTCTCCAATCAGCTCTCAGAGCTCTCTTCACTCTGCAAAATATAATTTTAGCTCTCCACCCCCTTCTTCCTGGACTCTTAGATGAGCCCTATAAATTCAGCACTTTGAATGGATGTAGAGAAGACTGCAAATAAACAGGTAGAACTTACTGTATGTATGATGATTTGTTCAATTTCTGTGTATCTCCTGAGGCCAGTCACTTCACTGAGTATATGTAAGGGATTACAACCACTGTAATTCACTCCTCTTTCTTAAGACGCAAACTGTTGGTATTTTATTTGGAATCCTATGCATTCATTGTTCCACAATGTACAAGTGGTACATTTTTAAAGCTACCTGAATTTGGCGCAGGAGTCGCTATCAGAACCAAAAGTGTTGCAGATGCTTCATGAATTTGGCGCAACACATTAACAAAAGGGACTAACGCTTGAAAATTGGTGCAGCAGCTTTACTGAATCCCCCCAAATTGTTTCCTTCTTTTAGGGTAGTGGATGGGGCCATGCAAATAATTCTTTTTTTTTCCTGTCCCATCTATGCATCCAGGATTGCTGGCTTACAGCACTGATACAGCTTAAAATTCTAGACTGGATATAGCTAATTTACACCTATGTGTATTCATTACCACACTCTTTGCAAGTTTGAAACACATATGCATATGTCAGTGGCAGGGGCGGACTGACCATTTGGAAACCCGGGCACTGCCCGAGGGCCTGGGGTCAGTAGGGGGCCCCATGAAATGCCCCTGGTACCTTTTTCATAGGCTTTTTTGAGTTTGGGCAAGGACACAGGGGCCCCATGATCCCCTATTGCCCGGGGACCCCATGAGTTGCCAGTCCGTCCCTGGTCAGTGGTCTCCAAACTGTGGCCCAGGGGCCAGATGTGACCCTTTGCTTGCTTTTATCCAGCCCTTAGGGTATTATTCTCCCCACTATCACTGACAGTGGGGCATACATCCTGCCACTAACACTGATAATGGGGAGCTATTCCTCCCATTGACACCAACGATGTGGTATTATTCCTCCCTCTGAAATCAATGATGGGGCATTTATTCCTCTCTCTGACACAAATGATGGGGCACTATTCCTCCCATTGACACCAATGATGGGGCAATATTCATCCCACTAGTTCCAATGGTGGGACACTATTCCTTCCGTTGACACCAATGATGGGACAATATTCCTTCCACTAATTCCAATGATGGGGCAATGATGGGGCATTTATTCCTCTCTTTGACACCAATGATGGCACACTATTCCTCCCACTGACACCAATAATGGCGCACTATTCCTCCCATTGACACCAATGTTGGGGCAATATTCCTCCCACTGGTTCTAATGATGGGACACTATTCCTCCCATTGACACCAATAATGGTACAATATTCCTTCCACTATTTCCAATGATGGGACACTATTTCTCCAACTGATACCAATGATGGGGCACCATTCCTCCCACTGACACTAACGATGGGACACTATTCCTCTCACTGACACTAACATTGGGGCACTATTTCTCCCACTGACACTAACAATGGTGCAGTATTTCTCCCACTGACACCAATGACAGGGCATGATTCCTCCCATTGACAACAATAATGGGGCACTATTTCTACCACTGATACCAACTATGGGGCACTATTACTTCTCCTAATACCAGTCATGGGGCATTGTTTACATCCATGGGTTCCAAGGCATTTTTCTACTCCCTCTGGTAACAGTGCCATCCCCCTAAAGTCTGAAGAACAGTAAACTGGTCTGTTGTTTAGAAAGTTTGCAAACCCCTGGCATATGTGAATGGGCCTTTAAATTCTGTACTGCTGACATAAAAAAGTATTTTTTTTAGTATATTTTTTATAACATTGAAGAATAAAACTTTATTTTTTTCAAGTAGCTCTAAACTGTAACAAGTGGCATTTATTTTTCTGGAACATTCTGAAATATAAAAAATGTCCATGTTTTAATTTTAGCACATACTGAATACTGGGGGTGTGTGGCCAAGCCATGGTGGAGGACGGCGGCTGATCCCGCTGCCCATCGCCGCTAGGCACCAATAACAGCCACCACAGCAGCATGATCCTCTCAGCGGTGATGCCGCAGAAGAAGGGGGACTCAGAGCTGCCATTTGACCCTTCCATAAGGAGCCTGAAGGGCAGCATTGTCCCATTCCTCTTGGAGCCACGGGCAGGTGAACCAGCCAGCGCCATCATGGAGGAGCCTACCCCTTCCTCCCTGTCTGGAGAACCGCCAGCACTCCCTGGGGAAGACCCTGACATGGACACCATGCTGCAGGGTGAGTCACAATCTCCCTCTGCACCTTCCCCTGCCAACACAGGGACATGGCAATCCTCTTTACAGCACTCCTCACATCCTCAGGATCCCTGCTGGGATATGAAGAACTATGTCAGCGAACTCCCCTCTAAGGCTGATCTGACAGCCTTTTTCAAACAGCTGGAAGACACATAAAAAGCCAGCTTCCAAGAACTCAAAGCTGATACAATGCAGATAGGCTCACTAGGATGAAGTCCTTGAAATGCAACAAAGTGAGTCCACGACTGTACTCCACTCCCTGCAGAATAGATTAGATCAACAAGATCGCAAGATTGAGTATTTACTTTCCCAGCTTGATGATTACGAAAGCAGGAGCGGCAGGGAAAATCTGTGGATTCGCGGGCTGTTTGAATCCGTTAAAACAGCTGCCCTGATTCCAACTTTGCTTTCTGTCTTTACAAATATTTTGGGAAAACCCTCTGCTCTACCTATTGAAATAGAACGTGTTCATAGAGCCCAGGGGCCTGCAAATCCAGATGTTACTAAGCCTCTTGATGTGATCTGTAAGCTGCTGCACTACCAGGACAAAGAAGCTATAATGAGGAGTATGCGTAAATGCCCTTATTTGGAATTTGAGGGGTCGAAGTTATATTTTTTTCCTGATCTATCCCACCGCACTTTGGAGCTGAGAAAAACCCTGCACACTCTCTTGGATTCCCTACGCTCTGCAGGAGCTATATATCTGTGAGGGACCGCCGGACGGCACCACTAGCACTCCACTGGTCAGGCGCGCCCAGAGCGCGGAGTCTAAGCCCCAGGGTACTTGTTCACCAGGGCCCCTGATGGTGGGGATGGACTTGTAGTACCCCGGGACCAGGTCGCCACTACTGAGCACACCTGTCAGTGGTAGGGGTGTTCGCCAGGGCCTCCAACCAGGGAGAGCCAAATGTAAGGAGGTTGGGTGACCCCGATGGGATGGATGGATGGCTGAGCAAGTGCGAAGTCAGACAAGCCGAGTTGGTAACGTAGAGGGCGGTAAGGTACAAGGGAGCAGGCAGAGAATTGTCGGGTCACACGCCAGGTCAGCAACAGTAGGTCAAATCTAATGAGGGGCATTCAGGAAGAGAGGTCAGGCAAAGCAAGGGTCTGGGCAGGAGAAATCAGCAGGTCAAGAGCAATCCGGGTCAAATAACTTACAAAGCACAGGTTCAGATTCGCAGGATACAGGTAGGACCAGAAGGCACTGAAATGACAGCACAGGGACATTTAAATATCCCGCCCTGCACTGCCATTGGTGCCCAGCGGGCGGCTGCGGCTTCTACTGCGCATGCGCGAACTCGAACGCCGCGGCCGGCCCGGAACTAGTGCCCGTGTCCCCGCACAGGGCGGTGCAGTGCGCCTGCGCCGGGACCATCGCGGCGGGGATCGAGGGGATCCCTGACATTGCCCCCCCCCCCCTACGGGCAACCTCCGGATGCCCACCCGATCTCTCCACCACGGGTGATCACAAAGAAACCTCCGGACAAGTCTGGGTGCATGGACATTATGGGCTGGTTCCCATGAATTGTCCTCAGGGCCGTAGCCCTTCCACTTGATGAGAAATTGGGTCTGGCCCCCCCTTCGTCGGCACTTTAGGATTGTCTCCACCTCGAATTCTTCTTCCTCTTCGACTGTTATGGCCTCCGGGGCCTGGATTCCCGTTTCGGGAAGGCATCAGGGACTACCGGTTTCAGCAGGGACACGTGGAAGACAGGGTGAATCTTGAGTGTCTCAGGGAGAACAAGTTCATAGGCCACTTCATTGACCATCCGCTTAATGCAAAAAGGGCCTATAAATTTAGGTCCCAACTTCTTTGACGGGCAGAGCATCTTCAAGTTAGCTGTAGCCAGCCAAACCTTCTCTCTGGGCCGCAACACCAGATCCCCTCTTCGCTTCCTATTAAAAGCCCTCTTGTAATCTTCTTGGGCCCGACTGATGGCTTCTTGTAGTTTTTTATTGTTTGACGCGAAAAAGGTTAGTGTATCCTGTGTTGCTGGAATTGGGCATTCCGGGACTAAATCCGGGAGGAAGACAGGGTGAAACCCATAGTTGGAGAAGAACAGGGACTGCCCTGTTGCTGAATGGCAAGCGTTGTTATACGCAATTCCGCCAAAGGAAGAAGTGGCACCCAGTCGTCCTGAGAGAATGATGCATAGCATCGCAAGTATTGCTCCAGGGTCTGATTGGTCCTTTTGGTCTGACCATTGGTCTGAGGGTGAAATGCCGAGGAAAGGGATAGCTTGATATCCAGGGCTTTGCACAATGCCCTCCAAAATCTCGAGGTAAACTGCACCCCTCGGTCCGAGACGATGTCTTCGGGGACTCCATGCAGTCTAACAACCTCTCGAATAAAGACTTGCGCCGTCTCGGCCGCCGATGGAGTCTTCCGTAACGGAACGAAATGGGCCATCTTGGATAAACGGTCCACGACCACGAGAATTGCTGTGTGGTCCAGTGAAGGTGGAAGCTCGACTATGAAGTCCATAGAGATCTTCTGCCAGGGCCGTTCAGGGATTGGTAATGGACGTAGCAGGCCCCACGCCTTATTTCTTGAAGGCTTGTTCCGCTGGCAGATGACACAGGAGCCCACGTAACTCTTACAATCCTTGGCCATGTCTGGCCACCAGAAGGAACGTCGGAGAAGTTCCAGGGTCTTGACCGGGCCAAAATATCCTGCCATCGGGTGGTCATGGCAATGTCCCAAGACTAGGGTTCGGGCTTCCTCCGGCACCACGATCCGGTCCTCCCTCCATAGGAGTCCCCCCTTGTTCTGGAGGGGCGCCCCATCGGAGGTAGACATGGCTGTGGACGCTTTCATTATCTCGGAGCGAAGGTTCGTCTGGAGGGCCAAGAAGTTTCCTGCAGGCAGAATAGTGTCAAGTACTGGTATCTCCTTGGTGTCCTCGTACATGCGTGACAACGCGTCTGGCTTCGTGTTTTTTGATCCCGGCCTGTATTTGATGTGGAACTGGAACCTCCAGAAAAACAATGCCCATCTTGCCTGTCGTGGGCGCAAACGTTTGGCAGTCCTCAGATATTCCAGGTTCTTGTGGTCCGTGAATATCAGAATGGGGTGTGAGGCACCTTCCAGCAGGTACCTCCATTCTTCTAATGCGGTCTTGATAGCCAGTAATTCTCGATCCCCAATGTCGTAGTTCTTTTCCGCAGGGGTAAGTTTCCGTGAGAAGAATGCTACTGGGTGAAGTAATTCCTTGGCGCCCTTTTGCTGGGAAAGAATGGAGCCAACCGCGTTCTCCGACGCATCTACTTCTAAGATGTAGGGCAGGGAGGCGTCAGGATGACCCAGAATGGGTGCCGAGGTAAATAACTTCTTTAACGCTTCAAAAGCTTCCTGTGCCTCTGGCGTCCATCTGAATCGCGTCCCAAGCTCGGTTAGTTGAGTGATGGGGGAAAGCAGACCCGAGAAGTTCTTGATGAACTTCCGGTAGACGTTTGCGAACCCGATAAAACGTTGGACGCTTTTCCTGTCCGTGGGTTCAGGCCAATCTAGGATCGCAGAGACCTTCTGAGGGTCCATTGCGACCCCCGTGGTGGAGATGATCAGGCCCAGAAATGTAACGCTAGCCTGTTCAAAGCAACATTTCTCTGCTTTAGCGTACAACCCATGCTGCCGCAACCGCCCCAAAACCTTTGTTACATGTACCCTGTGCTCCCCCAGGGAGGATGAGAAAATCAAAATGTCGTCTAAGTAGACGATGACAAAGATGTCCAGGAAGTCCCTAAAGATGTCGTTTACAAAGTGCTGGAAGGTGGCCGGCGCATTGCACAACCCGAAAGGCATGACCAGGTATTCGAAATGGCCGAAACGAGTGCGGAAGGCCGTTTTCCACTCATCCCCCTCCCTTATGCGAACCAAGTTGTAGGCTCCCCTTAAGTCCAGCTTGGTAAATACTACTGCAGCCTTTAAGCTCTGGAATAATTCTGGTACCAGTGGTAATGGGTAACGATTCTTGATTGTGACCCTATTCAGTTCCCGATAGTCGATACATGGCCTCAAGGTCTTGTCCTTCTTTTCTACAAAAAAGATCCCTGCACCTGCTGGGGAAGTGGAGGGATGGATGAATCCCTTCCGGAGATTGTCCTCAATATAATCCTTCAGGGCCCCTAATTCTAGTTCAGAAAGGGGAAAAATTCGCCCAAAGGGAATTTCAGAACCGGGTAACAGATCAATAGGACAGTCATATGGGCGGTGGGGGGGGGTAGAGTATCAGCTCCCCGTTCACTGAACACATCAAGAAACTTATGATAGGCTGCAGGAATCACTTGTTTCAGGCTGGCATCCCCTTCGGAGCACAGGAGGACCTGGGGGACCTCCGGGCCCGAAGTTCGGCACAGTTCCCGACAGTATGGGGAAGGGAACGAGACAACCCCAGTCTCCCAGTCAATTTGGGGGTTATGGGCCCGCAACAATGGGAGCCCCAGAATGACTGGGAAAAGGGGTGATGCAATCGCATCTAGGCGGAGGAGCTCCCGGTGTTGACCAGCAATGGAAGTCACAATGGAAGGGGTCTCCTGGTTAACCACACCCACCCTGACTTTATCCGGGAACCATCAGCCAAAAAGATGTGAAACCCCTTCTCCTTTGGACGGAGGGGGATACCCTGCCGGTGGGCAAAATTGATATCCACAAAACAGCTGCATGCCCCCGAATCAACTATGGCTGTCACTAGAGATGAGCGAAGTATTCAAAAATTCGATTCGGCTGATTCGGTGAATTCGAGAAATAAATTAGATTCGAGTCGAATATATTCGCTGCGAATTTAACTTATAAAAAGGGTGTTTCTAGGCTTCAGAGAGCCTTTATATTAGTGCAGAACACTGTACCTTTAATTTAAATGCCCTTGGAGTCTGCTTGGGAAGAGAAATAATACTGTCAGTCAGTATGACATGCAGATGAGTGCCGTCGATCTTAGAATCACCGCACACTTCACTCATTTGGGCAGTCACGGGGCCAAAACCAGAGTGTGGAGCCACAGTGTGGCGGTGGAGGCAGCAGCAATGGGAGGCCATACAGCACCCTATGACAAAATGGAACCCACTCTGGACCTGGCAGCAGCATGAGGAGGCGGTACAGGGGCCCATGACAGATTACGGGCCTGGCAGCAGCATGAGGAGTCGGTACGGGGGCCCATGGCAGATTATGGGCCTGGCAGCAGCAATGGGAGGCCCGTAATCTGCCAGCACCCTATGACAAAATGGAACCCACCAGCAGTGTGAGGAGACCTGAAAGTGGCACATGGCAGAGTGTGGCGATGGAGACAGCAGCAATGGGAGGCCGTACAGGGACCCATGAGACACTCTGGACCTGGCAGCAGCATGAGGAAGCGGTACAGGGGCCCATGGCAGATTATGGGCCTGGCAGCAGCAATGGGAGGCCCGTAATCTGCCAGCACCCTATGACAAAATGAAACCCACCAGCAGTGTGAGGAGACCTGAAAGTGGCACATGGCAGAGTGTGGCGATGGAGACAGCAGCAATGGGAGGCCGTACAGGGACCCATGAGAGACTCTGGACCTGGCAGCAGCATAAGGAGGCGGTACAGGGGCCCATGACAGATTACGGGCCTGGCAGCAGCATGAGGAGTCGGTACGGGGGCCCATGGCAATTACGGGCCTGGCAGCAGCAATGGGAGGCCCGTAATCTGCCAGCACCCTATGACAAAATGGAACCCACCAGCAGTGTGAGGAGACCTGAAAGTGGCACATGGCAGAGTGTGGCGATGGAGACAGCAGCAATGGGAGGCCGTACAGGGACCCATGAGACACTCTGGACCTGGCAGCAGCATGAGGAGGCGGTACGGGGGCCCATGGCAGATTACGGGCCTGGCAGCAGCAATGGGAGGCCCGTAATCTGCCAGCACCCTATGACAAAATGGAACCCACCAGCAGTGTGAGGAGACCTGAAAGTGGCACATGGCAGAGTGTGGCGATGGAGACAGCAGCAATGGGAGGCCGTACAGGGACCCATGAGACACTCTGGACCTGGCAGCAGCATGAGGAGGCGGTACAGGGGCCCATGACAGATTACGGGCCTGGCAGCAGCATGAGGAGTCAGTACGGGGGCCCATGGCAATTACGGGCCTGGCAGCAGCAATGGGAGGCCCGTAATCTGCCAGCACCCTATGACAAAATGGAACCCACCAGCAGTGTGAGGAGACCTGAAAGTGGCACATGGCAGAGTGTGGCGATGGAGACAGCAGCAATGGGAGGCCATACAGGGACCCATGAGACACTCTGGACCTGGCAGCAGCATGAGGAGGCGGTACAGGGGCCCATGGCAGATTACGGGCCTGGCAGCAGCAATGGGAGGCCCGTAATCTGCCAGCACCCTATGACAAAATGGAACCCACCAGCAGTGTGAGGAGACCTGAAAGTGGCACATGGCAGAGTGTGGCGATGGAGACAGCAGCAATGGGAGGCCGTACAGGGACCCATGAGACACTCTGGACCTGGCAGCAGCATGAGGAGTCGGTACGGGGGCCCATGGCAGATTACGGGCCTGGCAGCAGCAATGGGAGGCCCGTAATCTGCCAGCACCCTATGACAAAATGGAACCCACCAGCAGTGTGAGGAGACCTGAAAGTGGCACATGGCAGAGTGTGGCGATGGAGACAGCAGCAATGGGAGGCCGTACAGGGACCCATGAGACACTCTGGACCTGGCAGCAGCATGAGGAGGCGGTACGGGGGCCCATGGCAGATTACGGGCCTGGCAGCAGCAATGGGGGGCCCGTAATCTGCCAGCACCCTATGACAAAATGGAACCCACCAGCAGTGTGAGGAGACCTGAAAGTGGCACATGGCAGAGTGTGGCGATGGAGACAGCAGCAATGGGAGGCCGTACAGGGACCCATGAGACACTCTGGATCTGGCAGCAGCACGAGGAGGCGGTACGGGGGGCCCATGGCAGATTACGGGCCTGGCAGCAGCAATGGGAGGCCCGTAATCTGCCAGCACCCTGTGACAAAATGGAACCCACCAGCAGTGTGAGGAGACCTGAAAGTGGCACATGGCAGAGTGTGGCGATGGAGACAGCAGCAATGGGAGGCCGTACAGGGACTCATGAGACACTCTGGACCTGGCAGCAGCATGAGGAGTCGGTACAGGGGCCCATGGCAGATTACGGGCCTGGCAGCAGCAATGGGAGGCCCGTAATCTGCCAGCACCCTATGACAAAATGGAACCCACCAGCAGTGTGAGGAGACCTGAAAGTGGCACATGGCAGAGTGTGGCGATGGAGACAGCAGCAATAAGAGGCCGTACAGGGACCCATGACACACTCTGGACCTGGCAGCAGCATGAGGAGGCGGTACAGGGGCCCATGACAGATTACGGGCCTGGCAGCAGCATGAGGAGTCGGTACGGGGGCCCATGGCAGATTACGGGCCTGGCAGCAGCAATGGGAGGCCATACAGCACCCTATGACAAAATGGAACCCACCAGCAGTGTGAAGAGACCTGAAAGTGGCACATGGCAGAGTGTGGCGATGGAGACAGCAGCAATGGGAGGCCGTACAGGGACCCATGACACACTCTGGACCTGGCAGCAGCAAGAGGAGGCGGTACAGGGGCCCATGGCAGAGTGGCGAAGCGTAAGCAGCTTAAATTGAAGGCCATACAGAGGCCTATGTTAAAAATAATAACATGTTTGGGGCATGATTCATGGCGGATTTAGTCAGTTGTGTCAGGAACTGGTGGTTTGAAATCCAGACTAATCCACGCCTGATTCATTTTCACAAACGTGAGTCTCTCCACACTTTGGGTGGACAGTCGTGTCCTCCGCGGAGTTACAATACCTCCTGCCGCACTAAACACGCGCTCCGATGCCACGCTACTGGCCGGGCATGACAGCCTTTCAAGGGCAAATTCAGCTAGTTGGGGCCAAAGGTCAAGTTTCGTTGCCCAGTAGTCAAGGGGATTGTCTACCTCGGTTGGCAGGGTGCTGTCCAAGTAGGCCCAAGCCTGTTGTTTGAGGTCCTGCTCCAGGTCCACCTGATGCTGCTGCTGCTGCGGCTGGTTAGTAGTTTCCTCACTGCGCTGGTGAAGAAAGCTACTCATCATCGACTGCAGACTGAGGCAGCCGCTGCTGGTGGAGCTGCCACTGCTCCTACCACCCCACCCCTCCCCTGCTGCCATGGCAGCGGAACGCGAGCGCACAGGGCCCACAGTGTCTGAAGATGGATGTTGGCACAGAAAGGCAGAGACCAACTGACTACATAGGTGGTTTTTATAGTACGTTATTTTGGCCTCCCTCTCAGCAGGTGTGAAAAAGGCCACCATTTTTGAACGGTAGCGAGGGTCCAACAAGGTGGACAGCCAAAAGTCATCCCTCTGTCTGATGGTTATTATTCGGCTGTCGCTACGCAAGCAACCGAGCATGCTATGGGCCATTTGTGCCAAGGAATGCGAGGGACTCCCTGCCTCCATCTCCACAGCATACTGCCACGGTGCGTCTGGGTCCTCTGTCTCCTCCTCCTCCTCTACCAGATGCTCCTGCTCCTCCACTCCTGTCCGCTGAGTGGAAAAACCACCCATTTCACTCAATAATTCCTGAGCACCAATGTCCTCCTCTACCTCCTCCTCTTCTTCCTGTCCTGCCCCCACAGGGGTCATGTGGCGTTGAGATCTGTGCGCCACGTCTACCGCACCCTGACCAGCCATTGTTAACAGCATTCGTTCCAGGACGTGCAACAGAGGAATGACGTCGTTCATCCCATAGTCCTGCCGACTCACGAATGGCGTGGCCTCCTCAAAGGGCCTGAGCAAGCGGCAGGTGTCACGCATGAGCTGAAATCGGTGATGGCCTTTCGCTGTTCGTAAAGGCGGTTAACATATGTAGGGTTGAATTCCACCTTGTTGCAACGTCACAGCATGAGGAGTTGGTACGGGGGCCCATGGCAGATTACGGGCCTGGCAGCAGCAATGGGAGGCCCGTAATCTGCCAGCACCCTATGACAAAATGGAACCCACCAGCAGTGTGAGGAGACCTGAAAGTGGCACATGGCAGAGTGTGGCGATGGAGACAGCAGCAATGGGAGGCCGTACAGGGACCCATGACAGATTACGGGCCTGGCAGCAGCATGAGGAGGCGGTACAGGGGCCCATGACAGATTACGGGCCTGGCAGCAGCAATGGGAGGCCCGTAATCTGCCTGCACCCTATGACAAAATGGAACCCACCAGCAGTGTGAGGAGACCTGAAAGTGGCACATGGCAGAGTGTGGCGATGGAGACACGGGCCCCCTGGCCACGCTTGACTTTCTGGCCACATAGTCGACATACGGCTACGTTTACTTCCTCGGGCGGCTTGACGAAAAATTGCCACACCGCCGAGTAGGAAACTTTGCCCCCGCTACTCCTCACTGGCTGACTGCTACTTCCTCCGTGCACACCGGCACCACTACTGGCCGTGGTGGTAGGCTGCAGTGGAGCTGGTGCTCTACTCCGTGGCCGTTTGCCTCCACTGACACTGCTGCGACCCTGCTGCCTCCTGGGCAACCCACCGACTGTTTTGCTCGCTGCCAAGCTGGCACCCTCTTCTCCTGATGATGCGGAAGCAATAGCCTGATGACGACGAGGCTGCCAAGTGCGATCAGCCTCATCATCATCAATTAGGGTTCCGCCTCACTACTAGCCCCCTCGGCTGCGTGTGGGTCAGGAGACAGACCTGTCTCTAGACCGGCTACCAACCCACTCTCCTTGCCAGTACTTCTTCGCCTGGCTGCTGAAGAGGCGGATGTCTCCCCCCGTTCCTGACCGCCCTCTGTTAGCTCTTCCTCACTGTACAGTGGGGCTGAGCCCACAGCATGCGATACTTCGCTTGGTGAGGGAACACCAAAGGACAGGGGCAGGTAGAGGACATGTG
This sequence comes from Staurois parvus, assembly GCF_062004578.1. NCBI lineage: Eukaryota > Metazoa > Chordata > Amphibia > Anura > Ranidae > Staurois > Staurois parvus. The sequence goes on along the minus strand of NW_028318161.1, from coordinate 907,725 downwards.
ATTTCAGTGGGCTTGCTCCCGGGCCATGCCAACTAACGGTTGTGTCTGACGTACCCACCGACCGTTGGCTGTAGGTGTCAGAGGTGACCTGGGAAGAGGAAGACGACCGAGCCAACCAATCGATGACGGCAGGGTTGTCGGTGGAGACACGACCGCTGGATGACACCGGGAGCACTGGCCTCTGGCTGCGACTAGTGCTGCCTCGACCCCTTCCTCTGCTGCCACGTCTGCTCGCTCCCAAAACATTGCCTCCTCTGCCACTCCTCTGCGTGTTGTCTGACATACTCTTTAATTCAACGATTCTGTGTCCCTGAGTAACGATTCTGTGTCCCTGAGTAACAATTCTGTGTCTGTCCCTGAGTAACAATTCTGTGTCCCTCAGTAACAATTCTGTGTCCCTCAGTAACAATTCTGTGTCTGTCCCTGAGTAACAATTCTGTGTCCCTCAGTAACAATTCTGTGTCCCTCAGTAACAATTCTGTGTCTGTCCCTGAGTAACAATTTTGTGTCCCTGAGTAACAGTTCTGTGTCCCTGAGTAACAATTCTGTGTCCCTGAGTAACAATTCTGTGTCCCTCAGTAACAATTCTGTGTCCCTCAGTAACAATTCTGTGTCCCTCAGTAACAATTCTGTGTCTGTCCCTGAGTAACAATTCTGTGTCCCTGAGTAACAGTTCTGTGTCCCTGAGTAACAATTCTGTGTCCCTGAGTAACAGTTCTGTGTCCCTGAGTAACAATTCTGTGTCCCTCAGTAACAATTCTGTTTCCCTCAGTAACAATTCTGTGTCTGTCCCTGAGTAACAATTCTGTGTCCCTGAGTAACAGTTCTGTGTCCCTGAGTAACAATTCTGTGTCCCTGAGTAACAGTTCTGTGTCCCTGAGTAACAATTCTGTGTCCCTGAGTAACAATTCTGTGTCCCTCAGTAACAATTCTGTGTCCCTCAGTAACAATTCTGTGTCCCTCAGTAACAATTCTGTGTCTGTCCCTGAGTAACAATTCTGTGTCCCTCAGTAACAATTCTGTGTCCCTGAGTAACAATTCTGTGTCCCTCAGTAACAATTCTGTGTCCCTCAGTAACAATTCTGTGTCTGTCCCTGAGTAACAATTCTGTGTCCCTGAGTAACAGTTCTGTGTCCCTCAGTAACAATTCTGTGTCCCTCAGTAACAATTCTGTGTCCCTCAGTAACAATTCTGTGTCCCTCAGTAACAATTCTGTGTCTGTCCCTGAGTAACAATTCTGTGTCCCTGAGTAACAGTTCTGTGTCCCTGAGTAACAATTCTGTGTCCCTGAGTAACAGTTCTGTGTCCCTGAGTAACAATTCTGTGTCCCTCAGTAACAATTCTGTGTCCCTCAGTAACAATTCTGTGTCTGTCCCTGAGTAACAATTCTGTGTCCCTCAGTAACAATTCTGTGTCCCTCAGTAACAATTCTGTGTCTGTCCCTGAGTAACAATTCTGTGTCCCTGAGTAACAATTCTGTGTCCTTGAGTAAGAATTCTGTGTCCCTGAGTAACAATTCTGTGTCCCTAAGTAACAATTCTGTGGCCCTAAAGTCTCTTTGGCCCTAACTCTGTCCCTAATACAGAGAGGTCTGTCTCTCTTGAATGACCGGAGGCTAATGGAGAATTCTAAGATGGCCGCAATTTATAGCTCGACCATTACACAGTGCTGGCTGGCTGGCTGCTGATTGGCTAATGCGATCACATGTCATGAATGAATGCAATATGGGTCAGCGCGCCTTCCCAGAGATCCCCGCTCCGTCGCCACACATGTCGCCGCCATTTTTGGAAAATTTTGATTCGCGCATCCGAAGTCTGCTAATTTTCGGATTCGAATTCTTCCTAATCTTCGAAACGAATTCCACTTCGCCAAGTTCGATTCGCTCATCTCTAGCTGTCACCTCCACGGTCCTTTCTGAAAGCTGAAAGGAGAGGGGGACAACTAAGTATTGGGACGGATTCATATTGCCAATAGATAAAGAAGATGAGGTGAACTTACTAGAACGTACTATGTGACCAGCTTCACCGCAGTAGAGACACAGGTTCTGGGAGCGTCTGCGCTGGCGTTCCTCTGGCGGTAGTTTGGGCCGTGCCAGGCCTAGCTGCATGGGTTCGGGAGCATCTTCAGACGGCAGGTTCTGAATGTTTGGCCTAGTATGTTGACTGGATCCTTGGAATGACCACCAAGGTATTTCCGCGACCCTGACCAGACCTCTCCAATCTGCGCTCCCGTAGCCTACGGTCAATTTTAATGGTGAGTGCAATCAAGTCCTCTAATGTCTCGGGCACCTCCACCCGGGCGAGCTCGTCTTTCAGAGCCTCAGATAGGCCCATACGGAACTGGTGCAAAAGTGCAAACTCATTCCAGCGAGTGTCTCCCATCCAACGCCTAAAGTCAGAGGCGTATTCCTCAACCGCTCGCCGACCTTGTCGGAGTGCGTATAATGTGGCCTCGGCCGAGGCCGCCCGTTGTGGGTCATCATATAAGATGGCCATAGCATTAAAAAAGTTGTCAACCGTAACCAGATGGGGGTCATTATTTCCCCTTAGTCGGTGGGCCCAGTCTTGGGGTTCACCCTGCAACAGGGAGATAACAAACCCCACTTTCACCGATTCCGTCAAAAAAGTCTGTGGTTGTAGTTCAAAATAGAGCAGACAGGAGTCACGGAATGACCGAAAGCGTGTGCGATCCCCGTGGAAGCGCTCGGGTAAGGGTACTCGGGGTTCCGCCATAGGGAGTGATGCGAAAGGCCCAGAAGCCGGCTCGTGGGCTGCTGCGACCAGGGGTGCAGGAGCCGGGGCCTGTGAAACAGGAGCAGATATGGTGCAGGCCTGAAACCGATTCTCAATCTGCAAACATCTGTCCTGTAACATGTTTACTGCTTGCGTCAGGGTAGCCAGGTGCCTGCAAACCTCCTCCATCGGGGAGGGTCCTCCTTCAGGCTCAGTCATGGCCTTCTGGTACTGTGAGGGACCGCCGGACGGCACCACTAGCACTCCACTGGTCAGGCGCGCCCAGAGCACGGAGTCTAAGCCCCAGGGTACTTGTTCACCAGGGCTCCTGATGGTGGGGATGGACTTGTAGTACCCCGGGACCAGGTCGCCACTACTGAGCACACCTGTCAGTGGTAGGGGTGTTCGCCTCCAACCAGGGAGAGCCAAATGTAAGGAGGTCGGGTGACCCCGATGGAATGGATGGATGGATGGCTGAGCAAGTGCGAAGTCAGACAGGCTGAGTTGGTAACGTAGAGGGCGGTAAGGTACAAGGGAGCAGGCAGAGAATCGTCGGGTCACACGCCAGGTCAGCAACAGTAGGTCAAATCTAATGAGGGCAAAGCAAGGGTCTGGGCAGGAGAAATCAGCAGGTCAAGAGCAATCCGGGTCAAATAACTTACAAGGCACAGGTTCAGATTCGCAGGATACAGGTAGGACCAGAAGGCACTGAAATGACAGCACAGGGACATTTAAATATCCCGCCCTGCACTGCCATTGGTGCCCAGCGGGCGGCCGTGGCATCTACTGCGCATGCGCGAACTCAAACGCCGCGGCCGGCCCGGAACTAGTGCCCGTGTCCCCGCACAGGGCGGTGCAGTGCGCCTGCGCCGGGACCATCGCGGCGGGGATCGAGGGGATCCCTGACACTATCATTGGGGCTTTCCATTCCAGCTTACAGCTACTAAAGATGGGATCTCGGCCATTCTTCCTGACAAGGATGACCTTTCGCATTTTTTTCAAACTCTCTACCTGTCTGAAGTGGACTTTCCTGATTGGAGGGGTGGCAGTGCATCTTCTGCTACTCAGACACAACAGGACTGGCAGGAGCCATGATGGAAGCGTAAACGGATCTGAAATCCCCTGGGCTCACTTAACGCCAAAGGGAACACTTGAACATTAGTTCTTGATGATTGTCCATCTGGTTCTTTCTGGGTTGGTTCCTGTGGCTTCACCTGATGCCGATATCCTTTGACCCATTCTTCTGAGACTTCTGTTTAGGTTTCTCCATCCTTCGCTAACCCTAATTGCTGGAACTATTTTTCCATTTTTAAGTTGCTGTTCCCCTACTGCCACATACTCCACCTCTCCGCTTATACTCCACTGTTGTTGCTTTTGTTGCTATAGGAGTTTTGGGCCATTTAGCTTATCATTATTACTGATATTTGACTGTGTTATTTGTTTTACTGCTCTATGCTTTTGCATTAACATAGGCGAAGGGTAGCTTCGGCTGGAGTTGCCAACTTGGGTATGGTTTGCACGCTACCCCACTATAGGCTCACCTTGTTCCGTTATTTCATGGGGTGTCCACCCTTTTGGGTCGTAGACCACAAATAGCCGATGATCTTTTCACAGTTCCCCTTCCACCCAGCGGTTTGTTGTCTACTTTTAGGTAGTATATTGTCTTTTACTGTGTTTGTTGGTTTACTATTTGGTTACTTTTTTGTTTTGTTTTTTCTCCTGGTCAATTGTTTATTTGCCTTCCACAGGTTTTGTTATTTATGCTAATGTCTGCCTTCAAGGTGCTTTCATACAATGTCAGAGGTCTTAGCTCTCCTTTTAAACAAAGTAGAGTTTGGTGGGAGGTAAAGGCCCTTAAACCACAAATTTTGATGTTGCAGGAAACCAATTTTGTATCGGGATTGATTCCTAAACTTCTCCAGTACCTGTTTGACCACTGGTTTCAAAGCTCGTTCCCAATCAAGAGAGCCAAGGCCTGCTCCTTTGTCCCAAAATCACACTTGGAGGACCCTGAGGGCAGATATGTGAGGGTAAAGGGTTCCTTTTATGGAAACGCGCTTACACTAGCAAATATCTACGCCCCAAACTCTGGCCAGGTTTCTTTTATTGATAAAGTGCTAGGAATTTTACAGAACTTCTCTTAAGGTTTAGTGATCTTAGGAGGTGATTTCAATGTCTGTCAGACCCCCGACTGGACTCTTCCTCAGGCAAATCCACACTGTCTTTTTTTGGCTATGAAACATATTTCTAGATCCTTGCAGGACCTGCGGTTAGTAGACTGTTGGAGGGCTCTCCATGCCAATGATAAAGACTTCTCTTATTTTTCCCAAGTACACCAGTTGTATTCTCGGATTGATCTCCTCCTGATTGATCAACCCCATTTAGATATTGTCAATTCCACCAAGATTCATCCTATTATGCTCTCAGATCATGCCCCGATTGAACTAGTCCTTCAGCCTTGACCTAAAACTTGCCAGACTTGGTCGTGGTGCCTTAACGAAAATCCTTTATACAATGTTGCGGTGGCTGGAAAGATACTCAAGGTCTTACAACAATATTTTGTTGACAGCACAGTTGGGGAGGTTTCCAAAAGCATGATTTGGGAGGCTCATAAGGCTGTCATCAGGGGTACCTTCATTGCACAGGCTACTCATTTAAAGAAACAGTTGAATTCAGACTTAACCAGTTTACTATCCCAGATCTCAGATCTCTTCCAACTCATTGACTTGCGGATGCAACTAAAACAGCTTTTAGATGCCCAGTCCAAATGTAAACTTAGACAACTGGCCCATAAATTCTATGACCAAGGCCATACATGTGGGAGACTGTTGGCAAGGACGCTGAAAAAAATACCAAGTTCCTATGTTCCTCATGTATGCTTCTGAGATTTTTATCATTTCCTTTACAATCTCAAGGTCTCAGAGAGTGAGGAAGCTAAGTCTATACGCAGAGTGTTGATAGATTCTTACTTGGACAATATTGATTATCCACGACTTCCGACAGAGGCTATCTCAGCTTTGCAAAGAGATATCTCTCAGGTGGAAATTATTTCTATGATCAAAGCTATGCCCTGAGGAAAGAGCTCAGGCCCCTATGGGTTTTCCTGGCAATATTTCCTTCAATACTCAGACCTCATAGTGCCTCATATGGTGACATATTTTAATTCACTAACAAAAAAGGGACATATACTTCTGGAAGCACTACGTGCTCATATAAGTGATCCCTAAGGAGGGGAAGGATCCAGCATATTGCCAAAATCATTGCCCAATTTCTTTAAGAAATTTGGATATAAAGATTCTAGTGAAAATCATGGCTAACCATCGAAAGGAGTTCATGGGTGAATTAGTCCATGGGGATCAAGTGGGGTTATCCCTGGCCGGGACGGTAGGGACAACTCCCAGAGAGCTATTTCCCTTCTCCTCTGGATATCCGCCTCAAAAAACCCTGTTTTGTCCTCTCGTCAGATGCCGAGAAAGCTTTCGGTCGTATTGATTGGATATTTAAATCACGTATATATTGTATAGACTCGGACTTGGGATTAAAATGCAATCTTGGATTGGAGCCCTCTATGCCGGTCCTACGGCCCAAGTGAAGGTCAACCAGACCCTATCCCAACCCTTTCCAGTTTCCAACGGTCATGGTTGATCATGGAGGCCTTTCTACGCCAGATTTGTTTGAACCCTGATATTATCGGGGTTTAAGTTGGATCCACTGAACATAAACTGGCTACATTTGCAGACGATGTGCTTTTTTCCTTAGCTCTCCAAGGACAACCCTGCCTAATCTCCTGAAGGAAATAGACCAATTTCATTATCTATCTAATTTTAAGACTATAAGACAATAGAAGACTGTGTTCTTCTATTGTTGTGACTTAGATGACTTTCAGAGCACATTTTATGCCCAATTCATGCAAAACTCCACGTAATCCCAAGGGGTTCACATACTTTCTCTTGCAACTGTATAAGTGTTTGGTTTATAGTTTTTTTGAGTACGAATAAGGACACTTTAACACAAGTTTATTAATTGGATATTCTGTGTGTTTATCACCAATTTAAGTCATCAAGGTGAACCTTACACCAGTGTTGTTCACTTTTATTTGTGTTATCACATTTATAGCACTTTATTATTTCAATATATATTATATATTTTATGTTTAGTTATTTGTATTAGTTAGAGCTGCACCATTTAATATATTACTTTTTATGTTCCTGTTATAAGGATCCTTTAAGGACTTTTTGACCAGGACAGATTATATATTTTATGTGTTTTCTATGGCTGTCTTTTCATCTGTTTGCCCCTTTCTTGGTGCAATCCCCCCCCCCCCCTCTCTTTTTCTTTTCCGCATTCCTGTTTGGTTTTTTTAAGATCCCAGGAGGATCACCCGACAATGGTTATTACTTACTAGCTGGGCATTTATTTGACTACTGCAACATGTAACATTGTAATGATATTTCTTCGGTGACCGTTTTGGTCTTCTCCTTGGAATGTATATACTGTTTCTTTTCTGTATTGACTTATGTAAAAATAAAGATTAAAAAAAAAAAGAATATATTGAATACCAATTTAATCCAATCCAGATTGTCTTCCTGATAGCAACAGCGTGTATATACTGTTTCTTTTCTGTATTGACTTATGTAAAAATAAAGATTAAAAAAAAAAAAGAATATATTGAATACCAATTCAATCCAATCCAGATTGTCTTCCTGATAGCAACAGTGATAGACCATGCATCAGCATAGCCGCTTATAGTCTCCATTGGAGATTGTTGTTACCCTGGAAGAGGACGTACATGAAAAAGGACCTTCATGGCAGGATCACCAGATATTATTTTAATGAAAGCTGCAGATTTAAAAAGATTGAAATATGTTATGAAATTATATTAACATGTTAAATATGAGATTTTAGGGACTGGACAGTAAAACAGGGGTTATTGTGGAAAACCTACAGACAAACCATTGTAAATGGCTGGATTTGATGAACATTTTCTTAGATATAAGGGCAGAGCTACAGAGCTGAGTTCATTAACCATATGAAGGACCTTCTATATAACTGTCCCATCAACTGCCATATCACCTATGCTTTAGAGCGAATAGGGGGATCAGCAGGATGCCTCCATCTGTACAAATGCAACTTTATTTTTGTGTACACTCTCATGAAGTACAAAAGGTGAACAATACTCTCTCAATGCATGGGGAGCAACTGCCTCTGTGTGTGTTCCAGCTTTGTCCCTACAGCTGCTTTTGTTTTGGATAGAGTTGAGAAGGATTTGAACACCTGTCAGGTTTTTATTGCTCTCTGTGTCCCCATTAGGGAGATTTACCCTTTCTATTTGTCCTGTTTACCATTATCACTGAGAGCAAAAGAAAATCCAAAATTTTGGGTTGTCACAAGAACAGGAATAGAAGGGAAATCTTACAATAGGGACATTGGTTCTGGTGACCCTGGTGACAACCAGGAACTCCAATGCTTTGTAGGGATTTCCTCTCTCTGCCTCCCTTCCTCTACCTGTGAATGGAAATCTCCACAGTGGGACACAGTTGGCGTTGCATTAGAACACATAAACATACAAAATGTCTATGACATGGCATGTAAAATATATATACACATACTGTATATATACAGTGCTCAGCATTAATGAGTACACCCCAACAGATTTTTCAGAAAACCTTTACTTTCCTTGCAGAATCAACAATTTCTATGGGACACTATACTACAAAATACTCCCACAAATACAGGCTATTGATTGCAAACAAGATTTGTTAATTTGCACACACAAAAAAGTATTTTCCGTAACACATTCATTCAAGATCGTGTTGCAAAAATGAATACACCCCAATGAAAGTCTTGGGAGCAAAGCTACATTTTAGACAACAAAATCCTAATTAACAAGAATTCAACTCCAGGCGAATCTAGCTGTTCATTAAACAGGTGTCCAGCAGACAGTTGATTATAAAAGGGCATTACTTAACAAAGAAAACCCCTCCCATCTCATGCTATGGCACCACATGGAAGAGAAATGTTACAAGGCCTGAGAAAGAAAATAATTTCTTTACACAAGAGAGGTGAAGGCTACAAGAAGATCAGCAAAGCTTTACCTATCAGTCAGAATACTGTAACAAAAGAGATACAAAAATGTAACAATGATGGACCTGGCAATTCTGGTGTTCAATGGCAAATGCCAACCGAGCTCTATAGTGCCGGGCAGTGAGCATAGAGCCCACTAGAGGACGTTGGGCCCTCAGGTCACCCTCATGAAGTCTGTTTCTGATTGTTTGGTCAGAGACATTCACACCAGAGCATGCTGGAGGTCATTTTGTGGGGCGCTGGCAGTGCTCATCCTCTTCCTCCTTACACAAAGGAGCAGATACTGGTCCTGCTGATGGATTAAAGACCTTCTACGGCTCTGTCCAGCTCTCCTAGAGTAACTGCCTGTCTCCTGGAATCTCCTTCATGCTCTTGAGACTGTGCTGGGAAACACAGCAAACTTTCTGGCAATGGTACATATTGATGTGCCATCCTGCAGGAGTTGGACTGCCTGTGCAACATCTGTAGGGTCCAGGTATCGCCTCATGCTACCAGTAGTGACACTGACCCTAGCCAAATGCAAAACTAGTGAAAAACAGTCAGAAAAGATGAGTAGGGAAAAAATTGTCAGTGGCTTCCACCTGTAAAACCATTCCTGTTTTGGGGATCGTCTCACTGTTGCCCATCTAGTGCACCTGTTGTTAATTTCATAAACACCAAAGCCGATTAACAACACCCTCTGCTACTTAACCGACCAGATCAATATCCCTGGAGTTTAATTGACTTGATGCTCTACTCTTAAAAAAAGTGTTCCTTTGATTTTTTTGGAGCAATGTACATACATACATACACTGAATGTATATACAGTTGCAAGAGAAAGTATGTGAACCCCTTGGGATTACGTGGAGTTTTGCATGAATTGGGCATAAAATGTGCTCTGAACGTCATCTAAGTCACAACAATAGAAGAACACAGTCTGCTGAACATAATACTACACAAACATTAGATGTTGCCATGGTTTAATTGCACATAACATGTAAACATTCACAGTGCAGGGAGGAAAAAGTATGTGAGGCCCTAGCTTAATGACTTCTCCCAGAGCTAATTGGAGCCAGGAGTGAGACAACCTTGACTCCAATCAGTGTGATGATATTGAATGTGTTGCTGACAGCTGTCCTGCCCTTAAAAAACACACACCTGTTTTGGGTTTACTGGTTTCAAGAAGCACTGTCTGATGTGAACCATGCCTTGCAGAAAAGAGCTCTCAGAAGACCTACGAACAAGAATTGTTGACGTGCATGAAGCTGGAAAGGGTTACAAAAGTATCTCCAAAAGCCTTGATGTTCATGTGTCCACGGTAAGACAGACTGTCTACAAATGGAGAAAGTTTAGCACTGTTGCTACTCTCCCTAGGCGTGGTCTTCCTGTAAAAATGACTGCAAGAGCACAGCGCAGAATGCTCCATGAGGTAAAGAAGAATCCCAGAGTGTCAGCTAGAGACCTACAGAACTCTCTGGCACATGCTAACATTTTTGTTGACACATCTACAATAAGGAAAACATTAAACAAGAATGGAGTACATGGGAGGACACCACGGAGGAAGCCATTGCTGTCCAAAAAGAATATTGCAGCACATTTGAAGTTTGCAAAAGAGCACCTGGATGTTCCACAGCACTACTGGCAAAATATACTGTGGACAGATGAAACCAAGATTGAGTTGTTTGGGGAGAACACACAACACTATGTGTGGAGAAAAAAAGGCACAGCACACCAACATCAAAACCTCATCCCCACTGTAAAACATGACGGAGGGAGCATCATGGTTTGGGGCTGCTTTGCTGCCTCAGGGCCTGGACGGATTGTTGTCATTGATGGAAAAATGAATTCCGGAGTTTATCAAGACATTTTGCAGGAAAATGTATGACCATCTGTCCGCCAACTGAAGCTCCGCAGAGGATGGGTGATGCAACAGGACAATGACCCAAAGCATACAAGTAATTCAACAAAACAATGGCTGCAACAGCACAGAATACGCCTTCTGGAGTGGCCCAGTCAGAGTCCTGACCTCAATCCGATTGAAATGCTGTGGCATGACCTTAAGAGAGCGATTCACACCAGACATCCCAAGAATATTGCTACACTGAAACAGTTTTGTGAAGAGGAGTGGTCCAAAATGACTCCAGATCGTTGTGCAGGTCTGATCTGCAACTACAGGAAAAGTTTGGTTGAGGTTATTGCTGCCAAAGGAGGGTCAGCCAGTTATTAAGTCCAAAGGTTCACATACTTTTTCCTCCCTGCACTGTGAATGTTTACATGTTATGTGCAATTAAACCATGGTAACATCTAATGTTTGTGTAGTATTATGTTCAGCAGACTGTGTTCTTCTATTGTTGTGACTTAGATGACGTTCAGAGCACATTTTATGCCCAATTCATGCAAAACTCCACGTAATCCCAAGGGGTTCACATACTTTTTCTTGCAACTGTATATTACTGTGCAAATGTTTTAGGTAGGTGTGAAAAATTATGTAAATTAAGAATGCATTCAGAAATAGAAGTGTCCATAGTTTATTTTTATTAGTTAAAATGGAAAGTAAATTGCCAGAAAGGAAATCCAAATTAAATCGATATTTGGTGTTACCACCATTTGCCTTCAAAACAGCATAAATTCTTCTAAGTACACTTGCACATAGTTTTGGAAGGAATATATCACAGTATTAGCCCAATTTACTCCAGCAGCATCCACTTAATTCTAAAAGTTGTAGCCAAGCTGCTGAAGTTCAATATACAACCATTGGATGTCTCTTTGCTAGACTCAATGTGTAGACACCCATAAATATTGTATTTTAAAAGAAGGGCATAAGAAGTAAGATGTTCTTGATTTCCCCCTTGTGTTTACTGTTGTTTTACAGATATACTCAAAATAGAGCTGAGTTAGGATAAATAATTTAGGCGTAAACTGTATATAGAATGAGTGTGCCAAAGATGATAAGTATAAAGAATTATAAAAAAAAGTGTTTTTGTTTCAGTCTTCAATAAAATGGCTTACTGATAGTTCCATGCTGCATGCAAAAGAAGGGAATGTGGATTACTGGCACTATGTGTGTCTATAGACACACACAGCCTGGCTTGGGAACATGCCCACATGGGTGCCCACTTAGTACCTGGCTTGCTGAGGAGGCATCCGCAGGAAAGAAGAGTGGACAGCGCCGACAGGGGACTGAAAAAGAGGAGGTAAGTAACCGCTCTGTGTAATATCATTACACAGAGTAGGTAGATATAACATATTTTGTATTTTAACCACTTGCCCTCCAGAGGATTTACCCCTCTTCCTGACTAGGCCATTTTTTGTGATACAGTGATGCACTACTTTAACTGACAATTGTGTGATCATGCAATTCTGTACATAAATGGAATTTAAGTAATTTTTTCCCCACAAATAAAGCTTTCTTTCGGTGGTATCTGATCACCTCTGGATTTTTTATGCTATAAAACACATCCAATAAAAATATTTAAAAAATAAAATTTCTTCATAAATTTAGGCCAAAATGTATTCTGCTACATGTCTTTGCTAAAAAAAATCCAAATAAGTTTATATTAATTGGTTTATGTGAAAGTTATAGCGTCTACAAATGGCAGTATACTGTATATACTGGAATTTTTCATTTTCTTTTATACTAGTAATGGCAGTGATCAGCAACTTATAACATGACTTTGGGACTGCGGCGGGCATTCTGACACTTGGGGGGAACTAACTGCCACTGAAATCCCCAGTGACACTAATACAGTGATCAGTGCTAATAAAAAGCACTGACACTGTACTAATGACAATGGGCAGGAAGGGGATAACATCTGGGGCAATCAAAGGGTTAACAGTGTGCTGTTTTACTTGGGGGACATGCTGTTTTGTATCTCTCTGCTGTGCACAGAGATACAAAGCAGCATGTCCATGCTGACAGCAGAAAGACCGGTGTTGTTTACACACAGGTCTCTCCCCTGTCAGCTTTGCCGACGATCACCGAGTCCCTGCAAGTAATCTGCGTCCGGGACCCGGTGATTGACATCCCCATCAGCCAATAGCAGCGTGGGTAGGGCGGCGCCTGCGCAGGTGTGCCCCCTACCCGGAGATGCAAATCACATATACAGTATATAGTACATCTGCTATAGGGCAGCGGGCCAGCGGTTAATTAAAAAAACTTAACCTTTTGGCCTCAGGCACACAGAGTTTAAAAATGCTGCTGTTACAGGTGTTTTTTTTGAGCCTGAAAAAGCAACTCTATGTAAACCTATGTGTCCATGCACACATAGGTGTCTACAGGCATATTAGAAGAGGAGTGTTTACAGGCTGAACAAAAAAAAACCCAAAGGCCGATTCAGGAGAGGATCTGGAAAGCAGAAAAAAAGGTTTACTATGCCTAAATGCTTGTAAATGGATTTAAATGCAAATAAATGCTAGATCTGTCTAGTTTTTTAGTGTTAATGCATTCCAAAGACCAGAATAAATTGTTATTCTGGTCAATGGAATTCCATTAATGCTCAAATGGTTGATGAGCCTAAACATATGTGCAATATGTGGGTCTTACCATGTTTATTAAGCAGCTTTTCTCCTGCCAGGAGTTCTGGCATTTAGAGGGATTAAACAGATGTCGTGTGTACAAGGGGTGTACAGGGGTGTCCTCCTCCCATGCCCGCCTCCAGGACTTCTCCAGGGTGTCACCCATCCTCTGGAACTCCCTGCCCCAACCCATCAGATTATCACCTACTCTCCTCTCCTTTAGGCACACCCTGAAAACCCATCTCTTCAGGGAAGCCTACCCCACCCCCTGCTAACCTGCCGATCTCCTCCACTCTTCCTACCACTCCATCCCCCACAGCTATCTCCTCCTGTACCACTATCCCCTCCCTCCTAGATTGTAAGCTCGAAAGAGCAGGGCCCTCGATCCCCTCATGTTTTGCATTGTATTGGTATTGTTCTGTCACATGTTCTGTCCCCCTTTGTAATGTACAGCGCTGAGTGAACTATCGGCGCTTTATAAATACAGTATAATAATAATAATAATTTTTAAGAAAGAATTTTAAAAATCCTATACTGTGAATACTCAGTCTATTTTAATTTCTTTTTTATATTCTATTTAAATGCATAGGATATCTAGCATTTGCTATGTAAGCCTTTTATATCTAATTCCAATTATACCTATTACAATTAAGTTACTCACCTCCAACCTAGATCCCACCCAATAGATGTGTTTATTGAACCCCTTCCTGCATGATATAAAAATGATCATGACATACATGTAGAATGGTGACTCATTTTCACACTGTTTAACAATGTCGCTACAATTTGAGCCCCCAGATTCTCTTTAATTGATGCCACCCTCATCATTCTCTTAATTTATCTTGCTGAAATTAAAATGTGAATGCTGACAGCAAGGAACAGATGTATCAGAGAAAAAGAGTTCAGTAATGAAGCTGGGCACTTAACTCCTTTGAGGCCAATGACAGGATGGGAAAGGAGCTATTCCCCTAGAAATATGTTTTGTGTGGCACAATCCCGTGACATAAGAACACATTTTCCACATCAACGAGGGATATTTTAGCTTTTGTACAAAGGGGTGATTTTAAGTAAAAATAAAAATCAGGAAAAAAGATGTTACTGAAGTATTTATGCAAATTCTTGAAAAAATTTGTGTAGATGAATGGTTAAACACAAGGACAACATATTGTAATCCTTACATGAAGCACACACATTTTTCATTCCTATGATGAAGCCAGGAATTCATTTAGTTGCAAAGCCTAACTTGATCCAAAATGTTTTATTTTGTTTAGTATTATATGTAAACCCTCACCTTGTAAAACAACATATTCCATTTAAATTAGAAACAAAAAGCAAAACACTTGTGTATACATATAAAAAACATTATAAATGCCTTTCCCCTGCCCATTTTTTTAAGTGATCACTTACGCTCTGTTCTCAACTGCATAAGGAGCTCAGGGAGAAGAAACAACAGAACACTGATCTTCCTAATGAATGGCTGTGCAGACTGGCATGTCAGTACAAGCCTAATCATTGGATTTGCTCCTAGCACAGCCAGAAAACTGACCACGTTGTGCTCTCCGACATAATGTGGTCAGTTTTTAATAGGAAAGCATAGGGACTGGCACACATAGGATGTAATACAAAGAGAACAGGATACTTTTTCATACAAGTACATAGTACAGCAGGCACATATCAGGAATATGAAATGTTGGGTTGGCATATTCCTTAAGCTGGGAAAGATTAATGCTTCTGTAAATTTTTTATTCCTCTATTGGGGAGATTTCCACTCACTTAATGGCAGAAAAGGAAATGTTAACAAATCTCTCCAATAGGGAAAAATAGTGTTTTTTTGTATTGCTGTCTGTGCTTGCCCAGCTAGTTTCCTGGATGTTTCTTTATTCAGTACTGTCAAGTCATTGACCTGGAATAAGCAGCAAATGAAAGACATACAGTTGCAAGAAAAAGTATGTGAACCCCTTGGGATTACGTGGAGTTTTGCATGAATTGGGCATAAAATGTGCTCTGAACATCATCTAAGTCACAACAATAAAAGAACACAGTCTGGTGAACATAATACTACACAAACATTAGATGTTGCCATGGTTTAATTGCACATAACATGTAAACATTCACAGTGCAGGGAGGAAAAAGTATGTGAACCTTTTGACTTAATAACTGGTTGACCCTCCTTTGGCAGCAATAACCTCAACCAAACTTTTCCTGTAGTTGCAGATCAGACCTGCACAACGATCTGGAGTCATTTTGGACCACTCCTCTTCACAAAACTGTTTCAGTGTAGCAATATTCTTGGGATGTCTGGTGTGAATCGCTCTCTTAAGGTCATGCCACAGCATTTCAATCGGGTTGAGGTCAGGACTCTGACTGGGCCACTCCAGAAGGCGTATTCTGTGCTGTTGCAGCCATTGTTTTGTTGAATTACTTGTATGCTTTGGGTCATTGTCCTGTTGCATCACCCATCCTCTGCGGAGCTTCAGTTGGCGGACAGATGGTCGTACGTTTTCCTGCAAAATGTCTTGATAAATTCTGGAATTCATTTTCCCATCAATGACAACAATCCGTCCAGGCCCTGAGGCAGCAAAGCAGCCCCAAACCATGATGCTCCCTCCGCCATGTTTTACAGTGGGGATGAGGTTTTGATGTTGGTGTAAAAGGGGGTATCCTCCTGCGCTTTATATGGATGTGATCCCTATAATTGTAGCTGCTGTCACTCAACTTAAACCAATAAGTGATAAATAAGTATACATAAATTAGTGAAGCGCTAAAAATAACTAAATAAATTCATATTACAGTGCCATTTATAACTACATAATAGTGCTCAGTGACAGATGACTCATAAACATAGGTGTGTCCTTATGGTGATAAACATACACAAACTTAAAGTGAATAGTGATAACAACTATGCCATGTGTATAAATAATATTCAATCTAAATAATCATTTATACAATTATTCAATAAATTAACATACAGCTGTGAATCACAAATATAAAAAAAACATCCGTGAGTAATCAATATATAAGCAAGTTCATGCAAGTGAAACCGGTGTAAAAAGGTGATCTTCACTTCTAGTGCATAAATCCTCAAATGGCAGCAGTGCCTGCTCACCTCCACACACTGACCCACACAGGGCCAAAAGACTATTAATCTCCTCTATACCAGATCCTCATAAGTATGCTGTTCATCCAGGGACCACAGGGTAAATGGAGACTTCTCCCCCAGCGTTTCTATTCAACTCCACCTCCACTCAATAGTATATAGATAAGACACAAAAAGATCCTTCCATAGTGCAACAATGTTTAATGTAGAAACGAATACAAAACAAGAATTGCACTCACATGTATTCCCCTAGTACATCAGCCTGTCACCTCATCGCATGGGTGTAATGCATGAAGCCTGGGGAAACCAATATGGCCGCTGCGTCCGGACATCTGTCACCTCGTGACCGGAAATGACGTACCGACGCGTTGCGTCACGTGCGTCATGACTTCATCAGGGTTAACCCTGAAGAAGTCACGACGCATGTGAGGCAACGCGTCGGTACACCATTTCCGGTCACGAGGTACGTCATTTCCGGTTACGAAGTGACGGATGTCCAGACCAGGGCCATATTGGTTTCCCCAGGCTTCATGCATTACACCCATGGGATGAGGTGACAGGCTGATGTACTAGGGGAATACATGTGAGTGCAATTCTTGTTTTGTATTCGTTTCTACATTAAACATTGTTGCACTATGGAAGGATCTTTTTGATGTTGTGCTGTGCCTTTTTTTCTCCACACATAGTGTTGTGTGTTCTTCCCAAACAACTCAATCTTGGTTTCATCTGTCCACAGTATATTTTGCCAGTAGTGCTGTGGAACATCCAGGTGCTCTTTTGCAAACTTCAAACGTGCTGCAATATTCTTTTTGGACAGCAATGGCTTCCTTCGTGGTGTCCTCCCATGTACTCCATTCTTGTTTAATGTTTTCCTTATTGTAGATGTGTCAACAAAAATGTTAGCATGTGCCAGAGATTTCTGTAGGTCTTTAGCTGACACTCTGGGATTCTTCTTTACCTCATGCAGCATTCTGCACTGTGCTCTTGCAGTCATTTTTACAGGATGACCACGCCTAGGGAGAGTAGCAACAGTGCTAAACTTTCTCCATTTGTAGACAGTCTGTCTTACCATGGACACATGAACATCAAGGCTTTTGGAGATACTTTTGTAACCCTTTCCAGCTTCATGCACGTCAACAATTCTTGATCGTAGGTCTTCTGAGAGCTCTTTTCTGCGAGGCATGGTTCACATCAGACAGTGCTTCTTGAAACCAGTAAACCCAAAACAGGTGTGTGTTTTTTAAGGGCAGGACAGCTGTCAGCAACACATCCAATATCATCACACTGATTGGAGTCAAGGTTGGCTCACTTCTGGCTCCAATTAGCTCTGGGAGAAGTCATTAAGCTAGGGCCTCACACACTTTTTCCTCCCTGCACTGTGAATGTTTACATGTTATGTGCAATTAAACCATGACAACATCTAGTGTTTGTGTAGTATTATGTTCAGCAGACTGTGTTCTTCTATTGTTGTGACTTAGATGACGTTCATAGCGCATTTTATGCCCAATTCATGCAAAACTCCACGTAATCCCAAGGGGTTCACATACTTTTTCTTGCAACTGTAAAGGGGGAACTAGTCATCTGCATTCCAATATAATGGACACTTAATACTATTCTACCTAGAGGGACAACATCGAAAAATACACATACAGATTTAGATTTACCCTATTATTATACTGTTATCCCAGTAATATTACTCATGATACAAGAAGCAGTTTCAGCTCATATAAACAATTTTATGATTTAATCCAAATCTATAAAGAAAATCAATTGTTTTCCTAACGTAGAAGGTCGACAGACGAAGGACTGGTCCCTCTATCATACAAGAACAAAAATCACAATGGCCACATTTAATGTCCAAAATCCTATTTCTCATTACATGTGATGAAAAGTCAAAAACAAGCAGCACTGTGTATGAATTTTGTGCCTGCTCGCAAGTGGGTTTTGAAGTTCTGCTGACAGATGGAAGTCTATATTTGAGCATCTGTTGCTTATGGTGACAATCCAGGAGCACTAGAAACATTTAGCTTGAGAAAGCATATGGACAGAGACATTTGGTGCCAAGCAAACTCCCTCATTATTTATGGAACTCAGAGTAAACTGCAAAGTATAGTAATGACTACTAAAGAAGAAGTAATTGCTCAATTTAAAATACTTGTATTAAGTATTTTCTCATTACTGTATTTATTGTGAAATTAATCCATGTTTATCATGCTTCCCTGAAAATATTAAAGCAGACTCTCATGCAGTACTGAAATTTCTGTTATAAAAATAACTAAAGCACCTTCTTTTAGGGTTGAATTCTCAAACAATGTGAATGATTTTATGCATTTGTTTTAAAAATATGGCTATGTATGAATGCTGAACAACCCTTCATATACTACATATGACAATGTCTGGCCCTAGGTAAGGTGAAACAGATAATGCAGTGCCGAAAGGATATGGCAACTGCTTAAAGGCAACATAAATGTCTCACTTTACCAAAATTATGTTGTTCTTCCTGGACTGTGAACTGTTAGCCATAGTCTTGGAAGTAGCAATTTGGCCAGAGTCAGTGAATGTCTTTTACTGTCCATTGTGTCAGCTTGTTAGGTGATGATACAGCAGAGTGGAAATGGTAATACAGCCATAGTAGGCCAGTTGCCAGTCATATTTCTTAACATCATCCTTGCAGTAATACCCAAAGTAGCATAGCCAAGCTTCGATTCTCACCTCCGTCATCACGTAGAGAATGCTCCTATACCATATTGTATCTCATAAGCCAGGGGCACAGCATCCCTGTAGCAGGTGAATTGCTGCCAGTGGAGCCACTAGGCCAGGCTGGGTCCCTGCTCTATCACATTTTCCCTTGGCACTGTTCTGGTCCAACTGTAAAGATAATGGTGAGCTCCCCCACCACTGATTTAAATGCAGCTCCTGTAGCACATTACTAGATGTTATGATCCAGCTTACTCTGGGCTCTGAATCCATGATCATTTGAGGCAGAGCATATAGGACACTAAGTTAAACATATAAAAACATAGTACACCATAATAACGAACAGGTCTGAGTGGCAAAACAGGTCTTTGATTACCATCACCATTCTATTGCAACAAAACCATTACATTTTTGTAAGACAAACTTTAAATCTGTTCTAAGAAGTTCAATACCAGGGGCAGACTGACCATTTGAAAACTCGGGCCGCCCGAGGGCCCGGGGTCAGTAGGGGGTCCCATGAGATGCCCCTGGTACCTTTTTCATAGGCTTTTTTGAGTTTGGGCAAGGACACAGGGGCCCCATAATCCCTTATTGCCCGGGGGTCCCATGAGTTGTCAGTCCGCCCCTGTTCAATACATCATCATTTTAGCATGTAATAAGCCAATACTATTATTGCTCAAAAGTATTGGCAAAAGGTACTGATTTAGTGCCATATTCATCATCTTAACAGCTGTGTCATACAAAAAGTATTACTTTTATACCAAGCTACTGCTCTGGAAAGACATGACCCTATATCAAGTCAGAGTTACAATGTAACCCATATCTCCATATCTTTTTAAATGGCAACTCCAGCTTGATAAAGCACCATGTGAGACTTGAAACATAGAAGGAACATTATTTTGCATGATACTGTTGTGAAGTTGATGAAGGTGATATAACAGAAAAAGTGTATTTGCCTTTGAAGACCCTTATGCCAATCTTTTTGACCTATAATATTATGCACCCCAAAAGTGCATAGTGGGGTAGATTGCTGTAAAAGATAATTTTTACAGAGGTGTGTAGACATTCAATATTCAGTAAAGACCCTTCTCAACTGACTTAAAATAGGCTACTTTTTAAAAATACTGATTTAAGCATCTTAATAATGTAAACTTTTCTAAAAATGTTCTTTAGGTTAAGGTTTGTGAAGATTATGATAAACTACAGGTGAAAATGAAACAAAGAAATACATAACTGCTTTGCTTCTAAAGAGTTACAGTGCTGTACAGTGCATTCCACATCGCACCTTTACTGCCAGATCCAGGGAGTAGGGGAAAATATTATGTTGTACAATACATTTGATTTTGGCACTAGGAGTCTGGAAACAACTTACACACATCCCTTACACAAATTCAGTCCCCTAACACTTTACCTTTCCTTATCTGAACACTTAACCATCTGACTAAATAACATAAAAAATTAAAGCATGGTTAGGTTCTCAGTTGTTGGACTATGGTAAAATATTTAAAACCGCTCATATCCACGAACCAAAGGCTTAAAGTCGTTGCAAACCTCAGATATGAAAAGTGAACAAAGCACATCCCACTATTGTGTGTCTTAGTCTGAATCCAAGTCACATCGTGTGGTTCTTCTCTGATCCTTCTGATGTGTGCATGAGCCACTGATAAAACTCTAATCCAACACTTCAACTTCCCAGGCCAACAGCCCACTCCCCCTTTCCTCCTACACACAGTGGGTGACTCAGCTCTGTGTTTTTCTCTGTGAGTCTGTTAGAGAGGGGTGTGTCTCTTCCCTAAAATCAGCTAATACATTTCACAGAGCTCTATGCTCTAGCTCTGCAGTGTGTGTGATGTCAAATCCCCAGCTCTGCTTTCTACTGCTGAGAGATGCTGTGTAAAATGTGTGTTTTGGAAACCTGTAGAGAAGAGA
This sequence comes from Staurois parvus, assembly GCF_062004578.1. NCBI lineage: Eukaryota > Metazoa > Chordata > Amphibia > Anura > Ranidae > Staurois > Staurois parvus. The sequence goes on along the minus strand of NW_028318161.1, from coordinate 886,692 downwards.
GGGTTGAAGATAAACAGGTAAAACCTACAATGGCAAAAATAATTATTTTATCCCCTGCACATTTTGGAAGTCTGCCCATTTACAAAGAAATGAAGGGTCTATAATTTTTATCATAGTTGTATTTTAAATGATAGAAACAGAATATCAACCAAAAGTCCAGAAAAAAACACATGATATAAATGTTAGAAATTGAGTTGCAGTTCAGTGAGTAAAATAAGTATTTGGTTCCCTACCAACCAACAATAATTCTGGCTCCCACAGACTGGCTATGTGCTCATGTGGTACACAGATTAGTCCTGTCAATTTAAGAACATGTTCCTAACTACAACTCATTATGTGTATAAAAGACACCTTTCCACAGAATCTCTTTCTTCCATTCAAACCTCACCACCATGTGCAAGACCAAAGAGCTGTAAAAGGACATCAGGGACAAGATTGTAGACCTGCACAAGGTTGGAATAGGCTACAAGATCATCAGCAAGAAGCTTGGTGAGAAGGGGACAACTGTTGGAGCAATTATTCACAAATGGAAGAAATACAAAATAACCATCGATTGCCCTTGGTCTGGAGCTCCATGCACAATTTCACCTCATGGGGTAAGGATTATCATGAGACAAGTGAGAGATCAGCCCACAACTACACAGGAGGAACTTGTGAATGATCTCAGGCAGTTGGCATCACAGTCACCAAACAAACCATTGGTAACACAATACGCCACCATGGATTAAAATTCTGCAGTGCCCGTAAGTTCCCCCTCCTCAAGAAGGCAAATGTACAGGCCCATCTAAAGTTTGCCAATGAACATCGAAATGATTCAGTGAAGGATTGGGAGAAAGTGCTGTGGTCAGATGAGACCAAAATTGAGCTCTTTAGCATTAACTTGACTCGCCATGTTTGGAAGAAGAAAAATGCTGACTATGACCCTAAGAGTACCATCCCTTCAGTCAAGCACAGAGGTGGAAACATTATGCTTTGGGGCTATTTCTCTGCTAAAGGTACAAGCTGACTTTGCTGCATTGAGGGACCAATGGATGGGGCCATGTATTGTAAAATCGTGGATGAGAACCTTCTTCCCTCAGTCAGAGCACTGAAGATGGGTCATGGATGGGTCTTCTGGCATGACAATGAGCCAAACATACCACCAAGGCAACAAAGTAGCTCAAGAAGAAGCATATTAAGATCATGGAGTGGCCTAGCCAGTCTCCTGTCTCCAGTCTCCTGGCAATAGGCAAACCCAGACACATCCATCGGATTGCCAGACAGAGAAGCGTGATTCGCCACTCCAGAGAACACAAATCCACTGCTCTAGAGTCCAGTAGTGGTGTGCTTTACGCCACTGCATCTGATGCTTTGCATTGCACTTGGTGATGATAGGCTTGGATGCAGCTGCTCGACCATGGAAACCCATTTCATGAACCTCTCTACATGCTGTTGTTGTGCTAATCTCAAGGCCACACAAAATTTGGAAGTCTTTAGCTATTGACTCTGCAGACAGTTGGCAACTTCTGCGCACTGTGCGCTTCATCATGCGCTGACCCTGCTCTGTCATTTTACGTGGCCTACCACTTTGTGGCTGAGTTGCTGTTGTTCCCAGTTGCTTCCACTTTGTTATAATACCACTAACAGTTGACCGTAGAATATTTCGTAGCAAGGAAATGTCATGGATGGACTTATTGCACAGGTGGCAACCTATCACAGTACCACACTTGAATTCACTGAGCTCCTGAGAGCAATCTATTCTTTCACAAATGTTTGTAGAAGCAATCTGCATGCCTAGGTGCTTGATTTTATACACCTGTGGCCATGGAGGTGATTGGAACACCTGAATCCAATGATTTGGAAGGCTGTCCCAATACGTTTGGCAATATAGCGTATGTAAGGGTTTACAGCCACTTTATTCTTGCATGGGAAAGATTAGAGAAAACTTACGGGAGCTCTGAATTTATTAAGCTTGCTTTGTTCAAGAGACTGCAGGACTTCCCAAAACTTCCAACAAAGACAACCAGAAGTTCCAAGAAACAAGCAGTCTTCTTGGTGAGCTCAAAATTGCCAAGGAAAACCCAAATCTACCAGGTCTTGGCTACTTAGACACTGCACACAGTGTTAACCCCCAAATTATCAGACTATATTTAGGTATAATGGGCAACAGTGGGTTCTAGGTACAAGGAGTAGCATCAAGTCTGTTTTCCATTGTTCTCCTTCTTTTCAAAGTTCATAAAAGACTTATCCAGAGCTAAGAACAATCCAAGCTTGTTTATTATCAACTTGAGCATTCCTAGCCCTCCAACTACAAGAAGCAAAAACTTCAACACTAAATAGAGACTGTATAAACATTGTTTCCATTAGATAGATGAGCGTTACACCCAATACCAGCAATGACAGCAAAGAAACCTGAAAAGACCCAAACTCCTACTGTCTAATTCATGACAAACTACATCCTCTCAGAAGTGTGCATTCAAAGGAAAGCCCTTTGAAGAACACAAGGAGTTTCTAAGGAACCATGACATTTGTTTCAGATGTTGTACATCCACTTCACTAGAAACTTCAAGGCTGTAGTTGAGTGATCAGAATGCAGTAGCCACAGGCATGTATCAGCCCTTCACTGAGGCCCTTTTAAACAAGACTCTACTTCCACCAAAGATCTTACAAAAGTGTCAAATCATGGAGGGGAGAGCAATGAGCATTCACCTCCAGAAATTATATTTAAAAATAGTGAGCTATGTTACGAAGGACCTGCAGAGAAAACCAGTGCTATAATATGTCTGATGAAGGTGTTTCCCCTGGAAAAACCAGAGACATCTATCTGGATGTGCACCGTTTAAGACAGACAAAGTAGGCATCTGTTTGCCACTTTTTTATATTTTCAGAGTAGGGGAAGAAGTACTGTCCTATACCCTACACACATGTGCTGGCACAGTAGAAACCACAGAAAGAATGGCCCATGTTGGATAATTCATTATCTTAGACATAAAAGGGACTGAATTAACTCACCAAGTGCAATCAAATACTTAACGATGGAGGAAATCCGAACACCAGACAACTCATGTTACATGTATGACTTTAAAGTTTCTAGGCAAGTCAACATACCACTCTGGGAAGATAACATCAAAAGCATGCTTCTACTAGGAAGAAACATTCCAAGGGTCCACAAGGTACAACAACAGTGCACAGGTAATCTTGATAAAGTATGCCAAAAGCCATTTTCCCCATTTTGGATGGAGTAGGGAATGGTTAAAACCCCACATCAGTTTTTTGTTTGACATCTTTGTCCTATTGAAGAGATTTTGCTTTACTTTCTGTTCTGAGCATACAAGAAGATGGAGGAGATCTTACCAAAGTGAGAGAAATTGACAGGGACATTTTAAGAGCAGACTTTAAACTGGCAAGATAAATAGCATAGCACTTCAGTTGTTGGATGATAGTAGTAAATATATATATTTTTTTAATCCAAACTCTCTTCATTAGCATAGAATAGCTCAAGTAACAGTAAAGTATAGTGAAGGATTATATAACATGTCTCATACATCTCAAAAAGAAGTCCACCTTTATAGTCATAAGACATCACCTTGCTTACTTTTTGTACAATAGTACATACACTATATTGCCAAAGGTATTGTGATGTCTGCCTTTGCACATACATGAACTTTATTGGCATCCCAGTCTTAGTCCGTAGGGTTCAATATTGAGTTGGCCTACCCTTTGCAAGCTATAACAGCTTCAGCTCTTTTGGGAAGGCTGTCTACAAGGTTTAGGAGTGTGTCTATGGGAATATTTGACCATTCTTCCTGGAGAGCATTTGTGAGGTCAGGCACTGATGTCAGATGAGAAGGCCTGGCTTACAGTCTCTGCTCTAATTCATCCCAAAGGTGTTTTATCGAGTTGAGGTCAGGACTTTGTGCAGGCCAGTCAAGTTCCTCCACCCCAAACTTGGTCACCATGTCTTTAAGGACCTTGCTTTGTGCACTGGTGCGCAGTCATGTTGGAACAGGAAGGGGCCTTCCCCAAACTGTTCTCACAAACGTAGGAGCATGAAATTATCGAAAATGTCTAGGTATGCTTAAGCCTTAGAAGTTCTGTTCACTAGAACTAAGGGGCCAAGCCCAACCCCTGAAAAACAACCCCGCACCATAATTCCCCCTCCACCAATCTTTACACTTGGCACAATGCAGTCAGGCAAGTACCATTCCCCTGGCAACTGCCAAACCCAGACATGTCCATTGGATTGCCAGACAGAGAAGCACAATTTGTCACTCCATAGAACACGTCTCCACTGCTCTAGAGTCCAGTGCATTGCACTTGGTGATGTAAGGCTTGGCAGCAGCTGCTTGGTCATGGAAACCCATTTCATGAAGCTCTCTACGCACTGTTGTGCTAATCTGAAGGCCACATGAAGTTGGGAGATCATTTTACATGGTATACCACTTCTTGGCTGAGTTGCTGTTGTTCCCAGTTGCTTCCACTTTGGTATAGTACCACTAACAGTTGGCCGTGGAATATTTAGTAGCAAGAAAATTTCACAGATGGACTTATTGCACAGGTGGCAACCTATCACAGTATTGTAACTTCAGGTTAGGGTGTCTCCAAGCGAGACTTTTTAGATGAGATGCGGAGTCCAAATTGATAAAGAAAGGTGCATTTATTATACTGCAGTGGAGATAATATAGCATACAAATGTTCACCTCATGTGAGATGAACTAAGGTAATACAAAATATATATCTGTCTCATAAGCTTAGACTAATACATCTATAGACATAAATTCTAGGCGTGATTGTTCAGGCGTGGTCATATGGTTTTAATCCAATCTAATCTTCATATGTTTAACAGCAAACTCAGAGTTAAGTGCAGTTTATTAGCACATGTTCAGTCCAAAATAGAAGGTTGCTGGATCAAACTGGTTTGACCATAAGATGCTTTTCTTATACTTGAAAGAAGAAGTTAACGTATTTCCAGCCGGCTGAGTTTGCGTCTCAGACATACTTCAAATCACATTTCCTGAGAAGGAAAAAAAAGGAACTGCAATAAAAACTAATATATATATATATACAGTCAGGTCCATAAATATTGGGACATGGACACAATTCTAACATAACTGCAAACCGTCAGCTTTAATTTGAGGGTATTTACATCCAAATCAGGTGAACGGTGTAGGAATTACAACAGTTTGCATATGTGCCTTCCACTTGTTAAGAGACCAAAAGTAATGGGACAGAATAATAATCATAAATCAAACTTTCACTTTTTAATACTTGGTTGCAAATCCTTTGCAGTCAATTACAGCCTGAAGTGTGGAATGCATAGACATCACCAGATGTGTAGTTTCATCCCTGGTGATGCTCTGCCAGGCCTCTACTGCAACTGGGTTCAGTTCCTGCTTGTTCTTGGGGCATTTTCCCTTCAGGTTTGTCTTCAGCAAGTGAAATGCATGCTCAATCGGATTCAGGTCAGGTGATTGACTTGGCCATTGCATAACATTCCACTTCTTTCCCTTAAAAAACTCTTTGGTTGCTTTTGCAGTCTGCTTTGGGTCATTGTCCATCTGCACTGTGAAGCGGCGTCCAATGAGTTGTGAAGCATTTGGCTGAATATGAGCAGATAATATTGCCCGAAACACTTCAGAATTCATCCTGCTGCTTTTGTCAGCAGTCACATCATCAATAAATACAAGAGAAGCAGTTCCATTGGCAGCCATACATGCCCACGCCATGACACTAACACCACCATGCTTCACTGATGAGGTGGTATGCTTAGGATCATGAGCAGTTCCTTTCCTTCTCCATACTCTTCTCTTCCCATCACTCTGGTACAAGTTGATCTTGGTCTCATCTGTCCATAGGATGTTGTTCCAGAACTGTGAAGGCTTTTTTAGATGTCGTTTGGCAAACTCTAATCTGGCCTTCCTGTTTTTGAGGCTCACCAATGGTTTCCATCTTGTGGTGAACCCTCTGTATTCACTCTGGTGAAGTCTTCTCTTGATTGTTGACTTTGACAGACATACACCTACCTCCTGGAGAGTGTTCTTGATCTGGCCAACTGTTGTGAAGGGTGTTTTCTTCACCAGGGAAAGAATTCTTCGCTCATCCACCACAGTTTTTTTCCGTGGTCTTCCGGGTCTTTTGGTGTTGCTGAGATCACCGGTGCGTTCCTTCTTTTTAAGGATGTTCCAAACAGTTGTTTTGGCCACGCCTAATGTTTTTGCTATCTCTCTGATGGGTTTGTTTTGTTTTTTCAGCCTAATGATGGCTTGCTTCACTGATGGTGACAGCTCTTTGGATCTCATCTTGAGAGTTGACAGCAACAGATTCCAAATGCAAATAGCACACTTGAAATGAACTCTGGACCTTTTATCTGCTCATTGTAATTGGGATAATGAGGGAATAACACACACCTGGCCATGGAACAGCTGAGAAGCCAATTGTCCCATTACTTTTGGCCCCTTAGCAAGTAGGAGGCACATATGCAAACTGTTGTAATTCCTACACCGTTCACCTGATTTGGATGTAAATACCCTCGAATTAAAGCTGACAGTCTGCAGTTAAAGCACATCTTGTTTGTTTCATTTCAAATCCATTGTGGTGGTGTATAGAGCCAAAAATGTTAGAATTGTGTTGATGTCCCATTATTTATGGACCTGACTGTATATATATCACATATATATATATATATATGTGTGTATATTAGAACATTCATTATCAGACCCCTGTTTTTCTACTCAGTACCATGCTTGAATTCACTGAGCTTTTGAGAGCTACCCATTGTTTGACAAATGTTTGTACAGTAGAAGCAGTATGCATGCCTAGGTACTTGATTGTATACACCTGTGTCTTCAGAGGTGATTGGAACACCTGAATCCAATGATTTGGAGGGGTGTCTCAATACTTTTGGCAATAAAGTGTATATCTTGACAGAACAAACCTGAGGTGGACTTGTTGGAACTAAAGTGCAAATAACTATGATTGGTGCATAGTACAATTCCTTGATATACATGAGGTAATATACTGTTGACAACTAGGAAATCATTACAGATATAGCAACCTGTCCATGACAAGCTGTGGAGGTGCCAAACCAGGGACATCTAACCATCCCTGCCACACTGAAACACATTTATGAGAAGCATTGTGATGGCAGTATGTGAGCTATTTATTTAACCCATTATTTACAATATTTACAATATACAATATTTACATATTTAACCCATTATTTTCTAGTGGGGGAGTTGGGGGACAACCAGTTCTTAGCTACCAGTTTTCTTGCCAGGTATAAGAGGCGAAAAACCATAATGTAAACCCCTTGGAGGTAGAGCTCAGCATCTAGTGCACCCAAAAGGCATATAAAATGGATCCTGAGGTATATCTTGTTGGGCGACCAATGCTATAGTTTGAATAACCTCTGTCCAATATCTGGTGAGCTTTGGGCATCACCACAACATGTGAATGAAATCTCCCCTTTATATACAGTCAGGTCCATAAATAATGGGACATCAACACAATTCTAACATTTTTGGCTCTATACACCACCACAATGGATTTGAAATGAAACAAACAAGATGTGCTTTAACTGCAGACTGTCAGCTTTAATTTGAGGGTATTTACATCCAAATCAAATGAACGGTGTAGGAATTACAACAGTTTGCATATGTGCCTCCCACTTGTTAAGGGGCCATAAGTAATGGGACAATTGGCTTCTCAGCTGTTCCATGGCCAGGTGTGTGTTATTTCCTCATTATCCCAATTAAAATGAGCAGATAAAAGGTCCAGAGTTCATTTCAAGTGTGCTATTTGCATTTGGAATCTGTTGCTGTCAACTCTCAAGATGAGATCCAAAGAGCTGTCACTATCAGTGAAGCAAGCCATCATTAGGCTGAAAAAACAAAACAAACCCATCAGAGAGATAGCAAAAACATTAGGCGTGGCCAAAACAACTATTTGGAACATCTTTAAAAAGAAGGAACGCACCGGTGAGCTCAGCAACACCAAAAGACCCGGAAGACCACGGAAAACAACTGTGGTGGATGACCGAAGAATTCTTTCCCTGGTGAAGAAAACACCCTTCACAACAGTTGGCCAGATCAAGAACACTCTCCAGGAGGTAGGTGTATGTGTGTCAAAGTCAACAATCAAGAGAAGACTTCACCAGAGTGAATACAGAGGGTTCCCCACAAGATGGAAACCATTGGTGAGCCTCAAAAACAGGAAGGCCAGATTAGAGTTTGCCAAACGACATCTAAAAAAGCCTTCACAGTTCTGGAACAACATCCTATGGACAGATGAGACCGAGATCAACTTGTACCAGAGTGATGGGAAGAGAAGAGTATGGAGAAGGAAAGGAACTGCTCATGATCCTAAGCATACCACCTCATCGGTGAAGCATGGTGGTGTTAGTGTCATGGCGTGGGCATGTATGGCTGCCAATGGAACTGCTTCTCTTGTATTTATTGATGATGTGACTGCTGACAAAAGCAGCAGGATGAATTCTGAAGTGTTTCGGGCAATATTATCTGCTCATATTCAGCCAAATGCTTCGCAACTCATTGGACGCCGCTTCACAGTGCAGATGGACAATGACCCAAAGCAGACTGCAAAAGCAACCAAAGAGTTTTTTAAGGGAAAGAAGTGGAATGTTATGCAATGGCCAAGTCCATCACCTGACCTGAATCCAATTGAGCATGCATTTCACTTGCTGAAGACAAACCTGAAGGGAAAATGCCCCAAGAACAAGCAGGAACTGAAGACAGTTGCAGTAGAGGCCTGGCAGAGCATCACCAGGGATGAAACCCAGCGTCTGGTGATGTCTATGCGTTCCAGACTTCAGGCTGTAATTGACTGCAAAGCATTTGCAACCAAGTATTAAAAAGTGAAAGTTTGATTTATGATTATTATTCTGTCCCATTACTTTTGGTCTCTTAACAAGTAATGGGACACCGTTCACCTGATTTGGATGTAAATACCCTCAAATTAAAGCTGACAGTTTGCAGTTAAAGCACATCTTGTTTGTTTCATTTCAAATCCATTGTGGTGGTGTATAGAGCCAAAAATGTTAGAATTGTGTCCATGTCCCAATATTTATGGACCTGACTGTATAACACACTTGGGACAGATGGGAGTATCCTTTTTTCCCCTAATGGAATAATTGAACAGGGGTCCTATAAACCTGATGGAGAATGAAGAGTTGGGTGAGCTTATGAGAGGCTTAAAGCGACTAATGGAATGGCCTCAAAGGCTATATCCCATTGTTCTGCACTTATTTAACCTATATCACCTGTCCATTGTGTCCTGATTTTAATATTGGCAGAATTTTGAACTGTAGAAAAGAGGTGCAGAGAGATACAGGAAATGAACACTTTCTGTTGGGTGGCCCATGTAACCTTGGTTATAATTGGGATTGCGCGTTGGAGCTGTAAATACTGATAGAATTGTCTATGGGAGAGGAGAAATTCAGATTGCAACTGTTCAAATGATTTAAATGTGGGACTCGAGTATAACTGCCTGATTAGTAAAACTCCCTTTGTCCTCCACTCATGAAACCCCTCTAGTTTAGCTAATTCCTGGAAAATTATGTTATTCTATATGGGGGTAGCATCCAAACAGCCAGTGATATTTAAAGCAGATTTCAAAGTATTCCACAGCCTCTGCAACAGATCGGCGGTGGAACAAGTAGGCGGGAGAGCTGGAAGGGCCACCCAGCAAGTTGTTGGAATTGAGCTGCAAGAAAATACATTCTAGCATGGGGGGTTGCTAGACCCCCCTATCTTTACTATATTGCAGGGTCAAAAGCTGTTTTCTGGAGTGTTTCTTTTTCCAAATTAATGTCCTGAATTGGGTATCTATTCACGTGAACCATTTCTTAGGAATCCATACTGGGGAATTGTGAACGATATATAAAAGCTGTGGGGCTTACATCATTTTAATTCATTTTACCCTCCCCACCACTGAGAGGGGGAGCTCGATCCATCCACTACATTTTACCTTCTGCTTGTCTAACAAAGGTTGAGGTGTAAATATTGTATTGGGTCAGGGGAGATCACAACCCCCAGGTATTTAAAGGATGAAGCAACCTGTATTTTTTGCGTATATGCAGGTAAGGGGTGCCAATGGATCAAGTGGCATAAGAACTGATGTGGCCCAGGTAATACTAAAGCCAGAGAACCCTCTGAAGCTGTCTATAAGAGTCATTGGGACCTGCAGGGATCCCTCCGTGTCTACCAAATATAACAGAGTATCATTTGCATATAATGATATCTTGTTTTCCTCATCCAACTACAAAATCCCACAATTTCAGAGGATTTATGGACCAGAATGGCAAGGGGCTCCAACACAAGGGCGAACAACAGGGGCAACAAAGGGCACCCCTGCTGTGTGCTTCTCTCCAGGTGAAATGATTCAGATAGATCATTATTTATGTGGAGTCGAGCCCTAGGGGTAGCATAGAGGGTTCAGACCCAATTGATAAACAGGCCAAATCTTGATAGCACCTCCCAGAGGCAGGGCCATTCAACACTATTGAAAGCTTTAGCAGCATCCAAGGAACAAATCACCCTGCCCCCTGGATTGTCCACTGGTATTTGCATGTTAAGCAACAAGCGCCAGATGTTGTTTGCTGTGGACCTGATAGGAAAAAATCCTGATTGATCTCTGTGGACCAGTTTACCAATCACCTTAGATAACCTAGTAGCTACTGTACAGGCCAATAGTTTAACATCTGTATTCAATAGAGAAATGGGACAATAAGAATCAGGGAGCAACCTATCCTTCCTAGGTTTCGGGATGCCTCATTCATAGTGGCAGGTAGTGTCCCTAAGTCAGCTACTTCATGGAGTGCCTGCAGTAGGGCTGTAAAGAGCACCTTCCCATATCTACTATATACCTCAGAGGGCAGATCATCTGGCCCAGGGCATTTGTTATTAGGAGCTGCTGCAAGAGCTTCAGCAAGTTCTTCTACTGTGATAGGTGAATTAAGCATAGTCACATCAGTGCTAGTAAGTGTAAGAAAAAGGCAACCCTCCCAAAAATTCTGTTATTCTGCAGGAGTAGAGGTAGTTTTGAAGGAGTACAAGTCCATATAGAACTCATAAAAGGAGTTTAAAATATTTACATGTGCAGTTTGGATAGTATCAGTGTCATCTTTAATAGCGTCTATAAAGGATACTTCCTGTTGGGCTTTAGCTACCAAGGCTAGGAGGTGTCCTGTGTTCTCACCCTCCTCATAATATCGCTGTTGCATAAAGTATTGTTTCTTTTCAGTAGAAGTCATTACTACAGAATTATCGAGAGATTGAGCCTCCTGGGTAATTAGGATGCTCAATCAGCCTGGCCTCCCATATCTGCACTTCTGCCCTAACCAGGTCCTCCCATTCTTTAGAGTGGTGTTTTACACACAAAATTTCTTTTGTAGGTCCTCTCAAAAATGCTTTTAGGGAATCTCAAACCACCCCTTCCGGGGCCGTGACTGCGTTTTGTAAAAGGAAGGACAAAGTGCCCCCAAGACCGGATCGGGATCTGGGAACAGTGTCAGCCAAAACGGATTTACCTCCCAAATGGGGCATCTGAAAGGGTCAGGGACAGACAAACATACCCAGAATGGCGCATGATCTGAGATTAGTCTTGGTTCATAGGCAAAATCTTTTACATAAAGTAGCATAACTGAGTTACCCAATTCCAAATCCCTAATGAGAGGCATAATAACAAGCATTTACTTTCCACATGTTTCTCCCTCCACACATCCCTGAGACGTATTTCAGCTAAGAAGATAGCAAACTGTGTAGGGCAAGAAGAAATAACTCTTCCACTATCAGTAATGGACAATTTATCTAATAAGGGATTTAAATAATTATTAAAATCACCCAATGCCAGGGTCTCATTGGAAAAGGGTGGGGGGATATAAATAGCAGCAATTATACAAAGGAACCCATCAATTTTTCATAACAGAAACACAAATTTGCCCCCTTCAGCAATCTGCTCCTTTAAACAAACAAATGAAAGTGCACTGGAAATAAGGATGCTCGCACCCCTAGAAAATGGAGAATATGTTGAAGGAAACTGAGTCCTATATGTACGGGAATGGAGCATGGTTTGCAAGTGAGTCTCTTGCAAACAAATCAAGCCTGGCTTCAGTCTATTCAACAACGCAAAGACAGCCCCACACTTATCTTTTAGGCCCTGCACATTCCAAGATAGTAATAATATACGTTTAATGGTCCCTTTTATCATGGACATAATTCAAACATATATCAGTAGATATCTTGGTAAGGCACTCTATGGTTACTGAAAACATAAAGACCACTAAGATCCAAGTCTGCCATGGCAGCATGAGGACCCTTAGGTCTACCAGTTGAGGGGGCAAAAAATAACAAGGACAGATATATGAAGTCTTGCATGAGTCTAAATCTGTATCCATACACCATAGCACATAAGAAAGAAAACTTTAAGCAAAGTAACAGAACTAAGTTTAACAGTCTGGAAAAACAGGACCAACCAGGCCCAGATACCAGGAAAATGTGGTGAAACATTCCACCATAAATTTCCACACAGGACCATTTTAATGAGGGGGAATATGCAGCCCTTAAGGCATGCAGACAACTGTGTACTCACAATATCTTGTAAGTGCAATTTATCTATTGTTTATTAATAAATTGTCAATACTGCACTTAGAGGCTCCTTCCTCTCTTTTTTATGTTATCACAATATACAGTAGAAGACAGCAGCCACACACCATCCACCATGCAAGAGGATGTCTTATTAGGCACTATAGAATGCAATGCAGATGACCATTGGTTTAGGCTGGTGATTGGCATGCAAGGTTAAGCTCCTCCCAGACCAGCCAGTTCATAGCTGAAGTAGGGTAGTCTAAAAACTGCTTAGTGCCAATGACAATTACTAATCAGGATATAACATGGCGTATTGAATGCTTAGCTTGTGAAGCCCCTGCTTAATGTCGAATATTTTTACACGTTGGCACTGCATTTCAGAGGAAAAATCTGGAAACAGCAATACTTGGGTATTGTCCACCTTTAAATCCACAAGGGTTCTAGGTCTGTTCTGGATAACATCTCTATCTTTATAGTTAAGGAGACAAAACTGGAAAGGTCGTGTAGGAGACCCAGATGGAGGTGGTTACGCAGGAACTTGATGTGCCTGTTCCATGGCAAACAATGGTGAAAAGGTTTCCTTCCTGAACGTTGCAATAAGTCAGGATTCCATAAAAGAGACAGGATTCTTCAGCTCGTTCAGGTATGCAGACCGCTCTCACATTATTCTGGTGAAGCTGGTTCTCCAGATCCTCCAGTCTGGCGGTATTAGTAGAAGCAACTGATTGTACACAGTGCACATCGCATTGCAATGTCTGCTATTCATCTTTCAGAGTACCCAGATGCCCCTCTAACGCTGTAGTGTGGTCTCTCAATTCTTGTAAGTCCTGCCTTCAGGACCGCCAGCAGAGCTGGTCAGATCCACGTCCTGCTACATGCTGTGCTGGCCATGCTCCCAAAATATAAATTATTAATATAAAATATTTCATATATACCTTACTACATATACCTGAAAAAAAGTAAATGTTATTTTTTAATACTGAAATTAAAAATAAAGAAAAATATAGAAAACAATAGTGCTATTCAATTAATATTCTTGATGGAGGTGTTTAGTATTTATATACACAAAGATCAAACAATGAAACACTATCTTAAAGTGGAACTTCACTCTCTAAATCTACATTGATTATTTATAATCCTTATGCTGCTAGCATTAGTAAGTAGATAGGAAAGTACATCATATGTACATGTTTTAAACCTTTTTTTTAATTTCTTAAGTTATTTCTTGGTTTCCAGGCCTAGACAAATGATATCATACATCGCAGGAGTCTTCAGGAGATTGGGGGGGGGGGGGTGTGTTTCAGCTAAGCACACCCTCCTGCCTGCACGCCCGAGCTAAGGGATTTCAGGAAGCAAATGCTACATGAATCATCTGCCCTTACTCAAGATGGCGATGGCCCGAAATGCTAGGTGATGTTTTTCAAAGTGATTTCTCAGCAAAATAAAGCATGGAGACATGGATGGATGGGGGAGTTTGCTTTGCATTTTAAAAATAAATGAAATAGCATTTTTGGTTTGAGGTACTCAGATGCAGTGTAGTTCTGCTTTAAACAGATTGTTAAATATTAGTTAAAATCTATGCATTTCTAAATGCTGAAGTGTGAACTATAACAAATAATTACAAATAAAGCCTCCAAATACTAAGTGCATAGATTTGAGACAGTAGCAATATACAATATTTGCAAACTGTCCAAAAAACCTGGATGAATCAAAAAAATAGTCTATTGCTTGATGTCATTGTTTGGAGGAGCTGAGACATATCAGATTTTTTTAGTGCTGTCAGTGATAAATCTGGCTATAGTGCACTCCTGGTTATTATTAAAAATTGATCAGTCTAACACTTGACCCAAAATATTTTATAACAGCATGTGTCATTACCACCCTGCCCCGGAAAAGACTGTTTGCATCCAGCTACTTTTTTTAAATCAAAGAAAGAACATGGTTTGACCTCCTGCTCTGAGCTGATAATGCAGTATTTCTCAGGCTCCCAGTTTCTTGATAAGCATACAGGAATTTTTCTAAAACAAGGTCAAATGCACACATATTCTCGAATATCATCATTTGAGCAGTTACAGCTATAAAATAGATAGTGATTGTTGAAGATATAAAGGCTTGATGCACGGTTAATGAAGTGGATGCTGTATAAATGGCCAAAAGTGGAGCTAATATTCAAAGCAGCCTAAAGATAATCTTTACTCTATAAAACAATAAAACAAGCAAAGTGATTAGTTGATATAGGCAGCTATACCAGTAGTGCTTCATCATTTTTGTCCTCAATTTTATTTTTTAGCAGCCCCTAAATATTTGAGGCTGTCTTCTCTAACAATACATTACATACTAAAGCTAGCCATAGACTAATAGATTTCTTTTATTCAGCTTGTTGGACACAAAGGTGTGCATGGATGAATCACTCCTGCCGGGATATTGTATTTTGACAGGTACTAGGGCCAGTTGTCAGAATACCCTAACAGTACCTGCAGGCTTCAGGTGCTCTTTGGCTGTCAGTTTTCAGTCCGGCTCCTTCAGCATAAATCAACTGAGTAATCATTTGTTTTCAAGCTGGCAGGGCCACCAACTGTTAGAATGTCTAACAGGGCATGGCCAGCTCTAGGCAAGTAGAGGACTAGTAAGGAGACTCAACGAGATTAAAAATAAAAATATGACCACTCCTAGGCATGTGTTTCCTAACCTTAATCCCTTTTATTAAAAGGTATTAAACCTGAAAAAATAATGTAATATATTGCAGCTTACTAACCCTTAGTTGTGGTGGCTGCATTCGTGTTCTTTTTTAGGCTTTTTTCCCCTTTATTTCACCTGGTGATCTTGCAAGTAACACACTTCTTGTCTTAGGATATTTTCATTCTGGATGAAATAGTAAAGCAGACACCTTTGGACAGCTGCCTTATCACTCCGAGGAGAGGGTAATGTTAGACCAGCCAGGGGTCTCCAAACTTTTCAAACAAAGGGTCAGTTTACTGTCCTTCAGACTTTAGGGGGGCCAGATAGTGGCCAGCGGGGGGTATAAAAAGTCTCTGGGCCAACATCAGCGAATAAACAAGGTTTCAGGTGTGTTGTTGAGTTGCATAGTACCTGTGGTCAATAGGAGGAGAAATAGTGCCCCATCATTAAATGAAAAAAATGTGTTGCGCTATCTCATCATAAATAGAACCATAAGCTTAAAGTGACAGTCTAAAAGAAATGTAACAGATAATAAATCCAAATCCAGTATATGTTGTGTTACCATCCAGCCATGATCAACACCATGCTTGACTTGTGACCCCACTCCCTGCTCACCTTGACCCTTGAACTATAAATTATAACAGGCCAAAAACACGCTTTATAAGGAAAATGTGTCTCCAAATTTCTGATCCGTGACGTGTTCCTTCCATGTATTATGCTTCTTTAAATTCCAGATCCAATACAAAATAAAACAAAAACTTACCATAGCACAACACTGTTTTGTATAAACAAAAATTAAATGTGTTACAGTATCCATTCACATTAGACAAATATATGTGACTCCGAATTATGGTGAACAGATATGCATTACTCCACCGTACCAACTATATTGTGGTGTTTCTCATTACCAGGTAGGTGCACCATGCACTCACCTTCTTCCCTGACCTAACGGATAGGTCATACACACTTGGGGATGAAACCAGATTCTGCTTATCCACTGCCAATCCTTAGTGGCTACTTCATTAGTTCTGGCCCTTTAAGGGAATATGGTCTCTGATATCCAGTGGAATTAAGCTGTATATGATCAAAGATAAATGGAATAGATCAAAGTGCAACCCCATAAAATATGAACACTTTATTCAAGTAAAAAATGCACTCACAAAAGTAATGAATCAACAGCATATCATAGCCATCAATTAAAATGGTTCCTCACAAGTGCCCCATCATTGCTATCACTGGGAGGAATATTGGCCCGTCATTGATGTTAGTGGATGGAATAGGGCCCCATCATTGATATTAGTGGGAAGAATAGTGTCCCAGTGCGGGTGTCAGTTGGGGGAACTATGCCCCACTTTTGGTGTCAGTGTTAGGAATGTGCCCCAAAGGCCGAATAAAGGCTAGCAAAGGGCTGCAGTTTGGACAAAAAGATTTAGAAGGATATGACTAACAAATTGAAGCTGAAGCTATCACTTTATAAGCATTTACAGAAAACAATTTTTTACTTTTGGGATAAAGGTTTATATAAATAAATAAAAGCTGACCATTGCAAGCTTCCCTGTCACTGGTATATGGTTTGTCTGTCTCAACCCTCCAAATGCTACTTTGTCTGGACAGCTGGGTGTATGGAAAAATAACAGACTTTCTAGCTGGATCACCAGGTGAAACGAAAGAAGCAAAAAAAAACCTAAGAAAGAAAGCTAATGCAATCACCACATCCAGAAAATGGTAAGCTGCTGTGTATTTTTTTTGTCTGGGGGGGGGGGGTTGGTTGATACTGCTTTAAACCTTTTTTAATGTAGTGTGTATTTGTAGTAAAGCATGGAATGATACAAATGTGATCAGACACTCTCCTTCTAAAGACATGAAGATTCTTCAGGCCTGATCCTCTTAATCCCTGTCAAGCATATTTAAATTCACAATTTTAATTTAGCAAAACATGTTTGGTACTATGGTACTATACTTCAGGCCTCTTAACTAATGTAAGTGGCTAGCAGGTTCATTTTTTGAAAACTAACAGATGTAACAAAGTGTCATTTTCTAATCTCATTTTTTGTTATTGGATCTTTCTGCCTCTGCTCTTCTTCTCCAGTGCATACAGTGTGAGCTCTTCCAGCACAGACAGCCTAAAGGAGCCTGAAGCATCAATTACTCTTAATTCATATTGCACACATTTTGGCTAGAAGATATAATTCAGCACCAATTCCATTCTGATCATGAACACCTCTCCACTAGGTACTGTAGTTAGTGAGAACAGACAAAAGTATTCATTTTATATTTGCTTTCTTGACAAACACATTTTAACCCTAGGTTCACACCTAAGCATTTTCTGCAGTGTTTTGTGCTTTGCAGAAATGAACTACAGTCTATTTAACACGATTTCCTATGGGACATGCTCACACCTTCACATTTTCACCTGGTGCGTGTTTCGAAAAGGGTCAGGGACTTTTTTGAATGGAAAAAGTTGCTTTTTTGGTTCTATAGAATTCAATGGAAACGCTGCAGAAAAGCATGTAGTGTGTTTTTGCAGCATTTTTGATGCGTTTTAAATCTGCCTAGTGACAAAATAAAAAATTAAAAATGCATAAAAAAGCAGCAAAAATGCGTAAAAACCACAGGTGCAAAAACGTAAGACGTAATGCAGAAACGGGCCAAACACAAACTGCATAGGTGTGAACCTAGTCTAAAGGTCATAGATAAGTTCATTAAATGTTCTCATCAATAGGATTAATGTAATAAATATGTACATAATATATCAATAGGTACATACTATCCTTTCCTGTTACTGAATCAAAGATTTATATTGTATGAGAAAACAGATGATAATCTGAATGTCATTATTAACCAAAAGCATAGATTAAGATATAGAAAGCACAGAGTGAAATAGTGTGACTAGTAAACTCATTCTCTTACTAAACCAAGAACAGAAGTTTAGAAGTATAGAGCAATGATGATGTGCAATAAGCAGTAACCCACAACAACCAGAAATCCCATGTTGTCTGATTTTAATCATTGTAATCTGGTAGCTATGGGTTACTGGCCTCTACATCCTTCTCACAAATTTACTGTTTATATAATAAACTTGATATGTGCATCAAACTCAGTTTTATCTGCAGGAAATAATGAAGCATTCTATGACTATCTGTTGGTTGCTATGGCAATGCCGATGTTACTTCAGTGAAGGGAAGGCTGCAAGTTGATACCAAATCCTGGAGGAAGAAAGGGAACACATATTATTAAAAAATTACTGGAAAATATTTGTATGTTTTTATGCATTCTTTATTTATCCATTAAAGCTTTAAATAGACAATCAGAAAGTTATAAAAGATGCCAAAGAAGCTAGACATGGCTTAACTTCAATGTCACAATCATTACGACATTGGTGGATACAGAATGAGTAGGCAATTATCAGACAACAAGGGATACTTAAAGCAGAGTTCCAGAAGAAAAAAAAAAAAAGGCAGCAGCTACAAAAACTGTAGCTGCTGACTTTTAAAATACAGCCACTTACCTGTTCCTCAGTCCAGCTGTGTCCTCACCATGGCTGGTTTCACTGTACGTCATCTCTCTCTGGCGCCGGCATATTCGGTGTGCTGATGTGCCGGTGTGAAGCTTGCGGCTTCACAGCCGGGTGCCCACTGCACATGAGCAAGAAGCGCTGCGCTTTTTGAATGGCCCTGTAGTCTTCTGGGACCTGTCACATGTCCCAGAAGACTATGGGGAGGGGGGGGAGGACAACTTTCGCTTCAGATCGCCTAGGTGATCACAATGGAAGTGGGAGCGGGTAGCTGTCAAATTCAGGTACCCGCTCCCCAAAGGGCTGTCCGACTCTGCTTATGGTTCTTCTTCCTGCACCTGATCCAGCTGATCTTTGCCTGATTCCTGCTCCAGTCTACCTGCCAGTGTGCATCCAGCCAGTCATCCCTGTGTATTTTGACGCAGATCAGCATCTGTCAGCAGAAAACTCACCGGGCCCTTGTGCCACTCTGTGCTCTCATGTTCCCTGTTAATGAATGGGTTAACCTGTGAGCCACTGGAGTAAACAATTAGAACGATTATTTTTGTATTAGGTCGTAGGCTCCCCCGCTCACCCCCACATGACGTGCGCCAAATGGAAGATTATAGATTATGGGTTGCCGCGCTCTAATAAAAGATCTTCATCCCACATTAGAACAAGATCCTAAACATTTTCCCATTATATTATCTGCATGAACTTCCACTGTGAAAGTACGTATTAAATATTAAGATGCCAAATCGATAAGTGTTTTGTAAATGATAATACTATCATAAAGTTGTAACACCATAAAAAAAGTCTAATTGTGATCATAAAATAAAATACAAAATCATATCACCATAAATCTAAAAAAGTCCAATTGTGATATTAAATTGTGTGTTGAAGTGACAAATATAAATAATTATATATATCCGATGTGCAAAAGAATCAAAACTGTGAATAGAGTTCAGTAGGTGTAAGATATCAATATACTCTCCTTCCAAGCAGCCTGTAGTTATATGACTGAGATTCTGTAGAGAGGAAGTTGTTCTGTGAGCCTGTATGGGTACAGGGATCTCTCCCTCCTTATAGCGTTCCTCACTCCAGTTCTCTAAATTTCCTCATATGAACCATAAAGAAAAGAGAAAGATATATGGTGCCTTATCCAAGATATAAAAGCCTCTATTGTGCGTCCATAATGCACTCACATTAAAACCAATGAAAATGCGATTTCATGCAAATAACCGCTGTGTGCGGTGCAGATCAGTCTTGTGGGTGTGCTGGCACACACTATCAGTACTCGCCGTATCGATGAATAGATGCACGGTGATGTCACTGCCCCTCCCCAACGCGTTGCGCCACATGGATATCGTAGCTTCGTCTGGGGGATGTAGTAAGATGATCACCTTGTGTCAGTTCCTTATAAGGCATTACGGCGCCATTTTGTTGTAGTCTTAATAGACGCTGCCATATTTTTGGGGTTGAAATATAATAGAGAACATTGCTAACTATGTATATATTAAGTTAAATAGTTACTAATTAATTACAGTGTATGTCACAGCAATCTGTGGCTTAAATGATAGCGTGTGCCCTACACACCCCTAAGGGAATCCAACAAATAATACACTTTGTTAAAAACATATTTGTAGATACAAACTATCACTATCTTATATTTACCAATACTTATTTATATGCATACATAATTTGTGACCATGTTGCTCAGCCTGCACAGAAAATGTATATAAATTGATAAATATAAAATTCATGACAAAACAATCATCAATATAAAAAAATAACTAAACATTTGTTTATATAAAAATAAAAAACAATTAATAATAACAAAAATGTGAATATAATAAATATACAGACTATTATATAATCCATATATTAAATTAAAAACCAAATATAAATGAATATGGATAAACATCTTAATATTTATTCTGAGAGCTCTTTTCTGCGAGGCATGGTTCACATCAGACAGTGCTTCTTGAAACCAGTAAACCCAAAACAGGTGTGTGTTTTTTAAGGGCAGGACAGCTGTCAGCAACACATCCAATATCATCACACTGATTGGAGTCAAGGTTGGCTCACTCCTGGCTCCAATTAACTCTGGGAGAAGTCATTAAGCTAGGGTCTCACATACTTTTTCCTCCCTGCACTGTGAATGTTTACATGTTATGTGCAATTAAACCATGGCAACATCTAATGTTTGTGTAGTATTATGTTCAGCAGACTGTGTTCTTCTATTGTTGTGACTTATATGACGTTCAGAGCACATTTTATGCCCAATTCATGAAAAACTCCACGTAATCCCAAGGGGTTCACATACTTTTTCTTGCAACTGTACAATCCTACCGCTTTCACCCGACAGCTCAGAGTGTAGCCTGCCTGCCCCCACCTTGTGTGCACATGCAGACGGCAGCAGGAGAGAAAGAAGAGAGAGACAGCCACCATACAGCTATCATATTTTGGCATGCGGTGGGAGCATCTTGGCGCACAGTGGAAGGTAGTGGGGGGCCCTAGGTCAACTTTGCTTTGGGGCCCACAAACTTCAAGCTACGCCTCTGGCCAGGAGTCCTGGGGAAGGAATACATTGTCCTCCAGATCTCTAACTAAAGCAATCAGGAATGGAATGCTTGGTGTGATCACAAATTTTAATCATTGCTTGTTATTAAGACAAGGCAAGTCTGGTAATTAAATAGTAATTCATTGTAACCAATTCAATTAGTTTCACTTGTTTAAGGTCGTATTCAAAGTGTCATAATATTGAAACATTGCATAGTCTGATTGAAGTAAAAAATATGATCATTATATTATTATTATTATTATACAGGATTTATATAGTGCCGTAGGCACGGGCGGACTGACAACTCATGGGGCCCCTGGGCAATAGGGGATCATGGGGCCCCTGTGTCCTTGCCCACACTCAAAGCACACCGAAAAAAGCCTATAAAAGATACTAGGGGCATTTTATGGGGCCCCCTACTGACCCCTGGCCCTCAGGCAGTGCCCGAGTGCTTGAATGTTCAGTCCGTCCCTGGCCGTAGGACAGTATTGTTTCAATCCAATTCAATATAAGGGGGATCATAGGGCCCTGCTCTTTAGCGTTTACAATCTAAAATTGTTATTCTTTGTTTTTGTTTATAAAATTTAAGGAATCATTGTAAATGACACTTTGATCTACAGTATATTGCATAGATTAACACACAACAATAACTGCACCTGCATAGACAATAATTACATTTATGTGACTGTAGAAAAAAAAAATTAACATCTGTAAACATGACAAAACATACATTCAGTGCAAGCAGAGTAGTAATAAACACCAGATAATTGAAGAGTTGTATGATAATGTAATACAAATTTTGTCTTACTACTTTTTTAGATTGTGATTTCTATAGGATGTAGTATACAGAGATATTTGCTTTATCATAAAACCCCTCAGCTGATACAGGCCTTGTTGATTAATAGAAGTGATGGCCAATGATTTGGGCAACATTCTGTTTTACACCAAGTTATCTTGCCATGTCAGTGTTGGCGAACACTCTCAGCACTTACTACCTATAAAGACTTATTCCATGCTACCCAGCAAACACTAGGAACATATGCCAGAGTGGTAAAGATGCTTTTGGGATTTCCTTGCTGTATTTGGGCCTGCCATAAGACTGAACTATAGACAATATTAGCACTCAAATTTCAGGGAAAACATACAGTATGGGACACTGGGCTGTATGATCTCTTACACCCAGTTATATTGGCACATTGGTAGACTGGACTTTAAATGTTTTTTACAAAGGTTAGGTATCATTGACTGAGAATTTAACAGAGTATCTTTGGGTCAGATTATCTGCATTCTAAATCAAAAGAGAGGCTTATCCAGGGACATAGCACCTGTAGTGCCACCCCCAAAGGAGCTGCTAATGACTTTGGGTTCTATGTTCTGTGCCTCAACTCCAAAGACAATTTTGGACCCCCCGACACACCTAGTTGAATAGGAATACTGCAAACACAAGTGCAAGAAACTCTTAAAAGAATAGCTTTACAAGATAAGGCTTTACTAGAGTTTATTAAGTCAGCAGGAGACAAACAAAGGTTAGTTGTGATTGTTCCTCAAAATATATGATCAAACAAAGTCACAAAGATATACAGCAGAAATGACCGTGTAAATAGGCTTACATATCAGGACTAACAAATCTTAAATAAACCTAGGATTCCAGGATCAAGAGGGGGAAGAGCAGACCTTTAGTCAATCTGCTGAGTCAGAGTCCTGCAAAGCAGTAAAGCACAATTTATGAAGCCTGGGTAGGAGTTCCCCCTTAAAAGTAAACAAGTTCCACATCAACAATAAAAAAAAAGACAGTCAGTGACAGATTCTGTAGACTGAACCCTTTGAATGGAGAAATCCTGGGGGTAAATGTATCCTTGGTCTTCAGCCAGCTTATGGTGGGGTCCAAAGGTATCACTGTGCAATGGCAAGTAGCAGAGTGAATGGGATAGCAAAAGGTATTCCCCAACAGAAGCCTTTAAGTAGGCAAATAGGGAGCTAATGGTGTCTGCATGCAGTGTCTATACTGTGCTAGAGACAAAGCCAAAATCTACTGTGGAGGGTTAGGCTCCTGGTAGAGTGGCTCCAAATTGCCCCCTGACAACCGATCATGACAGTAGATAGCGATGGCTGCAAAGTGCCCAGCAACGGCCAACACAATTTCAGGAGGTTGTTGTGGTCCCTGGAATATTGAGAGTTGCCCCATAGTGCTGGGTGATCCTGGACTGCTGAGCAAGTTTACTGTGCTGGACAGTGGGGCTGTAGCCTGGTCTTGAAAAGGAAAAAGACACGCTCCACTCTGTCAGCCTCCAAGTCCCCAAGCCAAGAGCCCCAGCACCACTGCTGCAGGTGAATATATCGGCCTCCCCAGGATGCCCTTCCGTTTTACTTTTCTCTGGTAAATGCAGTCCAGAAAATGCTGAAGAATACAGTGTCTGTAGGCGATGGGACTACCGGTCCCAAGATCATCTGCTTCTCAGACCCACTTCCCACACTGTCAGCAGGAAATGATGTGTTTACTCTGCACTGAACACTAGAGGGGAAGAAAGGGAATCTCAGTCTGTGTAGCAGATGTCCCTGAATTGCAGAATGACCCAGCCTGAACCTGGCTACACACCATTAATGGTACAAACATTATAGGTGTGGGACAGTATTTATACAGGGCCAAAATGTGGGGCAGTATTTATAAAGGGCTGAAATGGCAGCATAATTGCCCTTTGATGTCTTTCTCTGGAACAGACTATTTTCTCCCAGTTTTTTAAACTGAACTAGGGCTGATAGTTTGAGACTGGGAGATGTATTAAAGGGGAATGGTTTATGCTCATTACAAGACAAGAGGCTAATATATTGTTGATTCCATGGGGATGCATGGAAATAAAAACAACTCCAGCACTTTGTAACATTCTTACCATATCCTCTAAATTCAATAATAGATCCTAATTCACTGGAATGACTCTTGGACTCTGGAGCTACTCCGAAGCATTGTATTTCTATTATCTATAGCTGGGGTGCTCAACCTGTGGCCCTCAGAGCCTAATGATGTAGCCCTGCACCTCAAAATGAATACACAGTTAATAGATAATAGAAGTCTATGAGAGCAGCTAGCAGGAAAGCTGCAGGTGCACTGCGCTGCACCTGCAGTGCAGGTAAACTGCAGCACATCAGTGTGAAAGTAGCCTTATAGGGGGCTCAGGACAATAAGGACTCTTTTACATTTGTGGTTTAGGGGGATGTAAAACCCCATAGTTGAAATGCGCTTTTACCACACTTCCCCCAACCACTGGTGTAGCATCAGGGGTCGCAGTGGCGACCCTGTCCCATGCTCCAGGGGGCCCTAATGGCCTCCCTTTACACTTGGACAGGGGGGGGCAACATATACAGAAATTGATCCTTTTTATTTTCCTCCTACAACTGCTGAAAGCTGGCTTTTCCTCCTTCCCCTATTCAGGGGCTGCAGTAGGAAAATGTTCATTATGCTATTCAAAATAAAAAAATGCGAAATGCTGAACCATTTCATTTCAATGTGGCTTGCAACTGGTTACCAAATCACTTAGTTGGCCCTTGCTCTTCAAAAGGTTGAGCACCCCTGATTTATGGAGTGTTCTTACCTCTTATGGATTCAGAATATCCAAATGTTTTGACCAGATGGGAGCAAGAATTTGATCAAACTGTATTAAACAAACAGAAGTGTAAAACAATTGATTTGATACATACATCTTAAGTAGATTCAAAGGTAAAGGAAATTAACTTTAAAGTGTTACTAAACCCAGGACCCTGCATTCACTATATCTGGTCTCCCACAGTGCATACACATGGAAATGCAATTATTTTAGTAAATATAAACTGCTAAATATCTTTTCTCATCAGCAGTAAATAGCAGTATTGCGACTTCTATCAGGGTCACTGTAACCAGTGCTCTGCAGCTTGTAGAAGAAGTTTTCATTCTGCTCTGACTGTCCTATGAGGCTGCATAACCCCTGGCCCTCTTTCTGGACAGTGCTGATCGGCCCTGTGCTGATCACATGCACCTCCCAAAGAAAAAAAAAAACCTTATAGCAATACACACTAAACTGAGCATGTGCAGAGTGACTCCTAGGTCTCTGTACTATCAGCAGATGGGTTAGGGACAGTAAAAGATGGAGAGGATCAGAGATGGGGTCAGCCTTTTTACACAGTGCATAAGATTAACCCCTTAGGCTCCACAGTGAGTATAACAAGCACGCTTTACTGCATATACAGGCTGCTTTTACTGTTGTGGGTTTAGTAACACTTTAACCATTAGCCGCCCGGCCAATGGCCGTTTGGCGGCTTGAAAAGCGCTGCAGCTTTCCGGGTGCACGCCATTTGGCGTGCTCCCGCACATGCGCGGTTTGCGCGGTTGCAGAGCGACGCAGCAGTGCGATCTGTCACCGCCCGTGCACCTCGGACACGGTCGATGACAGATCCGAGTATCGGCTCCCGTTGCCGGTACCATGTGACCTGCTGTGACCAATCACAGCAGGTCACATGACAGTTGTATACAATAGATGGCTTCATTCATGATGCCATCCATTGTATACTAGTGCCTAGCTGTGAATGGTCACAGCTAATCACATGCACATGTCATGTGATTAGCTGTGACCAAATCACAGCTAAGCACAAAAAAAAAAGAAAAAGCTGAATGAATCGATTTCATTCAGGTAAATGCTTGCTTATAGCAAAGTAATTCTTTGCTATAAGCAAATTGTGTAAAAAAAAAAAAAAAATACTGATCACTTCCCCAAAGTAGTACAGTGTTACTATGGTAACATTGTACTATTTTGGTCATAGTAAAATATGAAAAAAAATCTTTAAAAAAAAAAAAAAAAAAAATGTAATAAAAAATTAAATATAATAAAAAATTAAAAAAAAAATATATATATATATATATATTTTTTTTCTCATACTGTCACCAGTCAGTGTCGCTGTTCACCGCCATGCCAGTTATATGATGACGCTGTACTGCACTGGTGACAGTATGTAAAAAAAATAAATAGTGAAAATAATTTTTTTAATTTTTTCATTTTCCGAAAAATTATGACAAAAAAATACAACTTCAAAAAACTCGCCATGCCTCTTATGAAGTACGTCGGACTGTCTACTCTGCAAGAAGGGGTCATTTGGGGGATATCTGTACTGTTCTGACATTCTTGGACCTCAAGATATTAGATTGGCTGTCAGTACTTCAGGATTGATCAATAATCAGATCTATACCATAGTTTGTGAACTCTATAACTTTCCTACAAACTAAAAAATACATCCTAATTTGGGTTATTTTCACCAAAGATATGTAGCAGAATACATCTCGGCCTAAATTTATGAAGAACAATTATTTATTTGTAAACTTTTATAACAGAAACAAAGAAAAATGTGTTTTTTTTTCAAAATTTTTGGTCTTTTTTTGTTAATTTAGCAAAAAATAAAAACCCCAGCGGTGATTAAATACCACCAAAAGAAAGCTCTAGTTGTGTGAAGAAAATGATCAAATTTTAGTTTGGGTACAGTGTTGTATGACCGCGCAATTGTCATTCAAAGTGTGAGAGCGCTGAAACCTGAAAACTGGCCTGGGCAGGAAGGTGTAAAATTGCACGGTATTGAAATGGTTAAGCTATTTGCCATGTGGTATAAAAAAAGAAACTCTTTGCTTTTAGAACCATTTCAAGTTGGTGACAATCTCTTTAATCTCTCCAGACGGCTGGATTGTTGCAAATGTTCATAATTAAATAAAACATCTATAGCAAATGTGCTTTAATTAATAAGACAGGTCAGCATTACAAGGAAGATCAATAAAGATCATCAGAGTCAGCCCCAACAAATCCTGCAGAACGCTTCTCACTAGGAACTAAATTCCCCGATCTCCTTGCAGCAGGGACCCTTTTCAGCGGTGCACACTGTAACTAGGGAGACGGTGGATTGTTGCCGGGGGAGGAGACTCAATACAGCAGGACTGATGTGTGGAGGGTGACGAGGTAGCTGGGGACCACATCTGATTGTAAGTACTGTAGTCCTGAGATTACAAGTCACATTTGTGTCTGGGTAGTTGATCTGTAACACACAGATGAAGGAAAGCACACAGTGTGCCCACATTCCAGCCTGGCTGAGCTATGCATGTTCTGTGGTCAGTGTGAATCCTCGGCCTCTGTTGTGTGGCTGCTCGGCCTCTGTTGTGTGGCTCCTCGGCCTCTGTTATGTGGCTCCTCGGCCTCTGTGGCGTGGGCGGTGTGGCTCCTCGGCCTCTGTGGCGTGGGCGGTGTGGCTCCTCGGCCTCTGTGGCGTGGGCGGTGTGGCTCCTCGGCCTCTGTGGCGTGGGCGGTGTGGCTCCTCGGCCTCTGTGGCGTGGGCGGTGTGGCTCCTCGGCCTCTGTGGAGTGGGCGGTGTGGCTCCTCGGCCTCTGTGGAGTGGGCGGTGTGGCTCCTCGGCCTCTGTGGAGTGGGCGGTGTGGCTCCTCGGCCTCTGTCGAGTGGGCGGTGTGGCTCCTCGGCCTCTGTCGAGTGGGCGGTGTGGCTCCTCGGCCTCTGTCGAGTGGGCGGTGTGGCTCCTCGGCCTCTGTCGAGTGGGCGGTGTGGCTCCTCGGCCTCTGTCGAGTGGGCGGTGTGGCTGTTCAGTACAGCAAGCACTGCTCAGTGACTTCATCTCCATTCTTAGTCATGATTACTTGTTAAGGCGGAACCAAACCCAGTAACTAATATTTCATTTAAAGTGTAAGTTACCCCTAATGCAGTGGTGCACCGAAACTGAAAGTTCAGAATGCTCTTGGCCGAAAACCGAAATAGACCGCCATTCCATGAATGTGTGCAATTTTAAAGCATGACATGTTGGGTATCTATTTACTTGGCATAACTTCATATTTTCCAAAAAATTGGGGTACATATATTGTGGGGTTTTTTTAATCATTAAAATGTATTTTTTTCCCAAAAAAATTGCGTTTGAAAAA
Source organism: Staurois parvus (assembly GCF_062004578.1). Lineage (NCBI taxonomy): Eukaryota > Metazoa > Chordata > Amphibia > Anura > Ranidae > Staurois > Staurois parvus. The sequence goes on along the minus strand of NW_028318161.1, from coordinate 858,445 downwards.
TATATTAATTTTTAAAAACTCTGCATTGGCCACAAAGGTCTTGGTTTACTGCCTTCCATAAAATGAGCATAGGACCTCTCTTAAAACTACTCAACAAGAAGATTCTTCTTCAGCAAGGAGTAGAAATGCACCTGCATCTGGAAGCATCGAAACTTTCAGCATGGCTATTGAAGGGGAAATTTTAAGAAGGAAAGGATATGCGGACAGGGTCATTTCTACACTGCTGACTAGAAGGAAGAAAGTGACATTTGCTATTCATGTAAAGGTTTGGAAAAACTTTATTTGATGGCTAAATGGTGTCTTTGAGCAGACCTCTCATTCCAATGATTATAGATTTTTTTTCAAGATGGCGCAGAAAAGGACCATTTACAGTGAAAGAAATAAGTATTTGATCCTCTGCTGATTTTGAATGTTTGCCCACTTCCAAAGAAATGATCAGTGTAAAAATCAAATGGTAGGTGTATTGTAACACGGAGAGGCATAATAGCAACAAAAAATTTAAAAGAAATGCATGTCTAACAAATTATGCACTGATTTACATGTTCATGAGGGAAATAAGTATTTGATCCCCTATCATTCAGCAGGATGTCTGGCTTTCAGGTGTCTTTCATACAGGTAACAAGCTGAGATTAGAAGCAGTCTCTTAAAGGGAGTGCTGCTAATCTCATTTTGTTAGCTGTATAAAAGACACCTGTCCACAGGAGCAATCAAACAATCAGATTCCAAACTCTCCACCATGGCAAAGACCAAAAAGCTGTCCAAGGATGTCAGAGACAAGATTGTAGACCTACACAAGGTTGGACTAGGCTACAAAACTATCGCTAAGCAGTTTGGTGAGAAGGTGACAACAGTTGGTGCAATCATTCACAAATGGAAGAAACACAAAACAACTGTCTCCCTAGGTCTGGTGCACCATGCAAGATCTCACCTCATGGAGTGTCTATGATCATGAGAACCGTGAGGAATCATCCCAGGGATTTTGTCAATGTTATCCAGGCAGCTGGGACTACAGTCACCAAGAAAACAATTGGTAACACACTATGCCGACAAGGATTGAAATCCTGCAGTGCCCGCAAGGTCCCTCTGCTCAAGAAAGCACATGTCCAGGCCCATCTGAAGTTTGCCACTGAACATCTGAATGATGCAGAGGAGGACTGGTTGAAAGTGTTGTGATCAGATGAGACCAAAATCGAGCTCTTTGCCATCAACTCAACTCACCGTGTTTGGAGGAGGAGGAATGCTGCCTATGACCCCAAGAACACCATCCCAACTGTCAAACATGGTGGTGGAAACATTCTGCTTTGGGGGTGTTTTTCTGCTAAGGGGACATGACAACTGCACCGCATCAAAGGGACGATGGACGGGACAATGTATCATCAAATCTTGGGTGAGAACCTTCTTCCCTCAGCCAGGGCATTGAAAATGGGTCGTGGATGGGTGTTCCAGCATGACAATGACCCAAAACATGGGCAAGGCAACAAAGGAGTGGCTCAAGAAGAAGCACATTAAGGTCCTGGAGTTGCCTAGCCAGTCTTCAGACCTTAATCCGATTGAAAATCTGTGGAGGGAGCTGAAAGTTCGAGTTGCCAAACGTCAGCCACCAAACCTTAATGAGTTGGAGAGGATCTGCCAAGAGGAGTGGGCCAAAATCCCTCCTGAGATGTGTGCAAACCTGGTGGCCAACTACAGGAAACGTCTGACCTCTGTCATTGCCAACAAGGGATTTGCCACCAAGTACTAAGTCATGTTTTGTGAAGGGGATCAAATACTTATTTCCCTCATGAACATGCAAATCAGTGCATCATTTGTTAGACAAGCATTTCCATTCGATTTTTAGACTGATCATTTCTTTGTGAGTTGGCAAACATTCAAAATCAGCAGAGGATCAAATACTTACAGTCAGGTCCATAAATATTGGGACATCAACACAATTCTAACATTTTTGGCTCTATACACCACCACAATGGATTTGAAATGAAACGAACAAGATGTGATTTAACTGCAGACTGTCAGCTTTAATTTGAGGGTATTTACATCCAAATCAGGTGAACGGTGTAGGAATTACAACAGTTTGCATATGTGCCTCCCACTTATTAAGGGACCAAAAGTAATGGGACAATTGGTTTCTCAGCCGTTCCATGGCCAGGTGTGTGTTATTTCCTCATTATCCCAATTACAATGAGCAGATAAAAGGTCCAGAGTTCATTTCAAGTGTGCTATTTGCATTTGGAATCTGTTGCTGTCAACTCTCAAGATGAGATCCAAAGAGATGTCACTATCAGTGAAGCAAGCCATCATTAGGCTGAAAAAACAAAACAAACCCATCAGAGAGATAGCAAAAACATTAGGCGTGGCCAAAACAACTGTTTGGAACATTCTTAAAAAGAAGGAACGCACCGGTGAGCTCAGCAACACCAAAAGACCCGGAAGACCACAGAAAACAACTGTGGTGGATGACCGAAGAATTCTTTCCCTGGTGAAGAAAACACACTTCACAACAGTTGGCCAGATCAAGAACACCCTCCAGGAGGTAGGTGTATGTGTGTCAAAGTCAACAATCAAGAGAAGACTTCACCAGAGTGAATACAGAGGGTTCACTACAAGATGTAAACCATTGGTGAGCCTCAAAAACAGGAAGGCCAGATTAGAGTTTGCCAAACGTCATCTAAAAAAGCCTTCACAGTTCTGGAACAACATCCTATGGACAGATGAGACCAAGATCACTTGTACCAGAGTGATGGGAAGAGAAGAGTATGGAGAAGGAAAGGAACTGCTCATGATCCTAAGCATACCACCTCATCAGTGAAGCATGGTGGTGGTAGTGTCATGGCGTGGGCATGTATGGCTGCCAATGGAACTGGTTCTCTTGTATTTCTTGATGATGTGACTGCTGACAAAAGCAGCAGGATGAATTCTGAAGTGTTTCGGGCAATATTATCTGCTCATATTCAGCCAAATGCTTCAGAACGCATTGGACGCCGCTTCACAGTGCAGATGGACAATGACCCAAAGCAGACTGCAAAAGCAACCAAAGAGTTTTTTAAGGGAAAGAAGTGGAATGTTATGCAATGGCCAAGTCAATCACCTGACCTGAATCCGATTGAGCATGCATTTCACTTGCTGAAGACAAAACTGAAGGGAAAATGCCCCAAGAACAAGCAGGAACTGAAGACAGTTGCAGTAGAGGCCTGGCAGAGCATCACCAGGGAAGAAACCCAGCGTCTGGTGATGTCTATGCGTTCCAGACTTCAGGCTGTAATTGACTGCAAAGGATTTGCAACCAAGTATTAAAAAGTGAAAGTTTGATTTATGATTATTATTCTGTCCCATTACTTTTGGTTCCTTAATAAGTGGGAGGCACATGTGCAAACTGTTGTAATTCCTACACCGTTCACCTGATTTGGATGTAAATACCCTCAAATTAAAGCTGACAGTCTGCAGTTAAAGCACATCTTGTTTGTTTCATTTCAAATCCATTGTGGTGGTGTATAGAGCCAAAAATGTTAGAATTGTGTCGATGTCCCAATATTTATGGACCTGACTGTATATCCTCCACTGTAAGCAGCATGCCTAAAGTTCAGATATCAGCACTCTTACTATCTGGAGCCACTGATAAAAATATTTCTACCTCTATAGCAGAATCCAGACCTGCAGCCCCAAAAACCTTCCCATTCTGGAATCTTTCAACTGTGCTTTAGGGGTTCCTAAAACTGGAAACTGCTTATTTAAAAATCCTCACACTCAAAATGGTACTCTTGGTATCCTTAGTTTCAGTGTGCGAGTAAGGTTCAAGCCCTATGTATAGTGGAACTATATTGTGTAATACTCATAGATAAAATAATTTTGAAACCATATTCAGCACTCTTATCCAAGGTTGTGACAGCATTCCACAAGTCCCAAGAGATTATTATGCCTTCAATTTGTGCAAATTTAACCAACAAAAAAGAGGAGGTGTTCTATAATATAGATGTCAAAAGATATATAAATCATTTTTTTTTTAATAATGGTGGATGATGTGTTACCTGTTTGGTAGGCTGATTGGCCATCCTGGAAGATTCCTAGAAATTGAGTTACAAGGTAACTAAAGCTCTCCATACATTGTTCTTCCTTTTTTTTTTTTTTTTTTTCTTTTTTGCCAATGGACTGAATGAAAAAAACTAGTCCCTCATCCAAACATTTGAGGTGGATAAAGGATTCCTCCCCACTTCTCTATTGTATTCTGACAGTGAGGGAACCAATCTCTCACAATCCCCATCAGGCTGTTCCCATTGTCTGTGTGCAGTCTTTTGTCATTAGTTGTTAAGGTGCTGGCGGCCTGCATCCCAGAAACCAGTAAACGTATTGGACAAGGCGGTAACATGTATTATTATAGTTCTGTAAAAGCTGGTAACTCTGGTTTGTCTCTGTACACCAACTTAGAGATTATTTTAATTACTTCCAGTTTGCTCATCTACAAAAAGGTTGTAATTATTTTTGAATTTGTCACTTTCATAGCACCACATTGTGAAGTGGCACAAATAAGAACTACCAATAAAAACTACCTGATTTTGTCATACGAGTTAGTACTCTTAGGCTACGTTCACACTAACGTTGTGTGCAGGCGGCAGAGAGGCGTTTGGGAAGCATTTTTACCGCTTCCCAAACGCCTCTGCCAATTCTGCACATTGCAGCACATGGTGCTGTTCTTACAGGAGCGTTTGCGTTGCGGCAAAATGGACGCCTCTGGTCGAGTCAGGAGGCGTTGAAGCCTCCTGTTCTAGTCTATGGTGCCGCCCCGGCCGGCGTTTGCGGTGCGGTTGCGACGCGGTTGCGGGGCGTTTGCGGAGCAGTAACACCATTCAAACTTCATTATAGGCGTTTGTTGGGTGTTTTTAACACTTGGCAAACGCCTAGCACCCGCCTCTAAACTGCGCATGCGGCGCATTAAAAACCGCTCCGCAAACGCCGGACCAACGCTTGCCAAACGCGTTTGGCAAGCGTTGGTAAAACAGCCAAGTGTGAACGAACCCTTACTGAAACTGTTGCCAGGCTTTCACGAATTAGGCAAAGTACTTTTTAAAGGAACTACAGTATCAGAAAAGTATCACAAATGCTTGGCTGAACTCTCCCTCAGTAGTTTGAAATGGTCAAATCAAAGTCCTGGCCTCAAACCAATTGAAAAACTTTATAGTTAAAAGCAGGCCATTCAACAGCATACAAAAATAAATTCATGGAAGCAAATTTGTATAGAGTCGGAGTACATTCTGTCCCCTGCATGGGTCTGATCCGTAGCTACAAGAAAGTTATATAAAATAAAACCACTTCCTAGATAAATAAATGAATGAATAATAAAATTCAACTCCCCACAGCACCATCAACACCCTCACCCCTGATGATGTATAATTATTAATAAACAGAAAATGCTATATAAAAGTTGAACCCCCAGCAATAACTTTATAAGTTAAGGGGTCTGGGCTTCACTTATAAAGTTATTGCTGGGGGTTCAACTTTTATATAGCATTTTCTGTTTATTAATAAGCTACAAGAAAGAGTTTTGGGTGACATTTTTACCAATAAAGTAGGCCCACTTGTTATAAACTACTGGTATATGTAATCCCTTATATTATGATTTATTGTGATGGAAACATTTCTAACTTTTTTCAATAAAAATCTAATTGTTAAAAAAAAATTCTGATTTACCTTGATTGTTTAAAGTGGTTCTAAAAGTAGAACTCTATTACCTAATGCATTCACTGCATTAAGGTAAAAACATTTTGCCACTTGTTGTTCCCTTTAAAGCAGACATATTTATTTTATATTTATTGTTTCAACCCCTACCCTGCTGCTTTTATAATCAACATACTAAGAAAAATTCTTATACTTGACATATGTCTGCTCCTGGGATGGTCTGCCCACAGGTCCAAGCTTCAGTTAGGGCACTTTCACACTGATCCATAGTAAAAATGCATATGCGTTTTTGCCGTGATTTTACAGCAATTACAGTGTTTTTTTCACAGGACATGTGACTCAAAAACCGTATCAAAAATTCAACACAGGTGCATTTTGTGATGTGTTTTTGCCACGTTTTCAATGTATTTCAAAGGGGTGGTGCTTTTTTGCTGCATTTTATTTAACTGACCAAATATGCCCCAAAAATGTGGCAAGCATGATATTTAACTCTGCAATGGAAGCGCAACAGACCATTGTGAGAACCTACATAGGGAAGCATTTTTCTTCAGATTTTCTTGCGCTTTTTCTAACGGAAAAGCGCTTCAAAATCTTCTCAGTGTGAAAGCAGCTTTATGGTTTGGGGGAATGCGATAATGTGAGCGCTCTAACCATCTAGGTATAGATAATAATTCAGGAGACCATATTAAAAACAATTGTAAATGAAACTACTGTGAATTTTGTACAGGTAGGCTCTTAATACATGGTTTTGGAAAGCAGACAACAGCCCTAGGGAGGATTGCATTTCCTACATGCGGTGTTTCTGCTGATATGTTCAAGTTGCCTCTGTTCTTAGTATAAATTAAAAAAAAATCAAATAGAAGAATGATAGAATTAGTCTGCTGTGCTATGTATCTTCATTGACAAGATAAAAATTAAAACCTCTGAAATGATTCCCTAAGTGCTTTATCTCCTTATTTCACTTGTACAGTAGAATACATAGAGTAATCATCTGCAGAATATTAGGCAGTAAAAAGATGACTGAATGTTTGTGAATGTTTTCAAGTCATTTTTATGTATGGTGAGCCTTCTTGGTTTTTTGTTACTTTCCAGTTCCAAATTGGCTCTAGGAAGTCTGCAGGTTTTCACTTCTTATGGAGTTGATAGGCTCCATTTACATCTATGTGCTCACAGAACACGCAAAAAAATGAATGTCCTACTTCAGTGCCATTAAAAGTTAATGGAACCCCAAATGTGGCCAGCAAACACGTTTTTTGCAGGTAGCAAAAAATGTGCAATGCTTTACACCCAAAAAAGGTGCAGGAGCTTGTTTGTTGCTTGAAGGGCAGCCTTTTCAAATGAATGAAACAAAATGCTTAATATGACGTGTGGTCATGTGACAAGGAGACGTGAATCTAAGTCTTTAATAGGCTGCTGGTACCAACTCAGCTGGAGAGACAAAAGTCAGGAAGTAATCAGGATGGTTATGAAGTCATGTTTAAAAAGTACAAGCTAGAGTGCCAATTAAAATACTAAACAGAATACCAGATTACCTTCATAGATGCACCTGATTTATCTTTCATTTTTTTCCTAGTCTATGCATGTGCATTGATGACTGCAGTGTGCCAATTCATGTACCTGTCTTTTCCTTCCATTTGCATCAGTAAACAGTTGCATTTGAAGGTTCTTGCTGAGATTACGATCTAAGAGCTAAACTTAAAGTCCATCTTTTGTTCCACTGGCCGAAAAGCTGGCCCAAGTGAACTATGTCCCTCACTAACATCTGAGTCTGCTGCATGTGCTTTATAAACTGTATGTAATGGAGGCTACATACAGTGGGGATCGAAAGTTTGGGCACCCCAGCTAAAAATTTGTATTAATGTGCATAAAGAAGCCAAGGAAAGATGGAAAAATCTCCAAAAGGCATCAAATTACAGATTAGACATTCTTATAATATGTCAACAAAAGTTAGATTTTATTTCCATCATTTACACTTTCAAAATAACAGAAAACAAAAAAAATGGCGTCTGCAAAAGTTTGGGCACCCTGCAGAATTTATAGCATGTACTGCCCCCTTTGCCAAGCTGAGACCTGCCAGTGTCATGGATTGTTCTCAATCATCGTCTGGGAAGACCAGGTGATGTCAATCTCAAAGGTTTTAAATGCCCAGACTCATCTGACCTTGCCCCAACAATCAGCACCATGGGTTCTTCTAAGCCAGCGGTTCTCAACCTGGGGGTCGCGACCCCTTTGGGGGTCGAACGACCATTTCCCAGGGGTCGCCTAAGACCATCGGAAAACACATATTTCCGATGGTCTTAGGAACCGAGACACCGCTCCTCTGACTCAGTCGATGTGTGGGCGGGATGACACGCTGCCCTGTCACCTGGCCACACCTCCGGGATCCCTCAACAACTCCGCCTCCTCGCCGCTGATTGGCCACCGGAACTGTAGCTCAGGAGAGGCACACAGGCGGCCAATCACCGGCGAGGAGGTGGAGCTTGGAGAGGAGGAGCCGAGCGGCAGCGCGCGTAGATCTAAGAAGATCGAGGGAACTGCCGGAGTAAGTGAAGAGGAGAGCGGCCAGAGAAGGAAGACAGCTGACAGGTAAGTGAGAGAGCGAGCCTAGGCTGGAGCAGGGGTCAGCAAGGTAAGTATCATTGGTGTCAGTGGGAGGAATAGTGCCCCATCATTTGTGTGACTAATACCAACAATGGGGCACTATTTCTCCCACTGACACCAATGATGGGGCACTATTTCCTCCCCCCCCCCGCACTGACACCAATGATGGGGCACTATTCCTCCCCCCCACTGACACCAACGATGGGGCACTATTCCTCCCCCCCACTGACACCAAGAATGGGGCACTATTCCACCCCCCACCGACACCAACGATGGGGCACTATTCCCCCCCCTGACCCCAAAGATGGGGCACTATTTCCCCCTCCACCACACTGACATCAATGATGGGGCACTATTCCTCCCACTGACACCAATGATGGGGCACTATTCCCCCCACTGACACCAATGATGGGGCACTATTCCCCCCACTGACACCAATGATGGGGCACTATTCCCCCCACTGACACCAATGATGGGGCACTATTCCCCCCACTGACACCAATGATGGGGCACTATTCCCCCCACTGACACCAATGATGGGGCACTATTCCCCCCACTGACACCAATGATGGGGCACTATTCCCCCCACTGACACCAATGATGGGGCACTATTCCTCCCCCCACCGACACCAACGATGGGGCACTATTCCCCCCCCTGACCCCAAAGATGGGGCACTATTTCCCCCTCCACCACACTGACATCAATGATGGGGCACTATTCCTCCCACTGACACCAATGATGGGGCACTATTCCTCCCACTGACACCAATGATGGGGCACTATTCCCCCCACTGACACCAATGATGGGGCACTATTCCCCCCACTGACACCAATGATGGGGCACTATTCCCCCCACTGACACCAATGATGGGGCACTATTCCCCCCACTGACACCAATGATGGGGCACTATTCCCCCCACTGACACCAATGATGGGGCACTATTCCCCCCACTGACACCAATGATGGGGCACTATTCCCCCCACTGACACCAATGATGGGGCACTATTCCCCCCACTGACACCAATGATGGGGCACTATTCCCCCCACTGACACCAATGATGGGGCACTATTCCCCCCACTGACACCAATGATGGGGCACTATTCCCCCCACTGACACCAATGATGGGGCACTATTCCCCCCACTGACACCAATGATGGGGCTCTATTCCCCCCACTGACACCAATGATGGGGCTCTATTCCCCCCACTGACACCAATGATGGGGCACTATTCCCCCCACTGACACCAATGATGGGGCACTATTCCCCCCACTGACACCAATGATGGGGCACTATTCCCCCCACTGACACCAATGATGGGGCACTATTCCCCCCACTGACACCAACGATGGGGCACTATTCCCCCCACTGACACCAACGATGGGGCACTATTCCTCCCACTGACACCAACGATGGGGCACTATTCCCCCCACTGACACCAACGATGGGGCACTATTCCCCCCACTGACACCAACGATGGGGCACTATTCCCCCCACTGACACCAACGATGGGGCACTATTCCCCCCACTGACACCAACGATGGGGCACTATTCCCCCCACTGACACCAACGATGGGGCACTATTCCCCCCACTGACACCAACGATGGGGCACTATTCCCCCCACTGACACCAACGATGGGGCACTATTCCCCCCACTGACACCAACGATGGGGCACTATTCCCCCCACTGACACCAACGATGGGGCACTATTCCCCCCACTGACACCAACGATGGGGCACTATTCCCCCCACTGACACCAACGATGGGGCACTATTCCCCCCACTGACACCAACGATGGGGCACTATTCCCCCCACTGACACCAATGATGTGGCACTAGTCCTCCCACAGCAAAATTACAGTTATGAAGTAGCAACAAAAATAATTTTATGGTTGGGGGTCACCACAACATGAGGAACTGTATTAAGGGGTCGCGGCATTAGAAAGGTTGAGAACCACTGTTCTAAGCAGTTGTCTAGAAAACTGAAACTGAAAATAGTTGACGCTCACAAAGCTGGAGAAGGCTATAAGAAGATAGCAAAGCGTTTTCAGATGTCAATATCCTCTGTTCGGAATGTAATTAAGAAATGGCAGTCATCAGGAACAGTGGAAGTTAAAGCAAGATCTGGAAGACCAAGAAAAATATCAGACAGAACAGCTCGCAGAATTGTGAGAAAAACAATTCAAAACCCACGTTTGACTGCACGATCCCTCCAGAAAGATCTGGCAGACACTGGAGTTGTGGTACACTATTCCACTATAAAGAGATACTTGTACAAATATGGTCTTCATGGAAGAGTCATCAGAAGAAAACCTCTTCTACGTCTCCACCACAAAAATCATCGTTTGAACTTTGCAAATGAACATATAGACAAGCCTGATGAATTTTGGAAACAAGTTCTGTGGACCAATGAGGTTAAAATTGAACTTTTTGGCCGGAATCAGCAAAGGTACGTTTGGAGAAGAAGGGGCACAGAATTTAATGAAAAGAACCTCTGTCCAACTGTTAAGCATGGGGTTGGATCAATCATGCTTTGTGGTTGTGTTGCAGCCAGTGGCACAGGGAACATCTCACGAGTAGAAGGAAAAATGGATTCAATAAAATTTCAGCATATTTTGGATGGTAACTTGATGCCATCTATGAAAAAGCTGAAGTTAAAGAGAGGATGGCTTCTACAAATGGATAATGATCCTAAACACACCTCGAAATCCACGGGGGATTACATCAAGAGGCGTAAACTGAAGGTTTTGCCATGGCCTTCACAATCTCCTGACCTCAACATAATTGAAAATCTATGGATAGACCTTAAAAGAGCAGTGCGTGACAGACAGCCCAGAAATCTCAAAGAACTGGAAGACTTTTGTAAGGAAGAATGGGCAAAGATACCTCAAACAAGAACTGAAAGACTCTTGGCTGGCTACAAAAAGCGTTTACAAGCTGTGATACTTGCCAAAGGGGGCAGTACAAGATATTAACTCTGCAGGGTGCCCAAACTTTTGCAGACGTCATTTTTTTGTTTTCTGTTGTTTTGAAAGTATAAATGATGGAAATAAAATCTAACTTTTGTTGACATATTATAAGAATGTCTAATCTGTAATTTGATGCCTTTTGGAGATTTTTCCATCTTTCCTTGGATTCTTTATGCACATTAATACAAATTTTTAGCTGAGGTGCCCAAACTTTCGATCCCCACTGTACAGCATTGTGTTCCGGTCTGAGCCAAGACCTTCTTGTATCAGACCTGGAACACAATAGAGTCTGTTGGAGCTGTGCCCAGCCATTCAGAGAAACTGATGTATTGTATCAATTAGTCAGAGGTTGTGAAATCATCAATCCACCTCTCTGACAAGCTTGGCCCCAAAAAACTATGTAAAGTGGAACAAAAGATGGAGTTTAGCTTTAAATTACTACAGTCAGTAGTAAAGTAGTAATGCTAGTGGCCTACATCTGAGTTCTATCTATCTATCCATTCAGTCATATCCGACCCTTGGCAATTGCATGAACCATTACTCGTAAGCAACTTTTTCCATGAATTCTCTTAGCAATTATTTACAGGGTAGGTTGCCAGGTCTTTCCCCAACCCCTACCATGCAGGAGATCCCGCATGGCCAGGGATGAAACTAGGACAATTTAGACAGGAGCCAATTACCTACCAGCATATCTTTGGAGTGTGGGAGGAAACCAGAGTACCCGGAGGAAACCCACGCAAGCACAGGGAGAACATGCAAACTCCAGGCAGGCGGTGCCATGGTTGGGAATTGAACCCATGACCCATTTACTGCACAGAAGACATGCTAATCACTAAGCCACTGTGCCGCCCACATCTGAGTTACTGGGCACAATTCACTAAGCAGTATTTTACCACATTCGAGTATGCGGTAGTATACCGCATATCATTTAAAAAAAAAAAAGTTTGAATTCACTAAAAAGTGCTACTAAAATACTACATGAGTTGTACAAGAGTTATTAAGTCATGCATTATTTTAGTAGTAAAAACCATGTGTTATAGTTTCAGCTGTCAGCGGGGTTCCCCACTGATAGCTGAATGTAAAAGAAAGAATTGCTGGCAATTAAAAAAAAAAAATGAAAAAAAGCCCTTTGGGTCTGGTATGTGTTTTGAGGGGAATCCCCACTCCAAAAAAAAAAAATGGCGGTGACATCCCGCGTGTGACCCCGCCCCTTTTGACGTCATTGACTGATGCATGCTGGGTTGATGATATCACAAGGGGTGTGGTCACACATGTGATGTCACCGGGTTGCCCCACCCCTTACATATTTAAGACCTGTCAAGTCAGCAGAGCAGTCAAATGGCATGAGCCAGCATTGAGAGCGGAGCCTTTCTTTTTCTTGTCAAAGACTGTCTCCTGTCTTTTTTTCGCACTGCACATTTTTTTGTGAATGGGTAGCAGTACCATGTACCACATACTCATTCACATGGGGGGGGGGGTGTGCCGGGATCTGGAGGGTTATTAACTGTTTAGTGTTTTTTGTAGGAGGGTGTACTAATGGGTGATTTTTTTTTTTTTTTTTTATACCATATTTTTTATGCCTATACTGGATTTCTTTTTTAAAATTAGGAGGTCAAAAATGGTCACCTACATATTTCTGTTGTGACTGGGCTTTCTTTAACCAGTTCCTGCCTGGCCAACAACAAAATGACGACTGAGCAGTACTCTCGATGATGCGGGTGGACGTCATAAGACATCCTCTTGGATCGTGCCTTACAGATTGTTTCTAGAAGAATAGTCTGGTCATGTGTTTGCATCCTTTATTGCAAGATGTTTGTTGCTATTAAGGCATGCTGTTTGATGATGGGAGACCAGCCCTGCATTGTTCTGAAACATCAATCCACCTACCAGGAGCAGATTTTTCTGAGCACAGTTGGTGTAGGAGGCTGTTTAAAATACACTTCAAAAGGGACCCCTTATTTGGCAAGCAATCAGCAGCAAGGGACTTGATAGCCCAGTTTAGGCAACAGATGTTTATTGCATTGTAGATTGCTTCAGATGGTTCTTGCTTTCAAAAAAAAAAAATTAACTGAGTGCTTTCAGAACAGAAATGAGGTGATGCACATAGTGTCAGATATAGAGTTACAGATTGCAACATCGTATGTACAGTGCTTTGTCATTTGGAGGCTTGTACTCTCTCTGACTGCACTATGGAATCGTTAGAGAAACCTGGATGCTCTGAGTTTGGGGAGCAAGAGATTGGCTGCAACCCAGTAAATAATATTCTGAAGTCTGCTGCCATGATCCCAATTTCCTTACAGTTTTCCGTTCAGCTTCTTCTATATTTGCTTTGTTTATCAGGGATTGAGATTGGAAGAAGTATTTTTCATGCTCATGTATTGTTCATGATGCCCAAAAGGAACCTCCTGTTATTTAGGAGCCGCTAATCTGGATTGAGGAAGAGATTTACACTATTACTTTGCTTAATTCACTGTTTAGCCACATTTTCAGGTCTGAAGGAGCCAAAGCTTCTTTTATTCCTAGGAAGGTGGTGGTATTTCTCCTCCAGCACCTGGATACTCAAGACAATTGCAGAAGGTTACAAACTATAGAACTACAATGTCACAAGTACTAAACAATTCAGATGATGTGTTTGTGAACTACCTGTGCAATCTATTGGTAGTGGCAGGAGAGCATTCAACCTGACAATGTTGTCATTCCTTGGTCTGCTCTACATTTGAAAACTGGTTTGGCCACCAGGAAAAAAGTGTTTTTTTTTTTCTAAGGACAGCCTTTAAGTAAGCCAGATTTGAGAATGTTTTCTTAACTGGTATTGAAGAAAATAGTTTTTTCATGGATATCCTACACACCAGCCATTCTAACCTAGATTGAAACGAAGCCCTGGTAACATGTGGTAGTTCTCTTTGTTGCATCATTTGCTACACCATTAAGCTGGTGGACCCCAATAAATGGAAATTTACAGGATTATTTACACTCTGAAAGTCATGTTATATTGTTGGGGCTTGAATTGGTTGCTCAGCAGCTTTACTCTTCTTTTACCTTAAAAATCAATTGTATCAATAGATTCTTGTGTCTTAAAACTATCTTATTTACAGTATACCTCTGATATCTGTTTGCTGGGCTGGGGTCCTGAAACTTTTTGCCTGTGGAGGGCTACTGTGGAAGTTTGGCATTTTCTTTACTTTCTATGTGTCTTGAGACTTGCAATTTGCCAGCTTTTATTTGAGATTCTGAGAACAGATCAAGAGAAGAAATTTCATATTATGCATGCTGGAAGGATTCTTCTGCAATACCAGGTTAATCAGTAGTGAAGAACAGTAGATAATTTCTTTTTCTTTTTTTAGTTCAAAGGGGTACATAAACGAGAGTAGGCCTCCAGATCTAAAATATAAATTACCTCAGAATCAATGTGGTTCTCTTGTGAGTTTGTATAGAAAATACTTACTGCAATTAATGCCACTTCTCTGATGCTCTTTGACAGCACTCATGTATAATACTCCTAATATTTTTACATAAACTTTTCTTTTCCCCAATCATCTTCTAGGACAGCAACATGAGAGATGATTCATGGTTCCTCTCTGTATAGAAAACGCAAGCAAAATAGTGAAAAACCCTTCCCACCCTTCAACTCTCAGTTTTGATTGTGTTTTCTTACTGTCCAGGAGCAGCAAAATTGTTGTTGTTGTTTTCTTGTCCTGAACTGATGGTTTTTAAGTCATTGGCCCCCTGATGCAGGTCTGTTGTGCTTGCCCTATTTTGACCTTTGCACTTTAATCAGAGGGTTCCCCTTTCATGGCCCCTGTGTATGGTGGGAGTAAAACTGTTTTTTGCTTGTAGTAATATTGTGTTTTTATTTTGCAGAGCAGTAATGAATCATCCCCCTGGCAGTCAGGGAAGTCCTGATTATGAAGAAGCACTGGCACAGAGCAGGTCTGGGAGAAGCACAGCAAACTACTCAAGTGATTCATTTGAATCCACTTCAGAGGAATCTTGCTGGAATTATGAAAGTGATTCATTTGAATCTTTTACCAATGAACCTGTTCTGGACTACGAAAGTGATACATTTGAATCATATTCACACATGAAATCTAATGAAGTTTTGTTTTCTGAAACCACCAGCATCACATCAGAAGCATCTGAGGAGGTCTCACACAGGAATGATACAGGTACCTTAAAGCTTCAGTAAAAGCTGCTCCAAATCTAATTTTGATAATAAGTAAAATATATTTAACAAATCTACCATTGCTTCCTTGGTATTGTGTGAATCAATTAATGACAGTTCACAAGTATTACTAGTCACTTAAAGGGAACATGTACTGAAAGCAATCTAGAAACTGTTTTTTCAAACCTCCTTCTCAAAATACTAGTTGCCTGGCTGTAATGCTAATCCAGTAAAAGCAATGCTTTCCGAGTCACTGACCCAGAAAAGCATGCAGATCCCAAAAAGTCATACTGAAGGTAAATCACCTGATCTGCATACTTTTGAATTGGTTATTCAGAAAGTTCTGTTGCAGTTGATTTAATATGACAGCTATATACACTATATTGCCAAAAGTTCTGGAACGTCTGCCTTTACACGCACATGAACTTTAATGGCATCCCATTCTTAGTCCGTAGGGTTCAATATTGAGTTGGCCCAACCTTTGCAGCTATAACAGCTTCATCTCTTCTGGGAAGGCTGTTCACAAGGTTTAGTAGTGTCTATGGGAAGGTTTGACCATTTTTCTAAAATCGCATTTGTAAGGCCAGGCACTGATGTCGGATGTCGGCCTGGCTCACAGTCTGCGCTCTAATTCATCCCAAAGGTGTTCTGTCGGGTTGAGGTCAGGACTCTGTGCAGTCCAGTCAACTTCCTCCACCCCAAACTCGCTCATCCATGTCTTTATGCACCTTGCTTTGTGCACTGTAGCACAGTCATGTTGGAACAGGAAGGGGCCATCCCCAAACTGTTCTCACAAAGTTGAGAGCATGAAATTTTCCAGAATATCTAGGTATGCTGATGCCTTAAGAGTTCCCTTCACTTGAACTAAGTGGCCAAGCCCAACCCCTGAAAAACAAGCCAACACCATAATCCCCCTCCACCAAACTTTACACTTAACACAATGCAGTCAGGCAAGTACTGTTCTCCTGGTAGCCACCAAACCCATACCTATCCATTGGATTGCCAGACAGAAAAGTGTGATTCATTAGCAGAGCTGCAGCCTCCTCTGTTGTTTACCTACCGTACATCTTTTCAGTCTCAATATGTGACCTATTCATACCTATGTGGGGTTGAGACATGGCCAGCCCTAAAGATGTTTTTCTCAGGCTGTAAACAGCAGAGCTGTGCTTGTGGATTATTGTAATTGGGATCCTGAATCTTCTAGCAGTTATATAATATTTCTAAGTCTTGGTATCAAGAGATCCATGAATTTTCCATTTTTGAACTAGTGATTGAACAGTACTGACTGGCACGCCACACTTTTCAGATATATATTTGTAAAAAATGTTGAAAACCATTTATCATTTTCCTTCCACTTCACAATTATGTTCCACTTTGTGTTGATCTATCACACAAAATCACAATAAAATACATTTACGTTTTTGGTTGTAACATGACAAAATGTGGGAAATTTCAATTGGTATGAATACTTTTTCAAAGCACTGTGTTACATAATAGGCTGAATGTCTAAGTCAGCGGTTCTCAACCTGGGGGTCGCGACCCCTTTGGGGGTCGAACGACCATTTCCCAGGGGTCGCCTAAGACCATCGGAAAACACATATTTCCGATGGTCTTAGGAACCGAGACACCGCTGCAGTCTCCGGCGATGTGTGGGCGGGATGAAACGCTGCTGTCACCCGGCCACACCTCCAAGATCGCTCAGCAGCTCCGCCTCCTCGCCGCTGATTGGCCACCGGAACTGTAGCTCAGGAGAGGCACACAGGTGGCCAATCACCGGCGAGGAGGTGGAGCTTGGAGAGGAGGAGCCAAGCGGCAGCGCGCGGACATCAAAGAAGACCGAGGGAGCGAGTGAAGAGGAGAGCGGCCAGAGAAGGAAGACAGCTGACAGGTAAGTGAGAGAGCGAGCCCAGGCTGGAGCAGGGGTCAGCAAGGTAAGTATCATTGGTGTCAGTGGGAGGAATAGTGCCCCATCATTTGTGTCACTAATACCAACGATGGGGCACTATTCCTCCCCCCACTGACACCAACGATGGGGCACTACTCCTCCCCCCACTGACACCAACGATGGGGCACTACTCCTCCCCCCACTGACACCAACGATGGGGCACTATTCCTCTCCCCACTGACACCAACGATGGGGCACTATTCCTCCCCCCACTGACACCAACGATGGGGCACTATTCCTCCCCCCACTGACACCAACGATGTGGCACTATTCCTCCCCCCACTGACACCAACGATGTGGCACTATTCCTCCCCCCCACTGACACCAACGATGTGGCACTATTCCTCCCCCCCACTGACACCAACGATGGGGCACTATTCCTCCCCCCACTGACACCAACGATGGGGCAGTATTCCTCCCCCCACTGACACCAACGATGGGGCAGTATTCCTCCCCCCACTGACACCAACGATGGGGCAGTATTCCTCCCCCCACTGACACCAACGATGGGGCAGTATTCCTCCCCCCACTGACACCAACGATGGGGCAGTATTCCTCCCCCCACTGACACCAACGATGGGGCAGTATTCCTCCCCCCACTGACACCAACGATGGGGCAGTATTCCTCCCCCCACTGACACCAACGATGGGGCAGTATTCCTCCCCCCACTGACACCAACGATGGGGCAGTATTCCTCCCCCCACTGACACCAACGATGGGGCAGTATTCCTCCCCCCACTGACACCAACGATGGGGCAGTATTCCTCCCCCCACTGACACCAACGATGGGGCAGTATTCCTCCCCCCACTGACACCAACGATGGGGCAGTATTCCTCCCCCCACTGACACCAACGATGGGGCAGTATTCCTCCCCCCACTGACACCAACGATGGGGCAGTATTCCTCCCCCCACTGACACCAACGATGGGGCAGTATTCCTCCCCCCACTGACACCAACGATGGGGCACTATTTCCCCCCCCCCCGACCCCAATGATGGGGCACTATTCTCCCCTCCACCACACTGACATCAATGATGGGGCACTATTCCTCCCACTGACACCAATGATGGGGCACTATTCCTCCCCCCACTGACACCAACGATGGGGCACTATTTCCCCCCCCCCCCCCCGACCCCAATGATGGGGCACTATTTCCCCCCCCCCCGACCCCAATGATGGGGCACTATTCTCCCCTCCACCACACTGACATCAATGATGGGGCACTATTCCTCCCACTGACACCAATGATGGGGCACTATTCCTCCCCCCACTGACACCAATGATGGGGCACTATTCCTCCCCCCACTGACACCAACGATGGGGCACTATTTTCCCCCCCCCCCCCCGACCCCAATGATGGGGCACTATTTCCCCCCCCCCCGACCCCAATGATGGGGCACTATTCTCCCCTCCACCACACTGACATCAATGATGGGGCACTATTCCTCCCACTGACACCAATGATGGGGCACTATTCCTCCCCCCACTGACACCAACGATGGGGCACTATTTCCCCCCCCCCCCCCCGACCCCAATGATGGGGCACTATTCTCCCCTCCACCACACTGACATCAATGATGGGGCACTATTCCTCCCACTGACACCAATGATGGGGCACTATTCCTCCCCCCACTGACACCAACGATGGGGCACTATTTCCCCCCCCCCCCGACCCCAATGATGGGGCACTATTCTCCCCTCCACCACACTGACATCAATGATGGGGCACTATTCCTCCCACTGACACCAATGATGGGGCACTATTCCTCCCCCCACTGACACCAACGATGGGACACTATTTCCCCCCCCCCCCGACCCCAATGATGGGGCACTATTCTCCCCTCCACCACACTGACACCAATGATGGGGCACTATTCCTCCCACTGACACCAATGATGGGGCACTATTCCTCCCACTGACACCAATGATGGGGCACTACTCCCCCCACTGACACCAGTGATGGGGCACTACTCCCCCCACTGACACCAGTGATGGGGCACTACTCCCCCCACTGACACCAGTGATGGGGCACTACTCCCCCCACTGACACAAGTGATGGGGCACTATTCCTCCCACTGACACCAATGATGGGGCACTACTCCCCCCACTGACACCAATGATGGGGCACTACTCCCCCCACTGACACCAATGATGGGGCACTACTCCCCCCACTGACACCAATGATGGGGCACTATTCCTCCCACTGACACCAATGATGGGGCACTACTCCTCCCACTGACACCAATGATGGGGCACTACTCCTCCCACTGACACCAACGATGGGGCACTACTCCTCCCACTGACACCAACGATGGGGCACTATTCCCCCCACTGATACCAACAATGGGGCACTATTCATCCCACTGACATCAGTGACGGGGCACTATTCCTCCCACTGATACCAACAATGGGGCACTATTCATCCCACTGACACCAATGATGGGGCACTATTCCTCCCACTGATACCAACAATGGGGCACTATTCATCCCACTGACATCAGTGATGGGGCACTACTCCTTCCACTGACACCAATGACATGGCACTACTCCTCCCACTGCAAAATTACAGTTATGAAGTAGCAATGAAAATAATTTTATGGTTGGGGGTCACCACAACATGAGGAACTGTATTAAGGGGTCGCGGCATTAGAAAGGTTGAGAACCACTGGTCTAAGTGGACATCGTATGCTAGAGAACACATGTGTCTGCCAGTTTTATTGCCTAATAAAAAAGGTCATATATCCAAACCTCTAACTGTATATCGTTGTGGACTTCTGTAGGGAATGGCATAATTGAGAAATGGATCACAATGCTTGTAAAAAGAAAACGTCAGTCAGCAAATTCTTCAAGACCTCAGCTCAGTGCAGGTGAGTGAAACCTTCACTGTGAGAGCCCTACATTTGAACATCTGTTTGCATTTGTGTTCATGCCACAGGAGAAAACAATTGCTGCAGAATGAAGATGTGATTAAATCTGGTCTTTTCAGCCAGCGACTTTTTTTATTAAGACTGTTGGCAGCAAGCACAAGGACATAGCTCTTACCTACTCTACCTAATCAATTATATGTAGATTTATTACACATTACAGTGAATTCTTTTTTATGAAGGTCATCATTTGGGCTCTGCTTGATATTTAAAAGAAAATGAAAAGATTAAATATATTTAAATATGGTGACATGAATGGTTCAGTATTCGTTTTAAAATACTGCTGAGTATGTTTGTGTTATAGCATTGCATCTTATGAAAAGCTGTTATGTAGAAAGCAGAGTGCCCTTCCTTCTCTGAATAATGTTTAATTTATATAAGTGTAATGCATTATATTTAATATAATATTTTATTTATGTAGGGTGTGTATATATTTACAGTTGTGTTCAAAATAATAGCAGTCAGACATCACTAACCTGATCAATCACTGTTTTTGGTAGAAATGATATTTCTACATGGCAAATAATTTACTAGCAGGTGTAGTAGAGTAATAGAAATCCAACAGTCATGACATGCATGCTGCTGATTCTGTGTAATTGAATCACTAATTGAAAGGGGCATGTTCAAAATAATAGCAGTGTGGAGTTCTATTAGTGAGGTCATTTTATTCTTTGAAAAACAGGTGGCAATTATTGCCCTTATTTAAGGAAGGAAGGAAGGCAGCAAATGTTGTACATGCTGGTTACAGTGCATTTCTCTCTGAAATTCTGAGGAAAATGGGGTGTTCCAGACATTGTTCAGAAGAACAGCGTACCTTGATTAAAAAGTTGATTGGAGAGGGGAAAACATATAAAGAAGTGCAGAAAATGATAGGCTGCTCAGCTAAAATGATCGCAAATGCTTTAAAATGGCAACCAAAACCTGAAAGACATGGAAGAAAGTAAAAAAATTCTATTCGAATGGATAGAAGAATAGCCAAAATGGCAAGGACTCAGCCAACAATCAGCTCCAGGAAGATCGAGGAAGGTGTAAAGTTACCTGTGAGTACTGTTACAATTAGAAGATGCCTATGTGAAGCCAAGCTATCTGCAAGAAGCCCCCGCAAAGTCCCACTGTTGAAAAAAAGACGTGCTGAAGAGGTTACAATTTGCCAAAGAGCACATTGACTGGCCTAAAGAGAAATGGCGCAACATTTTGTGGACTGATGAAAGTAAGATTGTTCTTTTTGGGTCTAGTGGCCGGAGACAGTTTGTCAGACGACCCCAAACACGGAATTCAAGCCACAGTACCCTGTGAAGACAGTGAAGCATGGTTGCACAAGCATCATGATATGGGGATGTTTCTCATACTGCGGTGTTGGGCCTATTTATCACATACCAGGGATCATGGGTCAGTTTGAATACATCAGAATACTTGAAGAGGTCATGCTGCCTTATGCTGAAGAGGAAATGCCCTTGAAATGGGTGTTCCAACAAGACAACGACCCCAAATGCACCAGTAAACATGCAACATCTTGGTTCCAGACCAACAAGATTAACGTTATGGAGTGGCCAGCCCAATCCCTGGATTTTAATCCAAGAGAAAACTTGTGGGGTGACATCAAAAATGCAGTTTCTGAGGCAAAACCAAGAAATAGAGAAGAACTGTGGAATGTAGTCCAATCATCCTGGGCTGGAATACCTGTTCACAGGTGCCAGAAGTTGGTTGACTCCATGCAACACAGATGTACAGCAGTTCTCAGAAACAGTGCTTATACAACTAAATATTAATTAAGTGATTCAAAGGAAAGCAAAATCTTCAAACATTTTTCAGTTTATATAGTGAATGTTTGAGTTTGTAAAGAAGAATACAAACACTGCTATTTTTTTGTACAGTCTAATATTCAGTTTTCTTCAACTTTTTTAGAGGAACATCACAAATTTGATATATTTTTCTTCATGTTTTGATTTGGAATAGAATGTGTAGTGTTCCCAATGCATTTGTGTGTATGGAAATAAAAGCTATTAGAAGGATTTTGAGCTTTATTCACTTTTTTCAACACACTGCTATTATTTTGAACACATCTGTATATATATAAAGCATATTATCCTACAGTATATAACAATGATGCATGGTACAAGAAGTACCTTTCAGTACTGAACCAGTTTTATCCCCCTTTATTCTCACCCAGTACCTCCAGTATAGTTTATTCATGCCTACAAGTTCACGGTTTCAAGATCTTTTTTCAACAGCCTTCCAAGTACTACAAAGCCTCTGCCCAAGGTCTTCTGAATTCTTCAAAGCCGTTCCCAAACATGTGTGCTGTGGCCTCCATTCACATCAGTGGAAAGCCAATTTTCCAGCCTTTGCTAATTGATGAAGGCATCTGTTTCAATTTTTAATACCAGTGCTATCCGCCATTTAGCACTTAAATGTGACCATTGCATACTTTTGAATATTTAATTTTACTAAAATGGACTTCTAGCTAGAAACACCTGTCCAGGCCACTTCTTCCTATAGGTCATGTTCTCTGCAAAAGGCTGTAGAAACATTCAGCATAATATAGAGTAAAATATGTCTCCATACCTTTTCTAAACACAAATATATCATTTACTGTGGTTTTGCATCTACATCTGTGGGTATTATCATTTTGTTTCAGATTTTAATTGGAACGTAATCAATTACGTGGGTAATCTTCAATTTTCAAGTGTAATAAGCACATGTTTATTTTAGGCTTTCACGGTCATTCCTTGGGGCTTTGTTTTATTCACTTAGATGCACAGTCTTGATTACATCCTAATTGTTTTTTCATAAAATTGAAGATGATCTTCGTTAATACATTTAGCTACATAATTAAAGTGGAGGTCTAAAAGGGGGAAGAAAATAGGTGCATTAGGGCATTCAGCTTTAATATAATGGGATAGCATTATTACTTTACCCATTACAAGTTTTGAAAGATGCTTTTATTGCTCTGGTACAAGACTTTTGTATGTGTTCCTGTTGAAGGGATGTTTGTCACGGTTTCAGACGTTTTACAGTACAATATGCATATTGGGCCTTTTTTTGTATGGTGAATATATTGTGTATTTTTATATATTTTTTTATCATTTTATGTTTAATTAAAAAAATATGTATCATATAAAACACAAATATTGCATGCAATAAACATTAGTGAATTCACCTAGAGTCTGTTTAAGGAATTTCGTTGAATCAGAGTGTTATATGGTTATTGGATCTTTGTGATGTCAACTTTACACTCATAATGGTCAAAGCAATTCATTTACAATTAGTGGGGCTGGCTGTAATCAAGCCTGGCTTTGTTCAGGCAGCTGAATCTAATTTATCTTTCATATTGTTCTTTTGCTGAAGAAACTTTTATCATACATTTGCTCTAAAGTGGAACTGTACTCTGACATTAAAGAGTAACTCCACTTTTGTTGAGAAAAGTACATTCCCCTCTGCGTGATCTATCTGCATTGCAAGGATTTTAACAAACTATATCTGGCAGCTGCTGCACTTGCAGGGTTCTATTGAGGAAAGGTGTAGGGTCTGCATCCCTTTAAACTTGATTTCCCTGTGGGAGTATTTGACCAAAGATGACTTTTTGTTGCAGGGGATGCTCAAACTCTGACTTGTATCTTAGTGCAGACTTCTGGGAAATCAGTAAGCCAATCATACAAGCAGGAAATTACATTTCTGGGGGGCAGTCTGTACACCATCTGTGTACAGAACACCTCCAGGTTGTCATATTGCATTGCATTTTACAGAAAATTGCAGTGCTGCAGATTGAAAAAGAAAGATAATTTTTAATAACATTCAATTACAATATGACTTGTGTATCAATTGTATATGCTTTTTTTATTTGCTATTTTTTGCCATGAAGGTGGAGTTACCTTTTTAACACTTTTGCTGGATGTATAAAAAAGGAGTTACAGTGGGGAGATGCTGTACCTTTCTTGGGGAATTTGCTTCATAGCAGTTTTATAACAAATAACCGAAGCTGTCCAGCAAGGGAGAAGATCAGACTTCACACTGACTGATACACCCCATCAGCAGAAACTGTTGCCAAAGGTCAAGGCCTTTGGGCATGTGACAAGTACTGGAAGCAGTATTGGGGTAGTTGTCTCATTTGCATCAAGGACATAGCCAGGTTAGTAAGTGTGCTTGTCTAAAAGTACATCTAACCTTAAATTATACTCTAGATAAGTAATATGGAGAAGCTAATTTCCTGTTCTTTTTAAAGACTAAGTGCACCTTTTAGTTACTTTAAATTTAATATATAGTATGGTAGTTATTAGGTCCATGTTTTATTTTTTAGTTGATACATTTTTAAACTGTTAGATCTTTTTTTTTTTTTGTAACTAAAATGTAAAATTTATTTTCATTAAACGGTTAATACAGCCATGACAATGATTTCATTGAAATTTGGGTTTCCAAAAGAGAGAGCTTGGCAGAAGCTGCTTACATTTTAAGCTATCTCCATCTGAAACTATATTTCATATTAACTTTACTAAACATATTTTTAAAATATTAAAAATAATATTTAAAGTTATTTAGCCTTGACCATAATGAGTGAAGATATGTTTAAAAGCCAGCACTATACATTTCCTTTATTAAGCACAGTTTTGACTATAGGTTTTCAGTGATTTTTCTTTTTGTTGCAGTCCACAGCTATATTGGGATCATTAAAGACATTGCCAGTTTTGGATTTCCCTTTTGTGAAAAACTTCTTCATATGCCAGGTTTTTTCCATATGGCATTAGTTGAAGAAGGCATTCAGACCATCCCTGTAGATAGCCGTGTATGCTTCCTAGGTTGGCTCATGAGTATGCAAGTCTCAAGGGTTGCAGGGTATATCTTCTCTTATCATAAAAAATTCTGCCTCAGTCTTGTTGTTGTTTTTCTATGCATTAATCTAGACAATTTATGAAGTTGAATGCTTTACAGAAGTTAGAGCTTTAAAGTGGTATTCTTATCCTTAGATGTGGTGGCTGTATTAATTTTGTTTGTTTAAAGTGGGACTAAACCCATCCATTTAAATGTTTCCCAAATAATTACATTCAAGACATGTTGTGATTGATAACTGCCACAGTTGCTTGTGTTCTCAACTGTCAAACCATCAAATGGCTGGCGTCATAACTGATCACATGTTCAGCACCATGGCAATTGCAGAACAGAGGCTAAGATGGCAGCTTCCTGAGCTGTAATGGATAAGACCACTCAGTCTGTCCAAGAGTGGCTTCTTATGCAGCCATCACATTTAAGTATTGGTAAGCTAAAATATATAGAATTTTTGTTTTGGGGGTTTATACTGCTTTAGGGCTTCTGGCATTGCATCGTTCAGAAATGAGTAGTAGCACAATGGTCATCTTTTATTTTTATCAAAAAATTACATTGTTTTAAGCTGTATTAAGTTGCATTAAGTACATGTTATTTTTTTCAGTTCCTCAGCCAAATTATACAGAGACAGAGAGTTCCCCATTGCTGTCTTATTGCTCCATGAAGATACAGCATCTGCGTCACCAGCCAACATTAACCCAAGAGAAAAAGCCGCATCCAGGACAACAACACTGGAGTTCAACAGACAGGCATCATTCATGTTCCATCCCAAGTGTGATAATGAACAGACTACAAATGCAGAGTGTCAATGAAACTATGAAACAGGTATATTGTGATTGCATGGGTGAGGCAAGGCTGTCTTATGTTTAACAGAAGATGTAAAAGTGATGTACAGGTGACTGAAACATTCAGAAAGTGTACATTCAGTGTCACTATACAAAAATGCACTGTTTTAAAGTGCAACTGAAGGCAAAACTTTTTTTTTAGATTTTAATAGAGTGGAGATGGATTAGAACACCTGTCAGTTTTTATTCCAGTCTGCGTGTTTACCATTATCATTAAAAGTGACAGTAAAAGAAAATCTCAAATTTTGGGTTGTTTCCACAAAAGTAATTTAGAGGTAATCTTCCAATGGGGACACTAGTCCTGATGACCCAAGGGAAAGGAAAAAATGTCACCAGCACACCGAGGATCACCAATATGGGTCCAAAGGTTTTAATAAACCATCACATAGTTACAGCAAGGCAACGTTTCGGAGTCTCGCAGGACCCCTTCATCAGGCATGTGACAAATCGTGATAGAAACTGGAGAACTATTTAAAAAAACCATCCACCAATCAGAGTGAAGTGAAATGAGCTTGGCCCCACCCCATGATGTCATGTTCCCTCCAAAAATGTATTCAAATCAATGTAAACAGAAACAATACAAACTGCAAAAATAAATAAACAATAATCAGATGTACATAAACTGCATTCCTGGGGATATAAACATTGTGGTCACATGTGTATCATGGTACTCCCCGGATTGTAATAAAGGTGTCAACTGAAAGCAGCGCTGGGTTCTGGAATCAACAACCAGCAGCATATATGTCCATGACAGAAGATAAAGACTGTTACCTAGAAATATGGGAGGGTTGTCTCCGATTGCCAAGTAAGCTGCAATGGGGACACACCTACAGTGGTCCTATTAGTGCAGCGGCCGACAGTTTCATAGCGACGCATGTCACCTGCATGCACCATGAGAGTTTACTACTCACACATGCGCTCAAAGACATTCCTGCACCGGTCGCCATCATCATGGAAACCCATGATGTTGGCGCCGGGAAGGACAAGGCGGAGGCAAATCGCCGGCGTCATAGAAACATATGGCGCCGACGCCACACAAACCAGTGGGTGGGCGGGGTTGCAGAGATGAGCTGTGAAGAAAAAAGAACACAAAGAAAACAGATTGAGGGCTAGTTCACACCACATGCATTTCAGTTACTTTTCATCTGCATCCAAAGATAAAGTAGTATACTATACATGGTTGCCAATGTCATAGTTCACATCAGTGTTCGTAGTTCCAGTGCGTTCCAGCTGCAGATAAAAAGCAGAACAAGCCGCATCTCACTCGTACAGAGTTGCACTAGAATACTGCAAAACGCATCAAAGCGCACCGGAGTGCACCAAAAATATGCCAATTACACATATCCCCATCTCAAATGAAAAAAGAGAGGGGAAACAAATGGACTAGAATGTATAAAAAATACTTTGGAATGCATAACAAACGCACAAGATATGCCAAAAACCGTGTCAAAACGCACAGGCAAAGACGCATCTGGAACGCATCTCGACTACGTATTCATAGTGCGAACCAGCCCTGAGAATGATGATAATCAGTCCATGAATGGAGCTGGGGAAAAGTGAAAGAGAAGGGAGTGATAAAATGGAAAAGAGGCAAAAAAAAAAAAAGGAATGTAAAGGGGTGACACAGCTCGCCTACTTGCAAGAAGAAAGAGAGAGACCACTGTGAATAGTGCAAATGTGAAAAATCTAAACCAAAAGTTATCTACAAAACTATATACACTTCAATCATGAGGAATCATTATAACCAAAGTTCATCTGCGATCCAAAAAGCACAAATATGATGTGTTAGTATTAAGTCCCCTCGGTTGTGTTGTGTCAAGGGTATGGATCCAATAAGCTTCACGACGGAGGAGGAAGTTGTCACGATCTCCTCCTCTCGCCAATCGACTGACGTGTTCAATGATCATGCCCCTCAATTCATGTACCTGGTGTCCTGCCGAAATAAAATGGACCGCTACGGGTTTACTCAAATCAATGGGTTCACCTTTGGTACTCTTGACTAGAGCTGTCCTAATGTCACTCCTATGTTTCTGAAATCTTCGCTTAAAGGGACCTTTTGTTTTGCCCACATAAACTAGTGAGCATGAGCATTTCAGAATATAAACGCAGTGATCCGTGTTACAGTTCAGGTAACCCTGTATCTGGTAACGTTTCCCACTGTGGGGATGTGTGAAATATTCCCCACAGATCAATGAGTTGCATACATTACAATTGTAACACTTATAGCAACCCTGTCTTTCTGAGAACTTAAATACTGCCTTAGCGTATTTGGTCCTAGGGTCCGCTTGAACTAATAAGTCACGTAAGGATCTACCTCGCTTATGCGCCATCAATGGTGGATTCTTTAAGTTGGGTGATAGAGTGTCATCAGCTCTAAGGATGTTCATGTTATGCATGACCGCTTGTTTAATACGCTCAGATGCCTGATTGAAGCCGTGTATAAAGAGCGGCCTGTTGACTGCCCTAGGGCTGCCTTCAGAATCTGCCATAGCTCTGGCTAATGCCTGATCAAGTACTCGAGTAGGATAACCTCTTTCCACAAATTTTCTATACATGGCCTCAAGTTGTTCTCTCCTGTCACTCATACAGGAACAAATGCGTAACACCCTCTTGAACTGTGAGATAGGCAGGCTATCACGGAGATGCTTGGGATGTGCACTCTGGTAATGTAGTAGGGTGTTCTTGTCCGTTGGTTTTGAGAACACAGATGTCTGGAGTGTACCCTGATTGTTAGTGATCCTCACATCAAGATATGTAATGCTGTTGGGGGATATCTCGGGGTTGAAAATGATACCAGGAAAGATGCCATTAAGCTGGTCAACAAACTCATAAAAAATAGATGTTTCCCCTTTCCAGATAAGGAAGATATCATCTATATATCTTAGCCAGCATTTGACATGATCAATGAACAAAGGCATGACATAAATGTTGTGCTCCTCCATATACCCAACAAACAGATTTGCAAAGGAGGGGGCAGCAGAACTGCCCATGGCAGTGCCGCGTATTTGGGCATAGATGGTCCCCTCAAATGCAAAAAAATTGCTTTCAAGTACAAAACGTAAACAATCAATAAGATATTCACATGGGAGACCCAAGGGATTCCCTTAATTTGCAGGGATTTACTCTCACTTCTTGTTTTGGCTATTGGACAGGAAGTGAAGGGTAATCTCTCCAATGGGATGGGAAAAAAATAAACTGACAGGTTTACTCTATCCAAAATGAAAAAAAAAGCTTTGCTTGTAGTTCTACTTTAGTGTTTGAACAATCACTAAAATATATAAATATCTTATATAGTATCTGTACTATGTGCAAGCATTTACAGTATTGCATACCATATTTATGAAAAATGGGTCTTCGTTTGTGTAAAATTTCTTTTGAGTTTAAGAAAACCTTTTCAGTTGTTTTGTTTTAACTTTCTGAAAGAAAAGTCCTGCCTAAGAACAGTCACTATTGGTGATGCCTCCTATTGCTTGTGTTATCTAGAAAAGCCTATACTGTCCATTCTCTGATCCGAGTTTCACTTTATTACTAATTGTCCTTAGTAATAAATTGTGGACTTAACCACACAAAGTGGGGCTAAGACCCAGCACACTGATTTCCCCCTTATCTAACGAGTGTTAGTTCAGTGGCCAGTAAGGGGACTATCATTTCGCAGAAGCTTTGAGTAGCAAAGTGACATCAGGCTCTTGCACAGATTTTTTTTTTTGTCTGTTGCATGCACTTTGCTAAGGCTGACAAGTTCTCTATTAGAAGGTTTTATGTGATCCATGTGAAAGCCACCCCTGCTCATTCTAATATAATCTTTGCTGCCATATTCAAATTATGTCTTTTTTTCTTTACTGTTTTCTGAATAATTATTTATAACATATAACAGGCTGCTGCCACTTAGATTATCATCACATGAACTGGAAAATCTTCAGGTCTACTTTAACCACTTGCCTACTGGGCACTTATACCCCCTTCTTTACCAGGCCAATTTTCAGCTTTCAGCGCTGTTGCACTTTGACAATTGCACGGTCATGCAAGATTGTACCCATATGAAGTTTTTATCATTTTGTTCTCACAAATACAGCTTTCTTTTGGTGGTATTTAACTACCGCTGGGCACTTTACTTTTTGCGCTATAAACAAAAAAAGTGCAAAAAAAAATTTTTTTCTTTGTTTCTATTATAAAATTTTTCAAACAGGTAATTTTTCTGCTTCACTGATGTGCGTTGATGAGGCAGCACTGATGGGCGGCACTGAAGGGCACTGATAGGCAGTACTGTCATGGATAGGCGGCACTGATAGGTGGCACTGATAGGCGGCACTGATGATGGGTACTGATAGACAGCACTGATAGGTGGCACTGACTGGCATCACTGCTGGGCACTGACTGGTGCCACTGCTAGGCATTGGTGCAACTGCTGGGCACTGATTGGCACAACCGCTAGGCACTGACTGGCAGCACTGCATTGATGGGCACAGGTGGGTGGCACTGGTGGGCACAGGTGGGTGGCACTGGTGGGCACAGGTGGGTGGCACTGGTTGGCACAGGTGGGTGGGCACAGGTAGGTGGCACTTCTGGGCACAGGTAGGTGGCACTGCTGGGCACAGGTGGGTGCACTGCTAGGCACAGGTGGGCGGAACTGGTTAGTGGCACTGCTGGGCACCGATCATCAGGGCACTCCCTGCTCTGACAACTGCCGGTTCTCGGCAGTACTTTCCTCACGCTCTGACAGTGTGAGGAAAGTGCAGCCGAGAACCAGCAATTGCATTTCCCGGTGATCAGCGTGTCATTGGACACTGCTGATCACGTGGTAAAAGGCCGCTGTGATTGGCCTTTTACAACATCATGTGATCAGCTGTGTCTGTAGGACACAGCGATCACAGAGATCGCCAGGTGCGTGCCCCCGGGGGCGCGTAGGAGAGCGCGTTCTGGGAGGACGTCATATGACGCCCTGCCAGAACTGACCGGCCGCAGTGTAGTCGTCATTCGGCTATCTGCGGTTGGCAAGTAGTTAAATCGCCCTTTAAAACATCCTTCTCCTGATTTTATGGATGCCAACTAGTGGCTGGAGAAGAACCCTCATCAAAATGCTGTGTGTGTGAACCTATAGATTTACAGAATGAGTTCACTGAGGGTATTTTCTCAAAATGAATAAGTGGAATTTTCCACTCTGCAAAGTGCAAACATTTCACTTGGATCTAAATTGCCAAAGAACTAGCACTTACGGTACATCATTTCACTCTCCATTGTTCCCTAGGAGCTCCTGATCTTGGATAACTCTTGACACAGTAGGAATCCTTATTTGGAATCCAAGAGGTGTGCATTTTAGAGCTGGGATGAGGGTTGACACAAGATTAATGATGTTGAATTTCTAAATTGAAGTTTTCAAGCCATTTTTCTAACACTGCCCTTTACTGATTTGATCCTATTAGAGTCAAACTGGGAGAATAATTCTTTGCTTTGTAGAGATGGCTTATTAGGTCAGTCACTTTTTTTTTTTTTTTTTTTTTTTTTTTGTTAATAGGTCATTCGGGCTAAGATGCATGACCCAGCCTTCTGTCCAGATTGTATTCATAAACAGGCAGAGCTAGCCCAAAGTCAGTTTGTCAGGATGAGAAGGACTAAACTGCAAGCTGATCTGATCAAAATGAAATTGGAGGAATACTCTTACAAAAAAGTAAGATTATATTTGTGTAAATGTATGTATAGATCTAATAATGGCCATATGCATGAAACACTTGAGCTTCAATGACTGCTTTCTCAATTGCTTATCTTTTCAACTGGGGGAGTAAGGTCATCAGCTGAACAAGAGTAAATCTAATATAGAGAGTGATACTTATTGAATTATTAGTGTGTGTCGCACATTAGTATAATTTGTCAGTGAAGACAACTGCTTAAAGGTTAAAAAGGGCGTGAGAAATATTACCGTACATAATGATGCATTTATAGTTTGTAAATCAGGGTGTGTGTGTGTGTGTGTGTGTGTGTGTATATATATATATGTATATATATATGTATATATATATCTGTGATTTATGCCTTGCATATTGCTGCTGTGCAATCCATCTATTGCTATGTTCTGTGTAATGTTATGTCAAACTAATGATGCTCCTTTTTTTTTCCCTCACAGGACCTGATTACCTGCATTGGAGAAATTCACCAAACCCTGCCCAAACCCTCAGATGACTGCAGTGCCATCTGGCATAGACTGTACACTAGTGTTAGGACGTAACATGTAATCTGTGTCCTTCTGCTCTTCTTAGGTTCTTTCAGTACAGTTTTGCTTTTTTTCTGTATTAGTGAATCAAGATATAGAAAGAAGTTACTGAAGTTTTTGTTGTAAGAGATTGGTGAAACGCCACTGAATCAATTCTGCTAAAATTCTCCTTTTTGATGTAGGGTCCAGTTGTGAACCATAGCTGCCATCAATTGGCATGCAACCCTGTTGATTTTTTGGGGTTGCATGGGGTTTACTGCTATTATTTTGAACATAACTGTGTATATATAATAAATAATATAAAATAATAGCAGTGTGTTGAAAAAAGTGAATAAAGCTCAAAATCCTTCTAATAGCTTTTATTTCCATAAACACAAATGCATTGGGAACACTACACATTCTATTCCAAATCAAAACATGAAGAAAAATATATCAAATTTATGTTGTTCCTCTAAAAAAATTGAAGAAAAGTGAATATTAGACTGTTCAAAAAAATAGCAGTGTTTGTATTTTTTTTTACAAACTCAAACATTCACTATATAAACTGAAAAATGTTTGAAGACTTTGCTTTCCTTTGAATCACTTAATTAATATTTAGTTGTATAAGCACTGTTTCTGAGAACTGCTGTACATCTGTGTTGCATGGAGTCAACCAACTTCTGGCACCTGTGAACAGGTATTCCAGCCCAGGATGATTGGACTACATTCCACAGTTCTTCTCTATTTCTTGGTTTTGCCTCAGAAACTGCATTTTTGATGTCACCTCACAAGTTTTCTATTGGATTAAGAACCGGGGATTGGGCTGGCCACTCCATAACGTCAATCTTGTTGGTTTGGAACCAAGATGTTGCACGTTTACTGGTGTGTTTGGGGTCATTGTCTTGTTGGAACACCCATTTCAAGGGCATTTCCTCTTTAGCATAAGGCAGCATGACCTCTTCAAGTATTCTGATGTATTCAAACTGATCCATGATCCCTGGTATGCGAAAAATAGGCCCAACACCGTAGTATGAGAAACCTCCCCATATCATGATGCTTGCGCAACCATGCTTCACTGTCTTCACAGTGTACTGTGGAATTTCGTGTTTGTGGGTCGTCTGACAAACTGTCTCCGGCCACTAGACCCAAACAGAACAATCTTACTTTCATCAGTCCACAAAATGTTGCACCATTTCTCTTTAGGCCAGTCAATGTGCTCTTTGGAAAAT
Organism: Staurois parvus; assembly: GCF_062004578.1. Classification (NCBI taxonomy): domain Eukaryota; kingdom Metazoa; phylum Chordata; class Amphibia; order Anura; family Ranidae; genus Staurois; species Staurois parvus. Next base: position 825,099 of record NW_028318161.1, on the reverse strand, counting down.
TGTAACCTCTTCAGCAAATGTCTTTTTTTCAACAGTGGGACTTTGCGGGGGCTTCTTGCAGATAGCTTGGCTTTACATAGGCGTCTTCTAATTGTAACAGTACTCACAGGTAACTTTACACCTTCTTTGATCTTCCTGGAGCTAATTGTTGGCTGAGTCCTTGCCATTTTGGCTATTCTTCTATCCATTCGAATGGTAGTTTTTCGCTTTCTTCCACGTCTTTCAGGTTTTGGTTGCCATTTTAAAGCATTTGCGATCATTTTAGCTGAGCAGCCGATCATTTTCTGCACTTCTTTATGTTTTCCCCTCTCCAATCAACTTTTTAATCAAGGTACGCTGTTCTTCTGAACAATGTCTAGAATTACCCATTTTCCTCAGAATTTCAGAGAGAAATGCACTGTAACCAGCATGTACAACATTTGCTGCCTTCCTTCCTTAAATAAGGGCAATAATTGCCACCTGTTTTTCAAAGAATGAATGACCTCACTAATAGAACTCCACACTGCTATTATTTTGAACATGCCCCTTTCAATTAGTGATTCAATTACACAGAATCAGCAGCATGCATGTCATGACTGTTGGGTCTGTTGGATTTCTATTACTCTACTATACCTGCTAGTAAATTTGCCATGTAGAAATATAATTTCTACAAAAAACAGTGATTGATCAGGTTAGTGATGTCTGACTGCTATTATTTTGAACACAACTGTATATACATTCACTTTCACTCATAGTGTTGTATAAATAGAGTCCACTGAATGTAGTAATCCTCAAAACAAAGCCCTGTTTGTGAGCCAAGAAGTGTTAAGATGGTCCACAACAAACATAGAGTTTGCACAGCGTAAGTAGGCCCACCACTGAAAAACGCTCTCATTAAATGTTGAAACCAATAGAGTCCTAAAAAAACTTCTGTATATGAATGTGAATAAATCCAAATGACACTCCAAATCATCAGGTATGGCACCCACCTTCTTTACAGCACCTAAATTAAAATATATTAGGTCAACCACCTAGTACTAAGGGTTAAAATTTTACTAGATCCTTATCGCATAAACCCTCCAGATGATTCTCAATACAAATCGAGAATAGAGGATATAAAAAAGCAAAATATTGTAAAACCATTTTGATATTTTACAGACAAACTGGAAAGCAGCCGGTCCCAGCCTTGACATCTCTTCTGTTCTTATCAGACTTGGCAGTAAAGGTGGGCATATTGTTATCTTGGATAAAAAGACTTACCAGAAAGATATGAAAGATTATTGTCAACAACCATTATGATATCTTAAAGAAAAACAATATAGTAATATATAAGAAAGAACTTCTATCGGGATGGGGGGTGTATATATGCAAGTCTTATATAATAAAGAAGACAAGTATTTAGTTACATCTACTTGAAAAATACCTACTATTCATTACTTGCCTAAAGTAAACAAAGGTTTAATTGACCAAGAAAACTAATAGGTAATTGGATATACTCCTGTGTCTCAAGAGTGGACAAATACATTGATGACTTTCTTCATTCTTAGCCCAATCTATGGAAACATATTTTGAGGGACAGCGAACATTGATTACAAATTCTGGAGTCAATTAAATATCCTCCACATATATGTTTATCATATACATGTATGTTTAATGGTGACTGTTGACCACTCAGTTTAAATCCTTATCTACCATAATAAAGTGGTGAGATTACCCAAGTGAGCTTTCGGGCGGGGGGAGCCTAAAAAGAGAAAACGAATGCAGCAACCACATTTAAAGTGAAACTTCACTCTCTCAGTCAACATTGACTATTCTGAATCCTTATGCTGCTAGCATTGGTAAATAGATAAATATTTTGTATTTATTGTTTTAAACAGTATTTCTTTAGTTACTTCCTAGTTTTCATGCCTAGGCAAATGATGTCATACATCCCAGGAGTCTTCAGGAGAGGAGGAGGGGTTTTCTCAGCTAAGCACACCCTCCTGCCTGATCTAAGGGCAGATGGATTCCAGGAAATTAATGCAACATAAATTGTCTTCCCTTAATCGAGATGGCCACAGCCAGAAATGCTAGGGGATATTTTTCTAAGTGATTTCTTAGCAAAAGAAAGCATGGAGATATGGATGGGGGGGTTCTTTGAATATTACAAATGAATTAAATAGCTTTTTTGGTTTGTGGTGCTCAGATGCAGTGTAGTTCCTCTTTATTGATGGTAAACTGCAACATATAAAATTTTTGGTTTTGGGTTTAATACCGCTTTAAGTGTAATCTGTAGGCGATAGTTCACGTTAATACCATTATATTGCCTAATTCACAAGGACCAAACCAACATATTTCACTTGAGGCATTTTGTTCTTTTTATTTCAAATCAATCATAAGATAAATTGAAGGTTATGCACATAACGTAGCTTTCAGCAAACCTTATTGTTAAGAACAAAAGCATTAACATAATTACCCAGCACTGTATTTATTGAAACATTGTGTAATATTCTGACACTACAATGTCTAAAAATGACTGGCTGATTATTTTCTCGCTGACTTGTTAAAACATTCATGGTTAATAGCCCTCTTTTTGTTTGACTTAGCATGTTTTGTTCACACAAGCAAAATCTGCAGTAAGCAAAGCCTTTAAAATGAAAGCTGGATAATAAACTATTTATTAGACAAGCATTTTTAAATCAGTTTGCTTCTGAAATGTATTGTAAAACACCTACACTCAGAATACATTCAGTAATCTTATAGACTCTTACTATCTATATATCCTACACAAAGTAGGTACTGCTGCACTAGTAAGAGGCATTGTGACAAAAAAGATGAATTTTCAATTAAAGTTAAACTAACACCTAAAGGCTGATAATTGAAGGAAACCTATCATGAGAGAAATATCAGGCCTGCCATTGCTTAATTCATGAAAATTATAGTTGTCCTGCTTTTTCTGCCTTCTTTTCTGGGTGTATCACCTGGAACAAACATGCATCAAGTGAAGCAAGAGCCTATCTGACTGTTTTGATCCTTTGTTCCAGTTCAGGACTAAAGCCTCATGCCTCTTTCCCACAGGTGCTGTCTGGTCAGATCTGCAGTGCATCCATAAACAGATCTGCTTTTTCTGATTTTAAAAACTGGAGCTTTCTGGACCCTTGTTGGCTATATGGCTGACCGTTTGAAAATGTATTTGCACTCATTTATCATCAGCCTGCCTCTGATCCTTCACATTTGCGTCTGGAAAAATGGTAAAGGACACAGACCTTTTACCATTTTTTTTTTCCAGACCTGGATGGACTTGGAGGTAGTCGGATGGAAATGGACACATATCTGTTTAAATTCATCTGCCCATAGACTTACATAGAGTTTCTGATCAGGTCCACTTGAAAATTTGACAGGCAGAACTGACTTCTGAGACCATTACAAGGCAAATTTGTTATGTAATGCTTCCACGGTAGACTCTTCATAGTGTAGTTGGGGAGTGCAGCTAGGAGAGAGTGATCTTTGTCATAGCCTTTTGTGGGAGTGTCGGAGACACATTTTCAGAAACATCTCCCCACTGACATTTCAAGGGAGCCATTAGAAGCCTGTAGGCAATTAAACCCAAGGATGATACCAGAAGCAGAAATGTAATCTTGGTTGGAGCTGGTCTTTTTCAAACATAAACTTTAAAGTGATTTTCAGACGTGAAAAATGAACGAAGCACTATAGTGTGTGCTAACCTGAATCTAAAGCACTGTGTGGTCTCCTCACTATCGGCATGGACCACTCCTAAGAGATTAAGCTGACACTAAAGCCTCCCGGGAGCCAGCCCACAGCAGATTACTCATGCCCTCAGCTCTATGTATCTCTGAGCCTGTGTGTGTCCCTTTCCTCCAATCATTTCACTGAACTCTGTGCTCTAGCTCTGTAGTGTGTGTGACATCAGATCCCCGCCTGTTGCTTTCTGCTGCTGGAAGATGCTGTGTAAAATGTGTGTTTTTGAAAACTGTTTCAAAACAGAGGTTGCAGATAAACAGGTACAAGGTCGAGGATCTGATTTTTCTCTGTGTATCATCTGAAGCTAGTTACTGCATTGCTTATATGTAAATGTTTACAACCACCTACAAAATCTTGTGCAGTAGCTTATCAAGCTAGGCACCTATGAAATGCACAAGTGTGCCTAAAGCCTTAAACTGTGCAAGTGTAACTATGCATTGATTGATTTGTCCAGTTATTTGTTTTGTAAGTTAGTGCTTATCTAAACCCAAAAACAGTTTTATTTTGTAGCTTACTAAAATGTTCTGGCTCCACTGGTTTTCTTTTTTAGGCTTTTGTCTTTACTATCCCCTTTGGATCCTGCCAGTAATACCCTTCCTGTCTTAGAATGACAATGCTTACTGACTACATTGTATCTATTAACGAGTGGTGTTGTCACCTTAGGCTGTTTCTCTTGCTTGGACTACAAATCCCTCCCCCTCTCTATTACATATAGGGTTCTGCTTTGTAGCTCACAAAATATTACTGGGACAGTAGATACCATAGTTTTATACAAATGTTCAGATGCAGGACAGTACAAGGTCAGTGGAATTCTGGCAAGATGAACAAGTACAGTATTTTTCTGTGTGTGCTAAAAATGTTCTAACCCCCTGGTCACATCAAGCCCGACTTTGAAATCATGCAACTTACAGTGAAGTTGCACGATTTCAAAGCCGGGTGAGATGCTGATTTCAGGTGCAATTTGTAAGACATCTGACACAGATGTCTTACCAAATCGCAACAAAAGTAGTACATGTACTACTTTAGAAATCGGTGCAGCTCCGACCAAGTCGGAACCCCACCAATTTGACCGCTGTAATTGCGGACAATAGGGTGCAACTTGGCATACGATTTGCACCCAATGTGACTGGGGTGTTAGCCAGATAAATGAAAAGTAATGCAACCTCCACATCTAAGGACTGGTAAGCTGAAATGCACTATATTGCTAAAAGTATTTGGACACCCCTTCAAATCATTGGATTCAGGTATTTCAATCACCTCCAAGGCCACAGGTGTAAAAAATCAAGCACCTAGGCATGCAGACTCTTTCTAGAAACATTGGTGAATGAAAGGGTTGCTCTCAGGAGCTCAGTGAATTTAAGCATGGTATCGTGATAGGTTGCCACCTGTGCAATAAGTCCATCCATGAAATTTTCCTTGCTACTAAATATTCCACGGCCAACTGTTAGTGGTATTATAACCAAGTGGTAGCAACTAGGAACAACAGCAACTCAGCCATGAAGTGGTAGGCCACATAAAATGACAGAGCAAGGTCAGCACATGCTGAAGCGCACAGTGCGCAGAAGTCGCCAACTGTCTGCAGAGTCAATAGCTAAAGACCTCCAAATTTTGTGTTCTTCAGATTAACACAACAGTGCATAGAGAGCTTCATGGAATGGGTTTCCATGGCCAAGCAGCTGCATCCAAGCTTTATATCACCAAGTGCAATGTAAAGCTTCAGCTGCAGTGGTGTAAAGCACTCTAGAGCAGTGGAGGTGTGTTCTCTGGAATGACGGATCACGTTTTTCTGTCTGGCAATCTGATGGATGTGTCTGGGTTTGGCAGTTGCCAGGAGAACGAAACTTGCCTGACTGCATTGTGCCAAGTGTAAAGTGGAGGGGAGATTATGGTGTGTGGTTGTTTTTCAGGGGTTGGGCTAGGTGTCAAGGAGTCAGCATACCAAGACATTTTGGACAATTTCATGCTCCCAACTTTGTGGGAACAGTTTGGGGATAGCCCCTTCCTGTTACAACATAACTGCACACCAGTGCACAAAGCACTGGTGTGCTTTGTGCACTGGTGTGCACAAAGCACATAAAGACACGGATGAGCAAGTTTGGGGTGGAGGAACTTGACTGGCCTGCACAAAGTCCTGACGTCAACCCGATAGAACACCTTTGGGATGAATTAGAGTGGAGACTGCGAGCCAGGCCTTCTCCTCTGACATCATTGCCTGACCTTACAAATGCGCTTCTGGAAGAATGGTCAAACATTCCCATAGACACACTCCTAAACCTTGTGGACAGCCTTCCCAGAAGAGTTGAAGCTGTTATAGCTGCAAAGGGTGGGCCAACTCAATATTGAACCCTACAGACTAAGACTGGGATGCCACTAAAGCTTATGTGTGTGTGTAAAGGTCCCAATACTTTTGGCAATATAGTGTATATTACATTTTTGTTTTTAGGTTAAGATATCCTTTAATACTACATGTGATAGAAAAGAATGCATGACAAACTAGGATTACGTAACTAGCTTTAAGACATTTATGTTGGGACTAAGTGGCTAGCTAACTGTCAGAGAAGCCAACAATTTTACCAAAACATATCCTAACACAGTAAAAATCACATATTAAACCTTTATGTCACTTAATTAAAGTTCCGTAAAGACTTTAAAATGACAGCTGGTAAAAATTCCTGTAAGACTCTTGGAAAAGAAGTAATCTGTATGTTGGTAATTCTTTTTCACAGCTAAAAAATATATATATTTTTAGCAGGGAGAAAGAATATATAAATTCAGTTACGGAAAGCTCCTGAAACATTTCATGTTCATCCATAAACATTACTAAAACCGTTTTATAGAAAATTCATTTGTAATCCCAAAACAGAGTTAAAATTGGCCTTCTATATGCATAACTTAAGTCTAGACTAGGATACGCATGAACAATTTTTCAATGAAAGAATTCTTTGCCAACAAATGACAGAAATTTGTCTTGTATACCCATCTTTACACTTAACAAAAATCCTTTGCTGAGAGACAGTTGTGGCCTATCAGTGTCAGGCCAGTTTTGAAGATGCTAATTGTCTGGCTAGCACACTGAACAAATATATTCAATAAAGCAAAGCTAACCATGCAAAGATTTGTCTAACAGATTCCTCCAGTCATGCTAAACAATGTGGATGAAGGCATTTCCTCTGCCGGCTATTGTGCCTGATTGGATGCAGTCACTGTTTGGCCTACATCTTTCAACCCAACCTTTTCACAAAAATTGATTGGAAAATTGACTTTTATTGTGCTGGATGGTGCCAAAAGGGCCACCCACAAATCAAATTTTAGCTACTTTAGCAGGAATCAGCTGAAATTTGAGAAGCATATGGCTGGTTTTAGAGCCACTTAATCTGGAACAAGTATGCATAACTGTAAAACCAGATAACCATATTCATAACTTGCAACTCTCCCTTATTTGAAGGTACTGTACCTCTTTTGGAACCATACCCCTCTGTCCCTATTTTTGGTCTGATGTATAGCTCTGTATGAAATTGACTCTTTAACAAGCAGAAGTGTTATAGTACACCAAAGCTTTCATCCAATCTCATATTTATTGCATTTTATTATTTTAAAAGCCAGTATAAAGGGAAAGTAGCACTTATGGGTTTAACCAAAGGTTTTTTTTTTCAAATCAATTGTTCATGCGAGCAAGGAAGTGACTCAGGTGTGTTCTTTACCTGAATGTTTTGTGCTAAAAGGGGTCAATTTTTCTCCTCTCATAGTTTGCTTTTTATAGTGGGCTTATTTTCATGTTTGTTGCAGGTGAGAATTACAGTACTGAAGCAAAAGTTTAACATGACAGCCAGACAACTAGAATTTGCAACAGGAGAAGTAGCAACGGCAGTCTTCATGCCCCTTCGGACTAAAGAAAACGATAAATGACAATTAATGCATTCTTCATCTTGATCCATTAGTAATTTCCTCAACTTTGTCTGATTCAAGTTAGCACATTTCAATTTTTACCTATGTTGGTCCTTGGATTGTTGATTGAATTTTTCTCTTTCAGTTAATGTGTGCAACAGGTATAAAAGGCTACTGACCCAGTGATGTTACAAAGAAAGAAGCAGTCCATATATGTAAACATGCTTTAGCAAGAAGCATAAATCAATGACCACCAACTGCAACCTCTTCAACATATTTATTTCAGCTGGATTAACAATACTAATTGTCACCTTATTTGTACTCAAACATCATTAAACACTTTTAAATAAAACTGTGTAGCAATTACCTTGTAATATATAATGGAACTGTAAAAAGGTTTTCTGTTATCCTGGCATAATCAGATGTGTGACTTGACATATCTGGTGGAGGATGTATTGGAGTGTAATAACTGTATAAATAATTTAAATCAATGAACTGTGATCTAAACTGTGTATTTATGGACAGTCTAGTGACAATTTATGTATTTGTTTGTCTACATACAATGGTCCAATAACTGTAGCCTGCAGACTAGATGTGGCCCTTTGCTTTCCTTTAACTGGCTCTTGGGACACTATTCCTCCCAGTGATACCAATGATGGGGCCCTATACCTCCCAATGATACCAATGATGGGTACTATTCCTCCCACTGATACCAATGATGTGGTACTGTATCTCCAAATGATACTAATGATGTGACGCTATTCCTCTCACTGATACCAGTGATGGGGCACTTTTCCTCCCAATGGTACCAGTGATGGGGCACGATTCCATTCACTGATACCAATGATGGGGCACTTTTTCCTCCTAATGATGGGGCACGATTCCTCCCACTGATTCCAATAATGGGGCACTTTTCCTCCCAATAATACCAATGATGGGGCACTGTATCTCCAAATGATACCAGTGAGGGGAACTATTCCTCCCACTGTTACAAGTGATGGGGCATTTTTCTTCCCAATGATACCAATGATGTGGCACTGTATCTCCAAATTATTCCAATAACGGGGCACTATTCCTCTTACTGATACCAATGATGGGGGACTGCATCTCCAAATGATTTCAATGATGGGACACTATTCCTCCCATTGATACCAATGACGAGGCACTATTCCTTTCACTGATACCAATGATGGGGCACTATATCTCCAAATGATACCAATGATTGAGCACTGTATCTGCAAATGATTCCAACGATGGAGCACTATTTCTCTTACTGATACCAATGATCGGGGACTGTATCTCCAAATAATTTCAATGATGGAGCACTATTCCTCCACCTGATACTAATGATGGGGCACTATTCCTTCCACGGATACCAATGATGGGGCACTATATCTCCAAATGATACCAATGATGAGGCACTATTCTCACTGATACCAGTGATGAGGCACTGTATCTCCAAATGATTCCAATGATGGGGCACTATCCATCCCATTGATACAATGATAGGGCACTATTCCTTCCACTGATACCAATGATGAGGCACTATATCTCCAAATGATTCCAAAAATTTGCTTGCATATGACCATATGATTAAAATCAGCACAACTTTACCTAATTTACTAAGCTAAGTGAAATTTTACTTTGCTGAGAAAAAATTAACTTAGCGAATGATTGAAGTTTTGCTGATTTCAATCATCTAATCATGTGCAAGCAAAAATCCTGTTGTTTTTTTCCTGGCACATGATAAGGTATTCTTTGCAAATTGGATTTTTTTTTCGTTCATTATGATATGTAAAAATTCACTTTGAACTTGAGCATGCTCTACACCTTTAGTAAATCTGCCTCAGTATGTTGAATTATTGCCATTATTCCTTGTTTGCTATGTGGCTGGTTAATTATAGCAAAATGGGAGTCATGCACTGATTTCCTGTCATGTGTGTGCCATTCTCTGCATTATCCTGTGACAAGTTCTCACATCCGAGTCTTCTTCATTTAACATACAGCTTGGAATTAACTGTTCTAGTGAAGTAAATATGCTAATACTTTTTACTAACTCACTTGTGCAGCAATACCTATGCACAAAAAAAACAAAAAATATATGGCGCAATCCCTGGTAACAAGGAACACTTCCCACTAAAGAATTATGTAATGAATTGATAAAAGAACCTAAAAAACTTACAATTATGAACAATGTTCACATATAAAGTCCATAATGATGGGATTATACACTGAGTTGGCAGCTCCACCAAGAGACTGGAACATACAGTTGTGGCCAAAATTATTCAACCCCCACTGAAATTGAGTGTTTTGGCCAGTTTGACATTGCTTTTGATCATTCAGTCATCTTGCTTACATTTACATTAAAGAGGCACTTGTAGGTCAGACAAATATAACATAACAGTTATAATGAAATAACCACAAATGTCTTTTCTGTGCTCACAGCATTATCAGTTTTATTCAACCCCCAAGTGACATTCAATCTTAGTACTTAGTACAGCATCCTTTTACAGTTATAACAGCTTTTAAACGTGAAGCATAGCTTGACACAAGTGTCTTGCAGCGATCTACGGGTATCTTCGCCCATTCTTCATGGGCAAAGGCCTCCAGTTCAGTCACATTCTTAGGCTTGCGCACTGCAACTGCTTTCTTTAAGTCCCACCAGAGGTTCTCAATCGGATTTAAGTCTGGTGACTGCGATGGCCACTCCAAAATGTTCCAGCCTTTCCTCTGCAACCATGCTCTAGTGGACTTGGAGGTATGCTTGGGATCATTGTCCTGTTGAAAGGTCCAACGTCTCCCAAGCCTCAGGTGTGTGACGGACTGCATCACGTTTCCATCCAATATCTCCTGGTACTGAAGAGAATTCATGGTACCTTGCACACGCTGAAGCTTCCCTGTACCTGCAGAAGCAAAACAGCCCCAAAGCATGATTGACCCTCCACCATGCTTCACAGTAGGCAAGGTGTTCTTTTCATCATAGGCCTTGTTCTTCCTCCTCCAAACATAGCGTTGATCCATGGGCCCAAACAGTTCTAATTTTGTTTCATCAGTCCACAGAACACTATCCCACAACTTTTGTGGTTTGTCCACATGGCTTTTGGCATACTGCAGTCGACTCTTCTTATTCTTTGGAGACAGCAAGGGGGTACGCCTGGGAGTTCTGGCACGGAGGCCTTCATTACGCAGTGTGCGTCTTATTGTCTGGGCTGAAACTTCTGTACCCACATCTGACAAATCTTTTCTCAGTTCCTCAGCAGTCACACGGGGACTTCTCTCCACTCTACGCTTCAGGTAGCGCACAGCAGTCGAAGTCAGCATCTTCTTTCTGCCACGACCAGGTAGCGTTTCAACAGTGCCCTTTGCCTTGAATTTGCGAATGATGCTTCCTAAGGTGTCTCTTGGTATGTTTAACATCTTTGCAATCTTCTTATAGCCATTGCCCTTCCTGTGAAGAGAAATCACCTCTTCTCTTGTCTTCCTGGACCATTCTCTTGCCTTCACCATGTTTGTAACCACACCAGTAAATGTCTAGAAGGAGCTGAGTATCACAGTCATTTTAAAGCTGCCTAATTGGTGCTTATTATGCTTGATTGCTGCTCGGTGACATCCACAGGTGTTTTCAATACCTGATGGAAAGCACCTGTATGAACCTCTGTTCTTCAGAGTGGTAGTCTTTAAGGGGTTGAATAATTGTGGCAATGAAGAAACCACATAAGAACCATTTACTACTGTATTACATAAACAATTGATGTCATTTTAGTTGCATTTGGGTAGTTACAACGTCCTTGTAGGATTTGATTCTGAATACAATTCCAAATGTACACTATAGTCCCTAAACCCCTTTACAGCATTGGGGGTTGAATAATTTTGGACACAACTGTATCTCTGTAAAGACATTTAAAGGACAGCAGGGGGCGCCACTAAGTGCAGTATTTAAGAAACACTTTAATAATACATCAGTATTGCACTCACATATAAGTGATGACTATATCGCTTGTAAGCATAGAGAGCTTTAGAGTCAGGAATGTCCCCACTCCAAGTGGACTCGTCAGCAGCGGCTCACTGGACCAGACTGCAGGCAGGACTTCCACGCTTTCACATAGGGAACATCGGCGCAGAAGTCCTGTCTGCATCCTGGTCCAGGTCCATTGAGCCACTGCTGATTAGTCCACTTGGAGAGGGAACGTTCCTGACTCTAAAACTCTCTTTGCTTACAAGCGACATAGCCATTGCTAATATGTGAGTGCAATACTGATGTAATATTAAAGTGTATTTTAAATACTGCACTTAGTGGCGCCCCCTGCTGTCCTTTAATTACCTATGCACAAGCAGCTGTCTTAGCTTTCCTTTTAAAAAATAAAAACACTACCTGGGGCTAATCATATTTTAATTAGGATTTCTGCAAATTTGTTAAAGTGAACTAAAACTATAGACAAAGCTTTTTTATTTTTTTATTTTGGATATAGTAAAGGAGGGTTATAACCTGTCAGATTTATTTTCACAGATGGGGGGCACAGTCACAGATGAGGTGCTGCTTTTGCGTGAATGCTGCGTTGATGGAGTGCTAAGACGCAGTTAAACATAGCAGTTTAACTAAAGCAGGATAACTCAAGCAGCAGGAAGATACAACAAGAAACTCTACTGCATGCTGGATGGACTGCAAGCAAACACCCTGGGAAACATCTCTTAAAAGTCTGAGACCCACTCCGTGTACCTTTTAATATGTCCCCTCTACTCCTCCTTTTCATATTACTTTCCTGAGTTCCCAAAATCTCACTTCTTTACCCCTCTGCTCCACCCCAAAACTTGTACATCTCACCCTCACTGCAACCATCTCCCTACTACTGCTCTCATCACCTCCTGCTGATACTTCTCTCCTTCTGACCCAAACACCAGGACTGGAAGGCATGTGCACTCATGTACATCCCGCTCCCATGTTACTTTCCTCATTCTTCTTCTCCTAACCTCTGGGGATATCTCCCCAAACCCTGGTCCTCCACTATCTCACCCCCACACCAGGCATCCTCTTTCTTCTGGGAATAGCCGCAATCCCCTCAATTTAACATCAGTCCCCGTGCTCCTAAAAACCACCCTCCCTTTTTCATGTGCGCTCTGGAATGCCCGCTCTGTCTGTAATAAGCTCACCATGACCTTTTTGTCTCCCGCTCCCTTAAGCTACTAGCAATTACAGAAACCTGGCTCCAAGCAGCAGATTCTGCTTCTCCTGCAGCACTTTCCTATGGAGGCCTCATCTGGACACACTAACCCAGACCCAGTGGTCGGAAAGGTGGTGGAGTTGGTTTGCTTCTGTCCCCACTGAGCACCTTTCAAGTCCTCCCTAACCCTCCCTCTCTATCCTTCTCTTCTTTTGAGACTCACTGCAACCGGCTGTTTTCTCCCATTTCTCTGAGGATTGCAGTGATCTATCGTCCTCCTGGACCGGTGTCCCACTTTCTTGATGATTTCTCCGCCTGGCTACCCTACTTTCTCTCCTCTGAACTACCAACTATCATTCTCGGAGATTTTAACATCCCTATTAATGTCAACAACCCGGCTACATCCCAACTCTTCAACTTAACCTCATCTTTTGCATTAGCACAATATATACAGTCCTCCACTCACTCTCATGGGAATACATTAGACCTTGTTTTCTCCCATCTTTGCATTCCCTACAACCTCACAAACACCCCCTTTCCTCTCTCTGTTCACAATCTCATCACCTTCACAGTGTCCTCGTCTTCAAACACCTATCCCTCCAAGCAGCAAACAATTACCCGCAGAAACCTTCACAACTTGAACCCTGCTCCTTTCCACTCTGCAACTGACCAACTCTATGACAGAATCTCTCCCCTCTCCTGCCCAAACCAGGCCACTGCTGTCTACAACAGTTCACTTTCATCCGCATTAGACTCACTTGCTCCTCTAACAACATGAAGCATCAGGCCCCGACCATTACAACCTTGGCAGACTGACGACACAAGAAATCTTAAACTACATAGTCGTGCGCTGGAGCGATTGTGGTGTAAAACCAAATCCCAGCAAGCATTCACCCTATATAAATCTGCTTTCTCAACATACAATTCCTCCATTCGTGCTGCCAAACAAGCCTACTTTGTCACTCTTATTAATACCTTGTCATCCAATCCTCGTCGTCTCTTCTCTACTTTTAACTCTCTACTTTCTCCAGCTCCACCCAGTACCTCACTCACTGGTCACGAGATTGCAAATCATTTCAAAAACAAGATTGACACAATTCGTAGGGGCATCGCCACTGCACCATACACCTATCCCAGTTAGCATACCTTATACTAAACCTCCCTCAACACTTTCCTCTTTTGACCTTGCTACTGCCGAAGAGGTCACTAAGGTTTTCTCAGAAGCCCGTCTCATTACTTGTCCCCTCACAACTACTACGGTCACCCTCTTCTTCCATCCTATGCTCCCTCACTCACATCTTTAATCTTTCCCTCTCTACTGGTGCCTTCCCCTCCCCTCTAAAGCATGCACACATCACTCCCATACTTAAAAAGCCCTCCCTGGACCCCACCAACCTGAACAACTTAAGACCCATCTCCCTGCTGCCATTTACCTCTAAACTCCTAGAACCCTTAGTCTACAATCGCCTGAGCTCCCACCTCACCGCCAACAACCTTCTTGACCCTTTACAGTCTGGCTTTCGCTCACTACACTGCACTGAAACTGCCCTACTAAAACTCACTAATGATCTACTAACAGCTAAAACCAATGGCCACTACTACGTACTCTTACTACTTGACCTCTCTGCAGCTTTTGATATGGTTGACCATCCCCTCCTCCTCAAAAAACTCCACTCTCTTGGTCTCAGAGACTCTGCTCTATCCTGGTTCTCCTCCTACCTATCGCAGTGCTCCTTCAGCATTACCTATAATGCTGCCTCCTCCTCTTCACTCCCTCTTTCTGTAGGGGTCCCTCAAGGTTCTGTCCTTGGACCCCTTCTCTTCTCCATCTACACCGCCTCCCTTGGTCACTTGATAAACTCCCATGGCTTTAAGTATCATCTCTATGCTGCTGACACACAAATCTATCTTTCTACCCCTCACCTCACCCCTTCAGTCTCCTCTCGCATTACTAACCTACTAAGCGACATATCGGCATGGATGTCACTCCACTTCCTCAAACTCCATCTTTCCAAAACTGAGCTCTTAGTATTCCCCCCCAGCCCGTGCCCCCTCCCCTGACTTCTCCATCAAGATCAATAACACGACCATCAGTCCCTCCCCTCATGCCAGGGTACTCGGTGTAACCCTAGACTCCCATCTGTCCTTTCACCCCCAAATCCAATCACTGTCCAAATCTTGTAGATTTCACCTCCGCAACATCTCCAAGATACGACCGTTCCTAACCTCGGAAACCACTAAGCAACTTATTCACTCCCTTGTTATCTCTCACCTTGACTATTGTAACTCCCTCCTCATTGGCCTACCTCATTGCAGGCTATCCCCTCTTCAGTCTATCATGAATGCTTCTGCCAGACTCATCCACCTTACTAACCGTTCTGTATCTGCCATCCCCCTCTGCCAATCCCTCCACTGGCTTCCCATTGCCCAACGGCTAAAATTCAAAACATTAACAATAACATATAAAGCCATTTATGACTCTGCCCCAAATTACATCACCAATCTTGTCTCCAAATATCACCCAAACCATACTCTCCGATCCTCGCACGACCTCCTGCTCTCTAGCTCCCTTGTCTCCTCCTCCCATGCTCGTCTCCAGGACTTCTCCAGAGCTTCCCCCATCCTCTGGAACTCTCTACCCCAATTTATTAGACTATCGCCTACTCTGCTCACTTTTAGGCGATCTCTGAAAACCTATCTCTTCAGGGAAGCCTATCCTGCCCTCAGCTAATAATGGCATCTTCTACTCTTCCAACCAGTCCATCTCCCACAGTTACTACCTTTTGTACCACTAGCCCCTTCCTCCTAGATTGTAAGCTCCAAGGAGCAGGGCCCTCCTATCCCTCCTGTAGTGAACTGTATTGTTGCTGTATTGCCTCCTGTTATATTGTAAAGTGCTGAGCAAACTGTTGGCGCTATATAAATCCTGTATTATAATAATAGTAATTTTCACCATCTGTGCCCCATTGCAGAGATTTCCCTTCATGTTCTGTCCTATAGCCAAACAGGAAGGGAGAGTAAATCCTTACAAATTAAGGGAATTCCTTGGGGTCACCAGAACTAGTTTCCCCATTGGAAAATGTCCCCTCT
This sequence comes from Staurois parvus, assembly GCF_062004578.1. Classification (NCBI taxonomy): domain Eukaryota; kingdom Metazoa; phylum Chordata; class Amphibia; order Anura; family Ranidae; genus Staurois; species Staurois parvus. The sequence continues at coordinate 809,245 of NW_028318161.1, read as the reverse complement.
ATTGCTTTTCTGGGGACAACCCAAAATTTGGGATTTTTATTTACTTTCACTTTCAATGATAATGGTAAACAGGAGAGGGTGAATCACCTTAACTTTGGCACAGATGACAAAAAAAATGGAAGGTGTTCTAATACTTCTCCATTCCATCCAAAACAAAAAAAAGTTTTGCCTTTAGTTATAATTTGAATATTTGTATCCATTAGCGTAGGCTTTGACTGACCTTTCTTAAAATAACAATCAGAGGCCAGTTGCCACCATAAAATCCCTGTCCTGTGCAAGTGATTTAAGAGTTGACAGTAAAGGAATATTTTCATATTTTGAAGAGCCCAAATCATTTGTAGCAGATATTGTACATAATGAAACAAAGGGAGATTTACTAAAACTGGAGCACACAGAATCAGGTGAAGCTATGCATAGCAACCAGTTAGCTTCAACTTTATACTGTTTAATGAAGCTTTGACAATAAAACCTGGAAGCTGAGATTGGTTTCTCTGCAGACTTGCACCATATTTAGCACTATCCGGTTTTAGTAAATAACCTCCATAGGAGGAGATGTACTAAAACTAGTGCACTCAGAATTTGGTGCAGCTGTGCATGGTAGCCAATCAGCTTCTAACTTCAGCTTGTTCAATCAAGCATAGGTAATAAAACCTGGAAGCTGATTGGTTTCTATGCAGAGTTGCACCAGATTTTGCTCTCTCCCGTTTTAGTAAATAACCCTCATAGAATGGTCAAAGAGACACTGCCCTGATAGACCTCCACCCAGCAAAGAATTCTTAAGGATTCATGCTCCTTGCCAAAGCTTAATTAAACAATATGAAGTTAGAAACTGATTGGTCACTATGCACAGCTGCACCAGATTCTGGGTGCACCAGTTTTAGTAAATCTCCCCTACAGTCTGTAACCACTTGGCACTGGCTCCTCCCAGCCCTTTAAGGGTTTCGGGAGGTGGGGCAGGGTTTTAGTGTCATGTGACCGTCGTGATTCGCTGTCACGGCGGTTACATGATCTGGAAAGGTCCCGATCGCAAGAGGAGATCGGGACCTTTCTGTGAGTATCGGATATGTGTGCTGGGAGCACGCAGGGCGTGCGCTCTCAGCACATATGTTTTTCTTAATTGCACGCAAATGTGCGGCTGCTCGACGTCAAGGCCCAGATGCCGGGAGGCTGCACATTTGCGTGCGGCCAGCTCCAAGAGGTTAAAATGTGTGTTAGCTGTACATCACCTGCATCACTGCTGACAATTGGGTAGAATATGGCCTAGGTTAGAGTATAAATAAAGATACTGATAAAGATGAAGCTTTCAAGGGAACCTGTATGAAGAGAACATATACCAATTTTAACCATCTCCTGAAAATGCTAGTTGCATGGCTGTATGTAGCTTAAGTCATTTCCACATCGTTGACATGGGGAAGCACAGTGGCTTAGTGGTTAGCACTTCTACCTTGCAGAATTCAGGTCATCGGTTTGAATCCCAGCCATGAGACTACCTGCATGGAGTTTCCATGTTTTTCCTGGCCTTGCATGAGTTTCCTCTGGTTACCTTCCATACTCCAGAGACATGCTGGTAGGTTAAGGCCTGGTTCACACTAGTGTGATTTCTGTTGCAATTTGTATTGCGTGGAATCATATGCCAATTGAAATCACATTATCCTCTATGGTGCCCATTCACATCAATGCAGCAAAGCACAGCACATTTTTGGAAAAGGGTTCTGTGCTATTTTGGTGCAATTGCTGCATGATTTTGGCCCTATAAACATTAATGGAAATGCACATGTATGTGTGGTGCTTTTTTGCCTGTGTTTTGAGTTGGTTGTTAGAAGCTGGCACCCACAGGCATTCTTACAACCAGTGACTTATCACTGCTGTCAGCCAGAATGTAAACAAAGGAGCCCTGATATTTAGAAGAAAAAAAAGGGGATGCCCCCCCAAATTCATACCAGACCCTTACCTGAGCCTGCAGATTGGCAGGCCATAAAAGGTGGGAGTGTGCGCCCCCCCCCCAAACCATACCTGGCCACATGCCTGGGCATAGAGGGAAGGGATCTTTGCTAGAAGGACAGGGTGACCCTGCCCCCAGATGACATCATTGACCATATATGGACTGGCAATATTATTTGGTCATATAAGGCAATTGATGGAATCTGTTGGGTGTTGTCGGGTGGCAGGGATTTTTTTTCATACAAGTTGTCATCCTTCATTCATCGTGATTGACGTGGACATATATTGCTGGACAACATGATTGATGATGGATGTACATCGAGGGACTTTTTAAAAAATCTTTTTAATAAAGTACTTGTCAAAAACTGTGTTGTGTTTTTATTTACCACTGACTTTATTTTGGTGAATGAGTATGGGTACTATGTACCCTTTACTCATTCACATAGGAGGGCCAGGATCTGGGGGTTCCCTTATTGTTAAAGGAGCTTGCAGACTCTGAGAAGTTCCTGCTCACAGACCCCCACAACCACCAGCCAGGGTTGTGGGGAAGAGGTCCTTGTCCTGATCAACATGGGTAACCCCCTCAGGCTGAGGGTATGTGTCCTGGTATGGTCTAGGAGAGGGGGCAGGGGGCACACACTTGCATCTCGCTCCCCCCTACCTTTCCTGGCCTGTCAGGTTGCACTCTCAAATAAGGATGTGGTATGGATTTTGGGGTGGAACTCGCACCATTTTTGTTTTTTTGGCTTGGAATCCCCCCTAAAAAACCACACCAGACCTGGAGGGCCTGCTATGGATTATGAGGGACCTCCATGCTTTTTTGTTTTAATTTTTTCTAGATTGTAAGCTCCAAGGAGCAGGGCCCTAGAACCCCTCATGTATTGTATTGTTACTGTACTGTCTCCCATTATAATGTACAGCACTGAGCAAACTGTTGGCGCTATATAAATATTGTATAATAATAATAAATAATAATAATGACAACTCTTTTGTTTACATTCTGCTGTCATCTGGGAATCCCCATCTGACAGCAGGGCTGAGTCGGTGATGCTTAGGATAACTGCGAGTGCCAGCTTCTTAACAACCAGCATCTGTGAACTCAGCACTCTCCGTCTCCTAAAAAAAACGCAGTGGCATGAAAAACGCATCAAAAAACGTGTCAATTGCACAGATGTTATGTGTAACAATGAAAATCAGATCAAGTCACAGCTGCGCTGGTGTGAACCTAGCCTAACTGGCTTCTTTCTAAATTGGTCCTAGTATGTGGATGTATGCATGTGAGGTAGGGAGCTTACACTATCAGCTCCTTGAGGGGAGGAACTAATGTGAATGTACAATATGTAAAGCATTGCATAAACTGTCACCACTATATCAATTCCTGTAATAAATAAGTGATATCTGAGTGAAGTTAGAAATCTATATCTGCATAATTGTTCCAGGACAGTGACTCTGATTACTGAAATATACATTGTATCAATAAGTAATATGATGGTGTAACATTTGTTGTATTCAACTGCATTAGACAATGACCAACAGGCATTTCAGTTTTCCTTTAAAGTGTATATAAATCCTAAGGGCTCATTAACACTTGCAGCAGCATTTGCTACCCCTCTAAAAAGCTATCAGTAGTGGGTCACTTTTCAGAGGGCGTTTGACAGGCACCCCTACGCTGCAAACACATGTATTGCTTGTTGGTTGCATTGTGGTTTCATTGTGATTGTTGATTGCATTGTGGTTTCATGGTGGTTGCAGCATGGTCCCATTTATTTGTGCTCAACCCACCAATTGTGACAGGGGGTATAACGTTTTCTGCAGTTGTGAAGTGTATAATCCCCTCCAGCCACTGTGTTGGGTTATAGGGGATGGTTTGGGGGCTGAGTAGTTTATCAAAAGACAATGTGTAGGGCTGATGCCTCTTAATTCACAAAATTTCTGTGTGTTGTCTACCCACAATAGGAATTTACAAGCCCAGAGCATTTCTGGTAGAACTATAGGTAGTTTTCTGTACTTGCAGGAATAAAACAAAGGCAAATGCACATTTATTGCACATATGTACTAAATATGTTTTTTTTTATTTTTCCTTGACATACACTTTAAGGGTAAACTTAAGCTAGGAATAATACTGATTATGACACACCTAAAAAAAGACCTGTTCTGCCCATTTTCTTGGCACAATAGATATTTGGCACTAATTAAAATATCAAAATATACGGTTTCCTTTTTCTGGTAACTGAATATTCAATAACATACAAAATATTCAAACGAGAATTCTACATTATTTACACGGTTTTCTGGATTTTGTATGAAAGAGTATATATTTAATTTTTTAATCATTTGTATGAGAAATGTATTCTTATTTCTCCTATTACTATTTTCACAATCTTTATTTCTGACCAGTCATCCAATGCAAAGGGAAGCTACAGTCTTTTAATTGGTTCTTAGATATCAATGGAAAGTGATTCACTTTAGTGATCTAATTAATGTTTAGGGGTTAATTTTTTTTAGACATTTTTTTCATGTATAGTTATATGTACTGGGGCAGCCATATGACATTGCATATACAGGCTCTGTTCTACGATTTAGTATTAGAGCACAGTGGTTGTGCCTTACTGTATCTTAGGGCCCACTGTATTGCAGTAATGTGCGGTAAAAAGTGCGCATTACATCAATGTATGATGCTATTCATTTTCATTGGCACCCCATCACATTTAGAGAATGCACTTGTGCAACAGCACGGTCCAACACACCACAACACAAGATTTGCAATGCACTGTAAAAAAAAAAAATAGAACAGTATAAATATTACCTGCATTAAGAATTTAAAATAATTTCACATTATCATGCATTGCAGGTCAAAGGTATCTTGGTGTGATGGGCCCTAACTTTCAGTACACATCTCTGGGTCACTTCTGACCAACTTGAAAACAGCCACTAGAGGGAGAACTTGTTATTCTGTATATGTAGTACACTAGTGGAAATGGGGCACCACAAGCTTGTAAAATATAATTATAAAATCAAATATACAGTTTCACTAAAAATGCTCTATAATTTCTCTTTGAAGACCTTTTTTTCACATAGCTCTATGGGTATGAGCCAATTTATTTTCAACATTGCCTCATAGTGAGTTTGTACACTCCAATATTTGTATTTACTCATTGGATGAATGGCCGTTCTTTATGGCCTACTAGCATATTTACATGCCTGTGTAAAACAGCCATGCTTATTACTATTGTTGCTGTTTTTTTACACAATGCAGATAAAAAAGGCATCACAACAAAATACTGCAGATTCGATAGTTGATCCTCACCGATACAGTGTGTCCATATAGTAAAGACTGCATAAAAAACTTCTGAAGGCAAAAAAGCTGTAGGACAACATCACTTTCCGCATATGATAGAAATGAGGAGGTCCATTTGCTGGAGAGTAAGCTGTCAACATTCAAGTTTTAGTCCAAGTGTCCTATGATACTTTCCAGCGGAAGCAATCATTTTGAGTACATTCTATGAATTTATTTATTTTAAAATTGCAGCTGCCCCTGAAGTCAAGAAGTACAAGGTACTTCAACTTTCTCTTGGTCTCTCTGGTACTCCTCTTGAGCTCGTTCAAATTTTTTTACTTTGAGCTTCCATTTGTGGAAGCAATACGTTAGTAGAGATGTCACCACCAAGGTAAAAATAATAGTTAGCACCACAATCAAAACAAGAGTGGAAGACAAAGCTCCCTCCAAAAGTACCAGCTCCATGTCCTCAGTCACATTCTGGTTTGTGAAGGTTTCACTGTCACTGGTGTATGACAGAGTAGAAGGTATATCCATTGTTGGCTTCATTAGAATAAATGAGCGAGAAACAAGCAATATCAGCAAGTGCAACTTTACATTTAAAGTTGAATTCTCAATTTTTTTCTTTCGAATTTCACGTCAATTTGTGCATTCTCTTTTTTGTGCATCATAACAAGACAAATTATTTTTTTACTTATTTATGTGCAGCCGGAGACTGGAATAGTTTAATATTTTAATACATAAAGGCACAACTGTTTCATCTTACAAGAAGCCACTTCCTCTCATTCTTGGTAGCAATGTGCAGTTAGTGACATGTAATGGTTGCTGACCATTGATGACACAGCAGATCACCATTACCTTGTTTCATAATAAGTTTGTAGTGGTGAAACCTATTTTTGTGAAGGGACTGCATATCATTTTTTGTTTTTTTCTTTTATGTCCTTATTTTCCATTTATATTTTGTTGGAGTTTGCAAGCATATTCCTGATGGATTTCTTCTGGTATTGTTGCTGGTTGTAGAGCCATTCAGAAGATCCCAAGGCAGAAATTCCAACCTGCTGAGATTAATTTTCGCTGGTTTTCTAATTTAAATCTGCAAAACAAAATGTTAATCAAAATAATTTGAATATAAACATACATTAGTATTTTTGTGCACTAGGTCTGGAGTTTTGAATCTAGAAAATGAAAAAGACGCTGTTGCCTCTCCTGCATCTTCTGATAGTCCCCCTACCACAGGAAGGTATACTCACTTCCCCATCACCTTTCTGCTGAAGCTTACCCTGGATGAGCTCAGGTGTTGGAACTTGGGACAGTTCAGATGTCAATGTTGGAACCCTTACTTTTTAATATATTTATAAACAATATAGGGTCTAGGATTATAAATACCATTTCAGTCTTTGCAGATGACACCAAGCTGTGCAGTGGAATAACATCCTTACAGGATGTCTTCAACTTACAAGCCGACCTCAATGCACTGTTTAATTGGGCAACTATGTGGCAAATGAAATTTAATGTTGATAAATGTAAGGTTATGCACTTGGGGGCTAAGAATATGCATGCATCATACATACTAGGGGGAGTACAACTGGGGGAATCAGTGGTGGAGAAGGATCTGGGAGTTCTGGTAGATCACAAGCTTAATAATGGCATGCAATGCCAAGCTGTGGTTTCTAATGTGAACAAAATCCTCTCTTGTATTAAAAGAGGTATAGACTCCGGAGAGAGAGATATCATTTTACTCAATACAAATCATTAGTAAGACCTCATCTGGAATATGCAGTTCAGTTTTGGGCACCAATTCACAAAAAGAACATTGGGGAACTGGAGAAAGTACAGGGAAGGGCAACAAAACTGATAAGAGGCATGGAGGAGATGAGCTATGAGGAAAGATTAGAGGATCTGAATGTATTCTTTCTTGAGAAGAGGAGATTAAGGGGGGATATGATCAACATGTATAAATACATCAGTGGTTCATATAGTGAATTCAGTGTAGTTATTCACCCTGAGGTCATCACAGAGGACAAGGGGGCACTCTTTACGTCTGGAAGAACAGAAATGTAATCTCCAAACACTGAAATGTTTCTTCACAGTAAGAGCTGTGAAAATGTGGAATAGACTCCCTCAAGAGTTGGTCCTGGCCAGCTCAGTGGATTGCTTTAAAAAAGGCCTGCATTATTTCCTAGATACACAGAATATAACTGGATACTAACATTTATAGGTAAAGTTGATCCAGGGAATATCTGATTGCCTTTTGGGGGATCAGGAAGGAATTTTTTTTCCCTGCAGGAGCAAATTGGATCATGCTTTGCTGGGTTTTTTGCCTTCCTCTGGATCAACTGTGGGTGTAGGATTATAACTTTTTCTTTTTTTAATAGTTGAACTGGATGGACTTTTGTCTTTTTTCAGCCAAACTAACTATGTAACTTAACTGGGTGGATGGGATAACTGCTCCCCCCATCCCACACAAGACAGTGTTCAGACCTGGTGACTGAGCACTCAGGCCCAAGTACTGTCACTCAGATGGAGAAGGAAGGTGGCAAAGAAGCATGAATCCTTCAGAATACTTTGCTGGGAGGAGGTCTATCAGGGCAGTGTCTCTTTGACTCTATGGGGATTATTTACTAAAACTGGAGAGTGCAAAATCTGGTGCAACTCTGCATAGAAATCAATCAGCTTCCAGGTTTTATTACCAAGGCTTGATTGTACAAGCTGAAGTTAGCAGCTGATTGGCTACCATGCACAGCTGCAGCAGATTCTAAGTTCTCCAGTTTTAGTAAATCTCCCCCCATGTTCACTACTCTACTCTATGTCTGTGTCTACTCTATCTTCACTAAAGTGTAATGTAGTCAATAGCTATTTTAGGGAACACCTAAAAGGCAAGACATATGCTACATGTGCAATGTCATCCCTGAATGTTTGATATTTGCTAGCTAGATTTACCTATCATTATAACAGATATGTCTGTATTGTAAACTTTATTCTGAAATTACATTTAAAAAACTGCTTAAATTGACATTAAAGACAAATTTCTTTTACATCAGTTGTTTCAAAATATCATGTACACCATGTTTTTTTTTTTGTTTAAACCACTTACCTACTGGTCACTTTTACCCCCTTCCTGCCCAGGCCAATTTTCAGCTTTCAGTGCTGTCACACTTTGAATGACAATTGCGTGGTCATGCAGCACTGTACCCATATGAAATTTTTACAATTTTTTCACACAGAGCTTTCCTTTGCTGGTATTTAATCACCACTGCGTGTTTTATTTTTTGCACTATAAATTAAAAAAGATCAAAAATTTGGAAAAAAGTTTTTCTTTGTTTCTATTATAACATTTTGCAAACAGGTAATTTTTCTCCTTCATTGATGTGCATTGATGAGGCTGCACTGATGGGCACTGATAGATAGCACTGATGGGCACTGATGAGGTGGCACTCATGGGTACTGATAGGCTGCACTGATGAAGCGGTACTGGTGGGCATTTATGAACAGGCCCTGATGAGGCAGCACTGATAGGCAGCAATGATGGGCACTGACTGGTGACACTGATTGGTGGCACTGACAGCACAGATTGGCAACAATGACAGGCACAGAATGGTAGCACTGCTGGGCAGAGATTGGGAGCACTGCTGTGCACTGATTGGGAGCACTGTTGGGCACTTTGGGGCTGCATTGATAACCAGGGAACTGATAATCAGAACCCTGATTATCAGTGTAGATGTCTGCTTTGAAAGTTGACGGTTATTGGCAGTACTTTCCTCACGCTGTGACAGCTTTAGGAAAGTACTGCCGATAACCGCCAAGTGTATTTACATGGTGATCAGCTGTGATTGGACACAGCTGATCATGTGGTAAAAGGCTACTGTGATTTACCATATCATGTGATTGGCTGTGTCATCATTTGACGCCCTCCCAGAATTGGACAACCACACTGTAGCTGTCATTTCGGCTATAGCACAGTCAAGAAGTGGTTAAAAAGTATTTTATCGTTGATTTTTCTCTTCTTCTTTTGGCTCTCTCTCCTCCACTGATGCACCTCACAGCTACTAGTGAAGGACGAACAGTGTCAGATGTTCTGCTCAATGTGTACTACAAATCCCAAAGAATGGAATGTGTCTGCACATAGATGTGTAGTCCATCTCAGGGGGAGAACAAACATAGCCACTCTAAAACAGCAGAAAAAAAGCTTGCATTTAAGAGATTAAATGAAGTAAAAGATATATAGCAGGTACATGGTACATACTACTTATATGTTAAAATATTGAATTTATTTTATTAAAAATAATGTGAGTTTAGTGTCACTTTAAGAGAATATTGTATATTAAGAGACAGGCTTTCTATAAACTAAGCTGGAAAAGTGTTGTGCATTCTTTTTAGTCGTCTAACAACAATCAATGCAATTGCTATAGGCACACATGACTTGTATCTTTGTTAGTCTTTATATCACTCCATATGTCTCTTTGGAGTCCATTGGATCTAAGACCCAAGATGCTCAGGGTCCCAAATTCTTTCCAAGTTTACATTAACCCTAGCCCATTCCCAAGATAGCCCAGTCCCTATAATTCAATTGTAAAATATCAGAGAATCAATGGGCAGTAGATAGTCTGGGGCAGCTGAATGAAAAACATATAAAATTAAAATTATATATAAAATGTACGTGTTTCCCTAGAGGATTTAACCCCCTCCCATAAACCAGAATTCAGCATGCAAACCCAAAGCCAAGAAGAGGTATGCAGGATCATGAAATTAAAAAATTTGTTTACACACTGACTTTAACCTCAGTGATTCCACATACCTTCTCTTTTATTTTTGTATATTGGGCAGTTGAATGACAGTTGAGTGACTGGCATCACCCTCTCAGAGAAAAGGACAATCATTGGTACTGCTATTGGCTGCTTAGTCAGAGCAGATGCCTTTTTCTTCTTCAGCTCTTCCTTCTGAGTGGCATTAGCACTGAAACTAGTGGGCAGTGGTTGCAAGGGAGATCTATAAGTCAGACCCGAGTCAGTGAGCCACATGGACCTCATGCAGGTGTCTCCTGAACCATCAGAAGGGATAAACCACATAGCTGTATCTGCACTGGTGTAACCTGCTATATCTTTCTCCAACATAACTGGCCTCTGAGCCTCTCTACTCTTCTCCTCATGCAGTGCCAGGGACGACCGATACATTTCATGTACTACTAGTAATGAAAAGGAGAGAAGATGATGTAAGCTTGTTGGGAAGAAAGCTTAGAATTACTTTCTGTACATTTTCTTCATGCAGTGCTGGGGCAGTCTGAATGCTAGTAATGAAAAGGAGTGAAGATGAGGTAAGCAGCTCTTAGATCTTGTACATTTTCTACATTGGTATAATCAAAATCATTCAACAACACTGACAGGCAGGCAAGGCATCAGCTTCATATCCAAGGTGTAGATAATGCATCCTCATCCTGCACTTCCTCCCTCTAATAGTACATATATGGACAGTCACTCTTTTTATCCTCCTCTACTATATCCTATTTATTGTCCTCACAAATAGATCCTGACACTAACACCATGACAAGGTAGAGATGATGGTTCTTCTCTCTTTGCTGTAATGAGCTGGCTACTACTCCTAAACTAAATATAATATTGGTAATGCTGCAGGTCTCTCCCTAGTAATAAATTTGGTCACCTCAGAACACGGGCTTAATTGCCGTTGTTGGGCTCAAAGATGAACATGCTCCCTACTTCAGTGCTCCGATTCCTAGTATTGCTGCTGACTGCTTTCTGTTGATTCTACAGGAAATCAGGCTTAGAAAGGATGGAAATTAATTGGTGTGAAAATTGCCAATAAACCCATGTTGACTGTTCTGTTTCTGCAGGACCTCTAGGACACAAGCTCTACTGGCCATGCCCAGCACAACGTCCAACCCTAAATACGTTTTTAGGAATTATTGCATGCAAGGAAAGCATAGCTGTAGCTCTACCTAGCTATTGTGTTTCCATGCCCACCTTTATGATGCATCTATATTGTCAGATTACCTTAAACTTCCAGTGAGCAATGAATGGAATGTACTGTTCTTGGCTTCATATAGTAGCATGGAATGCACATGGTTAAACAGCAAGAAGTCCATGGAATCTACATCATTATCTGTGATATAGATGGTGATCATAAGTTTAGGAAAAAGTTTAAAGTTCTCACATTGGTCCGTGGGGCGTGGAACAACAAATTTTTCTCTCATCCCTCCCATTTTATTAACACTGCAGTGCATAATGGAACATCCCATGCTAGAAGAGAGCAAGGGGATTTAAGGGAACTGTACTTGATATCAGACTATTAGCCTCTGCTTATGTTTTGCACATTGTGATAGATAAGTTGATCACCATTGGCTAGACTTTTGTAAGGAAGGAGAAGGCATACAGTTGACAATGGCAAAGACCTGCTTGGGATTCAATTGTTTTTGCCACCTGTTCTGCAACTATGCTTGCTATATTTGATAATGTGGCTGACATTTTAAGTACTAATTAAGCACTATAATATATATATATATATATATATATATATATATATATATATATATACTAATCCATAATCTAGATACAAGGAAGCGCTGTGTAACTCAAATCATAAACATTAATAAAATGTTCATATTAATCAAAAACTGTCTATGTTAGCTGTTAAAATAGAAAATGTATCACAGCATGTTCCTTAAAGTGTTCCACAGCAAGCTCCTTAAAGTGTCCAAACAATATAGGCAGGGATATCTTTAAGGCAGGGCAAAAGGGGCAGCTGCGCCCTGGGCCCAGTCATTTTTGTGGGGCCGAAAGCAGATGCCCAGATTTACCAGCAGTTTTGGTTTACATACCCTTTTCCCTTGAAGTCTTTTTCCTGAGCTGTGGCCTGATATCCCATTGTGAAGTGCTGTCACTTATACTGCCCTATTGCAGTGTACAGATGACTCAGATCATGCCAGCATTCACATGCAAATAACCGAAAATAACAGCAGCATTCACATGTAAATAGTGGCAGTATTCATATGTAAATACAGGTGGCATTCATATATATATATCATGCCCCTGTGAGGTTCTATCACCATAGCCTCTAGTGAATGCTGTCCACTGGGGAGGTAAACAGGGGCATGCTTGAAAGTCCTTCCTGCAACTGTGGTCATTGAGCCTACCATCAGCCTGTTCTGCAAAGACAAGCAAAGTGGTGCAAGTAGGGTATGCAGAGGTAGGCATAGAAAGAATTACAGTTTGGGGTGCAACAGTGAGCAAGGAGGGGTTGTACAGAGGTAAGGAAGGTGGGTGCATAGATGAGCAGATCAGGCATGTAAAGTTAAGGTGGAGGGGGGATGGAGTGGAGAGGTTGGGGGAGGTTTGGGGTGCAGAGGTTATCAGTCAGTGAGCTGTAATGATGTTCTGTAATCTGTAGCAACCAATCAGTGAGCTGTAACAATGTGCTGTAACCTTTAGCAATCGATAAGTAGCAATGATGCACAGTAACCTATAGCAACCAATCAGTGAGCAGTGAAGATGTGCAGTAATTTCTAGCAGGCAATCGCTGAACGATCAGCATGTGCAGTAAACTCTAGCAATCAATCAGTGAGCTGTAGTGTGTGCTGTAACTACTAGTAGCCAGTCAGTGAGCAGTAATAATATGCTGTAACCTCTAGCAACCAGTCACAATCACTGCTTGATCTGCTGCAGTAAACTGATTTTGAGTCTAGCTTCTATTTATTGTCTGTCTCAGAGCAGGTGGAGAGTGAACTTGCATGGGAGGGTGGTCAAGAAAATGTTTGTCCAGGGTTCAATCAATATTAAAGACAGCTCTGGACATAGGAGTGCTGAAAGATGCTATTGAGCAATCCTACATTACGTGGGCAGGTTAAGGAGAATGTTGTGATATATTTTTTTATTCTAACTAACATAGACACTTTTTGATTAGTATGTACATTTTCTTAATGTTTATGATCTGAGTTACACAACACTACCTTGTATCTAGATTATGAATTAGTTTGGAGATGTGTTCAGTGTATAAACTATAATGTGAAACTAAAAAAAACTGCACACTAGTGTTCTACAAATAATCACTCTAATAATAGCTGCAAACACAAACTAGGAAATACCCCACCTAGTGCACACAAATAATAATAAACTGTGTTGCGCTCAAAATTTGTGAAAACAACTAATAAATACAATAAAACAAATTACTAGGAAACAAAAAAAAAAAGTCCAAAAGCAGCCCCATCCAGAGTGTGCAGGATAATGAAACCTCAATTCTTCTCAAATGCTTGTATCAAAAGTGACAGCAACACCAGTCGAACACCCAAGGTCAGAAGTAGGCAACCTGCAGCTCTCTAGCTGTTGTGGAACTAAATGTCCCATGAGACATTGCAAAATTGACAGTTACAGCTATGACTATGACCAGGGGCGGACTGACCATTTGGAAACTCGGGCACTGCCCGAGGGCCCGGGTTCAGTAGGTGGCCCCATGAGATTCCCCTGGTACCTTTTTCATAGGCTTTTTTGAGTTTTGGCAAGGACACAGGGGCTCCATGATCCCCTATTGCCCGGGAGCCCCATGAGTTGTCAGTCCGCCCCTGTTAAAGACTAATTTAAACCCAGAGCCACCATTTGACATGTATGCCATGTTAATATAGGTGTATAAGCTACTGTATGTATAACAAAGTAAGCAGGAAACCCATGATTAATTCTGAAGACCTCACAGCAGGAAGATTTCTTTGTTTTTCTATGGCTGCTGAGTGCAGATTGGGGCTGTTGAAGTCAAATGATTTAATTGCAAAAAAATTCTAAAAAATATGCACAGAAACACCTGCATACAAATCCTTTGTCAGCACCCTGAAATCTAATCAGAATTGCCCCCAAGCCTCTGCATTATTTGTGTCACATGGGGCAGCTAGCAAGAAAGAGTGAGCCTCTATCAATCATTTTTTGCCGGTCCCACCGCACAATCAAAATTGTTATCACGTGGGGTGGATGGTGGAGCATGTGCAATGTGAGTGTCAACACAGCAGTCAGAGGAGCAATTGCTATAATGTTGCCACTACCAATAGGGAGGTATTTACAAAAAAATTTTAAAAATGCACCAGGGAAAGGTTCAGCACACAGGTAGGGGATATAACTGTACATAATCAAACACAAGAAACAAAAATTAGGTTTAATGACACAGTGGGTTTGATTTACTATGAGCAGAGATTGTTACCTCCACAATGTAAGTGTTCACTAAGCTTGGTAAATACGGTGAAGCTATGTCAACCTAAACTGTCTTGTTCAAGAAAAAAACCCTCATTAGTTTCCAAGCACATGAGTGAGTATTCAAAGTGAACACTGCCACGATCGCCACCACCAACATGTGACAATCTCACGACCGTGGCCACCAATATGTCACAATCGCGGCATCAGACCCCAGACCTTTTCACCAAACTCATGACCGAAGGACTGGCTGATCCAGACTGCGATGGGACGTGCGTAACAATGCCACACTCAGCTGCGCCCTGCAGAACGATTGTCCAGCTAATGGAACGCAATCGACACACCGGCAGCCTGAATGCGCTTGTTACTGGGTCGGGTTAATTACGCAACTAACCCTTCACACTGCCACCACCCCTTTTTGTACAGAGAAAGGGGAAACTCTCTTTATCAAATATACACTGTAATGGTTGAAAAGTCACCTGTCCAATATGGTCACCGTAGACCGATTGGGCAGAGGATTAGACAAACACAGTAGTGTCTCTTCAAAAGGCAGGAATTCGTAAATTGCAATTAAGCGCTTTAGAAACAGTTTAATACTTTCAGAAAGAAAAATTTATTACTAAAAGAGTCAAACAGGTGCAATAAAATATTTACAGAAAAAAGATGTAACTAAGATATATATATATATATATATATATATATATATATATATATACACACACAAAGGACCATAGCACAGCAAGGAGATAACAGGGAGAAGTTAAAGGTTTAAGTTACTTGCCATTTAAGCCTTTGAGGTAAGCAGATCCAAGTTGCAGAGCGAGATGGTCTTTGATCTCCCGCTGTTACGATGGAAAGATAGGATATGTCTTCAACTTCACTTTTTAGGTCTGCTAGCCTGTGCTTTAAAATTCCCCAGCAGGGGGGATGGCTCTGAGTAACTGGCCAATACCCTGTTTAGGGAGGGATTGTTGGGTGGACTCTGCATTAAAACCAACAGCTTCATAAATCAAGATATGAAACATAGGGGACAAACTGACTTGAGGAATGTTCATTTAATTCTGTCACCTAGCTGGTAGGTTTTATGAGGTTACAATCTCTTTTAAGTCCAGGGAAAAGCTGCCTTATCTCTGTTAGGAGGTGAGAGTTTACACAGGCTTTGGGACAGCCTGTCTCTGAGAGGCTCTGTCTCTATGGGGGGGCTTTGTAGCTCTGGGCCCCCTGCTGCTCTTCCAGCCAGTGACTTTTAACACCCACACATCTGTCACTGTGCCTCTCAGGAAGGGAGGGGGAAGGAGACTAAAGGATAAATGAATACTTTTAATAAAAAGGGGGACTCTGTGTCCATCTCTGATGAGCAAGTTTGCTACAAACACAACTTCACCTTATTCCTTATCCTGAATGTTCTGTTTTGGGAGTATCACTGAATAGTCTCTTGTCTCTAGTCCTTTAGTAAATCAACCGCGGGATATCTACTTGAAAACAAGATAATAGTTCACTGACACAGTCTGCAAAATCCATGGTGTAGGATAAAAATAAGACTGGGTATACTATAGAGAAAGTCTTCAATCTACAATTTGGTAGAAAAAAGACTTACCTTATAAAACAGCTGATATTATTTTTATGCAGTTAAGTTAATACAGTAAAATAATGGAAATATATGCATTAATATGTTTGCATTTAAACACTGTGTGTAAAAAGGACATGATTGTAGCTTGAAGAAAACTGGGTTACATTTCGATACCAACAATGGATGTAATGGGATTCCTAGGTAAAGTCATCTTATTTTCTCATCATTTTACATGATAATTGGCCACTAGTGACATTGCTGTCCATGAAGAAATTCTAGTTTACATTCAGTAGCATCTTTTATTCATAGCACTAAGGTATTCATTTTTTCCATGCATGACAACAAGCGTATGAGGCATTGTTTGAGCAGACTGATGTGTGCAATGCAATGCTTACCATAAACCTATTCTGAAAGCAACCAATACATATGTGAAAAAGATGGTGACATTTGTTGACAGTGATAGAAATTTGTCAGAAACAAACTCAAAACTGTTGCTATCAATCTTTAAGGATGCTTTGGATATTCAAGATTGTTGGGGCACAAACAAACCAAGCAGGACACTGGCCCTATATCTGCAAACTCTTATTCTTTCCTACTAAAACTCCTCAAAACTCTCCAAGCCTATTGTCTACCTTCACATGTGGAAATAGGCAACCTAAAGGAACACAAAGTTAGAACAAGATGGGAATGATGTGGTGAGCATGAGTATGCCTACCTAGCACTGTGTTCTGCAGGTCCTACTTTGCACCTACTTTGTGCTGCGATAGATTGGCTGTTCCAGAGACGTATTGTGGATTGTATGCATAGAAGAGCATACTGAAAATGGATACTACTGAGCTGTACCATGTTTTACTTAGGGGGTTGTGCCAAACTCCATCACCCCTCATAATGATTGATTCTAAAGGTTGTATTTTAAAAAAAAATAGCAAACATGTTATAGTTACCTGCTCTGTGCATGTGTTTTGCACAGGGCAGTCCCAATCCTCCTCTTTTTGGGTCCACTTCTGGGGCTGCCGGCTCCTCCCCTCTGCCGAGTGCCCCTAATAGCAAGTGCTCCCAAGCTGTGTCCCTGACCCCTTTTAGAGAATGTTTCAGAGGTTGAAGTAGAAGTGAGTCAATACGGCTGCCTTTCTGTTTGGTAGACATACCAGGTGTAGCTAGGATTATGAAAAAATAAAAGATGGGAGAAAATAAAGAACCTTTTGGTCTGACGCTCAAAAAAAGCTAGCGAATATTGCAAGCTGTATTCTTGCTTGTGTATAGAGGTAAAAATATATCCTCAAAATAAAGGTTGGCATCTGAGTGGTCCCATTTTTGGATGGAGAGGGTGGGAATTAACAGTTTGTTTTAGGGTTCTGCTCAGGATTCAGGCAGGGTAAGATTAAAGCAGTTCTAAAGGCTGAAGGTTTTTTATCTGCATGAACTTAAAAAACCTTCAGTGTGCAGCTTCCTCCGCAGCTGCCCCTAATACTTAATTGAGCCCCATCTCGATCCAGCAATGTGCATGAGAGCAGCAGCTTCCCACTGCTGTCAATCAAGGAGCAGGGGGGGGGGACTGAGCCATGCTCTGTGTATCCCATAGACACACAGATGTGGCTCGGAAGTGAGCATGCACTCTGCAAGGGGGAGGGGCCAAAAGCACCATTGGAGGACCCGAGTAGAGAAGGCTTGGGGATGTGTTTATTATTTTAAAGAAAAAAAAACAACAGCAAGGCTTTAGAACCATTTTAAACATTTGGAGCAGTTAGAAAAGCTTTTCAGTTTTCACATTTTTCTTAATAAAAGCAATAAAACCAGGAGGAAAAAGTAACTGGTACTGGCCAGCAACATTAAAAATGTATGTACTGACTGTAGACGAAAAAATTTACCAGCACATCCACTGATTTTCATAAATGCTGACTTTACAGGTAGAGAAACACATAACGCTCACATCTTATGATTTTTGTGATTTTATGATTTTCACTGAGCAAATAGCCACAAAACCACTTCTGTGGATGAGGTCCATTTCTGTTCCCTTCAGCACTGTGCCTCCATTGCCGCTTCCACCTCTGCCAGAGCTGGCAAAACCAGCACTGCCAAGAGCAAGAACAATAGAACAATCACCAGACTTTAAAAATAGCTATTTTTTCCAGCTGCTGTGCCACACAAAGTACACAATTAAGCAAAAAAGCAGCACCTACAAATAATGATCACCCGGATTACCCTTTTGCCCCAGATATTCAAAGCCCTGATCTCCATGGAACATTGTGATGTCCTGGTCCTATCTTACCTACCATTAAGGTTTCTGTTGTAAAGAATATCCACTATTGTATGTGGTGTTATCCCAAAACATACAAACATTTGTTCTGAAAATATGAAGGGTCTATGGCAGCTATTCTCAACCAAAGTTCAATGGGCTCCTCCAGACGTTGCTAGGGGTTTCTTGAGCTGTAGTTAATTGACCTCCTATAAGAAGGTACATGCAGAATTCCAAGTCGGCCACTTAGTAAAGCTAGCAGCATGAAACCAATTATTTTTTTAGCTGTCTGTAAGGCTGTCCACCATTGTGAAAGTTGTATTCTTCCCATACCAAAGAGGCATTTTTTACATTGATCCCTGATAAACTGGTTCTAGTAAGGGCTCCCTTAGACCTGAAAAATATTTTAGGGTTCCCTCTGGGGTAAAAGGGTTGAAAAGACAGATCTAGTACTAGAAATTAGAATACATTAATCTGGATTACTGAGGAATGCTCTTGGGCCCTATAAAACAACAACCTTTCCCTTGTTCATTTAAGTTCCTGCAAGATTCACCCTAAAGTTCTGTTCCCAAAAAAAGAGTGCATTTTTTTTGTAGCATAGCTCTAATAAGCAGAAAGTCCCCTTTACAATACCCAGAAAAGAGCTAATTGACAAAACAGAAATTGTAAGAAAGCAACACACTTATTTACACACTTTCCTTTTTAATATTTTAATCTGAACACCTTTCCAGATGTGCATTGAGGACACAAAATGGCAGGCTTGTGTTGTAATAGGTAGATTTTCTCTGATATTTCTCAAAAATATTAACCCATAAAAGTGAAAATATCTAAATCAAAGTAGATTTTTCTGCCATTCTAAGAGGTCAGAATGAATGCATCATCCTTAGCACAGATTTGAAGATGGTCTCTTGTCACGCCTTTCTGTTTATACTGCTGTGCAATGTAATGGGCATGTTACTATAATTATTAAAAGTGTAACTTACTAAAAACATGCTTTACTGTTTACAAAGATTATTTTTACCAAATAAATATTAGTTCGGATTACACTTTGCTTTCCTTTAATTCCATATATAATTGTAGCCTTAAGTTCCTGAACTATGTGACTTGAAAAAAATTGCAAACATTATGGCTGATATGAGCCTATGGCAGACATATCAGTCATCAATGCAAAATGATATCTGCCCTGTCTCTACATGACTGGAAAACCTACCATACAATTTAATATCTGCACCTTAAATAAAATGAGTAGAAAAATCTAACTGTGCTGACAGGGCCTGTGGGGCAGCAACTTCCACTTTATATAACTACAAGTGGTTGGTTCCAGTTCCTCTGATTTAGGAAGCATGTATGGTCTGCTTGAAGCCAATTGAGGAGAGTGGAGAAAACATGTTATAAAGCTCTGTCCTTAAAGGGGATACCACTTAGACCCTCTGTGTGTGTTCATTTGGTACTCCTCTAAGGGGAAGGTGGTCCCCAGGTTGCTGATTTCAGTGATTATTTATTACAATAAAGTTTCACAGAACATAAAGAAGTGGGGTATTTGAGACCCACAATACACATTGTATTAAGGTCACTGTAATCCCCCCCCCCCCTTGTCAAAGTCATGTCCTCAGATTATTTGGGTGTAAGACTGACAGAAGAGCGTGACATATATAAGGATGGGAGTAACAAGAAGCTGTGGAACAAATTTCTGAAAAATATTTTTATTATGTTCTCATATGTTATACTCTGGAAACTGTACATTTGTTGTGCTGAACTATGTTATGCCATCAATGTAATGCTTTTTTATTTGAATTAAATAAATGAATGGCATTTTAATAGCATTGTGTGTGCATCACAATGTTAGACATCTTTAAAGTTCTACATCTGGTAAAGTTTGCTGGTAACTGCATGAATTTAACTCAACACCTGTTCCCAGCACAGGAAAGGGTCAGTATGTAGCCAAAGTAGGGGTTAAAGTGCTTGTTAATTACAGACATGAAATCCGAACAAAGCACATATTTCTATAGTGTTTACTTGTCTCTCTCCAAAGCATGAAGGGGAAGATTTACTAAAACTGGTGCACTCAGAATCTGGTGCAGCTGTGCAGTGTAGCCAATACGCTACTAACTTCAGCTTGTTCAAATAGGCTTTGGCAATAAAAACTGGAAGCTGATTGGTTTCTATGCAAAGTTGCACCAGATTTTGCATTCTTCAGTTTTAGTAACTAACCCCCTAAGCGTCATCTCTCTCTCTGCTGTCTCATTCCTTTGTTATCTGCATGAGTCACTTCTAACACGTTTTTCTGACACCAAGAGGTAAAAAGGTGACAGGGAGGGATCTCCAGCACACAGTCTGTGATTGACAGCCTCAACTCTGTTCCTGTATGCTGTGTGAATGGAGGTGTGTCTCTTCTCTCCAATCAGCTCTTAGAGCTCTTGTACAGTGTGAGCTATGAGTAAGGTCTTCAAAGACTGAAATGCATCAGTGGTGGTTGTCCTAGGGAACATAATAAATCCTTGTAACTAATAAAAAAGAAAGAAATGTTTACTTTCACTTTGTTGCCAGCTTCTTGTGGTTTGAATGTCTATACATAAGCATATGGAGACTGCTAGACTGGCATGGTGATGTATAAGCTCTAGCCTAGGAACTACTGGATCGGGTTGAAGCACCATACTTTAGGGTGTAACTGCAGCTCCCCATCCCTGCTTTGTTAGTCTGTGAAAAATGATTTTCATTTTTGAGTTTTACAAAGATGTAGAGGAGAAATGGAAGCAAATAAATAGGTACAACTTACGTAGGAAGATTTGTTTCACCTCTGTGTATCATCAGAAGCTAGTCACTGAGTATAGGTAAGGGTTTACAACCATTTTAAGTGTTAAGTTTAGTGTTAAAGGTTCACTGAAACCAACATAATGATCCTAATTTATTAAAAGAGCAGATCATGTTAATTTTCAAAGTGAATTTGGGAATTTTTATTTTGTGAATGAAGTGAAACAACATGAAAATTTACTTCACAAAGTGAAAATACACATAGTTTAGTCAATGAGATGTTGTGCTAACTCATCATGGGCAAGCAAAAATCCTTTTTCTTTTTTTTTTTTCTTTTTTACACACAATTGGGTATTCTTTGCAAATAGAATTTGCAGTTTGTCCCAACTTGCTCACTAAGATAAGAAAAATGAACTTTGCCAAGTGAATATTCTCTACTCTTAGTAAATCAATCCCATTGACAACTCTACTTAGGCATATTTGATACACAATAACTATAGGAGTCACCTAAACTGCACTGAAAGATATTTATATTATATGAACAATTTAATTCTATAGATAGAGCAATTTCATTCTATGGATAGTATTTATTAAGACAAAGAGAAATATGAAAAGAACGCCAGCTTGTTAGCAATAGCAACTAATTAGAATTCATCTGTAAAGTGTCTGACCTTAGAAATCCAACATCTACTTGGTTGCTATGGAATGCTGTATTTTTCAGATCATCATCTTATTAAGTAAGTTGGAGTGCTTTATGTGTTATTTATACTCTTCCCAGCTTGAACTGCAGTTTTTTCTTCTTAATGCACCTAACAATTGTGCACTCCAGTTATACTAGAGGCAAGCTGTGACTCTTACCGCTGTACAGTGATAAAACTGTAGGTAATTATGTTTCACTAAATCTGCCCCTGACAATCAGAACAGAGCATCAATTAGAAAGTAATTACAGGTCAGTCCTTTATTCTCAACAAAGGCATTGTCACAGGGCATCTCATGCTATGTGCCAGCAGTGCTGCTCTTGTGATCCTGGAAGTAGCAGGTGCTTTCTCACTCTTGGAAGAATTGAGATGATTTATTTTTAGCATCCAGTGAATTTATTACATTTTCTGTTTGCCTTTTATAGTATGGTATACTGATGACTGTAATGACTACCTTGGATGCATACTGTGCAAATCAGACTGTAAAATGCAGTAAAAGAACACCAAAAAAAGGCATAAATGCATAACTGGAGCACAATCTGATCCTTTATATCTGAATTGTATACCTGTGTATGTTCCTTTTTCTTTTATGATCACAAGTTAAGCAATAGTAACCCTTTTGCAGCAGGGAATATGCAGGTAGTAGTGTGGTTCATTCATTAGTCAATAGGACAAGCCCTAGCTTTCTGTCCAGCATGCCCAATGACAATGTCAGTTGTGTACTGTAATAGACAGTTACACATCTTAGCTTCTATTGTGTGCAATACAACCCATTTCATAGTCTTACTGTACAATCCAAGATAACCAGCCCATTTACAATTCATGTGGAAAGGATATGTCTTGGAATACACCAAAACTAAAAAGGTGATATAATGTAATAACAGGTCAATATACCAAAAATGCAATCGTGTGCTAGTAAGCTGCCCATCTATCCTAGTCCTCTCCCAGGCATACAGTACAATAGCCAGCCAGCACAATCACACTGAACCCTCATTCCTGACAACTTTACCAGCATTCAGCTGAGCAGGCAAGTGAATGTATTCCTAGGATTCTTCCTTTTTTCTCAACATCTTAGACCCAGTGTCATCTTTTCTTGCCCAGACTATGAGTTTTCTAGCTTTCAATCTCCTATATATCGATATGTGATCGACCGATTCAAGTTATTCCATTGTTGCTGTACTGAACCGAGTTTGTCTGCTGCATTGTATCTGCAGGATGTTCTTTCATGCAGATGGATTTGGGAGAAGGAAGGAAGAGGGCAGAGAAAATGTCCAATGTGTTCGATCCTGATCTAAATTGGAGCCTATTATTTCTCTGAGTGACATCGGATTCCATGGAATAGGTGCAATCGCTGCTCTACTTTCCAGTAAAGCAGCATGTCCTAGACACTTCCATTCAGCAACACACACAGGATCATGCTCTTACCTGTCTCATCATGAACTGTAGCAATGCAGATTTTCCCCAAAAGGTCTTTAGTGGAGGGATCGCAAGAAGGACTGTCCGTGCAGCCTGTGCCAGTGGAAAGTTTTGCTGCAGACTGGAAGAGATCCACAATCCAGGCGGCTTGACATATCAGAGCAGATCTATGTTCAACTTTATTTGGGAAGGGCTGGATCACATGGGGCTGTTACTTCACTGGGAGGGAGGATGGCACAGCAGAATCAGGTCAGCCTCAGCACCATCCAGCATGCACGGAGAGCTGGGATTGGGAGACCATGCTGGGCTTGCTGCTGGCAGGGAGCGATCACCTGCCTTGTAATGTCACATCTCAATAAGCGGGTGGAGAGGTGATATTCCTCACATGTCAGAGCGCTACATTGGTGGGGGGAGGGGCTGATCTCTGACGTTGCTGAATGAATCGTACTTAATTGTGCCTGGAGGGTGTAGAGCGAGCTGTCCCCCCTCAGTCACTGGGATGACATGGTGCATTCCTCCGCCAGGATTGCTGAAGCAGCAATGCAAACTAATTAAGAGGACTTTAAGAACTGTCACTCAGAATGACATCACAGGTCCCCAGAGCAGGCAGGGACTGTCGCATTACATTACTGAAGCGAACTACAGATGACATGCTAATGAGGATAGAGCAGGGACTGGGGTCTGCTGGGGGAGCTGTTCATGGTGCTGAATGTGGCCTTCCTTACTGAGCACTGGGCGATAGTTACATAGTTAGTCTGGCTGAAAAAAGACAAAAGTCCATCCAGTTCAACCATCAAAAAAAAGTTATAATCCTATACCCACAATGGATCCAGGAGAAGGCAAAAAGGCCCAGCAAAGCACGATCCAATTTGCTCCTGCAGGGGAAAAAAATTCCTTCCTGATCCCCCGAGAGGCAATCGGATATTCCCTGGATCAACTTTACCTATAAATGTTAGTATCCAGTTATATTCTGTGTATCTAAGAAAGAATCCAGGCCTTTTTTAAAGAAATCCACTGAGCTGGCCAGAACCAACTCTTGAGGGAGTCTATTCCACATTTTCACAGCTCTTACTGTGAAGAAACCTTTCCGTGTTTGGAGATTAAATTTCTTTTCCTCCAGATGTAAAGAGTGCCCCCTTGTCCTCTGTGTTGACCTCAAGGTGAATAACTCTACACCGAGTTCACTATATGAACCACTGATGTATTTATACATGTTGATCATATCCCCCATTAATCTCCTCTTCTCAAGAGAGAATAAATTCAGTTCCTCTAATCTTTCCTCATAGCTGAGCTCCTCCATGCCTCTTATCAGTTTGGTTGCCCTTCTCTGTACTTTGTCCAGTTCCCCAATGTTCTTTTTGTGAATTGATGCCCAAAACTGAACTGCATATTCCAGATGAGGTGTTACTAATGATTTGTACAGGGGTAATATGATATCTCTCTCTCTGGAGTCTATACCTCTTTTAATACAAGAGAGGATTTTGCTCACTTTGGAAACTGCAGCTCGGCATTGCATGCCATTATTAAGCATGTGATCTACCAGAACTCCCAGATCCTTCCCCACCATTGACTCCCCCAGTTGTACCCCCCTAGTATGTATGATGCATGCATATTCTTAGCCCCAAGCTTTATTCAGCTGTAAAGTAATATTAAAGTGTTACTAAACCCAGGACCCTGCATTCACTATATCTGGTCTGCCACAGTACACAAAACATGGAAGTGCAACTATTTTAGTAAATATAAACTGCTAAATACCTTTTTTCATCAGCAGTAAATAGCAGTCTTGTGACTTCTATCAGTGTTCAGCAGAGCACCTTAAAGCTTGTAAGAGAAGTTTTCTTTCTGCTCTAGGAAGATGCAGAACCCCTGACCTCTGTCTGGACAGTGCTTTTTGGTCCTGTGTTGATCATATGCACTCTCCCAAGAAAAAAAAAAACCTCTAGCAATACACACTAAGCTGAGCATGTGCAGAAGGCCTATGGGTTCAGTCTCTCTTATCAGCATGGACATTTGAACAAGAAGAGGGGCAGAGAAGACAGGATAAAACAGCCGTTTTACACAATGAGGAGGATTACCCCCTTAGACTCCACAGTGAATATAACAAGCATGCGTTACTGCATATACAGGCTGCTTTTACTGTTATGGGTTTAGTAACACTTTAAGTCCTCAGGCACATTGGGCTTTTTATAAACTCTGTTAGCGTTAGCTGTACAAAGGTTTTGCATTAGCGTTTAGCTACGTTTAGCTGCGTGTGCATTTTTAAACAAAAAGTAAATAAAAGTTTTGCTTAAAAAAAGCCCAAAATCACCCGTTTTACGCGTTTTACCATGTTTTTCCACGTTTATCAGCGTTATTGTTTTACAGTTAAAAAAACCCCTCTAGAAACCCACTAGTTCTGTTTTTTTCCAGCCAAAAAACACTGATTAAAGCCTATGTGTGCATGGACACATAGGATAACATGCTGGGGATTTTATTGGCTGTAGAAAAAAAATGCCAAAAGCCAAAAATAGCAACTGTAAAAACATTCAGTGTGAACTTCAACTTTCTTTCACTTAAAGTGTTGCTAAATCTATAACAGTAAAATCAGTGTGTACAGGCAGTAAATCATGCTTGTTATATTCACTGTGGGACCAAAGGGGTTAATCCTTACTGTGTAAAAATGGTGTTTAAGCCTGTCTTCTCTGATCCTCCCCTTCTTCTACTGTTCCAAATCCATCTGCTGATAGAACAGAGCCTTGGAAATAAGCTGCACATGCTCAGTTTGGTGTGTATTGCTAGAGAGCTTTTTCTTTTTCTTGGGAGAGTGCATGTGATCAGCACAGGGCCAATCAGCACTGTCCAGACAGAGGGTCAGAGGTCCTGCAGCTTCATAGGACAATCAAGGGAGAATGAAAATGGCTCCTACAAGCTTTAACCAGTGCTCTGTTGGACACTAATAGAAGTCACAAGACTGTTCTAACTGCTGATGAGAAAAGGCATTTAGTAGTTTATATTTACTAAAATAATTGCTTTTCCATGTTCTGTGTATGATGAGAGATGGGTTTAGTAGCAGTTTAAAAAAAAGTTTGTTTGTACCCAGCTGGACCACACATACTTATCCCTTCACTAACAGATGCACCCTCAGGCCCCTTTCATACAAAGTCCTGTCAGTTTTTTAGGTGTACCTGATTGGATGGTTCATTCACCCATATGGACTTCCGGTCCGGTCTGGTCTACCAAAACAAAAAAAAAATGGAAGAGGATTCGTCCTCCCAGCCACCCATATAGCCGATCAGGATCTGTCCATGTCCATTGTGTATAAACTGAGCAGACATGGATCTGTCATCCACCCGCCATGCTTTGATCAGAGGGCAGATCTCCTGCTGATCTCAATGGAGTCCACCCCACGTGCAAGAGGCTTCAGTATGTAGCATAAGCTGTATACAGCACTGTTTTCAGGAAGCCAGATGGGAACTTTCTGTCCTTCTCCCGGAAAAAATCAAGTCAGCCTGAGTGCTGCTTAGCCATTCAGAAGAAAGCTGAGCTCCTGATGGCATCATTTCCTATGACAAAAGGCATTGAGTGGTAACTTTGACGTCACTTCCGGCACCAGAAATACGTGGTGGCCATCTTTAACACCTTCCCGCCCGGCCTATAGCAGATTGACAGCCAGGCAGGACACTTCTACTTCTGAGTGAGAGTCATATGTCCTGTCAAAAGGCACCGCTCACGCGGCCGCGGGTCACGCAGCGGCACAATCTGTCACTGATGACAGATCACTACACCGGCCCGCTGCCAGTGTCATATGACCGCTGTGACCAATCACAGCAGATCACATGACAATTGTATACATGGCTTCCTTTTATGCCATCCATTGTATACAATTGTGTTGTTAGCTGTGACTGGTCAAAGCAGTCACATGGTACAGACAGGGCCAATCACAGCCCATCTGTATCATGTGATGAGCTTTGCTGAATCATAGCTAATCACAACAAAAGACTGAGTGAATCAGTTTCATTCAGTAAAAATGGTTGCAAATATCAAAGAAATACATTGGTATTAGCAATCATAATGTGTAAAAGAAAAAAATCTTTATCACTTGCCCAGAGTTATTCAATGTTACTATGGTAACATTGTATTGCTCAGGTCACAGTGTGTTGAAAAAAAAATAGTAAAAAGTAAGAGAAAAGATGTAATAAAAAAACATAGCAAAAATTAAAACAAATATTACAAATTAAATTATTATTGTTATTTTTATTTTTTTTTACACACTGTCACCACTCAGTGTCCCTGTTTACTGCCACAGCAATTATATAATAACCCTGTACTGGGCTGGTGACAATAGGTTAAAAAAAACACATTTTGAATTTTTGTTTTTTTAATTTCTTCAATTTCCAAAAAATTGCAACAAAAAATTAAAAATCCAAAAACTCGCCATGCCTCTTACCAAATACTGTAAACTGTCCATTTTCCAAAAATGGGTAATTTTGAAGGTATTTGTACTATCCTTGCATTTTCGGGCCTCAAGAAATGAGACTGGCCGTCAGTACATCGATTGATTGACTATCAGATATATATACCATGGTTTGTGGACTCTATAACTTTCCTACAGGCTAAATAATATACACTAATTTGAGGTATTTTCAGCAAAGACATGTAGCAGAATACATTTGGACTCAAATTTAAAAAGAAAAGGTTATTTATTTGTAATGTTTTATAACAGAAACAAAGTTTGTTTATTTAGCAAAAAATAAAAAACTCAGTGGTGATGAACCACTTGCCTACCGGGCACTTTCACCCCTTTCCTGCCCAGGCCAATTTTCAGCTTTCAGCGCTGTTGCACTTTGAATGACAATTGCGTGGTCAAGCAACACTGTACCCGAATGAAATTTTTCATCATTTTTTGAGACAGATAGAGCTTTCTTTTGGTGGTATTTAATCACTGCTGGGTTTTTTATTTTTTGATAAACAAACCAAAAACAACTGAAAATTTTGAAAAAAAAAGTTTTTTTCTTAGTTTCTGTTATAAAATTTTTTAAATTAGTAATTTTTCTCCTTCACTGATGTGCTCTAATGAGGCTGCACTGATGGGCACTGATAGGTTGCACTGATAGACACTGATGAGGAGGCACTGGTGGGCATTGATAGGCATCACTGGTGGGCATTCACAGACATCACTGATGGGCACTGAAAGGCAGTACTCATATATGGCACTGATAGGCAGCACTGACTGGCACTGATAGGCAGCACTGACTGGCACTGATAGGTAGCACTGATTGGCAGCACTCATAGGCGGCACTGACTGGTACTGACTTACACTGATAGTTGGCACTGAAAAGCAGCTCAGATGGGCACTGATATGTGGCATTGATGTGCACTGGTAGGCACTGATATGTGGCATTGATGCGCACTGACAGGTGGCATTGATGGACATTGACAGTTGGCACTGATGGGGCTACACTGATCATCAGGGCACTGATCATCGGTGCTCTGATGATCAGTGTAGATGTCCCCTCTGAGGAATGTTGATTACCGTCTTTCCTCTCCTCATGAGCTGTCAACGTGACAGCTTGTGAGGAGAGGAATACCGATAACCGGAATTTCCTTATTTACATGCGATCAGCTGTGATTGGACGCAGCTGTCACATGACAGAGCCAAAATCATTGGCTCTTTCCGCTGATCGGTGATCCGAAACATCAAAGTTGCATGAAAGTCACATTGAAGGTGAATGAAAGTCACATTGAAGGTGAATGAAAGTCACATTGAAATCGCAACAAGCCACAATGCAAAGTCGCACTTTAAGTTGCACAACCTTGGGGTCGCAGCAGTGGAAACTGAGCCTAAAAGTTTGGATTTCCCACCCTTTCTGATTTCATGATGTCAGGTCATCAGGACAAATAGATTGGTGAACCTTCTCATTGGAAACACAGAGAGTAAGAGTTTTTCCTTTACGTACATGTTAATGCATACATTTCATTCTGTTGCACCTATTTGTATTTTTTTTTCTGTTTTGTATTGAACTACATCAGGTTACTATTGTTTTCATGTAAGCCATCATCTAGTAGTGGTTTAGGCCTGCTACAACGTGTTTACTTATGTGATGTTGGTATCTCCCTCTGTTCTCCTTTCCCACTTAGTGCTAGTTAGTTCCGTCTAGATCCTCCCTGTTTTTTTCCATGTTCACTCAGTCAGTGTAAGTTCTTCACAGAGGCAGGGCTTAGGAAAGTAATTCTCTACTTACACTACAGAGACTACAAAAATATTATCTGTGCAGCTACTATCTGAAGTCCAGTTGCATTGGATTTAACTTCAGTGTCAGCAGGTGACCATACTGTTTGGAAAGACTGGGTCTATGGAGGTATGCCAATGGATAAATATCAGCAATTGAAACACAAAACATCTATAGACATAGCGAGGCCTGTAAAGCAAAGGGCAATAGCTAAACAATGCCACTGGATGCAAAGGAATCATCAAAAAATAAAGAACTTTTATAGAGTAAACAATAAATACTATTTAAATGTCCATTATTCTACTGCTCTGCCTTAACGTATTACATAGATCAGAATGAGATTTACTGTACTAAAATTTGTCCAAAATCAAAGAGAGCCAACTGAGACAATATAAAAGTTTATTTATGTTAAAAAAAATCATGCTACTATTGCCAAAAAGTCATCAGTGGAAGCTGGCACTTCTGGCATGCTTTATAAGGTCTGTGAGCTTGGACCTTATCTGTGCATGGGCTTTGCAGATAACTGCTTCACATAGCCAAGAGTAAAGTTTGCATTGCATTGAAAATATTAATGTGGACACAAGGATTTGACTTAAATTTGTTACTTTATCTACTTAGTGAGTTGCTACAGCTCCAAGAATTCTTGGTGACATATTCCCTTTAAGTGCACCCCTTTGAAAAATGAACTACCTTACTCCCACACCGCTGCTCAATAGGAACAATGCACTTAGTACATCGGATTAAAAAAAAAAATGTTTAACAGTGCATTGCCTTCCTCAGCTCATTGTTGATGTAGATCAGGATCTTTCAGATATCATTACTGAAGATGTATGAGCAAATGGTTCATATGGATTATAGAAATCAGTTTCTCCAATGTATTTTCTAATCTGCCCTAACAACATGAAACGAAGAAGCTGGTTCATTACTTTGTGTAAAGCCAGGTAGTTGAACGTTCATGATGGGAAACCAGCATCTTATCAGCCAATAGCTGCAGCACTGATCTGTGTATTCTGATGAGGTGGGGGGGAGCCCTTGCTGTCAGAATACAATAGCACTGCAGGGGAGATTAGCACTTCCACATTGCTTGTATTGATGCAGGGATTTGCCGTTTTTTTGTTCAATCCTCTGGTTGAATGAAAAAAACTATGCATGTATATCCTGCTTTACACAGCTAATTCATTCAGTCACTTTTAGCCACAAGCTCTTTAATTCCTAAAATGTACCTGATAAATCTGCTTTACTAATCCAGATCCTATGAGAAAAAGATCAGCTATAATAAAATAGAAAGGGCTGTGAGCTGTAACAAATGGTAAGCAGTTATGAATTCCCAGTTTCAATGGTTGTAGTAAAAAAATATTTCTGATAGCAGTCTTGAAGTTTGCTTATCATACATAGTAAATATGATTTAATGAGGCCTTGTGGGACAGGCTAATGCAACTTGTAATAGCATGTAAATTAATTCATATAAAATAAAATACAATATGCCTTTTTAGAGTTTGTAAAAATGACATATGTGTGCTCAGTTGATACAATGAAAGAGGCAATAGGGAATTGCAGGCTACCTGATTTGAAGACATTGTGGAAGGGGTTAGAACCACTATCAGATTTTTATTGTTGGTGTTGGATGCCTCTAGCAAGAGAAACATAGAAGAAGCAAATGTTGGCTTCTCTTTATAAAAATGCCTTTACTACAAAGTGATACTAAAGCTTTGTGTTTTTTTTTTTTAAATAACAAACATGTCATACTTACCTGCTCTGTGTAATGATTTTGCACAGAGCAGCCCAGATCCTCCTCTTCTCGGGTCCTCCACCGGCGCGCTTGACCCCTCCCCAGGTGCCTCACAGCAAAGCAGCTTCCTATGGGGGAACCTAACAGGCATGTTCCTGAGCCACAGCTTTGCGTATCCATTCACACACAGAGCCGTGGGTCAGCCCTGCCCCCTCCCTCTCCTGATTAGCTCACTGGCTACGATTCACAGCAACGGGAGCCAACAATCAGATTGAGAGTCCATGGAAAACTGAGGTTCTAGTTGACATCGCTGGATTGGGATGGGGCGCAGGTAAGTGTTAGGGGGGGCTGGGGGGGCTGCTGAACACATAAGGTTTTTTACCTTCATGCATAAAACCTTGGCAGACTGAGGAATCCAGAAATCCTAAGAGACATACTGTACCCCTGCCCTGGAGTGATTGTGGCGTTAAAACCAAATCCCAGCAAGCATTCACCCTATATAAATCTGCCTTCTTAAAATATAATTTCTCCCTCCATGCTGCCAAACAAGTCTACTTTGTCACTCTTATTAATACCTTGTCATCCACTCCTCATTGTCTCTTCTCTACATTTAACTCTCTACTTTCCCCACCACCACCACCTCCACCCAGTAACTCACTCATGAGATTGCTAATCATTTAAAAAACAAGATTGATGCAATTTGAAGGGGTATCTCCACTGCACAGATATCTTTCCCACTTAGCATACCCTATACAAAACCTCCCTCAACAATTTCCTCTTTTGACCTTGCTAGTACCAAAGAGGTCGCTAATGTTTTGTCAGAAGCCCGTCTTACCACCTGTCCCCTGGATCCTGTTCCCTCTCAATTACTATGGTCACCCTCTTCTTCAATCCTCACTCACATCTTCAATCTCTCCCTCTCTACTGGCACCTTCCCCTCCCCTCTAAAGCATGCACAGATCACTCCCATACTTAAAAAGCCCTCCCTGGACTCCACCGACCTGAACAACTTAAGACCAATCTCCCTGCTCCTGTTTACCTCTAAACTCTTTGAATGCTTAGTCTACAATCGCCTGAGCTCCTACCTCACTGACAGCAACCTTCTTGACACCTTGCAGTCTGGCTTTCACTCGCAGCACTACACTGAAACTGCCCTACTAAAACTCACTAATGATTTACTAACTGCTAAAACCAATGACCACTACTCCATACTCTCACTACTCAACCTCTCTGCAACTTTTGATACTGTTGACTATCCGTTCCTCCTCAAAAAACTCCACTCTCTTGACCTGTGAGACTCTGCTCTCTCCTGGTTCTCCTCCTACCTATCGCAGCACTCCTTCAGTGTTACCTATAACTCTGTCTTCTCCTCTCCACTTCCTCTTTCTGTAGGGTCCCCCAAGGTTCTGTCCTTGGACCTCTTCTCTTCTCCATCTACACATCTTGGTCACTTGATTAACTCCCATGGCTTCAAGTACCATCGCTATGCTCTTAATATTCCCTCCATCCAATCACTGTCCAAATCTTGTAGACTTCACCTCCGTAACATTTCCAAGATACACCCCTTTTTAAACATTGAAACCACTAAGCAACTTATTCACTCCCCTCGCCTTGACTATTATCTCTCGCCTTGACTATTGTAACTCCCTCCTCATTGGCCTACCTAATTGCAGGATATCCCCTCTTCAGTCTATCATGAATGCTGCTGCCAGACTCATCCACCTTACCAACCATTCTATGTCTGCCGTCCCTCTCTGCCAGTCCCTCCACTGGCTTCCCATTCCCCAATGAATAAAATTTAAAATGAGAACAATAACATATAAAGCCATTTACAACTCTGCCCCAAATTACATCACCAATCTTGTCTCTAAATATCACCCAAACCGTCCTCTCCGCTCCTCCCAAGACCTCCTGCTCTCTAGCTCCCTGGTCTCCTCCTCTCATGCTCATCTACAGGACTTCTCCAGAGCCTCCCCCATTCTATGGAACTCTCTACCCTAATCTGTAAGACTAGCACCTACTCTGCCCACTTTTAGGTGATCCCTGAAAACCTATCTCTTCAGGGAAGCCTATCCTGCCTTCAGCTAAGAACTGAGTCTTCTATTTCTCCCATCAATCCATCCCCCACAGTTATTACCTCTTGTACCACCAGCCCCTCCCTATTAGACTGTAAGTTCCCAGGAGCATATCCCTCCTAACCCTCTTGTATTGAACTGTATCATTGCTGTATTGTCTCCCTTTATATTGTAAAGCGCTAAGCAAACTGTTGGCACAATATAAATCGTGTCTAATAATAGTAATAATACGGACAGTGGCTGTCCATAAAAAAAAAAAAAGCCTTCAGCCGACTTTCCCACTGCGCGAAACTGGATCGGGCAAGCTCGTCTGAGTTTGAATGGGCTTGGGGGAGCAGATGTGTGGTGACATTATGGCACCATTTGGCAGGTTTTTATGAAAAATGACAGTCGTAAGCCAGGAGCCAAAGTGGAGGATTAGATAAGGGAGGCAGGAGAGCTGCCGACCCGTGTGCAGGGAGTCTGTCAGTGACAGTTTCACTCAGCTAGGAGCTGGAGAGAGGACTGGATGGGAGAGGCAGGAAAGCCACCCACTGGCCCATGTGCCAAGAGTTTGTTAGCGACAGTGTCAGCCAGCCAGGAGCTGAAGTGGAGGACTGGATGGGGAGGTACTGCCATTCAGGTGACTAGTGTTTAGATTTTAACCATATCATGTTCACAGCCCCTGACCATCATCTGTACCCTGTCCATAGCCTGTAACGATCATCTGTACTATGTCTGCAGCCTCTAACCATCTCCGGTACTGTGTCCACATCCTGTAACCATCATCTGTATTATGTCCACAGCCACTAACGATCTCATGTAGTATGTCCGCAACCTGTAACCATCTCCTGTACCATGTCAGCAGCTTCTAACTATCCTATAACTAGACCAGAGAGGACTGTCTGTCTGAGCCCTGCACGGTGCACCTGAGAGGAGGTCAGTTACACCACCGCCAGGTCAGTCTACAGGGGGATTGAATACAATAAGGTAAGGGGGGGCACTGATATAAAGTTTCCCCCTTATATCAGTAACTCCCCCCCCCTTATCTTAGTGTATTTACTCAATAGAAGGTGGTCTGTTGCAGAAGGTTTCACTGGAACAAGTAATGAGGGGAAACCCTCACACAGGGACACCCATCTGATTGAAAACTGCTGCAAGCTCGATTAACAAATTGTTATTTTCTGTGTTGGTGGTTAATTGTCTATGGGACTATAACATCTATATGTTTCTAGCTTAAATATTGATATTTGCATGTTTTCCCACTTATAATTACCATTTTATGTACTTTTTTGAAGTGGCAGTAAAAAATGTGGCTCTGTCAGTAAATGTCACCATTTTGGCCAGTAACAAATTGGCGCTGTTTGTAATTTTTGGGCATCCTGTCAGTAAATTTCACTTGGCAACACTGGATCCAAGGCACTGCTGCCTCTGATTGCTAGTCTCAGGGTTGAAATTTGGTGATGTCACTATCGGGTTGGTCAGTGTTCTCCATGCTGGAGGCTCTGAATTGAGGAAGCAAAGTCCTGTCTCTACCTGTCTCCTATCAATCCCATACAGAAATTTAGTGCAGCACAAGGCATGCTAAGTCAGGTTTGTCATTAATGAGGGCAGAATCAGCTGCAGGGAGGCCACAGGCAATACCCGTGACTAGTGTTTTGTTCTCAGCTTTCAGAGTTCAGTTCCTCTGTATTTGAAGATTCTCAGTCTTATAATTGTTCTAGAGTACAAAACGTAACCTAGCAGTATAACCAATCTATTTCGTAATATTTGTGCTTTATTTCAAGATATTTCCTCAAGGTTTAATAATGTTTTAGTTGAGCCCTGAGAAATAGGTAACTAAATTATTTCATACTCAGTGGATCCACTTCAGTGTTTTCTTCAAAACGGTATTACAGTACCAAGTTTTTCACCTCTCCATGCTGTTTTTCCTGAGTCAATTGTTAAGTATCTTTATCTATTCTATTCATGCATCCTGAAGGTATTAGTATGCCTGTTACAAAGAATACTATATTTACATATCATAAAGATGATTTATGAACTTGCCTTTGATCTGACTTTTCTTACAAGCTCCACTTTTACATGCCTACACTATATAATCATCCTAAAGGAGCTAGATTATCCAAATGCATTCCCAACTGACCCCCGAGGATATAGTGGTTAAACTCCATTACTATCACACGAAAGATAGACTTTTGCAGGTGGCTTGAGCTGAAGACACTCTCCTCTTCTAAGTCTACTCCTACCAATACATTGCAGACTTAGTACCAAGTTTTCCACTTTGCCCATCAATTAAGTTTTTATCTCCTGTTGACACTTCAGGAACTCGCTCTCTCTTTGACTGGTTTCTCCTGTACCTTCCTCAAACTCCCTTGGCAACCATACATTGTCAAGAATTGGGAGCCATATATTGCACCCCCCACCATTCTGGGGCTAATGGTCCTGAATGTTTATACAGCATTGCTCATTCTCCTCCTAACTTAAAGGCATTTGGGGCAATATTTTCCAAAACTTAGTTTGTTTAATTGCCTGCTCACCAACACTTTTCTGTATTTGTGCAGTAATGCTGGAGGGTTGCTAGTCTGGTGACATTGTAGTAGTGTGGCTAGCAATCAGGGACACTGTGGCTGGCTGCGCTAGTCTGGTGACATTGTACTAGTGTGGCTAGCAATCAGGGACACTGTGGCTGGCTGCGCTAGTCTGGTGACATTGTACTGGTGTGGATAGCAATCAGGGACACTGTATTAGTGTGGCTAGCAATCAGGGACACTGTACTAGTGTGGCTAGCAATCAGGAACACTGTGGCTAGCTGTGCTAGTCTGGTGATATTGTACTGGTGTGGATAGCGATCAGGGACACTGTACTAGTGTGGCTAGCAATCAGGGACACTATGGCTAGCTGTGCTAGTCTGGTGACATTGTACTGGTGTGGATAGCAATCAGGGACACTGTACTACTGTGGCTAGCAATCAGGGACGCTATGGCTAGCTGTGCTAGTCTGGTGACATTGTACTGGTGTGGATAGCAATCAGAGACACTGTATTAGTGTGGCTAGCAATCAGGGACACTGTACTAGTGTGGCTAGCAATCAGAGACACTGTGGCTAGCTGTGCTGGTCTGGTGATATTGTACTAGTGTGGCTAGCAATCAGTGACACTATGGCTGGCTGCTCTAGTCTGGTGACATTGTACTG
This sequence comes from Staurois parvus, assembly GCF_062004578.1. Taxonomy (NCBI): domain Eukaryota; kingdom Metazoa; phylum Chordata; class Amphibia; order Anura; family Ranidae; genus Staurois; species Staurois parvus. Next base: position 772,993 of record NW_028318161.1, on the reverse strand, counting down.
GTGTGGATAGCATTCAGGGACACTGTATTAGTGTGGCTAGCAATCAGGGACACTGTACTAGTGTGGCTAGCAATCAGGGACACTGTGGTTGGTTTCATTGGTCTGGTGACACTGTACTTGTGTGGTTAATGAAAAAAATCCTTGCAGCATCCACATTCAGGAACTAGTTGAGTGTGAGTGGAAACAGAGCGCTGGCTTGTGTGTGAGAGGTAACAGGGCACCAGTTGCAAAGTGCAGCCTTATTTATATGTATGATCGCTGTGATTGGTTACAGCAGTCACATGGTAAAAGGCCAATTTCATTGGCTCTGTGCCCTTGTTTTGTGATCAGCAGTGTCCAGTGGACACATCAATCACACAGTGTGATTTTGCATATGTAAAAGGACATGCACAAGCACTGATAAGGGAGGCCATTGAAAAAAAGAGTTTAGAAACCAGCTTGTTAAGTAAAACATGAAGGGCAGTACATATAAATTGACAGACAAAAGTCATCTGAAGTGGAAAAGCCCTTTAAACTAGTATTCTAGTTTTAATTTGATTTACCTCTTTCCATCACCTTATAGGAAAAATAACGAGCTCTTTCGCTAACACTGTCTCTGTGTACCTGTGTCGTTGTGCATTGTTATATTAAATTATGGACTATGTCAAGCGGATGTGTCTTTGCATAATGCGACATGACGGAAATATTAATGGATAGAGACACACCACTAAGATTTACGTTAATCAAACAGATGTGAGACAAAACTCAACAGCAGTCTGAGAGACATTCCAGCCATCATAGCAAAGGTTACAAGAATCAACCTTTATATAAATACTACTACATAATGTTTATCTTGTTATCTTAGGAAGATCCAAGGTCCTGCATGGTATAAGCTTTGCACAAATGTCATTTGCATGGACTTTACATGTGCAATTGCTAATGCTTATGTGTGAATGTTCCATGTAGATGGAGCTGTAAGGATCAGAGGTGTCCGTGATATAGGTTTTATATTTCTATTGTTTAGTCAGCAGCCTTGTCTAAAGAAAACTTAAAATGGAAGCCTCTCCTAGCTGCTTGGCTATTATGCTAATCCAAAGGCATCAGTATCTTCTCTAACACAAACCTGGTACAGGTAGGCACATTAAGTTTTGACTTCAATACTTTATTCAATCTGCATGCTTGATCCAGGTCAGTAAATCAAAGTACCAAGGCCAGAAACAGCCAAGGACAGCTACTGACCAAGCTATACAGGTGATTAAAATAGGTCAGTTGTTTCACCAATAATACTTGATCTATTATTAAAGAACAGCAGTTGATCACATGCTGATGGAAAAATAGGCTTCTGCTGGCTTTAGCCTCTTGGATCTGTAGTAACGCACTGCAATGTGGTTGCAGGTGGATTTTGGGGCACCCAGTAGAATGGGTCACGCTCAGTGGGCAGTACTGCCTGCTGAATGGAATGGCAGGGATAATTTTTATATATCCTGTCCACTGCTTTTGCATCAAAAGGAGGAGCAGTTGGGGTTGTAAAAGGGGGCCTTATTGACATTGAAGGCTACTGTGTAGCTTATGCAAGAGGAAGCCTTTTAATCCATCAGTCAGCTATCAATTACTTGTCTTTTATGATTTAACACAATAGGAGTTATTTACTAAAACTGCATGGTGAAAAATCTGGTGCAGCTCTTCATAGAAACCAATCAGCTTTATTGTCAAAGCTTAACCACTTCCTGTCCAGCCGTTGTATATAAACGGCTGGACGGTGGCAGTGCAGGGTCGGGTGGCCGTTTACAAATGGCCTCCCTGCCCCCTGCTTATGCGCGCTCCCTGGGGGCGCGCAGCACTGCGATCCGGAGCCCGCTGTGTCCTCCGGACACAGTGGAACACCGATCGTCAGACGGGACCTCTGTGCCAGGTCCCGATCATGTGATCACTGATTGGCCAATCAGTGATCACATGCAGAGTAGTAAGAAAGATGTCACTTGCTTACTATGTGTGAAATCTGTGAATGATCACAGAGGTCACATGGTACAAGGCTATTCACAACAGCCTTGTACCATGTGACAAGCTGTGACCAATCACAGCTCACACAGTAGTTCTCAATGGCTGCAAGAATGCAGCCAGAGAGAAGGAGAAAAGATTGCTTTTACAGCCTTTATGGGTGTGAAAGCAATCAGTGTAAAAAAAAAAAAAAATCTTCATCACCCCCCACAAGTAGTACAGTGTCACCATGGTGGCACTGTACTGCTAGGGTGACAGTATGTAAAAAAAAAAACTAAAAAAATACCCATAAATAATAATATAAAAAAGTAAAATAAAAATGTAAAAACAAAGTTTAAAAATTATAATTTTTGGTTATAAACTAATTTGGGTTATTTTTTTTTTACTAAAAAGATAACGGAATAAATTTTGGCCAAGATTTTTGATGAAATATTATTTATTTGCAAAATGTTATAAGAAAAACACTTTTTTTCAAAAGTTTTGGACTTTTTCATTTACATAGCAAAAAAAAAATAAAAATCCCAGTGGTGAATAAATACCACCAAAATAAAGCTTTATCTGTCTCAAAAAAATGCTAAAACATTCATATGGGTACAGTGTTGCTTGACAGCGCAATTGTCATTCAAAGTGTGATAGCACTGAAAGCTGAAAATTAGCCTGGACAGGAAGGGGGTTAATGTGTCCAGACATGAAGTGGTTAATTGAAGAAGAAGACGTTAGGAGCTGATTGGCTATCATACACAGTTGCATCAGATTCTGAGTGCTCCAGTTTTAGTAATTCTCCCCCAATGGGTGGAACTTGCTAAAACTGGAGCAGATAGAATTTGAAGCAGTTGCGTATGGCAACCAATCAGCTTCCATTTCCAGCTCATTCATTTAAGCTTTGAAAATTAAATATAGAAGCTGATTGGTTGGCATGCACAGCTTCAGATTCTGACTGCTTCAGTTTTACTAAATTTCCCTCATATTCCCTTCAATTCCACTAATAGTAACTATTGCTACTAATTTTCAAGAGCTATGCGTTGAAACGATATGTAACCCCTCGATTCTCCTGCCCACTGCTGCATGGACTGGGCTGTCATTCTAATACTGGAGAAGGGTTTCTGTCCCTCTCCCCTGTTACAGTGAGCAGGAGGAGTAGAGTGAGATGGCTGCAGTACATTTTGTTGAAAGGAAGCCCCACCCACTGATCATAACAACAAAGGACACTGTAATTGGCTGCTGTGCAGACTGGAAGAGAAAACAGACTGCTTTGAACTGCCTGAAACTATGGGGAATGTAGTCCCCAGGAGAAAGGGTTGCAGAAGGAGAAAAAGGAAAGAGAACCCAGGGTTCAGGGCAGTCTCACCTGAGAGATAACCAGGGCTGCTGAGTTGGAGAGCTGCTTGCTGTGAGTTTCCTCTGCAATGTCAGAGAGAGACTGGGCAGCTACATCTGCACAGAGAGTACAGTTGTCGGGGAGATGCAGTAAGCTGGAGTAAAGAGGGGTCACCAGTTCCATGAGAAATCGTCACTACAGGGTCCCAAGTTGCTGCCAACGTCACCAATTCCTGACTCCAGAGAGCAGAAGGAGGGTTAATTACAGACTGCAAAGTTGTAAAAGGCCACAGGTCACAACTTCATTATCTAGTTCACAGACTGCATGGTGGTGAGAGGCTACTGGCCACAACTTTATTTTTCCCTTTTTAAAGGGACAGTGTGACATTGTGTTGGAAACAATTTGGGTATTTACTTTCTGCATTGTAGGATCCACTTAAACCTCAGTGCTCCAACTCAGGGCCCCAACAATTAATAGTACACTGGCCAGTGAGGGTGGTTTTGAGAGACTGAAGGACCTTCCATTTCTGCCCCTTTATTTAGGAACTGCCTAGATTCAGAGTTCTGGTACAAAGACACTATAAAGTGGAGCTCCATGAAAAAGGGGAAGTTCTGCACTTTTTTTTGGGGGGGGGGGCAGGTACCTGGTTTCAACAGGTACCCGCTCCCACTTCTGCTCCAACTGCCTAGGCATTCGGGGCAGAAGTTCTCCCCCCCTTCCTCCTCTTAGTCTTCTGGCACACGTCGCAGATCCAAGAAGAGTATGAGACCATTCACAAAGCACAGCATGGATCACGCCAACCAGGCCTGAGCATATTTCTAGAGGTCCCTGGAGTTACCTGGGAAAAAATAACAAATTTGTCAGGCAATGATGGCCTTAGCTCCAGAACAATGCTGCTCTGTTTCCAAGGGGCTAGAGAGTGCCAGACACCAATCCAGAGAGCACAAGTCAGGCAACACTGACAGAAGGGACTTCTGTATCAGCAACCTGATATAGGTATTGTAGGGGCCGAATTCTTTGCCACCCTGGGAGAATTCATAACCAAGTATAATCCGGCTAGTGCTGTCCACTCTGTGTCAGCCTACAGAATGCTAAGAATCTTCTCTGGGACACAGCCGGTGCCCAGTGGAGAAGAGGAGTATGAGACCTGGATGGAGCAGGTTGTGCAAGCTTTGTGAGAGTGGAATGTGTCAAAAGCCTAAAAGAAACAATGATCACCAAGAGCTTGGGAGGATTCCATCAGAAACCTGAAGTTAACTCAGAAGACAGTTTACAACTACTTTACCATGTTACAAGAAGAATTTGAGAGAGCAGAGAAAGCTTCTGACCAGATCAGATCAGTTCAAGTATGTTTTCACATGGGAGTGAGTGACTGTCTGAGTATATCAAGTGACTGAACAAGATGCTGTGCCAAATACTGCTCAAGAAAGAAATGCAGGTGTAGAATAACCTACATAACAACATGATCTGGATCCAGTTGAATACTTTTGAAAAGGGGATGTCACTTAGGTATCTTGAAAGAAGAGAAAGCCATGCTTGAAGCCAAGAGGATTTCAGCTGGCTCATTAACTGGGGTGTTGGATTTAGTTGGGTCAGAAGATGTAGTGGAGGTTGCCTCGGAAATAGCTGTGCTGATAGTCCCAGTTGAAGGAAATGGTGACTGTGCTAGCAGAGAGGTCAGTAAGCAACTTGGGAAGATGTCACAAGCTACTCCTACTGGGTGGTCAGCAGATCCAGTGACACTCAACAATTCACCACAAATGTATATTCAAATGGTTGTGGTATAGGGGCAGTGGGCATGGATTTTCACAGGTTATCAACATGTGGACAAAGTCATTACTTGAGCCCAATTGGCCTTTTTTTGGTAGCTCACAGGGATACCCCAAGAGAGGACATTCACTCGAGCTGAGAAATCCAAGTGTAAGAGGCCAAAGAGAGTTCCAAATGAAAAATCCTTTGGAGTCTAAAGTCTTTATTGTTCAACTGGTTACAACAAGCAGAGCAAAGGACAGCCAATGCATTTGGCGGGGGGGGGGGGGGGGGGGGGGTTACATAATCCCTCTTCATCAGGGTTGGAGGAAAAGTAAAAAGAGAAGACACACATAAATATGGGGATGAAGAAGAATTGTTACTTAAACTACACATGTATAAATCAAAATCTGGGAATACTTGGTCTTTGTACTGTTGTCCTTGTATTGTACTAATTTGTTTTGATTTGTGATTGTTTATTGCTGTTGCCATTTTTTGTTGTTTTTGTTATTGGGTGTGTAGCCCAAATACATTTTCCTTCTTCAGAAGGTGTGGCATTGTTGGAAGGAGTTGTTGTCATCCAGAATCAGGGAATCAGTACATCAGTGGCTCCTTCATGGGTAAGCACTATGCTAGATAGAAAATTTGACTAGAAATATCTCCCAAAGATTCCTTATTTTAAAGGATACCTCCACCTTTTATAACATGTTACACCCATATTCAGTGTGTAACATGTAACCTGTTATGAATAGACCTGCCCCCGCTCCCTCACTTTTTCCTCCTGTTAGCTGTCAAAATGTAAAAACAATTGGCTGTGCGGGGCTCCGCCCACCTGGCAGCATCACTCAATCACAGTCCTCTGTGAATGAGAAAACTACAAGTCCTGATGACAGCCTTAGTGGCTGCTGGCTTGTAGTTCTCAATGAACTAGTACTGTGGTAGTTAATTGAATCTTCATGTCACTATATATGCTTGCCCGTACATCCCATATGGGCAAGCAGATATACTGACAGGTCTGCAGGAGACCTGCATGGCACCACCAATCTGCTGATGGCGCAATGGTTTACAGGCTCCTGCAACAAAAAACAATAAATGCACTTTTTTACCTGCAAAAAAATTTGCATTTATTATTTTTTAGCAAAAGGTGACCTTATTCTTTAAGAGCCGAGGCTTACATAGTCAAACAGCACCAAGAGCAATATCAGTGGTAGCGTAACTATGAATAGGGTCACAAATACTGAGATGTTCTCAGGCAATAAACTAGACACAAAGGATTCCTAGGTCCTCTAGTAGGCAGGTTGAGCATAGAGCTAACGCAGGCCAAAGATGGGTCGATGTTTCGGCCGAAAAAAAAATCGGCCGATTTTCGCACCGTTTAATAAGTTAATTGGTTGGCCATTTTTCTGGCTTTTGGCACATTTTTTTTATCGGTAAAGTTGGAAAAAAATTGGCCGATTTTGCCGATCGGCCGATTTTTGCAGCAATGATGTGCAAATTGGCTGATCTTTTTACCGATAAAAAATCTGCGTATGAGCCGTGACCTGCAAGAAAAAGAAGAAGAAAAAGAAAAAGAAGAAGAAAAAGAAGAAGAGGATGAAGAAAAAGAAGAAGAAGAAGAATTCCAGTCCGCTATTATATTTGACATGAAAAAGTATTGTGGTTGCAACAATGTATCTGTTTGTATCCGAATAAAAACATCTGCATCCCAAATGGATACAAATAGATACAACCGCTATACTTTTTAATGTCAACTATAATAGCGGGGCTCTCTGCAGGGACAGAAGTAATTAAATGCTGGCCATAGACGGGACGAAAATCGGCCGATTTTTTTTACCGTTGGTGGTAACGTCGCCTATTGAACGACCAATTTTTTTTTTTTTTATTTATAAAAACGGTTGGTTTTCGACCCATCTATGGCCTGCATAAGACCTCCATCCTGAAATAATGTAAAAAATATTGGGAATTTTTGGCGACGCTCTGTAAGGTAGAATTTAGTTATGCACTTTAAAGCATTTTAAGAATTTATTTTTGATGTATTAGATGTAGATGAGTAAAGAGGAGTAAAGTAGTAAAACCAACTCTCAAATAAAAGCAAATGCTAAAGATTTTCTTTGTCGTGTGCATTGAAGCATAGTGGTGATTTATGTTCTAGTTTTTTCAATAGAGGGCAAACATTTTAAAACAGTTTTTTTTACAGTGCTTTGATTCTCCACTGCCGTTTTCCACAAATCATTGAATTCTGGGGCAAAATGTTCCAGCAAATGGTTTTAAAAATTTCGTATGACCCTCGGGCTCGGGCTGGTGTGGATTGAGTATATGTGTGAAAATGTATTTCTTTCCTTTGCCATTTGTTACATGCTTCGTTAAATCCTGGCTAATAAGCATCTGCTCTGAGCTTCATTGATCTCCCTTCCTGAGCCCTGTGTCTTGAAGCCTTTGAACGACTTGCAGGGTTTTGTTCTGTAACAAAGCTCAGTACAATGACAAAAAAAACTCCTGCTAGCTTTAGATGTAATGTGACAGGGGGCAGCCGAGCCAAGAAAAGAAGTTCCCTGTCATAACTCAAACCCTCTCATTACATGAAGGGCGAATTTAAACTCATCTCTGCTTAAAAGGCCTGAGTGTTAGCAAACCTGTGCACATTAATGATACTGCTATTATCGTACAATATATTTAAACATTGAGCACAGCAGTGTTAAACCAGCTGTCGCTAATCAAATTATTTAAGAAAAAAAAAACCTCTACATTTCTCCATTTTAAATGCTTATTTACCTAAATGCAAACTCTCATCATTTGGGAGACACTGGAATAGAGGAATAGAGGGAAAAAAATAGTCAGCACTTTGTTATACTAATTAGTGAAATGGCATAATGAAAAATGCTTCTAAAAGCACCATAAAAGCAAATTCCCTAGTGTACATGTGTACATGTGCAGAGTTGTGTACATTGGCCATTGGTTGGATGAAGTGAAAAATGTGATTCCACACAATTCTTTGGCCCATAACCTTAACCTAATTGTTAAAGCCTAACTTTAGCTAAAGTTAAATACAGAAGAATCAGCAAAAGGGATATAACTTACAGCCAGGGGCGGAATGACAACTCATGGGGCCCCTGGGCAATAGGGGATCATGGGGCCCCTGTGTCCTTGCCCAAACTCAAAAAAGCCAATTAAAAAGGTGCCAGGGGCATCTCATGGGGCCTCCTACTGACCCCGGGCCCTCGGGCAGTGCCTGAGTTTCCAAATGGTCAGTCCACCCCTGCCTACAGCTAGTATAATGTATCCTTTGTGTTGATTCTTCTGCTTTCAGTAGAAATCTTCATCTGTCCTACCACCACCCCCTTGTTCCCACCAACACAATTTGATGCTGTGATAGAGGTTAAAGCAGTTTATTATATTGCATCTTACCAATTTTTAGATGTGATGGCTGGATTCATTTTCATTTTAGGCTTTCTTTCATTTATTTTCATCTGGTGATCCATCCAGCAAGTCTGCTGTTTTTCAAGAGCACAAGCTCTCCAGCAGAATGTATCAGTTTACTTGGATGAGACAAACCAATTAACACTGGCTGGGGATCTTAAAATAGTCATCTTTTATTTATTCATGCAAAACCTTTATCTCGAAAAGGAAAAAAACAGCTGTAACTGATTTTAAAGTGTGAGCTGGAGTTTGTGCCTTCTGTGTTCCTTCATCCAGGGTAGTGTCTCACTAATACAGGATGTGTGTTACTGGCCAGATCACCAGGTGAAAACAGAGGGGAAAGGCCAAAGACAAGGAAACTAATGGAGCTACCATATCTAATGATTGATAAACTGAAATATAAAAAATCGTAGGTTTTGGGTTTAAAACTGCTTTAATATTGGTATAGGGCTATAGCTATAGAGCTCTCATCAAAAGAGCTCACTATGTCCACCTTTTCTTGTTTGATCTGCAATTTATAGAAGCCTTACTACAGCTTATATGACACACAGGGTTTATGAAAGGAGGGCATACTTACATATAGAGAGCAAAGGAAGGTGTTAGGCTACGTTCACACTAGCCTTGTGTGCAGGCGGCAGAGAGGCGTTTGGGAAGCGTTTTTACCGCTTCCCAAACGCTCTCTGCCAATTCTGCACATTACAGCACATGGTGCTGTTTTAACAGGAGTGTTTGCGTCGCGTCGCGTTGCGTCGCGGCAAAACGGACGCCTCTGGTTGAGTCAGGAGGCTTTGAAGCCTCCTATTCTCGTCTATGGTGCCGCTCCGCAAACGCCCGGCCGGCGTTTGCGGTGCGGTTGCGTCGCGGTTGCGGGGTGTTTGCGGAGCGGTAACACCACTCAAATGCATTATAGGCGTTTGTGGGGCGTTATTAACGCTCGGCAAACGCCTAGCAAACGCTCCGCATGCGGCATTTGCGGAGTGTTTGCCGAGCGTTAAAAACGCTCCGCAAACACCGGACCAACGCTTGCCAAATGCTATAGGGGCGTTTGGCAAGCGTTGGCAAAACAGCCTAGTGTGAACGAGCCCTTAGTGGTGCCAATATTTCAAAATAGAATAAAAAACAAATATCCATTCACAGTAAAACCTGTTTCAACATAACAATATGATGACCTCACAGTATCTAAGCAGGACCCAGGCCAGGGATTCAAGCTGGCATGTTGCCATCAGAAAAGCCAATACTGGCATGCTGATATGATGCAAAACTTGCAGTATACTGTGAATGATAACTGACACAGTTGCTTGTGCTCTCAACCAAACTGTCAAGCCATCAAATGGCTGGTGTCAAAACTAATTACATGTGCAGCACCAGGGAGACTGCAGATCAAACAGAGGCTAAGGTGTAAAAAATTATCTTTTGTCTTGGTTTTCTTTTGAAGAAAATTTGGATGAAACCTTATAGCTGTAAATATGCAGCGTGAGATTAACCCCTTAGTGACTAAGGGTACAACAAATGGTAATGCCTAAGCACAATTTTGCAACTTTGACATGTGTTATTAAAACTGTACATTTTGTCACAACTACTTTGCATATCCAGGTGGATTATACCTTTTTTTTCAAGACAAATTGTACTTCCTTTTGGTGTTAAATGGTAATGGATATCTCCTTTATTATCAAAGGAAAACTGGCCCAAAATAGTAAAAAAATTTTTTTTTTTAAATGTAGCTGTATATATCTTGCTATTACCATAATTTACCACCAAAGAACAACCCAAAATAAATTCTCCTGGTTTTTTTTTTTTGCTTTATTTTTTTCTTTAATTTTTTTACACACTTTTGTTTGTGTATATCTTCTCCTGTAAGAAGAAAAAGATACAATGTATCTTTGCCTTCATTCAGAAGAGTTAGTAAACACGGGGTGGGCTTACAGTGACTGATCACTGTGATAGCCAATCAGAGGTTATCGCAGCGATAACACCGTCAATCACTGTGATAGCCAATCAGAGGTTATCGCAGCGATCAGGTGACCCAAAACTGTGAGTCCCAGGTCCTGATCATTAGTACAAGAATCGGTTCTCTCAGTAAGAGCCCGGTCTCTGTGCTGGAAGAACACTGTACAGAGAGCTCCCAGCACAAAGAGAGATATGCACATATGCAGCCCTATGAAAAAGACCCACTTCTGTGATGCCGCATATATATGCATGGTTGGCGGGAAGGGGTTAAAGGTACTGATGCCTCTGATTGCTAGTCTCAAGATTGCTGGAGTGAGATTTGGTGATTTCACTACTGTGCTGCTAGCTGTTATTCTTCCTGATGATGATCCATAGATCGAAACCAGTCGAGGTTTGATGTCACAACTTCTGCTGACGTCATTTCCGCCCTTTGGAATGCATGCTGGTACGCTGTGGGCATCTTGTTCCTATTCAAAGGCAGCAAGGCTGATTACACTGAGTGCCAGGTTATGAGCACTTTGCTTGCTGAAACTTGATTTACTGCCTGGGAGGAGAAGAGAAAGTTTAGAAAGGCTCTTCTGAAACTACACTGTCATTTATACCCACGCTGGTCATCATTCTATTGGTTACTATCAGCCAGATCGCATGATTCCCAGGAATAAATATTGGTGTCATTCTTGCCATCACGGATTGGGCTAGTCCCAAACCAGGTGCTTAAGACTAACCTAGAGAGAGGTGGTCCATGGCTAACGGTGAGTGCACATCCATGTGGGGCACCGATTGAGCACAGAGGAGCACCTGTCATTTTTGCACGAAGTTCACCAATTAGTATTCAACACCTGGGCACTTTGTTTTTCTGAATTGGGACTGAATGTCACAATAATTCATTTTGGATATGTGAAGCAATATTACTCATGTATTGTCAAATTTAATGCACTTAATTTATGTGCGGTCCACATGGTATTTTGTTTGTTTTTGTGTTATTGGTTCACAAATTAGGACTGCAGTGTATACTTATCAAAGTTGCATGAATATCTATTCCTAAGCGCAACAGCACTATATTTTATTTAGCTGTTGTTCTTGTTGGGGGATCTGACATGAGAAAACATAAGCTCTGCCTCTACTAAGGCTTCAATCAATGGGTCCTGGATGGTGATTACTTGCCGGCACCTGGTGATCGAGGAGGATTACCAACGGAGGGAGAGAACTGAAAGTAAACAATACAGTTCTCTCCCCTGTCAGCTTGTGCACACTGCTGTGCATGGCTTTGCATAGCAGAGCCACGCATAGCAGTGTGCTTACAGTGAAGCACGCACACAGCACACAGTAAAACAGCACACAGTACGCAGTTAACACTTTGATCGCCCCAGATGTTAACACCCTTCCTGCCCAGTGCCATTAGTACAGTGTCAGTGCTTTTTATTAGCACTGTTCACTGTATTGGTGTCACTGAGGATGTCAATGACACCAAGACAGTTCCCCCCAGTGTCAGAATGCCCGCCGCAGTCCCGCTATAAGTCGCTGATCACCACCATTACTAGTAAAAATAAAAAAAAAAATCCCAATATATATACCACCATTTGTAAATTCTATAGCTTTCACATAACCCAATTTACATGTATTGGGATTTTTTTTTAGCAAAGACATGTAGCAGAATACATTTTGCCCTAAATTTATGACGAAATTTGATTTTTTAAAATTTTTTTACTGGACATGTTTAATACCAAAAAGCCAAAAATATTATTTTTTTTATCAAAATTTCCATTTTTTTATAGCGCAAAAAATAAAAAACACACAGGCAATCAAATACCACCAAATGAAAGCTTTATTCGTGGGAAAAGGATGTAAATTTCAAGTAACGCAGTGCCAAAAAGATGGCCTGGTCAGGAAGGGGGGTAAATCCTTTGGAGGGCAAGTGGTTAAACTTTTAAAGTATAAATATAAAGCTTAAACTTTGTGTTTTAATTTTTAGATACCAGATATGTATTTGATATGAGTTCAGTATCACAAACATACGTATACTTATACCATACCCTTAGCTGCTTCCAACAGCTTATATGCATCCGGAGCTTAAAGTGTGCATATAGCCATAACATTTGTTTTACTTTGGACAGAGTAAGAAACTCTAAAATCCCTGCCAGTTTTTTGTTTTCTGTCTCTTTATGGATATTTCTCTTCATTTTCTATCCAGGAAACACAACAGGAATTTCTTGTGACTTTCTGTCCCATTGACAGTCATCAGCAGGAGAAGCAGAGAAAGTGATTTTCTGCAGCAGAGACACAGAGTTCATTAAAAACCTGTAAGAAAAGAAGCATAGGTAAGCACAAACACAAGTCTAGAGCAGCTACCCTGATTTCCCATCATTGAGGATTTTTGAAAATGTTGTTTTTATTTATTACAGGTACTAATATAGTATGGACAATTTACACTTTACATATATATATATATATATATATATATATAATACATTCATATCAGCCCCTAATCCTCAAGGGGTGTACAATCTAAGGTCCCTAGCTAACATTCACACATACACATACTAGGGCCAATTTAGACAGGAGCCAATTAACCCACCAGTATGTCTTTGCAGTGTGGGAGAAAATCGGGGCACTGGAGGACTGGAGGAAAGCGACATAGGCACTGGGAGAACATGCAAACGCCTTGTAGGTAGTGCCGTTGTTGGAATTCAAACCAACAACCCTAGTTCTGCCAGGCGGAACTGTTTATGTTTGAAAACTATGACTGTTCCTGTAGTTTTAGAATGATCATTGATAAACAGAGTAGTAGAGCAACAATAATTCCAATGAGTGGGGCAAGTTTAATTCCTACGGTATACAGTACCCTTCAGAGGGTGTGGAAGCCACAAACACTGTACAAGGGACCGAGGACAAATGTTATCATTTTAGTAGTGGGTGTCACTACATTTCATGCCAAAGAACATATTCACACACATGGACTAGGTGGGTAGCACATACTCTAGGTTGTAATTGTCAAATAGAAAGTACTGAAATTTAGCAAACCCTATTCAAGCCTCATATTTTTCCAATATGAGGAGAGCATTTGCACATAATAGAAACTAAAGCAATTTGGTAACATAGCTTTAAAGATATTTTTCAGGATTTTTGGTATATGACAAATTGGTTCCATTAAACTCTTACTTATATAATATATATATATATATATATACACACACGGTATATACTGTGTATATATATATTTAATATATCCATTTTTCTTTGGCATTGCCCATATGACTCTTTTTATTAGCTTTCCTTGTGTTACTTATATCTACAGTATAACTCTTTTGAAGATGATATATGGAGCTGTCTGAAAAATGTGGAAAGTTACTGTTTAGCATTGGCCTAGGCAAGGGATACACTTGCAGGTCTTTTTAGCAGTACCCAGGACTGCCTTGGTTTTCATGAGATTAACATAGCCAGCTGATGTTCTCAAGGATTTCTTCAGTGAAGCAGACAATTTGGTTGGGGAATGTAAAAGTCAGTATTACTGATGTTTCACCCAAAATTCAGTTAGAAGTTTTATACCTGTATCTGTCTACATTATGCTTTCTGGACCTGCTTCTGACTTCATTAAGCAGATAGGGATCCAATGCAGATTAAATGGTTATGCTGCTGCTCTAGGGGGGTCTGCCGCACAATGTCATGGTCAGGTGTCAGGCTCGGAGACCAGTAGCTATAGCAGCGGAAAGGCTCCCACTAATCAGCAGGACGGTATACAAGCAGGTCACCCTGGCAGATGATGTGGGCTCACCTGAGGTGCGAAGTCTAAGCACTAACAGTTATTCACCAGAGCTCCTGATGGTGGGGACGGGTTTTGCTGCATGTTAATACCAGGTCATGGTCCTCAAGAGGAGGTGAGCAAGCCAGGGTCCAGTAGCGGAGATAGTAGGTAGGGATCAAACACAAGCGTAGTCAGTAAACAGGCTGAAGGTCAATAACAAGTGGTTGCAGGTTGGGATTGGGCAGAAGCATGGCCAAGGAACAAGTCAAAGGTCGGTAACGAGTGGTACCAAAAGCATGGATGGCAGCAGGAGGGACAAGAGCAAGAGTTTGGCTAGAGAAAGCACAATAATCTGGCAAACGGGAAGTATAAAGATGTTGATTAAATCAGGAAGCTCATGTGAGGAGCAAAGAGTTCAAGGTTCAGCAGAAAGCAAGGTACAAGGCAGGATTGTCCAATGGATCAGGCAAAGTGCTGTCCAGCATTCCTGGTAGCTCAGTGAGAAGAGTTACTGCCAGAAATACAGAGGTCCAGGCCCTGACACACAGTTCCTTTCACCGCCTGTGTATTCAGGTGCAAGCACTGTTCATCCAGCCAAATGAAACAAATGCAATAGGATCCAAAGGGCTGCACACTTGAAAATTGCATCCGCTTTATTAATAATCTCTAAAACGCCATATGCAACAAAAGTAGACACTGTGGGAGCAAGGAAACGTAGGCAACATGTTTTGCACTGCTAGCGCTTATTAATCTCTGGCCAGCCTAAAGGAATGAGATAAATGTGTTTAGTACTACACGTCTACATTGCTCAACTGCTCCTGTGATGCTTGAGTTGGTTGCAGGGTTTGCTTTCATCCAGAGAAATTTAGCCAGATTTATTGACTATTCAAAAAAATAATGAATCCCGTAGAGGAAAGAAAAATTGACCCATTTGTTTGGTGGGACCCATCTATTATTGTGATTGTCACATCTCTAGTTGCTAATCCACTGTAGTGATGTTATCATGTATATCTCAAAGATATCACTGTCCAAAAATGAACCCAATGGCCAAGGCTGGGTTTCCCAATTGTAGACATGTGGCTACAGGCACCCTCTGTATGAGCAAGAACTAAAAGAGATCAGCTCCCAGGCAGATTTATACAAGCTGCCAGTGCCACATTTGCTGATAAAATTATAGTTCTGGCTTATATTCCCTGCTGGCAAGTGATATCACTCACAGCCACTTCTTCACTGACAGCCTCTTCCAGTGAAGTGCTGATGGAAGGGTGGGCTCGGGCTGAGAGGGAATCAGCAGCAGGTTGGATATGGCAGAAATCACATCATCAGTACAGCACGCAGAGGCAGCTGACGGTGTGAAGTGAACACACAGGCACACGAGTACACTGAGTGAGGGATCCTCCATCCATCCTCCATTCATCAAGTCTGCAGAGAACACCCAGAAAATGTACAGTCAGTAAAAGAGATACACAGCATAGTGTATGTGCAATGCAATGCCCTGGTTGTTGCTCATGAAAATTAGGCCCCTTTCACACTAGAGTCACAGAGTGCAAGGGTACGTCTGTGGACCCTGATGTAAAGGGGAACTATGACATAAGAGGGAATGCCGTGGACCCTGATGTAAAGGGGAATGCTTCTGACTGTGATATAAGGGGGGGGGGGGCTTTGGTGACTAGAGACCACCTTACATCAGAGTTCCCCTTTATATCACGGTCTGCAGTCCCCCCTTACATCAGAGTTTCCCTTTACATCAGGGTCCGCATAGGTACTCCTTGCACTGTAAGGGGGAACCCTGCAGATTCTGATGTAAATGAGAACTCTGAGGACTCTGATGTAAGGGGAACCCTGGGTCTCTTGTGTAAGGGGATGCTCTGGTGACCAGAGACCCCCTTACATCAGAGTTCCCCTTTACATCACAGTCTGCTGCATTCCCCTTTACACATATAAAAATATTTATATAAAATGATTTTATCAAGAAAAAGACTTGGTCTTTTTGAGGGGGGGGAACTTCAGAATTCTCTGCCAATAGGCTCCTGAGATATAAATCCAGCCCTGTCAATTGCCTCAAATTGCATAAACATTAATATCTATGTGAGAAATATTTATGCAGTAGTCTCAGCACATGAATGATCTAGGAACAAAGACCTGAAGACAAGTACCTGTGTTGGAAAAAGATAAGAGATAATACGATATGATTTATTGTTATGGTAAGCTAAATTCACAGCAAATTTCAATACTACTCCACACAATATACTGTATAAAAACAATGCATCACATACTTATTGACAGAATTTCCACTTGCTGACCAGTCACATACCTAGTACATCACCGCCCTTCAAGTGGTTGTAACAGGATGACGCTTGCAGCTGCAGGCACCATCCTGGTACCTTTATGTGCAGCCAATGGTCGGCTTTCATGTAATAGCAATAGGAGAGGCTAACTAGCCACTCAATTGCTATTACAAGCACGCTTTCAGCCACTTCTGCGGGATCTCTTGTTCCATCTGGAGTCCCAATCGACCAGCCGGCTCTACCATCAGCTAGTCACAGAGCCGAACAAAGACCGTGTCAGCTTTGTTCGACTCCATTAACACTAAATCAGAATTAATGACCTGACATCACTTCCGGTTTATTCAGAAACAATCAGCGCCATTTTTAAAAAATAACAGCATTCAGTCACACTGATCTTGGAATGATTGAATGCTTTTAAGGGCAAAGGAGGGATTTGTGGACCCCAGATCCCTCCATAAAGAGTACTTGTCACAGGCCTATTGCTGTAACAAGGGATATTTACATTATTTGTGACGGTAATAAAAGTGATTTTAAAAAAAATCATTTTTTAAAGTGACAGTGTAAAAAAAAAATTTAAGTTCCCCCGTCCCCATGTGCTCCTCCTGCATGCACACTAACAACGACCCTTCCACACACGTGAGGTATCACCGTGAACATCAGACCATGGACAGTAATTCTAGCACCAGATTCAAACAATAAAGGGCAAGGTGTCCACTTCACAGTAGTGCTGTGATATAATGGTGTCAAAGTATATGCAAAAAGTCCTTTTAATAACAGTCCTTAACCTCTTCACGGTGGCCTTGACCTTGACGCCGACAGGCCGCACATTTGCGTGCAATTAACAAAAACATATGTGCTGAGAGCGCGCCCTGCGCGCTCCCAGCACACATGTCCAGTACTCACGGAAAGGTCCCGATCTCCTCTTTCGAATGGGACCTTTCCCGATCATGTGACCACCGTGATGGCGAATCACGGCGGTCACATGACCTTAAAACCCTGCCCCGCCTCCTGGCTTCTGAAACCCTTAAAGGGCCAGGAGGCGCTAGTGCCAAGGGGTTAATAAATGAAAAGAGGTGCTCCACTCCTTCCCAGAACAACCTCCCTCCACCAAAACACTATTTGTGCTCGTGCAAGCTCCTCTCCCTTATAGACAAACACTCACCAGATCACCATGCCTCCCACTCTCATGGTTGGCAAAGCACCACATCTGCTCTCTGATAGCTATTCTTCACTACATTCCTCAATCCAATTCACAATGTATCATCAACATAACAAAAAGAAAAAGATGCCTCCAATGGTACAATAACCAATATGTATTGCTTTTTTAAAAAGTGAAAAGCCACTCACAAAATTAAAAACAATAGTGTGCCTCTCTATTAAATCATGGATAGGCATCAGGTGTAATGTAAGTAGCGATCCAGTAATGTCTCACCATGTCTGGTTACTGCGTCACTTCCGTTTCTGGTCCTGCCGTTACCTCCAGTCGCCATGCAACCATGCCCTGACGCTATTCGTCACTTCCAACTTTGTCACAAGGGGTCAGAAGTGATGAAACGTGCCGAGACCTGGCGGCAACCTGAGGTGACATCGGGTCTGGAACTGGAAGTGAAGCAGTAGCGCGATCCGAGTAATTCGGATCACTTATTACTATTTTTACTATTATTATTTGTATAGCAAGTTTTATAATTCTACCACCAGACCTCCTCTGTAAATCTAAAGTGGTAACCTGTAAATATTCTAAAGCATCGCCTATGAATAGTAAAATGTATGTCGTCTTCACTCATCATCTTTTATATTTAACATCATCATTATGTGTAACATCATCTTTTATATTTAAAAATTGGGTTATGTACTGTAACTGTATAATATGTACTGACTACAATAAAGTAGAACTTTATAAAGCCGTCTTCCGAAATCTGAATTTGGCTATATTAATTTTATTTATTCTATTGCTTTTTTTTCTCTTCTATTATTTTCTATTCTACTCTATTCTATTTTTTCTATTCTATTCTATATCTTTTTAGTCTATTCCTTTACTTTTTAATCTATTATGTAAGCTCAAAAGAGTAGGGCCCTCTAACCCTTCGTGTGCTGTTTGTTGTTGCTGTGCTGTTTCATGTATTGTCCCCCCCCCCTCTATTGTACAGCGCTGAGCAAACCCTTTGGCGCTATATAAACTTGATGTAATAATAATAAATATTATTATTATTTTCTGTTTTATTCTATTCTTTTCCTTTATTGTCTATTCTATTCTATTTTGTTTTACTCTAATATATAACACAGCCTAAGTAGGAATCATCATCTTATTCACTTTTATACCTTACTGTATTTATTGCAATAAGTTTCCATTTTGAATTCAAATTAATTTTTGAATTCAGATCATTTCAAATATTTTTGAGAATAACACACATACAAAGGGAATCTAAATATTTGAAACAAATTCGAAAACAAATCATTCTAACATAATGAATATGACAAAAATAAATTATTAACTTAACAAACAAATCCGAAACAAAAAAAAACAAGTTTTTCTGTTGTGCACTTTCCTAGTGAGCATTTATAAAAAAGGGGAAAAAGATATTTATATTGTTTTTATACGTATACACAAACATTTTGCCATTCATTTCTATTTTAAACTAATGGGTTGTTTAAAAGGAGAGTGTATGTCAAGCTGGGGTAATGTTTCCTGAAAGCGTGTAAAATACGCCGGTGAAATGCTGGAGTTCACTTCTATTTGTTTTTTCCATCTATAGTGTTTAATGTGTTGTATGCCCCTCCATCTTTCCCTCACATTATTTTCATAATATTCTTCAATTTTTCTCTTATAAGACAATTTTGCTTTTTTATGTCTCTTTTCAAATTAGACCCTGCAAAATTATTCACAACTTTGTCCCCATTCCTAAAGGCGCTATTCCACTCCCTAAGGAGACACCATCCTTCCTTAGTCATCCATGGTTTTCGATTTGAGAAAACCATGATGTATTTGTCTTCAGTGGCATTATCCACAGAAGATTTTATATATCTCAACACTGGGTGCAAAATTATACACAACCTTGTTCCCATTTCTAAAGGCGTTATTCCACTCCCTAAGGAGACACCATACTTCATTAGTCATCTGTGGTTTTTGATTTGAGAAAACCTTGATGTGTTTGTCTTCAGTGACATTACCCACATGGAAGAAAAACATATATGAAATATATTTTAAAAATTTTCTTCCCAAAATATATTGACATATAATTGAAATGCTACAATTTTGGCCATATTCAGTATATTTTAAAAAAAATAAAAAAAATAAATGAATATATATATATATTATACTGCATGTTAAAATGCATTTTTTATAAATTACAAAATATATGAAAAATATTTTTAAATATATATATATATATATATATATATATATATATATGCATGTATATATAATTTTTTTCACAATAATAATTTTTTTAAATATATTCTTCTGATTTTTTTCAACATATAAAAAAGTAATTTTAACATATATTTTTACATATATTTGTGAGTGCATTTCAAAAATTTATGTAGATTTGTATTTTTAAAGACACACAGTATATTTGAAATGTATTTTTAAAAATATTTTTATATGTTTTGTAATAAAAATGCATTTCAACATGCAATATATATATATATATATATATTTATTGAAGTATATTTTGCAATACATTGAATATGGCCAAAATTGTAGTATTTCAAATATATGTCAATATATTTGGGAAGGATATTTTTAAAATATATTTCAAATATATTTTTCTTCCGTATGGGTATCCACAGAAGATTTTATATATCTCAACGCTGGGTGGCAAAGCTTAGGTTAGTCTTCTGTTACACTCTCTGAATATACCACAAAATATTAGAGTAAAGCTGGCCATACACTAGCAGACTTTAGAACATTTGTACGAACATTCACATTGGAGTAAATATTCTCAGTACATTTGAAGACATGACAAATGTTGTTTGAAAACACTTATAAAAAATTGCTTTTAAAAAAGTAGTAAACTCCATTTTTTCTTTTGTACCTACAGGTTAGCCTATAATAATGTGCACGGTTTAGGAGATATTTACATGTGTAGCAGCTGATGACGTCACCAGCACATGTGCACTGCATTTTCAATGGATGGTATGCTGTCCATTGAGAGAGCTGTGCCACGACCGTGACGCACATGCACAGGAGTGATGTCATCATGGCTTAGCCATTCAAATGGCCGGAGCCTGCAAACCAGAAAGGAAGACAGAGTGAAGATGGAATCCCTGTTAGTGATGACAGCGTGCCGTTGGAGGGATCCATTTTTTTTAGGTAAGTCTGTCATAATGTGCTAGTATGTGATGCGGGATCAGTTTTTTTTAAGGTAGTTTACTACAACTTCTTGTTCGATTTTGGAGAAAAATGACTTTCCCGATCGAAAACCACCTATAATATTATGAGAGTCTGTAAACGATACAGCAAAGCTATATGTGATGGACATTCAGCAATGATTTGTAAGCCGATATGCTGCTGTTTTAGTTTACTGTATGTTAACAGTACAAAAAATACATTTGGTACGTAGATATCTAATAATACAAAACCGTGTTGCACTCCACTAGTATAAAAATGATAAATTAATATACTCCCAAAAAAAATATATATTTATACCATGTATAATCAACAAATCTCTTAAACCATATATTTTTATAACATTTGTGATCCTAAAGCAAATCCGTGCTTATTTCCACATTCCGTGAAATATTAATAAGTGTATAAAACGTATGCAAAAAATTATATGTATAAATTTTTTTTATAAAAATTGTAAATTTATATATATCAAAAGTCTACACAGTGATGCGTTCTCCTTACGTGCTCCTTCACCAGTGTGCGCTCACCTGATTTCCAAACCATTAAGTGAGGTCAAAAACAGCTTGTGGATATCTGGTACGTGGATATCTGTTTTATTCTGCTCTCTTCTACATGCCTAGCCTAAGAAATGATGGATAGGATATGGAGCTAATGTATTGTCTGTCAATTATCATGAATCCCACATAGAATATTAGTTGTCAGAGATCATTAGCCTTGAGTCTACAACTGCAGTTATAAAAGATATCCAAAATTAAAATCTTTATTTTTTTCAATATCCTTTTTTCAGATAGTAACCAATACAAAAATCATATTTACTAAGAACTATTTTAAGGATTAGATGTCATCTGCGAATTGAAATCCAATACAGAATAAAATTGGTTTATTTTTAGCAAAGCGACATGACATGCCAAACCACCAATATTAATCCAGGGACAAATGAATGTATGTGTTAAATAATATATTTCCTTTCCTTAGCCAGGAATAAAAGATACATTGAAAAAATAGTTTCTTTTCTGTATATCCTTGGACACAGAGCATCTTTAAATTCTTAACAATGAGGTTATGCTGGCACCTTCAGGTATTTGAACACTGCAAAAAAAAAAAAAGACAGGATGTCTCTTCCCAGATATAACCCCTCGCTGTTAGGCCAGGCCAGGCTCAAGCTCTCTGCTTGTAAATAGCCAGCTTCTCAACAAGTCCAGCTGGGATTATGAGACTGGCTAAATCCAGATCCATGTCCTATGGCTTTTTCAATACTCAGTAGAATGGTACCCAGGACCCCACACTGAATACGTGAGGACAGGTTGTAATGTTGTCAATCTGTACTAGATCCTAACAGGACCTTGTGCAATAATATATTGCCTTATGGGCCAGTAGGGTGCTATGTAGGTCCAGGGCAGTGATCCCCTGAAGGGGAATAGAGTCCCTGAGAACCCCTGTGACAAACCTGCTGTGCTGATGGAAGTTTGGACCCTCTCAGGTGAAATCTTGCTGCAGGAATAGCTACTGCCCTGGATATACCCTGTCGATACCCATGCCCTAGCTTGGATTGGTCCATGAGTGTTGATATGGAAAGAAAAAAGGGTTGTGAATGCCTGGAGATTTAACCCTTGAAGGGGGCAAGTGTTGTTATGACTGTTAATGCAGGGGTCATCATTTTGAAGTGAACAGCCAATTTTTCTCTGGTGGTGGAGACGTGAAGAGCATGCTTTATACTGTATTTGATGCAGGAAATTACACTTTAGGATCACGGTAATAATATAATAATTTTGGACGTTATTTAATTAAACAATTATTTGGAACTTTTTATTTTGAAAGGTTTTAGTGTTTAAGCACTGTATGTCATATTTGGAATTGAGCTGCACTATGTCTGATAGAGAGTTTGTAAGAAGTGTGATGGCATTACTTTTGAAGTGTTCAGCTTTGCAATCCATTACTTGCACATTTATTTTTTTTTTTCTATTTTGATGATTTGATATATTTTGCAATTTTTGTGCTGATTGATGTGTAATATACATGTATTACTCTGCTCTAGGTTTGAGCATAGGAAGGAGCAGAGCCAGAACCAGATGCAATGTTGTGTTTGGGAGGAAGTAACCCAATGGCCATATTTCCTATACAGGCACTGCATTGTGCCTGTATAACAGTGGTGCAGCAAGTATTCATATTTTTTTTTACTACAGGGGAGGTGGGGCACTGGCAGAATACAGAGATTCTTTCACTCAGGGTACCAGCACACCAGGGGTCTTATTGCCTTGGTTCCTCTCAGCTGACATGAACACTGTTGTTTTAGCAAGGATTCTGGTGTTTATCGTCAGTTTAGGGGGCAGAGAGGAGGTCATGTAGGAGGTGCAAGGTCCCAAACTCGGGTAGGTAGGGAGGAACCAGTACGTAATTCCCAGTGCATCATATTTCCGGAGGGCAGTTTGATTCAGGTGGCTGTGACTCCCTTACATTGTTAGGTATATCCACTAGCTTAGGGGCACCATCCTCCAGTTTGTTTGTGATGATGGAGGAGTTTTGTTTGTTTGGACCGTCTTGGTCACAAACAGAAGCATCCTCCCTCACCTCCCTCCTCCATATTATCAGAGAAGGAACTAGGGGAGAAGAAAGTTGAGGAAGATGATAAGGTTCTGGTAAAAGAGGGACAAGCAGAATCTGTTCCTTAAGATTCTATTCCTAGAGAATCTCAGGATCAGAGTTTTCTCAGACCCAAAAGACTTTGTAAATTTTCTAGCAGAAGGTGTTTGAATTAATTACAAATTACTGTTTCTCCAACCTCCTTGGATCATGGCGGCTGCCACAAGATCTTTCCCTGCTTTGCAGGGAGAAGAAACAGCCACATCCCAGCTCTGTATACAGAGCCGTGAGTTGTTTGTAAACTCAGGGCACTGTGCTGTGATTGGACACAGCCAATCAGCAGGTCCTGGCCATAAATCATTGGCCAGGACCTGTTGACAAAATCACGCTGTGTCCAACCACAGCGTGGGTCAGCAATGGGTGCGCACATGGCTGTCCCAGACCCAGAAAACGTCCCTTCACTTAAAATCATAGTCATACTGAGCGGCACCCCCACACATCTACTAAAAAGCAGCACATTTTGCCTGTGGGTGTGGGAATGTGTGCGAGTTACATGCATTCCCACACCCGAATATACACCCTGTTCCAAATTATTATGCAAATGATATTTTTCTCATTTACCTAAATAATTGATGTAAATAACAGTCAGCATAATTCTCATGTTATCAACTATTAAGAGTACAATTCACATTTTATTGAACAAACCTCCTAATGATAACAGTATTTTTTTTAAACATAACAACTTACAATGCACTGTTCCAAATTATTACGCACAGTAAATTTCAAAACACTTTATAGGTTGTAAAGAACTGAAAATTGTCATTTGTTGTGTTTGCAACGTATTTACTGAAATCAAAAGCTATTTCAATCAAACTTTTAACAACATTTTAACGTTTTAAACATTTTAACAGGTCACGTTACATTGTAACATAGGACCCCT
This sequence comes from Staurois parvus, assembly GCF_062004578.1. Lineage (NCBI taxonomy): Eukaryota > Metazoa > Chordata > Amphibia > Anura > Ranidae > Staurois > Staurois parvus. The sequence continues at coordinate 748,687 of NW_028318161.1, read as the reverse complement.
TATTTGATAGCAGCTTCACAAGTCTTGCATCCATTGAACTTGTGAGTTTTTGGACAGTTTCTGCTTGAATTTGTTTGCAAGATGTTAGCATAGCCTCCCAGAGCTGCTGTTTGGATGTAAACTGCCTCCCACCCTCAGAGATCTTTTGCTTGAGGATGCTCCAAAGGTTCTCAATAGGATTGAGGTCAGGGGAGGAAAAAATGTGCTGGTTAAAAATCAAATCTGTTTGTATTTGCATAGTTAGCTTTAGTGATCTCCTTTATTAGAAGCTGAATCGTGCACTTGTTTATCCATTTAAGGACCACCCTATAGCAGATATACTGCTACAGGGCGGTACCTGTGCACAGGATCATGTATATAAGTCATTCTGCATTTCCAGGTAGGGGGCATGCACGAGTCGCGTACTCCCCGCACCGCCATTCGCAGCCGCGAATGTCAATCACTGGGTCCGGACGGTAATTATCTACTAGCGCCCGGTGATTACCGAGCATCTCCGACGGGGAGGAAGATTGTTTTGTTTACAAACAATCTTCCTCCCAGTCATTTCGAGCACACTGCTTGGGATAGCTGTGCACAGTACAGCCGTCCCGATCAGTGTCCTTACAGTGAAGAACACACCCCCCGCCCCCTAGTAAAACATTCCCAGAACACAGTTAACCCTTTGATCACCCCTCACATTAACCCTTTCCTGTTCAGTGTCATTAGTACAGTGTCACTGCTTATTTATTAGCACTGATCACTGTATTGGTGTCACTGGGGTGTCAGCAACACCAAGTTAGTTCCCCTCCCAGTGTCAGAATATTCACCGCAGTCCCACTAAAAGTCGCTGATTGCCTCCATTACTAGTAAAAAAAAATCCCATTATCTATACCGCCATTTGTAAACACTATAACTTTCACGTAAACCAATTAATTTACACGTATTGAGATTTTTGTAGCAAAGACATGTAGCAGAATACATTGTGGCCTAAATTTATGCTGAAATTTGATTTTTTAAATTTTTTTACTGGACATGTTTAATAGCTAAAACTCCAAAATATTGTTTTTTTCTCAAAATTAACAGTCTTTTTTTGCTTATAGCACAAAAAAATTTAAAATGCACAGGTGATCAGACCACCGATAGAAAGCTCAATTCGTGGGAAAAAAGGATGTAAATTTCATTTGGGTGCAGCATTGCATGACTGCGCAATTGTCAGTTAAAGTAACTCAGCGCCGTAATACAAAAAATGGACTGGTCGTGAAGGGTGGTAAATCCTCAGGAGGGCAAGTGGTTAAATGGTCAGATTCCCATGATGTTATTATGTTTTATGCACATGTTTACTTTATATCCAAAGAAAGAACATTTAAAGTGGAGCTCCACCCAAAAGGGGAAGTTCTGCTTTAAGGACTGGTTCCCCACACCCTGTTAAGGATTGGCACCTTTGGGGAGGGGGGGGAGAGCGGGTACCCGAAGTTGGTAGGTACCCACTCCTGCTGCTGCTGTGATAGCCTAGGTGATCGAAAGCAGAAGTTGTCCCCACCCCCCTCCCTGTAGTCTTCTGGGACAGGTAACAGGTCCCAGAAGACTATGGGGCCATTCACAAAGCACAGCACTACTCGCGTATGCGCAGTGAGCACTCGGCTGTGAAACCGCAAGCTATCACAGCCAGATGTCCACATTGAAGATGCCGGCGCCGGGAACACAGGGCAGCTGGTGAAATGGGTTGCAGGGAGGACACCGTGGGATCAAGGGGCAAGTAAATGTCCATTTTTAAAAGTCAGCAGCTACAGTTTTTGTAGCTACTGACTTTTATGTGTTTATATTTTCCCTGGAACTCCGCTTTCAGTAATACATGCCTACACTTCTGTCTTGGAATTGTAACACATGAATCTGATGTTTAAAATAGGTACTATGATCAGCTTACCTTCATGTATCTCCATGGCAACTTCTTGTGTCCCAGAAAAATCGCCCCCTCCCCACTGTTAGTATTTTTCATTGGGCGCTACTCAATATCCACCTTTTAAAGGAGTAACAAATTATTATACAAGTTATGATATACGAGTCTTTCTGCTCAAACCTTATGCCAATGCAAAAAAAATTGTGTAGAGCAGTTCACATGACTGCAACTAACAAGCACTGCTCATTTCAAATAAATGGATATGAGGGGGAATAGAGAGGTTCAGAAGTTCACATAGAACATTACACAGAGGCAGAAATGCACAGCAAGAAATCATTTAAAGAGAAATAGATTACAGAATGTACACTAGTATGGGAAACTTCATATTTACACATTTATTTCTTGGTTGGTAGAGACGACCATGTGGACGTCTTGGAGTCTCTTTTGATGCAGCCTTTGTTGTACCTTCTTTGGATGTATGATTGAACTTCTCCACCCCTGCGAGGGTAGGATAAATGTGAACCAATGTTTATGTCTTTTGTGTTTATGTTCTCAATGTGTTCAAAAGTTTAATAAAAATATATTTAAAAAAAAATAGATTACAGGGTAACAGAGCACTGGATGTGTATGGATTATATTTGGGGAATAAAGATATTGTTTAGTGTCAATACAGAGGTGCCTTGGCACAGCAGTGTGGCTTTCATGTGTATTTGAAAGCTAGATGTGCACCTCAAGGTGCTGGCACTTTTTTTGTACCCTGTAGCAGCTTTATATTTTATAAAGTGACAGACATGTTTAATCTCCACATTCTCTTGCAGAATCACTGTGAGTAAAAACTAGAACCAAAATTCATTCTCTGTATCCATGGGAGTTCCATGAACTCTTTATTGAGGTTTTTAATTTATGCTGCAATTCCAGTTATCAGTGGGAAATCTTCCTTGTGATCCTGCTGTCAGATTGACATCCCAAAAGAGGAATGGCTTTCAGTTAAACTTAGTAAAATAAAATGTATATCCTATAATCTGACAACCGTAAAAAGTAACCATGTTGGAGTTAGTTCAGGTTTTTCCCAACATTGATATATCTAAACGTTAGGCATTAGTTTGCTAGAGAAAAGTAAGAGTACAGGATATGGGCCACGTTTGTCTTAGAATGACATACTAAGAGGTGGAATCTGTTCATGTCAGTATTTAGAGGGGTCTGGTGGCGAGTTCCACTTTTTACTTTAGGTGGAAGAACACTTTTAATTTACATGGTTCATCTTTCTGAATAGGTCATGCTCGGCTGGCATCTCTGTTGGCAGTATGCACTAGTGAAAATGCCAACTTCAACTTTTTGCTAATACATTATTTTGCAGTTAAAGCTCACTGTCACAAATATGATCTCAAATTTTTCAGTAAATACCCACACAGGGCAATGTCAGAACATTACATGGGATCCTTTTAGAAGGAGGTTTAGCATACTTATGATAATGTCTTTCTGTGCTAATCCTCCCATCATTAACCAGCATTTTACAAATGATGATGCACACATCATGAGCAGAAAACCAAATGTGATTACTTCCACTAAATTAGACAGAAATCTTGAAAAGCCTCTAGAATAGAAAATGTCTGTATACATGTTCCACCACTAGGTAAGTGTGCTGATGGCATCCTTTAGAATGCCTCCATCCAATAAAAAATAAACCAGGCCCGGACAGAATAGGTCCCCTCTCTGTGAGTACAGGTTACATCCAAGCCTGGTAACCGCATTGGCTCTTTCAGGGACATTTTTTTGGTATGGCAAAAGCTATCAACGGTCTCTGCTGAAGACTGAAGATGGTATAGAACATGCAGAATTATATGATATGGTTAGGAAAGTCTAGAGTGTGAGGGTACCCTTCCTCAGACCAGTAGTATTTGACTACTGTATGTTGGAAATGGAAGAATTTTGACTGGCACAAAAAAAGGTGAAAAAATCTTAGAATTTATTCAGTTTGATTCTTTACAAAAGTTGCAGCTGGATCCAGAAGAAACAGAAATCTAAAGAAAGTTATGTTAATACATGTATAAAAATATTATCAATGGAAAAGACTAAGTTTAAAATGTACAGATTCTTATAGAAGAACGCATTCGATTGATAAGGGCATGTACAGAAGATTATTTGAAACTGACTTGCTGACATGTAAAAATCTACATTTTTGGCTATAAAATAATCTGCCGATCACCATCCTGACACCATTTTGTTGTGATTCTGGGCTCCTCGGAAAAGCAGTAGAACCTGGGAACCATGGACTGGGAAAGAGAGGGAAAGGAGGAGGTATGCCAACAGTCACGAGCTTCTTTTAAACCCTTCATTCTCTGGATGTACATATTAAAAAGGCAAAGTGGTTAAAACTTACATTTAGCCAGAATTTTGTATTTAATTTTTGGACAGTAAAAAACAATGAGAACTCCTACCAGGTTTTTTTTCTTCTGTGTCCCCACTGGGCCTATCTATTTGTTTGGGTGACCATTGTTACTAACACAAAAAGTGTTTCAAAATTTCTACAGCTGTCACCAGAGGAGGTGAGGAAAATCGTAGTAACAACTCTCTGAAAGGGTTTTTCTTCTCACTATGAATAGATTTTAACTTACATTTTGTTATATCTATGGGACAGAAAGTGAAGGGAAATCTCCTTGATAGGACACAGACAGGAGAAAAACATTCTGTACTCTATCCAAAACACAAAATAGCTATAGATACACTTTACCTTTCACTTGAAATCCTTGTTTAGGTACTCAAAATGCACGAATTAGATTTTATTTCTCCCATTTAATGGATTCCAATAGATCTTAACCCCCCTGGCAGTATTCTCGAGTGTAGCTTGGGGTTAACTTTCAGTACCAGAAGCGGTAACCCCGAGATACACTCGGGATTACCCTGCAGTGTTGCTCTGGGATCCCACGAGCACTTACCTTGTCCTGCGGTCCCGCGATGTCCCCCCTGCAGCGTCCCTAGCCATGTCCCCAGCATCCGTCTTCCGTTCCCTGTGAGCGTCGGGACGTACGGGACATACGGGGGACGGAACCATCGGGAAATTCAAAAATGTAAAAATTTGACATTCACTCAATACACTAAAATCTGATAGTGTTACATTACTGTATTGTCCCTAGTGCTTTGTCCTGTGCCCTGCCTGCATTTTTACTGTTCTTTCTGCCTGGAAACTGAGAAACGTCTTTTAGGTCAAAAGCAGTTTTAGACCAGCTAGAGAACAGCGATAGTAATTTAGAACCACTTGCAGAATTGATAATGATTCGTGGGGAAATTCGTCATCAGACACTGAAAACGATTTTGCGACTAAGCTCATTAATGTACGAACTTGGTGCTCTATTTCAAATTTCAGTGTTTTTGGTTTGATTACATTATTGAATTAAATTTATAATTATTATATTATTATTTTTTATGATTATTTATTATATTATAATTTATGATTTTGTGTTGCAAATTTTACCTGGGATGTTTACTAGACTCTTGTTCGGACAGATTTCAGTGAGTTATTCCTAAGAATTGCAGGCCTACAATAAAAAAACAACATATTTCCATTGAAAATAATGTACCGCTTTGAGCACAGAAATATTGACATATTCAGACCGCTAGGGAGGTTAAACAATATATACGCCCAGCATTTTATATTTCTGATATGTGTCTGCTGTACCATGTACTTGTATGAAAAGTATCCTGTTCTCTTTGCATTTCTTCCTTTGTGTGAAATCCCTGCCAGTCACTCTGCCTCCCTATTAAAAACTGACCACACTAAGCACAAGAGCACACCGTGGTCAGTTCTTTAGCTGTGCTGGGAACTCAGTCTGATCTCCTCCTATGATCACTCTTTGAAGATACCAGTGTAGTGTGGAGAATAGAAAAATGGTCTTTTCAATGCAATATCTTTTCTCTTTTTATAAAATATTATTTTAAATACAGTACCTATTATTATCTATAAATATGGTATTAACAGACGACAACAAAGTGCACCTATATCTAAATAATGTCTCTGAGTATGGTTTATAAAATACTACATGAGATCAGATCATTTTAAGTCATCTCAACTAGAAGAGTTGGACTATTTTAAAGTTTTATGTTTGCAAAGGGTTTGACCCAATTTGTAATCAGATTTGTAATCAAATCCAGTTGAGAATGTGAACTGACATTGCTCAGTGGACTTACAGTACATGATACCATTAAGTTGTTTTATACATACAGTAGTGAAATGTATAGCAATTCCTAAAAGATAAAAACATATATATATATCCAGCTAGGAGACTGTGCTGAAATACAGTAGCTTAACCAATAAATGTATCCATTTATGGTAGAGTTATCCTTTAATAGCTGCAGTAAGTAATCCTATTACTTGAGATTTGTGTGAGATATTCTCCTTGCCCTTGAGGAAAAAAATCAATCAGCTTCCTTATTGATTTGTCATATTCTCAGGAATCCAGGAGAACTACCGCTGCCATGTTATAAATTGTATGTTACATTTCTGTCAGTGACGGACATGACGTATTGCACATATGAGGCCTTCAATGATAGGATGAAAAATGAAAGATCTGTCATTTTGTTGCTTCTGCTATGGCTCAGACTATAAAAGTATTTTTAATTACAACAAGTAAACAGAATCTGTTGAAAGTGCACATTTCATAGTACTGCACAGCAGAACAAAGTTTGTGAAATCAAAGGATACATAGAATGTATATGAGGCTATTCCCTACTTTCTCTGTTCACAATTGTATTTTCTGCATGATTGTTGCCTGTATGATTGTTGACTATTCTATATTCACCCTTCCACTACCAACTCTGATATGCACATCATAGGAACAGCTACTTATTTTGTGTACAAGAATGTTACCTTATCCACAAGGAAAGGTGCAGAGATCTCACAGATTATTACACCACCTTACCCTATGTTCAACCTCTTGGCATCGGCGCCTCCTGGGCCATTAAAGAAGTTTCAGAAGCAGGGAGGCAGGTTTTAGGGTCATGTGACCACCGTGATTCGCCGTCACGGCAGTCACATTATTGGAAAAGGTCCCGATCGAAAGGGGAGATCAGCATCTTTCCGGGAGTCGCGAACATATGTGCTGGGAGCTTGCAGGGTGTGCGCTCTCATCACATATGTATTTTCTAATTGCACGCAAATATGCAGCCGCTTGGCGTCAAGGCCCAGATGCCGAGAGGCCGCATATTTGCATACGATTGGCGTCAAGGGGTTAAGCAAACACACAGGGAAAACGTTATTTTCTTTCTTGTGAAGTAAATGGGATTGTCTTTTGTCAGTCTCAGAGAAAATTTCTGATTTTTAGAAAGTGTTTGTAGTGCTCACCCCTGAAAGGACCCACTGAATGGTCCCAAGGTTCTTTCCCCACTAGATTCACTAGTAGCCAGGCACACAGTCCCAATCACTCTTGTGGCTCAATGATCAGTATATCCTTTTTTGAAAACTTGAATTGATGGGTGCTTGGTAACCGTGGGTACTCCAATAATGTTATATAGTAACTTAAGGACACCTGTCTTCCTATCAAAGATTCCTAGCACACTCCTTGCAACAGTAATTAATGGTCTGAACCACATAGGGACACCATGAGCATTGTCCACTTTTAAAGCCGTAGTAAACCGCAACTTTTTAAAAGAAAAACAAAACCCCTGCAAGGCAATGTCATAATGTGCTAGTATGCCTCTCATACTAGCACATTATGTGAAACTTACCTTAAAACGAAGCCTTTCAGTGGCACACTACCAGGGATTCCATCTTCACCCAGTCCTTCTTCCAGGTTCACAGGCTCCAGTGCCTTGAATGGCAAAGCCACAATGATGTCACTCCCATGGTCACTTTTCATGGCACACAGCTCTGAAGGAACAGCATGGGCATGTTTTTCCTTCAGAGCACAAGCGCTGGTGCTCTGCAGAGGTAAATATCTCCTAAACGGTGCACATTTAGGAGATATTTACAGTACCTACAGGTAAGCTTTATTATAGGCTTATCTGTAGGTACAAGTACAAAACTGACTTCACTACCACTTTAAGTAAAGGCTGACTCTGATGCAAGAGGATTAGCAGCAGCACACAGTCACTGGGATCTCACTCACTGGTCTATACTCATAACTGTCTTTGGATAGTTGGATGCATCCTTCCAATATCAGCCAGACATTTCTCCCATGAATCCTTCAAACCAGATCATGAAAGGAAATCCTTCAGTCAGCTTCAGCAAACTTCAGTAGAATAGGCCCCGCAGCTAGTCAGCTGGGAACTCAATGAGCAAATGAAGAAGCACAGCTGGACTTCCCCCTCCTGGACATGAACCTCCCTGCTCCAAGCCTCAAACTATATATGCTCCCTCCCATCCACCAACTGGGCACTCTCCCCCAGGGATTGGTTGGGACTACATAAATATTCAGTGTGGAGATTTGACTTTCCCAGCCCACTATCCAAAATCATCCAGAAGGCAGGGGAAAGCATCAAACTCACAGCCAGTGAAACTCTGAGCAGAGCAGAGCAATCACAAGCAGCTCCATTGATTAAAGGAGGACTAAGGAACTACATTTACCTAACCTAGCACCTATCTAGCAAGGTGCTACATGTTTCTGACTTATACAAGCTCTTTTCTTGTTTATGTTTTTCTTATTTCTCATTTTTTATTCCACTATGTGGCCATTGCTGATCGCATCACTTGTTATAATATTACATTTTGCATCCCAGCAGGCTCCTTGGGGTCACTGTACCATGCTTGAACCACTCTGAGATCACCAGTCACAGCAAATGAAACGTCTGAGCAATAATTAAAGATTGAGTCATGAGTTAAAGTGAACACTGAGATCACTCTTCATTATTCAGAGTGACAAATAGATACACTAACACAGTCCAAAAATGTAAAAGTGTAAACAATATGATGATAATGAGTTAGCCAGAAGTGCATAGATATAGAAGATATAAACCCTAACTCGCTCACATTCAGTTTGTTAAAGCACTTTGTATCATAAGCAGAGTTGTCCTTTTTTGTAAAGTACTTTACCCTTGTTTAACTTATTTTCTAATTCAGTGCTGCTGATTTCTTCCAACCTCTGTCAGCCACTTGCTATCTATATGCACCCATTCCAGCATCAGCTGCACATCATTTTTTTAGACTGACTTTCTCATAGTCACAATGGTGGACAATGCACGCACAATGTGTGTTGGCTTGGTCACTTGTAGTCTTCACCAGGGCTATATGTGACAGGGTGACAATGCAGGAAAACAACTAGAAGACAGGTGTCACCTTATAATAGGAAGAACCTTCAAAGACCTTTATGGCAGGATCGTTACATATTATTTTAATAAAATCTGCAGATTTAAAATGATTGAAAATTTATTTGGAAACCACTTTAGGATGTTAAAGCGTTGATGAAATTTTGGGGATTGGGTTTACATATACTTTAAGTCCAGCATTGTTAGATAGTTGAGATGTGCTGGCAAGTACATATAAAAGCATTATACATGACTAATGCATTCCAGTGTTTGCTTATTCTGTCCTACTATGTGTTACATACCACACATGCTTTGCACAGACAATTTAACTCTCACAGCAAAAAATTATGTAAGAAGGTAACATACATAGTTACATAGTTAATCTGGCTGAAAAAAAGACAAAAGTCCATCCAGTTCAACCATTAAAAAAAAAGTTATAATCCTATACTCACAATTGATCCAGAGGAAGGCAAAAAAAAAACCAGCAAAGCATGAAGAAAGTAAATGCTTTGGGCCCCAGGACACGCAATCAAGAGCATCGGGGAGGCGCCGAGAGGCAGGGGCTGGGACAGGTGGTAGCTCGCCTCACGGCAGACCGCCAGCTCGATCCCAAGATCCAACTACGAGCTTTTTAACTGCAGCAATTTTAATATACGCTATTGGAGCTGGAATTACCATGGCTGCTGGCACCAGACTTGCCCTCCAATAGATCCTCATTTAAGGATTTACAGTGTACTCATTCCAGTTACAGGGCCTCGAAAGAATCCTGTATTGCTATTTTTTTGTCACTGCAATACAAGTCTTCAGTGTCCTGTTACAAAAGTGCAATTTGTATTCTGCAATGTGTTTTTTCTATAATGAGTGGTACAAAGCAGGATAAAGTATATTTGTTCCGATAGGTAGCAAAGGAAAAGAGGCAGCCTTTCCCTGTAAAGTTATTAGCTACACATATGCTTATTCAGACATTGTCATAATATTCTAAGCCAGAATATAACCAATAAAACAAGAAAATGTTAGGTGTAAAAGAGATTATCCTAGCAGAGGGGTGCAAATACATGCTCTTTCAAATGGGAATTGCTGTCACACCGTTGTCTTGGCAATTTCATCACCTCTGTGGAGTGACGAGGATGCTGAGTCTTTAGATGAAGTCTGGTTTGCTATACAGAGTGTCCAAACATTTACACCAACCATATTTTGCCACATCTAAAAAGTTCAAAAAGCTTTAATACAAGAAAAACTATGAACTGTTTTTTAAAGTTGTGGACAAATTGGAGTTTAGCTGGAATAAAATAGTAAACACAGCTACAAAATAAAAGGAGAAAAGCTATATACCAAGTTATTATGTGCACCACTGTGCCCAAAAATCTATTTCACCTCTTTGTTATTGTGGCCGATTCAAGTAAGATTTGGCAAAAATGTCTGAAAGACCACTGATTGCTGCAAATGTGTCAAACTGACAAGATCCCTTAGTGAACCAAATCATTGATCATGCTTGTAGAACAAGGTTTCCCAAAGCAGCCAATATTGACCTCCAAAGGTTGAAAGGACCTTTCCAAAGGGTCATTAAATTTATGAGTGTCAGTAGTTGGTTGATAAATGATAAAAGGTCAATTGCCATCAGTTATACTTTTGAGTTCTCTGTAGAGCTTCATACTTGTCCCTAGTCCTGAAGGGGACATGGCTAGTGGCATGAGAGTGTTACCAGGGCTGGATGGTCAGCTGCTAGTGAAACTGGCTATACGTTGTCTTCATCAGATGTGTGTTGCTACTGTTACCAGTGTGGTTTGCATTGTATGTCTGACTTACCACCCCTCCTCCTTTCAGGAAAGTTATACATATGCATGGTGTTGCTTTTCATTTCCCATGCTAAGTGGCCTCCACCACCTTGAACTCTGTTGAAGAATTGGTACACCAGTCTCCACCAAATATCAGTACCCTTGTTGATGCCCATCAGATGCATTCTTTACATTAATCATATTTATTTATTTATTAAAGGTACTTATATAGCGCCGTCAATTTACGCAGCGCTTTACACATATATTGTACATTCATATCAGTCCCTAACCCTCAAGTGGTGTACAATCTAAGGTCCCTAACTCACATTCATACACATACTAGGGCCAATTTCGACAGGATCCATATCACTTACCAGTATGTCTTTGGAGTGTGGAAGGAAACTGAAGTACCCAGAGGAAACTCACACAGGCACAGGGAGAACATGCAAACTCCAGGAAGGTGTTGCCATGGTTGGGGTGCGAACAGGGGCGGACTGACCATTTGGAAACTCAGGCACTTCCTGAGGTCAGTAGGGGGCCCCATGAGATGCCCCTGGTACATTTTTCATAGGCTTTTTTAAGTTTGGGCAAGGACACAGGGGCCCCATGATCCCCTATTGCCCGGGGGCCCCATGAGCTGTCAGTCCGCCCCTGGGTGCGAACCAATGAGCCAAGTACTGCCAGGCAGAAGTGCTAACCTCTCAGCCACTGTGCTGTCCATCAATTGATTCATGAGAAAAGGTTTAATCTTATATTTTTAATATTTTAAATATTATGTATTTTAATGAAGTCATATTAATGATCAACATAGTGCATATATAATAAATGTGTTTTAATGTTTTATTATTCCTGTGGCTATTTGTTACAATAGTAAATTATTTTCATATAAAATATGCTTAGGAGTTGATAAACAATCTGAAAGATTGTGAAGGGGTCAATAAGCTGAAGAGTTTTGGGACAGCCTGTTCTAGGAAAACAGCAAATAAAAACCATAAAAGAACAAAACAAAAAGGTGAAGTACACAGCTATTCCACCATGTATAAATAGGGCCCATTGCGTTTCTTTACAATTAAACACATACACAGGTGAGAATAAAATAGTTTTCCACAGTAAATGTATGCATTGTTTCATGGCTGCATGTTTCTATTTTTTATCTTAAACTAGCATATACAATAATTGTTGTTTTTTATGTTCCTTTCCCACCATAGAACAAATGAGCACCACTGGGAAAGAGAAACGTCTGCGGCTACCAAATCTTGGTCACATTTGGATGCTCTATTTTACTTTTAGTGTCTGCTGACAATCTGCCAAACTATTTTGCCATCAAGATGAATGTATTTTATTACCAGTATGGGAAGGGAGATTAGGACAAGGCTGTTCTACCAGAAATTGTGAGCGCTCATAACTAGTGAGGTCCTTTGACTCACAACCTGGGTTTTGATATGATGGATGATGTGAGTTATCTGAACTGAGTTTCAAAATGGCCTTATTATTCTTCATTTCTTCCCTGGCTCTGGTTTCTTTGTGGTGCTAAATCAAACCCCATTCTAATTAAACATATAATGATTTCAAATGCAGGCACCGAGAACTGATAAAATCATGGGAGGATGCAGTTTTCACAGGAAAATGAATTCCATGACACTCAACTACTGTAGAATCAAATTAAATTAGAGTAAATGGAATACTGATTACTAAACAGTACTCTTACTTGAAGCAACTAATTTAAACAATATTTACTATCATTTCCATGCTTTCCAAAGTCTATTTTCAAAAGATCCTTCTGCAATTGGTTGCATTGTGTGTTTCAGGTAAAATCACCTTCCTTTGGGCTTAAAAGAAAAGCTGTTGATTTTTTCATGGAGAGAAGGGACATTCCAGGTATAAGGATATATGAAAAGTCTGGCACTTGTCTTCATTTTCGCTCCTTCTAGTTGTAGCAGGAAGCAGTTGCTGCAGGAAGAGAAGACATCCTCTTGTCTAAAAAAAAAACAAAAAAAAAAAGCCCTCCTGTTTAAAAGCAGAATCGGTAGACATTACCATTGTTTTTTTTTTTAAGAAGGCTGCAGGGACAGGAATAAGGGAAATATACTAATAGTACACTTATTCTTGAAATAAAGAATTTGTCAATCTTTTTGCTACGGTTTTCAGCATATTTCTACTTACTGTGGAAAATGACTAATGTTTGAAAAACATTGAGGCGGCCATAAGTGATCAATCCTGAAAGTGGTTCAACAGCCTGATATATCATAAATAAGAGTCAGGTTTAGGCTGTTTATTGGGTGGGGACACATGTTTTGAATATAACCCTAGGCCCAAGTTACAGTTAAAATGTATGTTGTCTGTACAGAATGCCAGGGGTGTATCCTGGACAGCAGGTATGTTCCCCCATTATTTGGATGTGGTTCCTTTAAGGGGGATAATAAAAGACATTTTTAGTACTCACCTATGAAGGGTGAGGGATTCCAGGGTAGTTCACTCAGAGAGGAGAGAACAGCTTTACAGTGCTCTTTTAGTAAGTCTTCATTTGGAACTTGGAATTTGGAGGCCCAGAGAGACTTTGGGATGGGGAAGAGCCTCCAAACCATGAGGAGTTCTAGTCCTGAAATGGTTAAACCACTTGCAAGGGAGTCTTGAAAAGCAGCAGGAAGCATCCAGCAGATGTCTGTAAAGTGAAGTTTGAAGCAGAACCAACTTAGCAGCAACAGTAGTTGACTGAGGCACCAATAAGCAACTGGTGACCTGACCTTTGGGACCCATGAGACAGGCAGAAATGTAACCCTGTTATGGGTTTTTTGGGTGGTGAGCCAAGAAGTTTGATTTATACCAGAAGTGTGGACTGTTTTGTGTATTTTATGCTACATGCAAACTATTGTTTTTAACTTTTAAGCAATAAAAAACTGCTTTTGATTTTACTAACATGCTTGGCTGATGTTAGCAACTTCCTCAAGATTACATACCCTAAATATTTTTTTTTTCTGCGTATGTGTTCACATATGTGTATATTATAAATCTAACACTCCATCATTTAATGCACTTCTTCCATCTGAAGTACCTTGCTGATTCTGACTGTCACCTTTCTTCCTTGTTCTAAAGTGACCACACAAAACACAAAAGCTGATCTATGCTTGGGTGGTCAGTTTTCATCCTTTGGCTGGTCATTCAGAGATACAGGACACTGCAGACACACAGCATACTTGTATTGGGTAGCTGTTCAGCTACCACACACCCCGACCAATTGCAACTTGCCTTTCCTTTGACACATACCCCCTCCAAATCAAGGCCTAGATCTTGAACATACCCCTGATCAAGCACAACTTGCATTTTGCCTCTGGTTGAATAGACTATGGAATACAGGCACACCACGTGTCTACATGGTGTCCTGCAACCCCGTTCCAACTCTCAGGAAGAAGAGTTGCAGGGTCACTTGACAGAACTTTTAAAAAAAGTCAAAAAGATCTTTTCTGAAATTAAGCAAAGGCAGTTATGGTACCTGCATAGCGTTAACTTAGAGAATATTAGAGAGTGTCTATAATATTGTATTGTTCACAACTACCTTAAAGTTGGACTCCAAGCAAACAGAAAACACACAACTGAAAAACATACTGTATGTAAACTATTTTTCTTGCCAAAGGACTTATATTTCTGGCCATCTAGTCTTGAGATTTACAGAAGCTAACAGAAGCCAGTGTCTGAAAAAGACTTGTAAAGCTTAACGCAAATAAATCACCAGGACCAGAAGTTTCATCTATCCCGGGACTCCCTCTCCTCAATGGCTCCTGCTGCTGTCATTCACAGCCAGTGAGTCATTGAGAAGAGGGGGAGGAGGGGCCGTGGTGCGGCTATGTGTGCAAATGGACACGTGGAACATCGGGTGCCCCCATAGCAACCTGTGGGGGCACCCACCAGGAGGGGTTGCCAGGAGAGCCTGCGGGGGACCCGAGAAGAGGACGATCTGGGCTGCTCTGTGCAAAACTACTGCACACAACAGGTAAGTATAGACATTTTTTTTTTAGCTTTAAATTATAGGATGCAGGATTGCACATGTATATGGCAGAGATGACCTCCATAGGTTACCTGCGGAGAAAAGCAGCAATATATTGGAAGCCATAGGGCTGCCATCCATACATGAAAGTGACATTTAAAATTATAGGATGTATATGACAGATCAAACCATCAAGATCTGAAATGACCACCATAGGTTGCCCATGGTAATGGAGAGGGAAGCAACAACACAATAGTACACACAGTGCTACCATGGACACATTAAAGTGAAGAGACTTTTAAGAAATGTCACATTTATGTGTAATGCTGTGTGGGCATGTTTGATTCTTTCACATTTGATCAGAAAGCATCTAACACAATACTAAGCTAACAGCCACAATATAAGTATAAGAGATTGCACATGGCATACATGTGTCACTATTCATATATGTGGAGACTAAACAGAATATCCTTTAAAACCTGGGATGGACATATAAAATTATTGCTTTGATTGCCTATGCAGCAGTATATTTTTCCTTAATACATCTTTAGAATATGCAGCATAACTGCAATAAAACAACGGATACCTATGAGTGTTTGCATGAAATCCTTTTGCTGATACATGTATTTGAAGGATTATATTGGTGGATGCTCCTTTGATCTTGTGCTGAATGCTATCTTCAACATCCTCAGCATGCAGACTAACCATTGATCTGTGACTCTGCATTGTGCTGATCTTGGAGAAATGATACAAAGTTGATACAGTGAAGCTACAAAGTTATTACTGAACTAATCTGTGCATTATATGATGAACACAGACCAGAACATTTATTGTGTGAAGCTTTATGATATAAACTAAATATATGAGCAGGGGCGGACTGACCATTCGAGCACTCTGGCACTGCCCAAGGTCCCGGGGTCATTAGGGGGCCCCCATGAAATGCCCATGGTTCCTTTTCTAGGCTTTTTTGGGTGTGCATTGAGTGTGGGCAAGGACACAGGGGCCCTATGATCCCCTATTGCCCAGGGGCCCCATGTGTTGTCAGTCTGCCCCTGTATATGAGTATTAGGTCACTTTCACACTGCTGCACTGCGTTTTGGCTGCAGCATGGGTGTGGCGCATTGTACCAATGTTTTTCTTCTGGTTCAAATAGACAATTGCCTTAGTTCCCCCAGGACACATTAACTTTGTTTGTCTGAAGCATGTTTGGATCCGCTTACTGTTGACTGGCTTATTACCTCTGCTGGAAGTCTATTCCAAGCATCAACTACAGTACTCTTTAGGTAAAATAATACTGTTTAAGTTTAGTTTTGAACTTTCTTGCTGCTAGTTTAAGGTCATGTCCACATGTTCTTCATCTTATCTTATTGAAAAGACTTCCCCACTCAACCTTATTTTCTCCTTGTTTTATTTAGAAGTTTTATTCATGTCTTCCCTTTCCCTTCTTTCCTCCAGACTGTACATATTAAAGTATAACTAAAGGCAAGACTTTTTTTTTTTTTAGTTTTGGATAAAGTGGAAAGGAGGGATTAGAACACTTGTTGGGTTTTTATTTGCTGTCTGTGTCCCGATTAGGTAGATTCATCCTCTTTATTTGTCTTGTTTACCGTTATCACTAACAGTGAAAGTAAAGGGAAAACATGGATTTTGGGTTGTCCTCAAAACAGGAATAGAGGGTAAATCTTCCAATGGTGACCCTGGTGACAACCAAGGATTCCCTAACTTTGGAGGGATTCCCTCTCATTTCCTGTGGCAAGAAGAAAATCTGCAGGGGTTATAACCCTCCCTTATGCTATCCATCATGGAAAAAAAAGTTTTACCTTAAGTTCTACTTTAAGTTCCTGAAGTCTCTCGTGATATATTTTATCCCTTAGAACTTTCATCATTTTTGTTTCTTGTTTCTGGACTCATTATATCTTATCAATATATTTTTGTAAGTGAGGTCTCTAGAACTGGCACAGTATTCTAAATGAGGTTTAACTAAAGATCCATACAGAGATATCAGGACCTACTTTCTCCTACTGTTGATCCCTCTAGTGATAACTAATAATGTATATCCACTTCGCCATTCACACCTTTTCATTCCCTATAGACCATTTCTGCTATGGACCTGTTTTTAACTTTATTTCATTATTTAAGATAAAAACATAATAAATATATTGTTTTTTTAAGGACAAACAAGGCTTTCTTTTTGTGAATATTCTCTTGCAGCAATTTTTTCCCCTGCAATCCTTAAACAATTCAAATAACAAAACACACTTTTTTTTTTTAGCAGTGTCAGTTTAAATATGAATAGTGTTACTGTACATAAAAAGCGCAGATTTTTTTCTGTAATTTGTACTGTTTTAAAATGACATTAAAATTATGATTCTGGTACAAAGCATTGCAGTCATTTACAAATGAAATAAAGTGTTGGGTTTTTTTTTTTTTTCGATTTTGCACTTTTTTAAATGTGAAATTTGTAGTTATATGTTAAAAGGCGTAAAAATATTAATGAACAAAACAAACAAAAACAAAAAAAAAGTTTAAATATTATTAGTTAATAAAATAGAAACTAACAGAAAAAAAAATCAGCAGGAAAATAATAATTGAATGGAGAAGGATTATGAGGTTTATTAGGGCTGCTTAGAGTACAATAAGGGTTAATAAGGAGTTGAACAGAGGAACATAAACACAAAAATTTGTTTTACTTGTCAGGTTGCTTTAAGGGCTCATGTACACTGCAGCTGCTAAACTGACGATCGGGAGCTGTTCAGGGTTTTTTTCAGCAGCCCCTGAACTCTCCCTAATGTTTTCCTATGTGTCCATGTACACATAGCTATTTACAGTCATTTACAGGCAGTTGAGTTTACAGTCATTATTTTGAATGCACCAAACTTGTGTTCCGGAGTAGATTTCACCAGCATTTCAAACACCAAATGCTTGTAAACGTGGTTAACCGCGTTTATAAGTTTTTGCGTTTATAACTGTTCCATGTCCAGATGCTCTCCAGAGCCTTTTTTCATCATCAGAAATACATGCAAAGCGTTTTACATGTATTCAAATGGACCTAGCACACCAGCGCAGTCAGTTCCAGGTTTCGTATGAAGGAAAAAATGATAGAATGTGTTGTTTTATGTTCATGATGGGATCCATAGTGAATACAACCAGAAAAGACAGGTCATCTCAACACATACTGCTCTCTCTGCTTCTGCTCTCTCTATTTCTCTCAAAATGTCTGAAATAGTTAATTTGTTACTGTTTTTCAGTGCATTCTAGGCATTTGGGAAGATCTCCTGGGGTTATCTTTTAAAAACGCTTCTGAACACAAACGTGCATAAACATGTCTAAACGCTCATAAACGCGGTATGCAAACACGGCTAAACTAACATTTTTTAACCTACAATTTCTATTAGTCAGTTTCCATCATTCAGAAGAGTTTTCCAAACGCCCGATGTACATGAACCCGTACTGACTTCATCTGCAGATAGAAGTTCATCCCTCTGATATGTAGATGAATAAACAGATACAAAATGAAACATTGTTTCTTTTGAGCAATGTTGTAGATAAACATTGCTAGACTGCTTTAGTTTGACAGCTCAAGCTGTCAGAACTTTCTCTGTGTAGTCAGCGATGCCACTTTGATTAATCAGAGCTGAATTGGGAAACACATTATTGCAAAAACTTTCCAAATAAAAGTCAACAACTGATGCTGAAAAGAATGCCTCTAAGATGACTTAACACCAAGGAAGATCTCTGCCAGAACCTGAAGACACTTTTAGCCCAATCTCCTGCAGTCATTTTAGAGCAAGCCTGGAGTCCATGTTTCCTACAGAGATTGTGAAGCCTCTATAATCGGAGCTAAGTAACTTTTACTATTTTAAACAGAACATGGTTTCCCTAGGAAGTAGGTAGCATTTTGCTTGTTATAGGTATTGTATTACTATAATTATAATATTTTGTATGTACAGAATTTTTGCATTAATATACCACAGAGGTCTAAGCTTCTTTGCCTATAATGCAAAGTAACCTTATTAGACTCCAAAGCAAAATAGTTATTATGTGGAACTGTACCAAATGCCTTGCTTAAATCAGGATAAACTATGTCTACAGCATAGTTTGCAGTTTTGTAACACACCAACAGATGGCAGCACAAGGCTGTATGCACAGTTACAGGGAGCACCTACCTTTATAAGTCAGTATGCAGAGAGACATTGTCCTGTGTACATCAGAAGCTGTGCAACTGGTGCTATTCTGATCATGTGCGTAACCACATCTGCTATTTTATCATGGACAGTAAACATGAAACACTGTGTGAAACCCAAACACCCAAATTTCGTTACTAGTAATGATTCTTGACATGAAGGATGGGACATCCATGGCATGGCACACTGACAAAGTTCTTTGCAGACTTCAACGTGGTGTTCCTCCTACTCCTGGGTCAGCAGCCTGGGGACGAACTTGGCAGCAGCACAGCGCATGTTCAAATCACAAGTGAGGATTGCCTGGACCAGGAGCGGACTGACAACTCATGGGGCCCCCGGGCAATAGGGGATCATGGGGCCCCTGTGTCCTTGCCCAAACTCAAAAAAGCCTATGAAAAAGGTACCAGGGGCATCTCATGGGGCCCTCTACTGACCCCGGGCCCTCGGGCAGTGCCCGAGTTTCCAAATGGTCAGTCTGCCCCTGGCCTGGACTGTTCTGTATGACACACTGACAATGGCAGCTAAGTTATAGATTGTTCTTTGATGATCATCATGCACAAGTTGCCGAATGGTTTCAACATTTTCAGTGGTTAAGCTTGTTGAAGGTCTTCCTCATCTCTCGTCATCTTCCAGTAATGTTATTCTGCTCTTGAAGTGCACATACCACTTAAAACACCTCAAACAACTCATTGCAGCATCGCCATAAACGTGCCGAATCATGTCAAATGTCTCTGTGGCAGATCTGTCCAGTTTCATGCAGAATTTCACGTTTGTTTTTTGTTCTAACTTGCTGTCCATGATGAAATAGCAGACGTGGTAACACAAGTGGTCAGAATAGCACCAGTTGCACAAGATGATGTTCACAGGATGATGTCTTTTGGCACACTGACTTATGAAGGTCGGTGTTCTCTGTGACTGTGCATGCAGCCTTGTGCTGTCACCTGTTAGCGTGTTACAAAACTAGTTTCAAAACTTTTTGATACCACCTTGTAATTGTTTAAATGGTTTACTACATGCAGGTTTCCCTCAACAGAAGTGTTGTACACAGTTTTCATTTTAGTGAACCCATTCAATTTTTTTCCTTCTACCACTAATGTACCTAAAACAGTTTTTGTCTCCTTAAAAGATTTAACCATTTCCTCCTCTTTCTGTACTTTGGCAGCACTGATAATGTGATGGCCTCCTATTGTCTATGTTTATACACTTCTCTGTCAACTACACTTTCTGTTTCCTCGAATCTCTTATATGCTGATATTATCTCCTATACTAACCTACTTACCTCTTTTGGTGAACCATATTGTTTTTTTCCTCCGTTTATTCTTACACATTTGCCTGACAGATAATCTAGTTGCCTTCAGGATGGCAGACTTCAATAGTGCCCACTGATTACTGACAGTGAATAGATTCCAGAGTGTGGTTGTAATTGGGGGTCATTCAGAACAGAGACCTGTCACTAATGGTGTACCATAAGGCTCTGTACTAGTTCCTGTACTATTTAATCAATATGTAAGTGATTTAACGTGTTACTAAACCCAGGACCCTGCATCCACTATATCTGATCTCCCACAGTACACACAACATGGAAGTGCAATTATTTTAGTAAATATAAACTGCTAAATACCTTTTCTCATTAGCAGTTAGAGCAGCCTTGTGACTTCTATCAGTGTCCAGCAGAGCACTAGTTACAGCTTGTTGGAGGAGTTTTCATTTTGCTCTAGGAGGATGCAGAACCCCTGACCTCTGTCTGGACACTGATAATTGGCCCTGAGCTGATCACATGCACTCTCCCAAGAAAAAAAAAACCTCTCTAACCGTACACACCAAACTGAGCATGTGCAGAGTGACTCCACACAATATGTCTTATCAGGGGATAAGAGGGGGTCACTGGAAGAAGGGGAGGATCAGAGATGTCAGTATCAAACAGCTTTTTACACAATGCAGAGGATTAACCCCCTAGGTTCCACAGTGAGTATAACAAGCATGATTTACTGCATATACAGACTGATTTTACTGTTGTGGGTTTAATAACACTTTAACTAAATGTTTGTTGGGTAAGATATCTCTTTTTGCTGATGGCACAAAAGTGTGCAATAAGGTGTCTGTAACATGGAATGTCATTTGGCATTGTTGGCATTGCTGGTCAAAGCAGTGGAACCTGCTGCTTAACCACTTCATGTCCAGACACTTTCACCCCCTTCTAGTCCAGGGCAATTCAGCTTTCAGCACTATTACACTTTGAGTGACAATTACTCAGTCATACAGCACTGCACCCATATGACATTTTTATCCTTTTTTGAGACAGATAGAGCTTTCTTTTGGTGGTATTAGATCTGTATAAATTAAAAAATGTTTTGCTTAGTTTTTGTTATAAAATGTTGCAAATAAATATTTTTTTTCATAAATTTAGGCCACACTCTATTCTGTTAAATTTTTTAGATAAAAATAACCAAAAACAGTGTATATTATTTAGCCTCTGTGGAAGCTATAGAGTCTACAAACTATGGGATATATTTGAAAATTGATCAGTTGAAACCCAAAAATGCCGGATGCTGGTATGAGGTATAGCAGTGCTCAGGTTACTGGTATGGGGTATGCTAGTAATCATGACATTAGCATTAGGTATGGTAATGATCAGGACATTGGTATGGCAGTAGCCAGGTTGCTGGTATGGGGTATGGGGGTGATAAGAATGCTGGTATGGGGTATGGTGGGGATCAGGAAGCTGGTATGGCATATGGGGTGATCAGGATGCTGGTATGGGGCATGGTGGTGATCAGGATAGGATGCTGGTATGGGGTATGGCGGTGATCAGAAAGCTGGTATGGGGTATGGCAGGGATCAAAACGCTGTTATGGGGTATGGTGGTGATCAGGGCGCTGGTATAGGGTATGGCAGTGATCAGGCTGTTGGTATGGGGCATGGTGGTGATCAGGATGCTAGTATGAGACATGGTGGTGATCAGGATGCTGCTATGGGGCATGGTGGTGATCAGGATGCTGATATGGGATATGGTGGTAATCAGGGCACTGGTATTGTGTATGGAGGTGATCAGGGTGCTGGAATGGTGGTGATCAGGGCACTGGCATGGTGTATGGCGGTGATCAGGGCACTGATATTGTGTATGGAAGTGATCAGAGTGCTGGTATGGCATATGGCAGTAATCAGGGTGCTGGTATGGCTTATGGCAGTAATAAGGGTGTTGGTTTGGGGTATGGCGGTAATCAGGACACTGGTATGGTGGTTTTCTTATGTATATACTGGAGCAGTGATCAGGGACACCTGGGTACTGATCAGGGACACTGGAGTGGCTGGAACAGCAGTCTGTAAGTGTACAAGCAGCCTGAAAGGCTGCTGTACTCTCACACACTGCAGGATCGCTTCTCCCTGCTCTCACACTGAGAGGAGAGAGAAGTGATCTTTACTTTCACTTTCCATTGTTTATTATGTGAGTGTTGTGATTGGTCACAGCAGTCACATGGTAAAACACCATGTGATCGCCCGGACACAGAGGTAATATTATCTGCTGTATTCGGGGATGCAGGAGCTATCGATGCAGGCTGACGTATAGGTACATTAGCCCGCATCGGCAAAGTTTCCCGTCCACCATCTATGTACAATGGGAGAATGAGAAGAGGTTAATGTTTCTAAATGTAAAATAATGCATCTTGGAAAAAACAATACATTGATACAATATTGGGGGAAAATGTTGGCCAGAAAATTTGGACATGGTTGAAACCTTTAAAGCAGAACTCCAGTTAATTTTTTTTCTATCATGCAGTGGGGCTGTGCCCCTACTACATGGGTCAGCTTCTCGTTTTTTTCTAGGGGAGAGGACTAAGCTCATACTCACCTGACAGGCCAATCCTACGGAAATCCGTGCTCCCTCACTGTCTAGCAGTGGGCTGTTCCTGTCTGTGGAGCTCACATTGAGTGTGCTGATATCAGGAACAGTCTATTTACAAGACCCCTGGACATTGGTGGGGCAGAAACCAAAAGGACCGGTCTTGTGTGGGGAGGACGGTGGGTCATGTGAGTATATCCATAGTTGTGCACAGAGGGTGTGCCTTGGCACACTCTAATCACCTCGTGTGCATTAGCATTATTGCTCTGTGTGCTAGTGGGGAGATGGGAAAGATCTCGCACTGACCAGCTCTGCCATAAGAGTCTATCTATATATATATATATATATATATATATATGCATGTGTGTTTGAGCTTTGGGGTGCACACCCTAATGCCATAGGTTGCACACACTTATGAGTATATCTTTGTTGTCCTCTCCCCTAGAACAAAAAGAGCATTTAACTCATGCAGTGCGGTCACAGCAACACTGCACAGGCAAAAAAAATTTTCTCCCAGATTTCTAACTTAACAACTTCTTGACTGACATACATGCACATATGTCCTCAGGAAGTGGTAGTAATATCTGGATCTGCATGGGGGTGCTTTGCCTTTCTGAATCCTCCAGGCACAGTCATGTGATCACACTGTAATTGGATAGTAGAGATCACATGCAAAAGGTGCAGAGCTCAGTCAGAGTGGCTCTGTACCATATCATCCAATACATTTTGGCCTAGATTTATGAAGAGAGATTGTTTATTTTATATGTTTCATAACAAAATATAAGAAAAAGTATTTTTTCAATTTTTTTGGTATTTTTCCTTTATATAGTAAAAATAAATAAAAAAACAGTGGTTATTAAATCTGTTACATTACTTTCTTGGTGTCACAGGGAGTGATATAGAAATTTCTTCTAAAAGAGAGAGATTGTTTATTTTATCTGTTTTATAACAAAATATAAGAAAATGTTTTTTTCAAATTTTTTGGTAGAAAAAAACCCAGTGGTTATTAAATCTGTTACATTACTGTTTTGGTGTCACATGGAGTGATATAGACACTGGGGGTGTGCCTGGGCACACCCTAATCACATCCTGCACATTAGCATTATCGCTCTGTGTGCTAGCTGGAAGATGGGAAAGATCTTACACTGACCCGCTCTGCCATAAGAGTGTGTGCATATGCGTATGTATATACAATATATATGTGTGTGTGCATGTGCAGGGGCAGACTGACAACTCATGGGGCCCCCGGGCAATAGTGGATCATGGGGCCCCTGTGTCTTTGCCCAAACTCAAAAAACCTATGAAAAAGGTTTCTGTTAAAACATGGTGGCAGGTACTGTACTGCATGTGTAAAAGGTTACTGAGTAGGGAAAAGTTGCTACCAGAACAAGAATAGAGGGGAAATCTTCAGTGGGATAATTGTTCCTATGACAACTGTCTAAGAGTGGATATCTCTCACATTGAAAAGATAACCTTTGACTTCCTGTTGAGTCCACATCACAGGAAATGAGGGGAATCTTCCTAATGAGACATGAAAAAAAAGATGTTTTAATGGTTCTCAAGGCAGAAACATCCTATTCATTAAGGTAAAAAACCTTCTGGCTACAGCTCCCCCTTACACTTACCTGAGCCCCATCTGATCCAGCAATGTGCATGAGAGCTGCGGTTCTCCTGGGTCTCTCTCTCCTCAATGGCTCACACAGCAGAAGGAGTCATTGACTCCTGCTGCTGTCATTCATAGCCAGTGAGCCAATGAGGAGAGCAGGGACAAGGTCGAGCCACGCTCTGTGTGTGAATGGACAATGTTCATTCACAGGAGAGCAGCTAGGGAGCAAGCTTGCTCAAGTTTCCCCATAGCAAGTGGCTTGCTATTGGGGGGAACTCGGCTGTGGGGAGGAGCCAGGACCACCGGCTGCTCTGTGCAGAACCATTGCACAGAGCAGGTAAGTTTAACATGTTTGCTTGTTTTAATTACAACCTTTAGAATCACCTTAATTCTCCATTACTCCATCCAAAATAAATAAAAGGATTAATATTTTATGCAGGATGTTAGAATGCCACTACAAACTAAGGTGGATCTATAAAATCTTGCAATGAAAAAACTGTACTGTTAGTTATTGTCAGAAAGATCATGACAAAATGAAAGATGGTGCATTGTACAAGCCATTGTGTACAGACTGGTTCATAGCCTTGCCTTGCGGTGACTGCCTATTGTTCATCTGCATGCAGGGTGTGTGTACTGTCACTACTGATGTTTGTGTCAAGTATACTATGTAAATTGGACAGTTGTATAATACTGACTTGTCTTCAGCATTACCTGCAAATCTGTGACCAGCATTTTCCTGATTAGCTCACCTGCCCGTGCCAAACAGCTTACACTTCTGCCTGCTTCTTCTGTTCCTGATTTGCTCATCTGATGCCAACTCTAGCCTGAACTCTGACCACACACTTATCATTGTCTCTGTTCCTGATCCACCCATCACTTGGTGACCCAGCTAACCCATCTTCACAGCAGTCTTGTGTGCCCGTGCCATGACTACTAGCCTGTCTACAGCTCCACAGCTGGCACACTAGCCTGCTTACCTGTCCGTTGATTGCTGCAGTATTCCTGTCTGCTGTTTCAGTGACCTTTTCCCTGCTTGTCACCTTCCCTGGGGAAGTCAATCCATCACTGACCTGACCCGAGGCTTCTACTTATCTACACCAGTATTCAGCAGACCAGCCAGACAATCATGCATTTCAAGGGTTCTGAACTGTAGGTGTAAGAGAGGCCATCCTCATCTCTTCAGGCTCCTCGTCATATACGTGATGCTTACTATTTAAAAAATAAAATAAACCTTTTCTCTATAAAAAAAAAATACATAAACATTCTGGTTGGATAAGAATGGGAATATCCTCCTGCGCTTAATATGGATAAGTCCCTATCCTAACAGCTGCTATCACTCTGCCTTAACCAATAAGTATTAAAGTATCAAACACAAAAATAGTGAAGCGCTAAAGTGAATCCCTATATACACACACAGTGCATATAACATTAGACGAAAAACATACCTCATAAATAAAATAAATCTGTGGTATAAAATAATAAATAAATCAATAAAAAAATCAATAAAAAATATAGAAAAAATATAGAGAAAAAATCTTTCCTTGCCCTTAAATGTTTCTTCAAATCAATCAGTGATAAAAAATAGAAAATCCATAATAATGCGAATAAACAGTGATACAAAAATAAAATCTGTGTTAATTAATATTCAAAAAAGAATATATATATATAAGTGATAATTCCAATGATATATGTGACAACCTAACAGAATATAAATAAAAATTCATAAATTGTGATTCTCAATCAAATAAACGTGATTAATATTAATTGTGAAAAAACCAAACATTAAACTATTAAATAAATGATCCACAAAATCTTGTGATGTTTAAATATGAAAATGTGTCCACAAATGAACAAAAACAGTCCATGCAATAAGGTGAAAACGACACTCAGTGTTCTTCACTTCTAGTGCTCAAAACAGAAGAAATCCTCCAATGGCAGCAATGCCTGCTCACCTCCCCAACTCGACCCGCAAAGGGCCACAAGGCTATAACTCTCCTCCAGGTAATCCTTTGCTTCCAAGCAGCTCAGTAAGGAATCACAGGACCTCCACTCCACCTCTGTGGAACCTAAGGGGTTAATCCTCCAAATTGTGTAAAAAGGTAGTTTGATCCTGATAGCTCTATTCCTCCCCTTGTTTAAGGGACTACCTCTGATCTCCTTTATGTCAGTGTCCAGATGGCTGTGTCATCTGGACTCAGCCATCTGGACACTGACATAAAGGAGATCAGAGGTAGTCCCTTAAACAAGGGGAGGAATAGAGCTATCAGGATCAAACTACCTTTTTACACAATTTGGAGGATTAACTCCCTAGGTTCCACAGAGGTGGAGTGGAGGTCCTGTGATTCCTTACTGAGCTGCTTGGAAGCAAAGGATTACCTGGAGGAGAGTTATAGCCTTGTGGCCCTTTGCGGTTCGAGTTGGGGAGGTGAGCAGGCATTGCTGCCATTGGAGGATTTCTTCTGTTTTGAGCACTAGAAGTGAAGAACACTGAGTGTCGTTTTCACCTTATTGCATGGACTGTTTTTGTTCATTTGTGGACACATTTTCATATTTAAACATCACAAGATTTAGTGGATCATTTATTTAATAGTTTAATGTTTGGTTTTTTCACAATTAATATTAATCACGTTTATTTGATTGAGAATCACAATTTATGAATTTTTATTTATATTCTGTTAGGTTGTCACATATATCATTGGAATTATCACTTATATATATATATTCTTTTTTGAATATTAATTAACACAGATTTTATTTTTGTATCACTGTTTATTCGCATTATTATGGATTTTCTATTTTTTATCACTGATTGATTTGAAGAAACATTTAAGGGCAAGGAAAGATTTTTTCTCTATATTTTTTCTATATTTTTTATTGATTTTTTTATTGATTTATTTATTATTTTATACCACAGATTTATTTTATTTATGAGGTATGTTTTTCGTCTAATGTTATATGCACTGTGTGTGTATATAGGGATTCACTTTAGCGCTTCACTATTTTTGTGTTTGATTCTGGTTGGATAACCATTAATTCATATAACAAACCAAAAGGCATAACAACAACATCATTTTGATGATATAAATGGGGAATGTAGAATGATAAATATATTTATAAAATTGTGTGAATTTGGCTATGGTTATCTTCTAGGGCCCACAAAAATTTCATGTATGATAAACTAGCTCTGCAAAGATGTATCTTTTAGTAGATATTCATTTTGTACATGAAATTGTGTGTGACTTTAGTTTGCATTCACAGTAAGTGAAGCTGTAACAGCACCGATATTATTCTAGCCCAGTGTTTCTCAACCTTCTTTCAGTCAAGGCACCCTTTAAAACTCTGCACAATCTCAAGGCACCCTTAAATTCAGCACAATGTCAAGGCACCCTTAAATTCAGCACAATGTCAAGGCACCCTTAAAATTCAGCACAATGTCGAGACACCCTGAAATTCAGCACAATGTCGAGGCACCCTTAAAATTCAGCACAATGTCGAGACACCCTGAAATTCAGCACAATGTCGAGACACCCTGAAATTCAGCACAATGTCGAGGCACCCTTAAATTCAGCACAATGTCGAGGCACCCTTAAAATTCAGCACAATGTCGAGGCACCCTTAAATTCAGCACAATGTCGAGGCACCCTTAAAATTTAGCACAATGTCGAGGCACCCTTAAATTCAGCACAATGTCGAGGCACCCTTTAAAATTCTGCAGAATATTGAGGCACCTATTGCAAAATGTAAAAAACTAAATGAATAGTTTTACAGAATGCAGCAACATCTGTACATGTAGGACACTCAATGTTAGAGGTGATTTATTCTTCCAAGGCAAATACACATGTGCACACTAGTACTGACTATTATTCCAATGTTTCTCTTCTCCCTCAGTTTCTCTCTCTCACTCAGCTAATGTGACCTCAGTGCTGACAGAAAGGGCCAGGGGAGGGGCAAGCAAGGATGCTGTGTAGGTGCCCAATGTCCTTCTTATCAATTGGTGACTGACATTATTGGTTGTTATGTCTCCGACAGCTTGAAAATTGTAATGGTCTACAATGAAAACCTACTGTATGGCTTTGTGTAACTAAAAAGCAGGCTACATCCACGTGCTGGCTTTCATACAATTTTTGGGCAGTTTTTTAGACATTTTGCCCAGGAACCCCTGAAGAAACCTGAACGCACCCCAGGGTTCCTGGGCACCATGGTTGAAATAGGCTGTTCACATATGTCGGTGTCTCACGGAAATGTCCCGATCTCCCCTTTTGACTGGGACCTTTTCCAATCATGTGACCGCTGTGACAGTGAATCACGGTGGTCACATGACCCTAAAACCCCACCCTGCCTCCCAGCAGCTGAAACCCCCTTAAAGGGCCGGGAGGTGCCAGCGTGAAGAAGTTAACTGACAATTGCGCGGTCATGCAACGCTGCACTCAAAGGAAATTTCCGTCAGCGATCAGCGACTTATAGCAGGAATGCGGGACTATGGCAGGCATTCTGACACTGGGACATCCCCAGTGACACCGACACAGTGATCAGTGCTAATAAAGAGCACTGACACTGTACTAATGACACTGGGCAGGAAGGAATTAACATGTGGGGCAATCAAATGGTTAACTGTGTGCTGTTTTACTGTGAGGCTGTGTGCTGTGTTTCACTGTAAGCACTCTGCTTTGTATGGCTCTGCTATGCAGTTAATGTGAGTAGCAATGTGTTTAAATAAATATGCACAGAAATGGAACCTTAAAGAACACGGCTTTATAAAATATTGAATCTTGTATCCATCATACATATTCAAAACAGGCTGTTGGATAACACATATTGCAATACAGTACATGTATTCTATTTCAGTAACACTTATGTAACTGGAAACAAAAACACATTCACAAAGGAAAGCAGCGGAGTCCAGTTATTACAAGAAAGCATTAATATACACAGATAAAATAAATGGCAAAGGCATAAAAATAACCTTGGAAGCTGTTCCTGCCAATGCTTAGCAACAGATATTGCGGTGAACCACTATGGCAAACAGTGACGAGTTGAGCATACCTGGGTTCAATATGCTGCAGGTTCAGCGAACATAAACTTGGCCGCAACCATGACACACTTTTTTCAAACCCTGCTGGACTTTCTAATGAAAATCCTAGCACTGCCTGCTTGCCTGTTGGCTAGAAGCCTAACTCCAGACATGTCTTAGCTTTAATTAGAATGGGAAAAAGTGAAAATTTCTTCTTGTTCTTGTTTCAATTTGTGTTTTGTCTATGCCAGGGAGACATGTCATCAGTAATCCTGTTCTGACAGGGGCATTAGAAAATCCAAAAAAGGGCGTAAATCTCTC
This sequence comes from Staurois parvus, assembly GCF_062004578.1. Classification (NCBI taxonomy): domain Eukaryota; kingdom Metazoa; phylum Chordata; class Amphibia; order Anura; family Ranidae; genus Staurois; species Staurois parvus. The sequence continues at coordinate 718,855 of NW_028318161.1, read as the reverse complement.
AGCTCTTTGTCCCACATTTTGCTGTTTTTCCTTCGCTGCCTTAATATAAAAAGTTTGTCATTTACAGAGCTCAGTAGCTCAGGCTACAATTTATACACAAGAGTATAAGTTACAGCTTAGATGGCTCGGGTACATTGTACCTAGGAGGGAAGTATTTGTGCTATGCTTTGTCTTTAACTCTCTGTACTCTGGCAAGAGGACCTGCATGGTCATGAAACATACATTAAAATACATTTTACATGGAGTGCTGGCCTTTCCTTAAAGCTGTGTATTGAGCACAACTACTGCTGGCCTTGGATCTCTAGGTCCACAAGGTGAAATGTACATGCAAGGGGTGGACACATTGTCAGTTTTAAGTTAGCACTGAGTTCCTCTCACCTGGTAAGAATGTGTGTAATTAATATATTTCCCATACCCAAAGTATCAGGTAAATTAGTTCACTTTTTGCAGCCAAATGGAGCAGTAGGGAAGCAAAGCTAACATGACAATGTGCAGCAAGGTAGCAGTTAAGTGAATCTGTTATTTTACCCTTCATGGACATAGCACAAATACATGTTAATTGTGTTTTTTTGCAAATATCTAGGCTCAATGGCATGCACCTAAGGTTCAAGGGGCTCAACAGGGGGACAGATTGATTTGAACATTAAGGACCAGTTCACATCACATGCAGTCCAGTGCAGTTTTATTTCTGCATGGATAGTAGGTTACAAGGCTTCCAATGGCATAGTTCACCAGTGCGGTCAGTTCCAGTGCATTTCAGTTCCAGAAAAAAAATTACATTTTTTTCTGCACTGAACTATACTGGAGCACAGTAAAACACATCAAAAAACACACCAATAATGCACTGGAACACACAAAAAAATGCAACAGAAGGCACACATCCTTATTTAGGTTGAAGAAAAAGAGAGGGGAAAAAATGTACTCTAACGCATCAAAAACACACTGGAATGTGCCAAAAAAGCATCAAACACGTGCATACAGAAAAGTATTTGGAACACATCTGGACTGCATTTCTATGGTGTGGACCAACCTTTACTCAGTAGACTGTAGCTGCCACAAACTGTCTGCAATTAAGCACTGCTGCTGAATTTTTTGGCCATGGTCAGGTTCACTTTAACCATCACATTTACTGTAATGTCTTTTCAGTACATTCTAGAACCTATAACCCTCATTTACTGTAAACTTACATATTTTTCTTTTTTACTATATTTTTAGGAATTTGGGAGTCTTTTCAGTATTTTACAAAATGGTTAACCTACCTGAGTGTAAAATTGTTCACTCACTAGCTTATACAGACATTTCATTAAGAGAGTCAAAACACTGAATCAGCAGCCAGGGCAAGTGATGACTCAACATGGTAATTGCCATTTGCCTGCCCAGTATGCTTTTTTCTAGAAGATCTTCACAGGGGAACCTTTTAATGAGAGTTAGCAGTGCTGAATGTTCATCCGGTAAGAATAACCTTCAAACCTAAGCTGTTTCACATGCACTCCAGCAACTGGGGAAATAACCGGACTATATATAGAAGTCGTGTATTTTTGCAGTTCACTCCAAAGTGACAAGCATCAGCAAATACAATTGAAAAGGAAAGAAAATAAGATACTGAGCTCAACTTTTCTAGCCATGTGTTACCATAACCTCTTAAAGCTTGACTGCTTTCCTAAAGAAGGATCAAATAGCTTTTTAGAATGATTAATGAGAACACACAAAATAAAATGCTGCAAGTGTAAATATAAAGAGTATTAAGATACATTTGGTCATTTGGTACAGGTGCATTGTGATTGGCCCTGTCTGTACCATGTGATAAATGTGACCAATCACAGCTAGCAGTACAATTCTACACAATGAATTTGCATGATTCAAAGCCATTCATTATTTACAATTGTCATGAGCTCAGCTGCGATTGGTCACAGCGATCACATGGTACCGCCATCGGGCTGGTACAGTGATCTGTCATTGGCTGTGTCATGTGGGCACAGCCGACCACAGATTGTGCCCACAGAATGACCGCAGGGTTCTAGGAGGATGTCCACCCTGAATGACGAAAGTTGTTAAAGGTTAGACTTTCTCAGGGCCATGCAGCTCTCAACACCAGCAGGGGAAACCCAGTAACCATGGACGAACAACAAGAAAAGAGAGCACACTAGCCCTAGTGTATAAGCCTTTAATGAAGAAAGTTAACAAATATACATATGCACTCACAACTGAACATCTTGAACCATGCGTATCTGATAGTAAGTTATTATTTATTTCAGGTACTTATATAGCGCTGTCCATTTTACGCAGCACTTTACATATATATATTGTACCTTCACATCAGTCCCTAACCCTCAAGGGGCGTACAATCTAAGGTCCCTAACTCACATTCATACATACAAATACTAGGGCCAATTTAGACAGGAGGCAATTAACCTACCAGCATGTCTTTGGAGTGTGGGAGGAAACCGGAGTACCCGGACAAATCCCACGCAGGCACAGGGAGAACATGCAAACTCCAGGCAAGTGGTGCCGTAATAAGCCTGCAAGGAATCCCTCAGTCCTGTGGGAGGTGTGCCGCACCTGTTGTAAAGGTTTTCTTTCCTTGTCACTGGAGGCACACAAGTTGGCTGAGGAGCAATTGGAAGGGAAGTATAAGTATCTGTGAATGTAGGCAATATAGTGCAGCTGCACCTTTGCCCTGCGTGTGTACAGCATAGGATTACCTTTAGCTTTCTCTTGGCTCTTTTACTGCTACTTCCTAAATATAAATGATTGCTTCAACAAAATCCTATCTACTACATATGGGACTGTAGGCAGTATTCTTCATTCTATACAATAAAAGACCACAACTCTTATTGTTTTGGTGATACCTTGGCTGCGGCCCTTTTATTATTGATTGAAATATCATTCTTTATAATAACACTTTATTTTTACATATTAGCTTACTAAAAATTGTAAAACATTTTTACTTAATTTAACCTTACTCAAACCCCCAGAGTAGTCACTACCACTCAAGCTGTACTTATTATCACAACACTTATCAGCCATACTCATTAACCATACAGCTTTTTGCAATTTACATACTTAGTCTTCCATCATTTAATATGATACTTACCGATAATATTAGCCATGACAAAAATGGGCGGGTGGGAGGGGAGCACCACAGAGATGCCTCCCAGGTTTCTGTTTTTTTCCATTAATGAACCCCCTTTTTACAGCCCTCTTCTCTCTCCAATTCTTCTCTCTATTGGCCACTTTTTCTCCCAGGAATGTCCAGGTGGGGGGCTAAAAATTCCAAATTTCTAGAATCTTCCCCATTATATAATATACCCGGGGGGGGGGGGTCTTAAAACTATCCAGGTGTAGTGGGGGGCTAAAAACTCCTATTTTCTAGAAGCCGCCCCATTATATTAGTATACCGTGGGAGGACTTGAAACTTTAACTTTTTTTTTTATCCTCACACCAATAGGGGGGACTAAAAACCCTATTGACCTTCTAGAATGTTCCCTGACTGTATTTATACAGTGGGGGGACTTGAAACCTTATTTCCCCTGCCACAGTCCCATAAAGAAAGGGGGGGCCCTATTAATTCCCCCTATTCTTTTCCTAGGGAGATGTTAACCACCATATTCATGCTAATTGGTTGCTGTAATGAGAAATCTATGGTCCCTTTCACACGAGCGATCTGATCAGGTCCACCTGTCCACTTTTCAGGCAGACCTAATCAAACCCTCCATTCTCCTCTATGGGCAGTCAGATGTAAATGGACTTGTATTCATTTACACCCAGCTACCTCCGATCTGGCAAAAGAAAATGTAAAGGAATCTGTTCCCCTCCATCTGGCCGGATTGGATCAGGGGGCAGTTGGGTGTAAACGGATATTATTATTTTATTATCACATGTTACAGTGTATCTCCAGCAGCAGTGTGCATGTGGCCTCCACCCATTCCTGGTGTTCAGCGCTTTGGATCTTGTATGCCAGTCTGTTTACATCCGACTCCCCATAGAAAAGAACAGGCTGTGTCCATGTCCTCTCTGTATAAGCGGAGCGGACATTAACCTGCCATCCTGCCACTCCACTCAGCTCAGCAGGGGATCAGCAGGCAGATCCCCTGCTGAGCAAAATGGATCCAGCCCATGTGAAAGGGTCCTTATGGAGATTTGAATTGCATCTAGGGCAATAAGGGGCAGCTAGCCAAATACTGAAATGTGCACTGGAGACACAGTAGCACCTTTCATTTTGGTGTGGATTGCCAGGTACAAAATAACGGAATTAAATGAATTAGTCATTGGTGATAATGGTAAACAGATTCTGTTTCCTCTTTCCACAGCAAGATAATATAAATGTCAAAACAGAAAGGTCTCTAAGGCAACATTTCTGTTTCCAGCGTTTATAAAAAAATCCCCCATATGTCACAGTGGGCCAACTACAACAAGGAACAGACATACAAAATACATGGTGTACTACATGAAATAACACATTGCAGCATGGGGATGACTAGTGAAAAAAAAAGATGTTCCTAAGGGTTGTATGTATTCTTACAGTGCCATTCAATAGAATGTATTTCTTTGGTTCAAAGACATAGTACACTTTCAAATGTTTTTGTTGTTTTGACTAGGTATTAGTGAAACTATTTCATTTGTTTAACTATTTTAAATTTGTATAAACCTTGGTAAGTATTTATCACTCTCAGTGTCAAGAACCCCAAGGTTTAGACTATCGCGCCTATAGACTTCAATACAATACCAAAAATTAATAATATTAATAATGTAGGAGCTGCTATAATCACCCCCACTGTAAAATATTAATAAGATGTGACAAAATGATATATAACTAAAATATAAATTAGACCACAAATAATTGCGCTAAACTCAAAAAATATCACAATATATAAATGAAACCACCACCAAATGAATATGTGCAATAAATTAAATTAAATAAATAAACAGAATCCTCATAGAGTCCATTCAGTAAAGTTCACACATCAATATTGTATATGATCTTCAGTAAATGCAGCTATGAAGTCTTCCATCACCAGTGCAAAATCCAGTGCTTTAACCCTCGCATTAAAATGCACCCTCACCAGAAGCTGGTGAATAACCAGCATATCTTTGTGTATTCAATGGTAATAATGCACAGCAGGGGTGGACTGACAACTCATGGGGCCCCCGGGCAATAGGGGATCATGGGGCCCCTGTGTCCTCGCCCACACTCAAACCACACCCAAAAAAGCTTATGAAAGGTACCAGGGGCATCTCATGGGGCCACCTACTGACCCTGGGCCCTTGGGCAGTGCCCAAGTTCTTGAATGGTCAGTCTGCCCCTGATCTACAGCTTAGCTCACTCCAACTGAGAGATCTCCATATACTCCGTAGAGCACATGTGGATAAGATAAAAGACACTTGCCATAGTGCAATATCGTATGAAAACTATTTATTCCAAAATTCCCCCCATAAAAATACACTCACATGGGATTAATAAAAACCAAGCATTGTATCAAATGTCCTCATCACATAAGAGCACACAGCTCTCACAGCAGCGTCTCACCAGCCTGCCTGCAACCAAGGTGGAGTTGTTTCGAACACGTGACCCGGACACGTGGAGTGGCGTGCATGATGGCGTCAGTGGTTAAACCACGCCCTAACACGTTTCGTCATACGACTTCATCTGAGGGAATGTATTGCACATATTCATTTTGATTGTGGTTTCATTTATATATTGTGATATTTTTTGAGTGTAGCGCTATTATTTGTGGTCTAATTTATATTTTAGTTATATATAATTTTGTCACATCTTATTAATATTTCATTTGTTTGCCGTATGTTGTAATTATGGGCTCACATGTTGTGGCTGCAGTTTGTAGTGTCATGACAGATCAATATCCCTATGCCCATGCATTAATCCACCCAGCTTGTCTCTATTTGCTACAAGGATAGACAACTTCTTGTATTGGGTCACAATCCATGCCTCACCATCACAAATGTGTTACTAATGTGATGAAAGACTACATGGCTAGCTCTCTGTTAATGGCTCCACCTGCTTGTGCCTGATCTACGAGGAGCATGCAAATCAAACCGGGACTTTTGAGTTTACATAATAAAAGAGCAAATGTCAAGGAGTGGAAACTGCATTTATTTTTTAGCATACTCCCCTGCTACATTTATCTAGAGCAAGGAGGGGCAGGTGGGGCAGCTGCCCTGGGCCCAGTCATTGTTGTGGGGCCAAAAGCAGCTGTCAAATACTTGCCAACTGTCCTGGTTTACATTCCCTTGTCCAGGGCTGTGGATAAGGGGGTACCACCAGTCCTCCTGTACAGGGTCCAGGGCAGTAGGGGAGCCCAGGCAGCTGTGTTAGTTGGATGTAGGCAGGGAGGGTGATGGTTGGAGTGGAGGAAGGTTCCGGCAAATATGACAAATTTACCAGTCCCTTTCCTGAATGAACACAGTTAAAGATTGGTACCAATCACTCAGTGTTCGTTCATAACTGAAGCATAGTAAACTGTGGTTTTGTTTGGGGAGGGAGCCCTGTCATGTTGGCTGTATGGGGCCCTGTGATTTTTAATGACAGCACTGCCCTTGTCCCTTGAAGTCTTTGTCCTGGGCTGTGTCCCAATACCTCAGTGTGAAATGCTGTCACGTATGCTGCCCAGCTCTGCCCTATTGCCATGTACAGATGACTGGGGTGTTCAGACCTTGTCAGCATTCACATGTAAATAAAATAACCGGCATTCATATGTGAATAGCGGCTGCATTCATATGTATATTTTGCCCCCCTGAGTTTCCAGCCACCATCACCTCTGCTGAATGCTGCCCACTGGGGAGGTAAACAAGGACAAGCTTGAAAGTTCTGCCTGCAACTGTGATCACTGAGCCTACCATGTGCCTGTTCTGCAAATGTAAACAAAGTGTGTGTGTGGGGGGGTGGGTTCAGAGGTAGGCAGAAAAGGAATTACAGTTTGGGGTGCACAGGTGAGCAAGGAGGGAATGTACAGAGGTAAGGAAGGTGGGTGCAAAATATGAGCAGAGGATGCATGTAGAGTTAAGGTGGTAGTTGGGGGGGGGGGGTGGAGTGGAGAGGGTAGAGGGGAAATTTAGAATGCAAAGGTGTACTGATGGGCTGGATAAAGATATACATCAAATGTAGCAAAAATACAAAAAAAAGTCCATGACCCTTTTTCAAAATCATACCGAGCCACACAGTGCCACAGTAGCATGAATTTTGGCAAACACACGTCTGCGTGAGCGTGTCATTAACAATTGTATCTGCTAAAGGGCAGCACATTTCTGTGGTGTGGACTGGGAACCACCACAGCTGGGATTGTCACTGACAGACCTACAGCCATCTTTGAAATGTCTATACCATTCAAATTTCTTACTGCAGCTGAGGGTCTCATCACCGTACTGTGCTTGAAGTCTTCTGTAGATATCCATGGGTTTTACACCTTTGTTCACAAGAAAACTAATCACTACATGCTGTTCCATGCATGCACTAACACTGTTGTCTGCCATCTTGATTAACAGTCTCTGGACTGGGCCACGACATGTGCACCACCTTTCAGTAATAGGACACACTTGCCACTTACTGTTGCATGTAGTACCACCACGCTAGCATCCCTTTTTATACCTGTAAATTTAAACGTTCCTATTTGACTTGAATGCCCCTCATAATTAATTAGCTCTCACCTGAAGAGCAATAGACTAAGAGACCCAGGGATTGTGGGATATGCAGTCTCTTCACTGGAAATGTCAGGTCTTAGACTGCAGACAAGAGTCCTGCATTCATTTGTGCAGTGCCATGCTGCATACCTCATGTTTGAACACAAACAAAATCTACTGACACCGGAATGTGAAGATGTATTCTACTATAGGATGTGGTATAGGCCAACAAATGACACCATGAATCTCTCTCTCTCTGAAGCAAATCAGGATGCAGTTTAGTCTGCCTTAACCACTAGTCTACAGGGCACTTATACCCCCTTCCTGCCCAGGGCAATTTCCAGCTTTCAGGGCTGTCACACTTTGAATGACAATTGCACGGTCATGCAACACTGTACCCATATGAAATTATTTATAATTTTTTGTTAAAGTGGTTCTAAAAAGTTTTTTACACCTTACTGTATTCTCTGCATTGAGTAAAAAACCTTTTGTACAGAGGATCCCCTCCCCCAGAACTCCCTTTTACTTACTTGAGCCCTATCTTAATCCACTGCTGTGTATGAGAGCAGTGGTTCTCTCTGCTCTCTCTCCGTTTTCACAGGCTAGACTGATAGCAGTGGAAGCCATTGATTCATGCTGCTGTCCATCATATCCTATGATGAGGAGCCAGGGGTGTCTATGGATGCAGACAGCATGGCTCGAAAGTGAGCCCACACAAGTCCCCCCTTAGCAAGCTGCGAGGCTTGGGGGTGCTTTGTGTGGGGGAGGAGCCAGAAGTGGGGGACCCCAGAAGAGGAGGATCAGGCCTGCTCTGTGCAACACTATTGCACAGAGCAGTTAAGTATAATGTGTTTAGTATTTTTAAAAAAGTGAAGGTTTATAATCACTTTTACCATTAATAATGGGCCTAGAATTATTACTTTCACTCTGGCATGTTCAGTGATATGTAACATGTGTTTACCAATCGACGTGGGGTAACTTTAATTTTTTTTACACTTTATAAAAAATGTATTCCAAACTTTTTTCATCACATATAGGATATAAAGTCCCATATGTGATGATTTTTGGGTGTAAAAATGTCCTCCAACTGAACTAATGGGATGCAGATCATATTCCATTAGTTTCTTCCCCAGCCGTAAGTGACACCAGGATGTTTTACATCTCTTTTGGGTCAGTAACAGGAGGCTCAGGCGGACCTGCAGCTTCCTTCAGTTCACATTGGTCAGAGGGACAGTGTTACACCTGCGCCTGCGCAAGAGTTCAGTCGTTCCGACACACAGGCTCTGCCAGAATGTAAACTGAGCTGTGCTTTCAAAGAAGAATGCAGGCAGGCAAGTAAGTTTCTTTTATTGCAAAGAGGCATTGCGTGTCTCTTCTGCAATAAATAGGAGGACAGGGGTTTCACCAGGACAGGGGTCCTTCTTAAGACGTTTCCTATCATCTCAATCTTAATCTTATCAATGTGCTCCTCTTAGCTTTTGTGGTCACTGGGATAAAAAGACAAGGTACAGCCACCAACAAAAGTCAAGGAACAGCCAACAACAAAAATGTGAAAAAGGCCACTTCCCCCAGACAAAACCTAAATGATTTGGATTCATGCTGTAAAGTTTTCAAGCTATGTTGTATATGAATATTTACATATGCACACAGTGGGTACGCCTTCATTTTGAGAGTTAGTCTCTAGTGATACTTTCCAGAAAAATTCCAAGAACTATTGCTCATATCTAAGTTGTCTCTTTATAAAATGTCACTGCATGAATATCAGTTTCTCTCTATGTAAAATAGCTTACGGTTGGCTCTAACAGTCCCCAGATGCAGAAAAAAAATAAAAGAAGCATCACTGCTGTGTGGGTCTGCCTGCCCCTCTCCTCTTTACTGAAGGCAGTTTTGAATAATACAGGAAAAGTTGAAACCTGACATCCCTATGTTCTCTACTGATATACAAGATATCTCCACTTTAGGGACAATATCATATTATCCTCAAGTGTATAATCTACAGCTCCAACAAGAAAGAAAACAAATCCTACAAATGCTGGAATGCTGGAAATCAAAACCTCCCTTTTGATCTTCCCAGAGAACAGTTACAACCTTCATGCCAACAATGAATAATCCTGACTGCCAGGTTTCTTGTGGGAGCTCATTTCTATTTGAAAGACACAAAAAGTCAGTAGGTACAAAAACATTAGTGTAATATATTTGTACATATTTATCATATGATAAATATGATTGTAAGCTCGAAAGAGCAGGGCTCTCGATCCCCTCGTGTATTGTATTGTTACTGTATTGTCTCATGTTCTGTCCCCCTCGCTATTGTACAGCGCTGAGCAAACCCTTTGGCGCTATATAAATATTGTATAATAATAATAATATGATGATGCACGTGTATGTTACTTTTTGGCTAAATGTGGGATTTTAAAATGGCACTTAACAAGCAAGGATGGTTTCATTTTAAAATCAATAAAGCCTTCCATCGTTACTTCAAATGTGTTGGCATAAGGGCAGATGTATTCGATCGCAGGTGGTCTTTTATAGCTAGTTTGAATTGGCATAGAGACACAATGGTCACATTGACCTGCCATTGTGCTTTGCTGGGCTTCTAAGGAGGAGTGACCTGCCTCCAAGTGGTGTGGCTTCCAGGTATATTCACAAATGTGCTGTGCAACTAAAACCTCCAAATTGATAGACAGTGTAATTTTGGGGTTTTTACAGGCTAACTGGTTAGTAAGCTGGGAAAACTGTTTAAACAAAATAGGACAAAATTATCATTCAATGCTGATATTTAAAAAAAAAAGTAAATTGTGTATGTAAAGCCAAGTACACAATCATCAAAATTCATCCAATGCAGCAGGGATCAGTTGAATTTCAATCTGTGTGTGTGTCTTTCTCCAGAAGCTGATTGTTAGACCGGCTTTTGCTGAATGGTCCTGCTAGAAAACCTTCTTTTATCAGTGGCTTCAGCCAATTGGCTACAACACTGATCAGTGTATTCTGACATCGGAGGCATTCCTGCTGTCATAATACAATAGCATAGCGGGGAAGATTCCTCCATCCACCTTGCTTGTGTGGCCGTAGGTATCTGTCTTTTTTTTGTTCAGCCAGCTCGTTGAATGCAAAAAACCAGCATAAAGTCTAATAATATTATAAGGTAGGAATAAGTTATATTTGTGTTTATGACTTTATCATATTTTTTTACACTTCCATCATTTATATCTCCTGACTTCAAATTTGACTAAATGGCAATAACGCAAACTAACTCCAATGATGTAAAATAAAACCATATACCTTTTTGAATCGGAGTTATAGTATTTGTTGAGGATTGAGAGGATTTTGTATTGAAGCCCTAGTCCATTAACTGCCTGAGCCAGGTCAGTGACGGGCTCCAGGCAGCTGGCTGAGTGAAATCGAATTTCATTCTACATAGACATTATTCTAAAGGGAGATGTGTCAGGCTGGAGAGGTGAAGCCAGGCTAATCCATACTTGACAGTCAAAAACAGAGCAGAACAGGAGGCACATGTTGTATGTTATAATAATGATAATATATGGCTAAGATCTCACCAGTTCATTATCATAACATTATTTTAAAAAACAGTTTTAACAGATTTAACAATTTAGCCTGGGTGGTGCGGCACATCACATGTAATTCACACAGAAACCACACCACATTCCTGTGCAAATCACATGTAATGTCTGTGCGGTGCGATATGAGCCATACATTTTGTATGGCTCAAATTGTATCGTATCCGCACCAAAAATGCGTCAAGGGAAGTGACGTCAGACGCACACGGGAACCGGAAGTGGAGTAGTGGCAATTTTAACTAGTGGCAAGAAGCACACCAAACATTCTGGAGGTTCTTATGACTACAGAAAGGTTTGAATGCGGTTTTAAAGGCTTATATAATGTAAGTATAATAAATAAAGTAGTTTATATGGTGTGTTGGCAGTATTACACTATTATATTCCTCATATATTGGCATCTTGATGGAGCATGGTGTAAGGAGGATTGTGGAGTTTGTATGCTGATGAACCCAGATGACAGAAGGGGAGAGGGTTATCCCTGAGGATCCTTCCATGAGGGCTATCTGACTGTCATATTGTATCTGGATTAAGGTGAGATTGTTAATATATTTTGGTAAGGGTATTTACTCCTTACTTTCATTAGAAGTGAACACTGGTTTTTCACTTGTTGTGTGGCACCTACGTATGATTCACGAACACGTTTTGCACTTTTTTTCACTGAAGATGGACCACATGTGTGCTATATAGTTCAGTGTATTCACTTATTGTTTTGCAGTATTTATTTATAAGGATAATGCACTATGTATTATTTATTTTTTTCTGTTGAGCTGACTTTGATCGTGAAAGCCCTTGGGAGGCTCTAAATATTGGGACCATTTTGTGAAATCACCTGTATGATTTTTGAAGGACACTGGTGCAGTTCGATATTTTTTTTGGACTTTAACATTTTGGACTTTATGGAAATATTTTTATATTGTTAGATTATATCTGTTTAGGTGGCATATTTATAATTATATATTTTTGACAACTTCAGGGGTGAAGGTGAAATTTATGTTACTAGGGTTATATTTATTTAACACATTTGATTTTTGGAGTGGTATCATTATTATTATTAGCTCCTTCACATTGCTTTGTATTGCTCTGCATAGCAGAGCAATACAAAGCAATGTGCTTACACCATAAAACACACAAACAGCACACAGTAAAACAGCACACAGTTAACCCTTTGATCACCCCAGATGTTAACCCCTTCCTGCCCAGTGCCATTAGTAAAGTGTCAGTGCTTATTATTAGCACTGATTACTGTATTAGTGTCACTGGGGATGTTAGTGACAGTTCCCCCCCAGTGTCAGAATGCTTGCCGCAATCCCGCTATAAGTCGCTGATCGCTGCCGTTACTAGTATAAAAAAAATTCCAGTATCTATACCACCATTTGTAGATGCTTTAACTTTCACGGAAACCAATTCATTTACATGTATTGGAATTTTATGTAGTAAAGGCATATAGCAGAATAAATTTTGGCCTAAATCTATGACAAAATTAGATTTTTTTTCATTTTTTTTACTGGATAGTTTTATAGCAAAAAGTCAAAAATATTGTTTTCTCAAAATTGTCAGGTTTTTTTTGTTTATAGCGCAAAAAAATTAAAATGCACAGGCAATCAAATACCACCAAAAGAAACCCCCATTTGTGGGGGAAAAAAAAAGACATAAATTTTATTTGGGTACAGTGTTGCATGACTGCTCAGTTAAAGTAACGCTGCATCGTATAGCAGAAAAAGGCCTGGTCAGGAAGGGGGGTAAATCCTCTTGAGGGCAAGTGGTTAATGGGTTACTTTGTACAAAGGTATTTCCAATCTTCTTCTGTAAAAACAAAGCAAGGTAGATCATTCCTATGACAGGGCTAGGGAGCATCATTTTTGGAATGGCAAGAAAGTCTTTCATTTTCCTTTCTTCCTTAAAAAGCCTTCTTGAGTTGTCCCTACTTGCATGCAGGAGGAAAGAGTGCAGTGGTACAAGTACAAATAATATCTGTGCATAGCTGTCGGAGAAAAGAGCAGATGTTACATATATAATTGCACTCATTTTCCCAGCACGTACAGAAGCAGGTAGTAGAAGGTAGCGCCAAGGAAGCTTCATCTCAAATACCTAGATTTTTTTCTATTCTGAGCACAGAAATGGCAAAATAGAGAAAGTACTTAAATGACACAATGTCATCTTGCCTTCTAGAAAGTTTAGCTAGAGGCACTTTTTTTCCTCAGGACATCAGACAAGTTTGCTTTCAAATTTAGTTTGCCGTCCTTACCACATTTAATAAAAAAGTCTATATCTATACCAATCTTATTCTAGAGAATAGTTTTTATTTTCAGAAAAGACCATCTTTTCATGCATTGCTGACTCTATTACTCCTTTTGTTTTGGCAGGAAAATTCTTTTAGTTAGCCATTTATACTCATATAGGCACAATTCTTAGCTATGGCTCTTTGAAGTTTTCAACTCTTGGTGGAGAATCAGCCAATCTGGCTTTCTGCAGAGCAAGGAGCATGTTGCAAAGAAGGAAGGGCAGAGTGAATAAAAATGAGCTCAGTGCCCTGCCTCCTATTTGCACTATCCAGTAACAAGGTGGGGAAAAGAACTGTAAATGAAAGTGAAACTTCTTCAGAAAAGGTCAGGGCCCCATCATGTAGAAGGTGTCACTGTGCTGCAGGGCATATCTGTGTTAATCGTAGAACTAGATGGACAAAAATACAAATCCTTTGCCAGGTAAAGCAGCTCAACTTGAGCTTATGTGTTTTTTCTGTGTATTTTGATGTTTGCCTGGAGTTCAGTTTTTTATCCCATTGATTTACTGTGTTTGACTAACTTTAAATACTCATTTTTTTAGTGTCAATTGAACATCTTATCCCATTTTGCAGCAGATGATACTTGAAAAAAATAGAAATTTAGACTTACCTTTAAATTCCTTATCTTGGAGTAGCATACAGGATTTGTATTCATAGTACATGGGTTATATGCAGGCTAGTTTCAGATGATTGGATACTGGCAAAAAAACACTTGTTAGGACTGCCTGTAGTGTACATTCATAACCCTGCCTACTCCAAGAGGTTGCAGTTTTTAGCAAGCAATAAGGAGTTATCCAGGACACAGATACATTAAAATTCCCAATATCTTAATTGTACAGTACAGTACAGGACACAGGACTTGTATTCATAGACAACAAAGTAAACTGGCAAGAGGCCTACAAGAAATACAAGGGTTAAGGAACCAAACAAAACACTTAGATAACAACTTGAAGCACCTTTCATCCAAAGCTCACATCAGCTGAGGCTTAAATGCCTGGTAGAACTTGAAGAGTGTGTGAACAGAAGTTCAGGTAGCATACTTGCAAATCTGAGAAGTAGATGCTTCATACTGAAAAGCCCAAGAGACACTAACAGACTTGGTGATATGGGCTCTGATAGGCAAAGGAGGAACTTTATCCCTAAGGGCATAGGCCCTAGAGATAAGTTGCCTGATCCATCTGGCAAAAGCAGGATGTCCTCTACAAGGGTCAACAAGCAGAAAAATAGTGCCTCAGTCTTGTGAGCAGAGTTGCACCTGTCAAGTAAACTTTGACAGCCCTGACAAAATCCAGGCAGTGTAGGGCATTGTCCTCATTGTGGTGGAAGAAGAGACCACTTTAGGTATAAAGGTGTTGGTCTCAAAACTACCCTGCCTTTTCACAAAACAAGAAAGGGCTCTTTACAAGAAAGAGCTGCCAATTTAGAAACATACCTAACAGACCTGATTGCTACTGGGGAGACAACCGTACAGGTGAGATCTTCCAATAAATATGTTTCAGTTCAAATGGGTGTTTCTGAAGTATAGAGTTCACCAGGTTAAGATCTCAAGGTGACATAGGAAGTTGAATCTAGGGGTTTATATGATCAACTCCCTAAAGAAAAGTCCTCATTAGGGATTGCAAGGAAGAGAATGGATAAATCAGAAATATGTCCCTTGAGGTTACTCAGGAACAAATGCTGGTCAACACCAGACTGAAGGAAGACCAAAATATGCTTGGCAAATAAGCCTTCCATGTGTGATCATAAATGTTGTGGAAGCTGGATTATCTTGCTTCAAGTAAGGTGGGAATGACAGAATAAAAAATACTCATATCCTTGAGGTCTTGGGTTTTAACAGCTATGTTGTTAAGGCCAGTGACTGAGAAGCGGAATAGTTTAGGGTACCTTGGGCCAGTAGGTCTGATTTGTCTGAAAGAGGACAGAGCTTGTCCACCAGAAGTCTGAGTATGTCTGTGTACCATGTCGTGGACCAATTTGGTGTACAGAGAATCACTGGAACCTTTTTTTCCTCTGCATAAACACAAGTGATGTGGATGCAGGGATCTCCCCTGCCATGCTATTGGCTGCAAGCTCTGAGAGAATGCTGGTGTTCCATCATGACCGTTTAACAGAAGCCATTTGTTAGACCGGCTTCTGTTGAACATAGAGAAGTACACACAGACTGAAAGTCAGCTGTTCCTGCTGAACCTCATGACTTTCAGTACATGTGTACCGGGCTTTGAAGTAGCATGGTCCCTGGTGCCCCCTGATGGTTTATGTAGACAACTGCTGTGCATTGATTGACTGCACACTAACTGGATGACCTTGCAGAAGGACTGCTCAGCACCATAGAAATAATCTGATGACTTTCAGTTCCAGAATGTTGATGGAAAGTGTTGACTTATGTAGGGACCATGTCCCCTGGACTGTAAACTGCGCCCCAGCCTGTAAGGCAGATATTCATTGTCCCCACCTCCCAGAATATGCAAAGGAATTACTTTCCCAGGACAGGATCTGAGATCCACTAAGTCTTTGAGAGCTTTCTCTGTGTACAGAAGTACTGAGTGATAATTTAAGTATGTTGAATTGAACAGGACTGGATTGAAACTGGGCAAAAGGAACTACTATGAATAAGGCTACCATTAGGCACAGAACCCTCAGGGAACTGTCATTCATAGAGTTGTACCATCAAAATCAATCATATGGCCAAATGGGGAGAAGATTTGTGCTGAGAGGGGAAATGTATGGGAGAAGATTTGTGCTGGGAGGGGGGATTTGAGGAGGGGGATTTGGGAGAGGATTTATGCTGGGAGAGGGGATTTGGAGGAAGGATTTATGCCGTGAGTGGGGATTTGGGGGAGAGGATTTTTGCTAGGAGAGGGGATTTGGGGGAGATAATTTGCACTGGGGGGGATTTGGGGGACAGGATTTGTGCTGAGAAGGGGGATTTGGGGGGAGGATTTGTACTAGGAGTGGGGATTGGGGCATAGGATTTGTGCTGGGAGGGGGGATTTGGAGAGGAGTTGTACTAGGAGTGGGGGTTTGGGGGACAGGATTTGTACTGGGAGGGTGATTTGGGGGGAGGATTTACGCTAGGAGTTGGTATTTGGGGCAGAGGATTTGTGCTGCGAGGGTGGATTGTGGGGAGAATTGAAAAGAAAGAGGATGTGTGCTAGGAGGGGTGATCTTTTGGTCATGGGAGATTTGTAGGGAGTTGAGGGGGATTTGACCTGGAAGGTGGGATTGGGGGGCAAAGATCTGTGCTGGGATTGGGATTTGGACCTGTGAGGATGGGGATTTTTTCCATTTTTGTTTGGGGAGAATTTAGGCTTGCAGAGGGAATTTATGCTTAGGGGTGAGCGTGTTGATCTTTTTTGGGGGGATTTCTGCTGAGACATAATGCTTACACATTTGGGGGGGGGTGATTTGTCCCCTTTGCCTTGGGCACTAGATGATTTTGTCCTGGCAGTACCCACACTGCACACAGTACTCAACAGATCTCCTCCTCCATGTAGCAATTGTGCACACAGAGATGGACGTGGTCATCCATCTTGCTAAGGATCCTCCATCTTGTATCTCTCTCCCTCCAATCCCCCCTCCCTCTCTGTTGAGTGACACATGGTCTCTGTGTGTGTATGCTGAGTTCAAAAGGCATCAGGCCACATCCGGAGAGCTTCATGGTTATAAACCCCAATTAGCCTGGCCCCAGTATGTCGGTGAGACTCTTGCTTGGAAAGGATCGTAAAGCCATAAACCAGTCCTTCACTGGGCTTCAAAGACATTCCAGCTAGCCGTAAAACAGACTCACATTTAAAAACCCACTTTTCCATATAATTTTATATCTTAAGGTAGGAAATAATTACATAAACATAAAGCATATATTCGGCTAGCTCAGTTTAATACAAGTCGCCTGATATCTTACACTCCCTAGTTAAAGTCTACAGGAGAGCTGAAAGCATATAGTTCCAGCTGAAATAGTAAATGATGGCATGATTAATATCTAGACGTTCAGCAGATGATTCTGCACATTAATCTACCCTTGGATAGAATGTTACATGTACCTAGGGAAGATTATTGCCCTGGTATCAACTTTGGAGGGATTTAGGTTTTAGCCTGAGTCCCCCGCCTACGACACCCTCCCCAAATGAGGCGATTGGTTCTCTGCTTTAAGGAGACACCCTGCTGAGTTCCTAGAAAAATGCTGTTATGCTTGGAGCAGAGAGTTAAGTTGAGTTGAAGAAATCTCCCTTTTAACATTGGAACCAGCTCGGGAGACGGTACCCTTTGCTCTGAAACTTGATATGCTTAAACCAAGGCTGACGGCAAGTATCTACCTCTCTAAACTTCTTTCTGTTATCTCTTAGCTGTGTTATTGCTCTCTGTATTTATATATATATATATTGGCTACATCTTTTTCTGTAAATATTTTTATTGCACCCTTTTGACCTTTTTTAGTAATAAATCCTATTATCTGAAAAGTGTTGAACTGTTTCTAAAGCTCTTTAATGTAAATTAAGAATCCCTGTCTCTGAAGAGCGCTACTGGGTGTTTTTAAACCTCTATATATCTCTGCCTGTGGTGACAGTGGTATACAGCCGATTATTCAAACATCATAGTGT
Source organism: Staurois parvus (assembly GCF_062004578.1). Taxonomy (NCBI): domain Eukaryota; kingdom Metazoa; phylum Chordata; class Amphibia; order Anura; family Ranidae; genus Staurois; species Staurois parvus. The sequence goes on along the minus strand of NW_028318161.1, from coordinate 700,763 downwards.
TATTGCTAATATTGGCGACTTTCCTCCTACTCTGTACATAAAGGTGGTGGTGGCAGTGTGAAGGGTTAATTGCGTAATTAACCTGACCCAGTAACAATCGCTCTCAGTCTGCCGCACATAGGTTGTGGTCCATTAGCTGGAAAGTCTCTGTGCAGGGTGCAGCTGAGCGTTGCATTGTTACGCACGTGACAGCACGGTTTTAGATTGGCTAGTCTTTCGGTCACAAGTTGGTGAGAAGGGCTGGGGGTCTGACGCCGCGATCGTCACACTCCACACGTAGCGCATGGCTAAGATCGGATTCCCTCACAGACACAGCCTTAATCTGTACAATGTATAGCTGGCTGCTATGTTGCAGTTCTGATCTGTGAAATTCCCTGATCGGATTGGCAGCTGCAGTAGCCAGCTACACACTGTGTGGAGGGATACCGATCTCAGCGGTGCTGTGTGGGGGAGATCTCTTGAGTGCCCTGTGAGCAGTGAAACTGTCCTCTTCTCTGCTGACCACTTTCTTCTGCTGATCCCTGTACCCTACCTTGCTGACCCCTGTCCTCTGTCCTGATGACCCCTGTTCTCTGCCATGCTAACCCCTAAAAACTGCCTTGATAACCCCCTGTACACTGCCCTACTTACTAATGGCCTCTGTACACTGCCCTACAAACTGCTGACCCTATCCTCTGCCTTTCTAACCCCCTGTACACTGCCTTACTGACTCTTATACACAGCTCTGCTGACCTCGCATCCTCTGCCCTTGACATTTTTTACTGCAACCCTAAATCAGACAAATTCCAGCCCTTCCACACACTGGTTCTGACAGTGGCAGGTCACTCATCTGACTGCATACTACTTACCCAGCTACCTCTTCCCCTCAAGGTTTGACCTCTCTGAGCTGCTGAGGGAGAATAGCAGAGAAATGTATCTTTCCTATACGTGTCCAGAAACCAAGGGAGTTATGAATAATGGAGTTAAATGTACCTTGCTATGCCTTGTATATAAAAATACTAAAGCTATTTTCTCAATAGGTACTGTTTTTTCCAGTAAAAAGTAATGGATATTTTTGCCAAAATATACCGATGAACACTGACAAATAGTCACAGTATGGTCACAGGAGAAAACTCCATGGTGTATTAGAGTCAGGTGATGTGTATAAAACACATTGAATACAAGTGTGATTAAATTGAAAAATACACAAATACAGAATATCTTAATGGTTGTTGTAGGCTGGCTTGGCAGGAAGGGGTTAATGTACAGTCTGGCTACATGGTGGTGTGATTTGCAAACGCCCACATTAATAGTAGAGAATATCAGATATATTCTACTTCCCACACAGCCAACCCACAGATTGAAAACTAAAAGTGGCATTTTCTGGGAGGTCGGTAGAATCTAGAAATATGACAATGTCACATGTTTCAAAAGTTCAAATGTTGCCTTATTAGAATGGTTAGATTATCCGTCTAGCAGTTGCTGTTACCAGCTGGATGCAAATCCTTATTCTCAGCTTAAATCTAAAACCCGCCTGTCAGCAACTGTAGATAATTCTGCAAAGACAAAGTTTTTCACTGTTTTCAAAACTAATTGGCTGTTTCATTTGTAATTCTTTTCAGAGTTTTTCTTACTTAAAGCAGCCACAATTTTTAGGTTTTCTTGAGCCTTTGAATAAAAAGAACTACTAAATATCTGCTGCCCTGATAAGTCAAGCTGCAATATCACTTAAATTGTAACTAAAGGCATTTTTTTTAGTTTTGAGAGTGGGCAGGGATAACAACATATGTCAGGTTTTTATTGCTGTCTGTGTCCTCGCTAGGGAAATGCTCTAGTTTATTTGTCATGTTTACTGTTATCAGCAATTGAAAATGAAATAAAATCCAAAATTTGGGGTTGTCCCCAGAATAGTAATAGAGCAATCTTCCAATGGGAACCTTGATGATAACCAGGGATTGCTTTGGAGAGATTTCTTCTTGCTTTCTGTTTTGGCAATGGAACAGGCGGTAAAGGTAAATCTTCCCAATGGGACACAGAAAAAAACTAACAAGGTTAAAACCCTTTCTTACTCTATTCAAAATGAAAAAAAAAGTTTTGACTTTAGTTTTACTTTAGTGTGTATTTCTGCTTTTTCAAATTTGAAAAATCCTACTATATGTTTTTATGTGTTCAGGAACATGTAGGAAAGCACATGTGAGGTGCAATTTTGATTTTTGTTTTTTTATTTTGCTATGTAAATGGAAACATGTGACAAACATAAAGTAGGTATTATCCCACTTTGGCTGCAAAATGGAAATAGCTCTAGCCACCCTGCCATAAGTAGAGGTGACTAGTAAATTTAGTTTTGCTGGGTGGTAATCTGCCCAGGCTAATTTGTAGTAGCTCACTTTGTTTTTCCTTAAATTTGGTGTTGCTGCTATTCCTGGCTGCTGCCAGCAGGTGCCATTGGCACCAGTAGCAGTAGACAGGGTAGCTGTAGCAATGGTGGGTTAGGAATATTTATATCCTTCCAGCTAACCACTAGGAAGTTTTCCAGTGGTGCATGCTGGGGGATAATATAAATGTTACGGGAGTGACCTGGTAGGTTATGTCTTCTCCCAGGTCTGAGACCTGGGAGGTGTGTGTAGTAGTTTGTGCTAGCTAGGCCGAAAGCTGGTTTGTGCTTAGCACAGAATTCTCAAGCTGCCCTGTCTAGTCAAAGAGGGCAGGGCAAACAAGGTGGTGAGTTAAGGGAAGATGTCCTGCTAGAGTAGGATGGAGTCTGACCCTTAGAGGTGCCTTGTACTCTTTTGCAGGGGATACATGGAGGTACTCACCGCCTGACTATAGAGCTCTGAAGACAGTGCTGCCATTGTTTGCCTGATGACCCTTATTTTTGCAATACACTGTGGTCCATGTTCTATATATGGACTGTGATAGCAGAGTGAGGTTGAAAAAATAGTGCAGCACAAAGCATTACAAATAAAAAAGCAAATAAAGTCTCTGAGTGCATAAGAAGAAATCTTCAGCAAAAAACGCCAGTGAAGAGTGATAAATACAGCATCAAAATGACGTGTGTCCCGCCACCAAGAAGAAAACCAGCTGCTCACCTTAAAGTTATGACCCCTGAATGAACAGGTAGGTCAAAACAAGCAGTCCCCTATGGGGTTAATCCAAAATACAGTCGATGTAGCTGCTACTCTGGAAGCTAGACTCGGTGGTGGGATGTGGTATACATATAGAATCAGAAAGGGCAACTGGATAGTACTATTGGTATAGAAAATGTATTATGATAAACGATAACATCACACTTACAGTACAAAGTTGGTACTGTCCACCAGTACATATAAAAAAGCACTAGATCACAGTAAATGGCTGTGTCGGATAGCCGCAAGTCACGTCATTGGCAATGTTCCACCTCCCATATGTTCTATGTCCTAGGGCTGGACTTCGTCAGTGGAGATGGAACCACAACATGCACCTACCAGTAAAATACTGCCCAGGTCACGATGGAAACTGTACACAGTCACCAACAGCTCCAGAGCGCACAACTCCAGGAATACGTATACTTCCTGCTAGCGGTGACCCCACATGGGTCATAAAATATCTCTTCTGGACTCTACTACTGGCCCCCAGACCATCCACAACTTGATGTCAGAGACTGGGATAAGTCTGCAGCTATGCGATTGGTTGGTGCTTTACAGGGCAGGTGGTTACGATCCCTTAAGAATGCTGTATCACTGATGTAATGAACTGGACAACAGGTATGGCAGTGAAAGAAACTCCCTCCCATGACTCTGACAGGAGAAGAAGGCCCAGGGTAGTAAAGAGCCAAACGTACCATGGTTTGGTTCAGCGAACATTATCAAAGCTTGGATCCGAAATCCAAACCCTATTGATATCAATGGACCTGAACTTTTGATTTCAGTAATGGCTATTTTTTAAGTGAGAAGCCAAGGGACAGACAAAGAAAGGGCATGCAGGTGCATGCTGTGACCTGAGGGACATGTAACAAAGTAAAACATTTGTCAATTAATCATTGTCCAACAAGGAGAGGTCATTTTGAAGCTGCTCAAATGGCCAGGGATGCCCTAAAGCTGTATGTGCTATTACAGAACATTAAGACTCAGGGACATCATCAGCAACACCATATTCTGGTATCACATAGATATGTTTATTCAGTTAATTTACTTTTACATGCATGCTTGGCTTAACTACAGTAGCAGCAACCGAATATGTGTAATAGGTAGTAGCAGTGGAAAAAGGAGAAATAAAACAGCCAAAAATTATCGTAGGGAATACACTTTAAAACTAAAAAGCTAATGCTATCAACATCCTATAAATTGCCAAACAGGGGCAAAAGAAGTCACAGAGTACAGGTTGTTGTCATCTTCTATTTACTAACACATTATTGAGTGCAGGGCCAGCGCTACCAAAGTAGGCAGTTTCCTAGTGTGCACTATAATGTCAATGTGTAATGTAATAAAAATGTGTTATAATCAATGATGACCAGTGTGATTATAAAAAAAAGGAAACATCATAAAAAAGAAATAGGGAATAGTGAATACTCCAATGAAGAAACAAAATGGGCGGTATAACAAATAACAAATGAAAATGTATAAGTCCTCTAAATAACATAATAGTCCCAAAAATAGTGATGTGATCAAGTCAACAAAATTTAGTGACTTCTGTGACTTCCACACGGCACCTCCACCATAATGAATTCACCAGAAGTAAGTAGCAAGCAAGCCCAGAGCGGAATGACACTAAGAAATGTTCCTGCTTGTTCCTCCTGCCGGTGACTCGGTTGAAGGTGAGATCTCTCCAGAAGCCAGTGATACATCAAATGAACAATCAAAAGTAGCCAAGTCTCCATCTCCAGCCCATGGTGAACCAAGGAAAGGGATTCCTCCTAGAGAACAAGCTCAAAGATCGAGCCAGGAGACATTATCATATAGTGTAGAATGTTTTATTAAAAAGATAGCAACCACGTGGAGTGCACAATCATCAATGGATAAAAAGCACTTACAAAGATGGCCGCCTGACCATCATGTGGACGTGGTGGCATGACGTAAGCACGTAGGCTCCCCTCTGACGCGTTTTGGGCGCACGCACATTCTGAGAGGATTTACCTAGTCACCTAGTTTCCTAGTGTGCACTGCCGCCTAGAGCACAACCACGGCTGGATTTCAGTTGTACCCCCTCCAGGCTGGTCTTTCCATGAATGCTGTGCCTGGCAGCTGAGTGCGTTCTCCCTAACACACAATCACAGCTGGGACAAGGGGAGAGCAGCCTGGAGCAGTGAAGCTTACAAATGAGAAATGACAGGAGAGATCCAGGAGGTGTAGGCTGGCTGTGCTCTCCTGTCCTGTCAGTGGAGCGATCCGCCATAAAACAGATGACAGAGGATCACACTTACATTATCATGTTCAGTGTTTGATTCATTCCCTGGCTCCGTGCTACCAACAGATGAGTGGTCATTGGAGATAGGGGACATAGTAATCAATCTTTGTACAGCCCAATTCAAGAGCAATCCTGTATCATCTGCTGTATGGAGGATTGCTCCAATGATGGGAGTGACAGCACAGCACAACCCTTATCTCTACCTAGATTCTCAACTGTAAACTGTGGGGGGGCTTACAGTCCAGGAGAGTTGTTCACAGTGAAAGGGGGGGGGTAACAATCAATTGTGCTGACATGAGAGGTTTGTGCAGGAGGGGGGATGGGGCTATTTGTGCTGGGAAGGGTACTGGAAATGATTGGGGGGATTTGTGCTAGGAGAAGGAATGGAGGGATATGTGCTAGCAGTAGGAGGGAGGTCTGGGGGGGGTTGAGGGGGATTTGTGCTAAAAGGGGGGGGGTGGGTTGGGTAAGGTGGGAGATTTTATGCTGCGAAGGGTAATTTAGAGGGGGTTTATCTAGAGGAGGGACGTGGAGGATTTTGTCCTAGGTGGGGGGATTGAAGGAAGAGGATTGGTGCTGGGGGGGGTGTTGGGGGATTTGTGCTAGGAAGGGGGATTGGAGGGGGCTGTGCTAAGTGGGGGGATTTTGTGCTAGGAGAGGGGAATGGAGGGGAATTTGTGCTAAGAGAGTGGGATTTGTGTTAGGATGGGAGATTGGGGGGGGGGGGTACTAGCAGGGGGGATTGGGAAGGGTTGTGTTAGGAGGGGGGATTGGGGTGAGGAGGAAGGATTTGTGCTGTTAAGGGTAATTTGGAGGTGGCTGTGCTAGGAGGAGGGATTTAGCAGTCAGGAAATAGCATACAGGCTTGTACCACAACTAAAAAAGACTTTGGACAGGCTGCACTTTCTGGTAGCTTGAGCGGGCATTTAGCATCTGAAAAAAGTGGGGTTTTTTGGACATTGAAGATGGAATTTTCCCTACAGCTAGAAAGCCTGTTTGGGCAGGCCACAATTTCTGAGTATTTGAGCAGGAATTTAGTATCTGAAAGAAAAAATAAATAGTTTATTTTTGAACACTGAGGATGGAAATAGCATTCAAGTTTGAACCACAACTTAAGGGCCTGTTTAGACAGGCTGAAATTTGTAAGAGCTTGAGAAGGTATTTAGCATCGGGGAAAAAATTTTGGACACAGCCAATGGAGTAGCAAACAGATTTGTACCACAGCTTAACAGCCTTTTGAGCAAACTGCAGTTTCTTTTTTGTACTTTCTGTTAATAGAAAACATTTTTCAAAAGGTATACATGTACATTTTGTTACAACAGGTTAGGTACACATTTAACACATAACCAGATATAAGGAAAGTATATCACATTCATGTCAAGGGTACATCCTGGAGTAATATAAGCAGTAATAATTGTTGTTGCTTCTAGTTTAATTGTCAAGAACAGTAACAAATATAGCAAAATGGAAAAGTGCATTACTGAGAATTGCCAGTATCATATTCTTGAAGAGCCCAGTCAGAACAAAACTTATAAATCCACAGGACTGAGGTCAGGAGATGACCAAAATATGCCAAGGACTCCAGATTTTAATATATATTTATTGCTAGAAATGTTTAGTCTAGCAGTTAGTAATGATGGATAATTTTTAGGATTTCCGGAGACAGAGGTAGCAGAGGAACTGGCTTAATAAAGCAATGGGTCCTGATGATATTCATCGCAGAGTTCTAAGAGAGCTTTGAGGTATAGTTGTTGATCCATTAACTGATCTTTTTACTCAAGCTCTTCTAACAGAAGTTCCCCATGACTGGCAGACAGCTAACATTGTACAAGAAGAGCAGCAAAGTAGAAGCAGGCAATTACAGGCCAGTGAGTTTAACATCGGTTGTAGTCAAGTTAATGGAATAACCCCCGAAAAGAAGGTTAATGGATTACTTAAAAACACACCACTTTCTGGATCCAAAGCAGCATGGCTTTACTAAGGGCAAATCATGTCAGACTAATCTGATTTGATTTTTTTACTATATTACTAATGTTTTGGACCAGGGTGGTGCTGTGGAAATAGCATATCTTACACAAACTAGGACTTAGCCCTTGGGTGGTTCAGTGGGTATGCAGCTGGCTAATAGATACCAGAGTGTGGCTGTAAATGGGGTTCACTCAGAAAAGAGACCAGTCTACCACAAGGCCTGTACTAGGTCCTGTTCTAATTAATCTATATGTAAGTGATATAACTAAAGGTTTGTTGGGTAAGGTATGTGTTTTTGCTGATGACACAAAGGTGTGCAATAGGGTTGATATCCCTGGAGGTGTATGTAACATGGAACATGATTTGACATTGCTGGAAGATTGGTCACAAAAGTGGAAATTGCAGTTCAATGTTTCGAAATGTAAAATAATAATAATAATAATAATAATGCACCTACGTAAAAAGAATCCCTTAAGAGAGTACAACATTGAGAGTACATTGTTGGCCAACACTACAGAGGAAAAGGACTTTCAGATGATTGCAAAATGAGCAAACAGCGTGGCCAGGCAGTGGCAAAAGCAAATAGCATATACACCAAACCGAACATGTGCAGAGTGTCTCCAAATGATATGTCTTATCAGGAGATAAGAGGAGGAAACCAGAAGAAGGATCAGAGAAATCAGGTTCAAACTATCCTTTTACACAGTGCAGAGGATTAACCCCTTAGGTTCCACAGTGAGTATATCAAGCATGCTTTACTGCATATACAGACTGATTTTACTATATATATAAATATATATATATATATATATATATATATATATATATACAGTGAAGGAAATAAGTATTTCATCCCCTACTGATTTTGAATGTTAGCCCACTCACAAAGAAATGATCAGTCTAAAAAACGAATGGTAAGTGTATTGTAACACTGAGACACAGAATAGCAACAAAAAATTCAAAAGAAAAGCATGTCTAACAAATTATGCACTGATTTTCATGTTCATAAGGGAAATAAGTATTTGATCCCCTATCATTCAGCAGGATTTCTGGCTACCAGGTGTCTTTCATACAAGTAACAAACTGAGATTAGAAACAGTCTCCTAAAGGGAGTACTGCTAATCTCATTTTGTTACCTGTATAAAAGACACCCCTCCACAAGAGCAAACAATCAGGTTCCAAACTATACACCATGGCAAAGACCAAAGAGCTGTCCAAGGATGTCAGGGACAAGAATGTAGACCTACACAAGGCTGGACTGGGCTATCAAACTATCGCCAAGCAGCTTGGTGAGAAGATGACAACAGTTGGTGCAATCATTTGCAAATGGAAGAAACACAAAACAACTGTCAGACTCCCTAGGTCTGGTGCACCATGCAAGATCTCACCTTGTGGAGTGTCAATGATCATGAGAAGAGTGAGGAATCATCCCAGAACTACACGTGAGGATCTTGTCAATGATCTCCAGGCAGCTGGGACCACAGTCACCAAGAAAACAATTGGTAACACACTAGGTCGACAAGGATTGAAATCCTGCAGTGCCCGCAAGGTCCCTCTGCTCAAGAAAGCACATGTCCAGGCCCGTCTGAAGTTTGTCACTGAACATCTGAATGATGCAGAGGAGGACTGGTTGAAAGTGTTGTGGTCAGATGAGACCAAAATCGAGCTCTTTGGCATCAACTCAACTCGCCGTGTTTGGAGGAGGAGGAATGATGCCTATGGCCCCAAGAACACCATCCCAACTGTCAAACATGGTGGTGGAAACATTCTGCTTTGGGGGTGTTTTTCTGCTAAGGGGAAAGGACAACTGCACCGCATCAAAGGGATGATGGACAGGGCAATGTACTTGGGTGACAACCTTCTTCCCTCAGCCAGGGCATTGAAAATGCCTTGTGGATGGGTGTTCCAGCATGACAATGACCCAAAACACACGGCCAAGGCAACAAAGGAGTGGCTCAAGAAGAAGCACTTTGAGGTCCTGGAGTGGCCAAGCCAGTCTCCAGACCTTAATCCGATTGAAAATCTGTGGAGGGAGCTGAAAGTTTGAGTTGCCAGATGTCAGCCACCAAACCTTAACGACTTGGAGAGGATCTGCCAAGAGGAATGGGCAGAAATCCCTCCTGAGATGTGTGCAAACCTGGTGGCCAACTTCAGGAAACGTCTGACCTCTGTGATTGCCAACAAGGGATTTGCCTTGAAGGGGATCAAATAATTATTTCCCTCATGAACATGCAAATCAGTGAATAATTTGTTAGACATGCATTTCTTTTGAATTTTTTGTTGCTATTCTGTCTCTTAGTGTTACAATACATCTACCATTTGATTTTTAGACTAATAATTTCTTTGTGAGTGAGAAAGCATTCAAAATCAGCAGGAGAACAAATATTTATTTCCTTCACTGTATATATATATAATAATTACCTTGTTTTCCCCTTTTTTATAAGTGATCACATACCCTCTAGGTAAGGGAGGAGAAACAGCAGTACACGGAGTGTGTCAGGACAAGTCTGATCATTGGAGGAAAGCGGGCTGAGTTCCCAGAACAGCTAGAAAGCAGAGGGACTGGCAGGGACACCAGGTATTTCACACAAAGGAAGCAATACAGAGAGAACAGGATACTTTTTCATACAAGTGCATGGCGCAGCAGGCACATAACAGGAATATGAACTGTTGGGTTTACATATTCTTTAAGCAGACATTTAGCGTCAGTAAAAAAACTATGTCTATTTTTGGACATAGCCGATGGAAATAGCATACAGGTCTGGACCACATCTAGATAGCCTGTTTGAATAGGATGCAATTTCTGAGCGGGTGAACAGGCATTTAGCATCACAAAATATACAATTAAAGTGACATTTAAACCCACTTTAATAAGATCACAGTTACAAGCACCAAACATAAGAATGGAAGGAATCGTATATTGCTCACATCACAATCAATAAGATAAATAGCTTTTTTTGCTGCTATGTAGTTTGGATGTAGTTTGGTCACGTGGTGCAGAGTACTTGGTATGCACTGGTATCCGGAGGAGCAAGCAGAAAGTTTACTTGTCATAAAACACATATACAATTTTAAAACTCCTGTAAGGAAGAAGAGCAGGGGAGAGGAAACAGATACCACCAAAAGGGGGCTGACCCATGCTCCTAAATCATCTGTCTGTGCCCCTCCTTAGCTCACTGTTCAGCTGTTTTCACCCCCTTCGCTTTTCTCTTTCTCTCCCCACAGCCACAAGTGTTATGATGCCTGTCCCTCTCTTAGCTTGCTAATTGGCTAAAAGAGGGGGCAGTCCTACCAGAAATAGATTTGTTTCTGGCAACCAGCACACAGGCAGATGAAGGGAGAGCATCCTGCTGGAAGAAAAACAGGCATCATAACAGCTGGCCGCAGTAAGCGTTAAATTTGCTGAGTGGTGGGCTAAGGAGGGATAGAGACTGAGGGGTATGAACAGGCACCTACCATTCAACCTGTGGAGCCGCTCCTCAAGGCAGCAGAATGAATCACATGGGGTTGCTTCCAGAGATGGAAAATAAGTGAATAGCCTTTACAGGAGAGCTGGCTGGGCATACGCAATGAGTGTGGTGGCTATATCATTGCCAAACATAGTAAGGGAGCCCAATGGGATAGTAGGATCAACCAGGCATTCACTAATAGGGAAAATATTTATTGTTACAAGTTTCTGCACATAGGTTTAAAATGCACTTTTAAAGACGTAGACAAGCATTCTGGTTTTAGGTTTAATGACACTTTAAAATCAGGATGGAAAAAACATTCAGTTTAGCAAAACAACTAACAAACTGTTGTGGGCAGTTTTCAATTTTGCAGGTACAGAGCAGGCAGACATTTTACACCAGAACATTGTACATCAGTGTCTTTGTTTAGGACACTGAACATGGAAACAACATACATCTTTGCAACTTATCTTTGAAACCTTCATTGTTAAGGGCTCAATCAATGGAGATAATGTAACCAGATCGGTGTTTGCCTCCGAAAAAATGGCATTCCTTTTTTGTAGAGTAAGGAAGGACACATTTTATAGATTTTATGCACACTTTTTCAGCATGTCAACTATTTGAGAGAGTGAGAGAACAAGCAGATTGCATATTGCAATTCATGTATTTTTTTTCTACTCAGTAGATGGAAAACGTAAAGTACTTGGCATCACAGCTTTTATACCCCTGTTAGAGAGGCCACTATTTCTGGACAGAGCTTGCAGGTTTAACTTTAACAATTAGACTGTATTTATGCAAGAAAATATATACATATTGTACTGATTTCAGGCAAAGAATTTTTTTTTTAACAAAGGGAAGCAGACTTTTATTTTTCTGACACACAAACTAGAAATCATACTGATTTTCTGCACAGAACATAAATATTGCTCATCAGAAGCAATTGGAGAGGGAGAAAGCAGGCAGTCTGCATCTGTAAATTCAATACTTACTTTTATTCTCCTTGGGATAAAGAAGCAAAATTTGGGGGGAATTATCTGCCCATACTTCAAAGCATGTTTCATAGGCCATAATTAGGAAAGAGTGAGACTGGACTGTCTTTATGTGAGGTATCACTGCTAGGTCACATTGCTTTAAAGAGTGTGTATTCCACATTTCACAACTGGGAAGCAGCATGAGGAAAAATAATGTGTTGTGGATTTTTAATGATGATACACTTAAATTTTAACCAAAAATTTAAGCCAAAATCAAAAAGTTTATACCTTCATAAATTACGCTTTTGTTTAACCACTTGCCTCATCTCTCCATGAGGACATCCTTCCCAGATTGTGCTTTGCGTGTGCCCACAGGGCCGCGCTGTGGTGAGATCTGTCACCGGCCGTGTACCTCGGACACGGCCGATGATAGATCTGTGTACCAGCCCTGTTGCCACTACCATGTGACTTGATGTGACCAATAACAGCAGGTCACATGACAGTTGTATACAATGGATGGCTTCCTTTCATGCCATCCATTGTATACAAGTGTGTCTAGCTGTGAATGGTCACAGTGATCCATGCACAGGCTGGGCCAATCACAGCCCATCTGGTCATAATTAGTCATGGCCAATCACAGCTAATCACAACAAAAAAAACCTGAATTAATTGATTTTAATCAGTTAAATGCTTGCTTTTAGCAAAGAAATTCTTTGCTATAAGCAATCAAATTGTGTAAAAAAAATAACAAAATACTTATCACTTCCCCAAAGTAGTACAATGTTACTATGGTAACATTATGCTACTTTGGTCATAGTGTAATATGAAAAACTTTGCAAAAAGGGGTCATTTGGGGGATATCTGTACTGTTCTGACATTTTTGAGCTTCAAGAAATTAGATTGGCTGTCAGTACCTCAGGACTGATCAATTTTCAGATATATCCCATAGTTTGTGAACTCTATAACTTTCCTTCAAACTAAATAATATACACTGATTTGGGTTATTTTCACCAATGAAATTGAGCAGAATACATCTTGGCTTAAATTTATGAAGAACAATTATTTATTTGCAAACTTTTATAACAGAAACAAAGAAAAACATGGGGTTTTTTTTGAAGATTTCCGGTCTTTTTTAGTTAATTTACAAAAAAATAAAATCCCCAGTGGTGATTAAATACCACCAAAAGAAAGCTCTAGTTGTGTGAACAAAATGATAAAATTTTAGTTTGGGTACAGTGTTGCATGACCGCGCAATTGTCATTCAAATTGTTAGAGCGCTGAAACCTGTAAATTGGCCTGGTCGGGAAGGGGGTAAAATTGCCCGGTATTGAAGTGGTTAATTAGGTTTGGCATACAGTATTTTGCATAGAGACAAAGCACCATTAGAGGATCGACCCAGGCCAACCATTGTGTAGGTAATTCAATAAAGCTGCTGCAGCACTTTTCTGGGTTTAATCCCTCTTGTTCATGTGTTTCATCAAATTCATGAGCCATCTGCAACACTGCTGGTTCTATCAGCAACTCTTGTGCCAAATTCAGGTAGTTCTAAAATGCGCCACTTTTACATTGTGACGCAATGCCTGCTCCAAATTTTTTAAAAATATGGATAGTTTGCATCCTACAAAAGAGTAGCTAATTAGAACCAACTCTCTATTAGCATAAAGAGACACACATTTTGTAAAAATGTCTCACATGCGTTCTAAAAGTGGAGCAGCTTGCGCCAAATTTAGATACAAGTTCTAGAGGGTACATGAATTTGGCACATGTTGATCCACTTTTAGAACGCATGTGAGACACTTTCACGAAATCTATTTGTACCAGTCTTTATGAATTCCAGGGTATATGCTTTGGGCTACCACCTCATGGCAGCAACCTGCTTTAACAAACATTTACCATATCTGCAACTGTGACAGTTTTTGTGTTTTCTTTTAGGTGTGGAGGGTTATCACACACCATAAGCCCACAGAGAAAATCTTTCAGAGCACTGGATGGACCATTTTAAAGTGGTAGTAAACTCTTTTTTTAATTTTACCTATACGTAGGCTTATAATAAAGCTTTCCTGTAGGTAAAATGAATATCTCCTAAACTTGCACCATTTAGGATATATTCTCTCTTTTTATAAGGCGGTGCATGCGCTCTGAAGGAACAGCATATCTGTGGCCCATGACTCCTGTGCAGGGGCGGACTGACCATTCGAACACTCGGGCACTTCCCGAGGGCCCGGGGTCAGTAGGGGGCCCCATAAAATGCCCCTGGTACCTTTTATAGGCTTTTTTGGGTGTGTTTTGAGTGTGGGCAAGGACACAGGAACCCCATGATCCCCAATTGCCCGAGGGCCCCATGAGTTGTCAGTCCGCCCCTGCTCCTGTGCGTATGCGTGGAAGTGACATCATCGCAGTTCGGCCTGTCAGATGGCCAGAGCTCGCGAACCCGGAAGGAAGACGGGTGAAGATTAAATCCTCTACATTGGTGATAGCTTCCTGCTGGAAGGATTTGGGTTTTTTTTTTTCACTTATGACATCATCTTTCAGGGGAATTTTTTCCCACTTTACTGCAGTTTATTATCGCTATAAAGAAAATTCACAGCATTTGCAACTTTGAAATAGTTGCTAAAATTTGTGGGTGCTGCAATAAATTTGCTGTTGCAAAGAACAGCAGCTATTGCCGCAGTTTTAGACTGTAATATTAGCAGACATACAACAGTGGCAGGAGATGTTAACCATGGCAGGTGATGGGATGTGAAACATGGCCAAAGTCCTCTTCCACCTGGTGTCCATATCAATAATCAGGAGGTTTACAGGCAGATTCCACTAAAATTCAGCCAGCTGAACACTGGCTGGGTAGGTGGCTGGGTGTGCTCATAAAGACCAGACATTGAAATGGTGACAGCATGTGAAATATTTTTTGTGACCTGCAATGTTGAAAGGCAAAACAAAAAAGAAATTGGAGGGTGGCAGGATCCCACAAAATATTTAATCAGAAGCATCTGCAGCAGGAGGAAAAGTTACACTACACTAATCTACTCTCCCTCCCCATATGGAAGAAAAATATATTTTAAAAATATTCTTCCCAAATATATTGACATATATTTGAAATGCTACAATTTTGGCCATATTCAATATATTTCAAAATATATTTATATATATATATATATATATATATATATATATATGTACTGCATGTTGAAATGTGTTTTTTTATTACAAACTATATGAACAATATTTTTAAAAATACATTTCAAATATACTGTATGTCTTTAAAAACACAAATCTACATTTTTGAAATGCATTTACAAATATATGGTAAAATTACTTTTTTATATGTTAAAAAAAATCTGAAGAATATATTTAAAAAATATATTTTTTTAAAATATATTCTTCAGATTTTTTGTTTAACATATAAAACGTTATTTAAACATATATTTTTACATATATTTGTAAATGCATTCCAAAAATGTAGATTTGTATTTTTAAAGACATACAGTATATTTGAAATGTATTTTTAAAAATATTTTTCATATAGTTTGTAATAAAAAAACGCATTTCAACATGCAGTATATATATGTGTGTATATATACATGTGTGTGTATATGTATATATATATATATATAGAATTTTTTTTTTTTTTTAAATATATTGAATATGGCCAAAATTGTAGAATTTCAAACATGTATTTCAAACATATGTCAATATATTTGGGAGGAATATTTTTAAAATATATTTCAAATATGTTTTTCTTCTATGTGGGTCCTTAAAAGCAATGTTTGACCATACTGTATGAAACTGGACACGTTTGGAAGCTGGTTTAATGTTCTACTTCAAGTACACTTCAAAGTTTTCTGACTTGGCTTTCACATTATCCATTTTGCTGCAATGTTAATTCATCTTTCTGTGCAGCTGCAGTGAGAGCTCCTAGCCAAAAACCATTGGAGCAATTGGGAATATTATTGGCATTCTAATAATCCATACTAGCTTGATATAGCTGACCTTTGAATTAAAAATGAATAGTGTATTGGCTACAAACTTTAAAAGTGATATTACTGTTGGAAGTATACAGGGAATGTTTCCTATTTTCCTACCTGCTTAAAATGTGACATAAGCTTTTTTTTAGATTGGCCAGTTAGTACTACAGCTTTAAAGCAATATTAAACCCAAAAGCAAACAATTATCATATTGCAAATGTTTAGATATAGTGACTGTATTCATTTTATTTTTTAGGCTTTCTTTCTTCTCTTCTCATCTGCTAATCCTGCCAGTAAGTCTTTAAAAAGAACAGGCTCTGTTTCTGATGTATCTGTTTACAGGGATAAGACAAACCATTTACCAAACACAAGGGTGCTTACAATGATCAGCATTTATTTATGTAATTTCAGTTGCTTCAGAATTTCAGTTGCTTTTTTTCTACATCCAAAACACACAGAAAGTAGGTTATATGGTTGTCAATGTCATAGTTCACATAAGTGCTTGCAGTTCCAGTGCACTCCTGATGCAGAAAAAAAGTAGAATAGGCTCCATTTTTCCTGCACAGAACTGTACTGAAACGCAGTAAAATGCATCAAAATCGCCATGGAACACACCAAAAACGCACTGGAATGCACATGTCCCTGTTTAAATTGTAGAGAAAGAGAGGAGAAAAAATGAACTGAAATGCATCTAAAACACACTGGAACATGTCAAAAACGTACCAAAATGCACCAAAAATGCATCAAAAACTTGCATGCAGAAACAAATCAGAACGCATCTGGAATGCGTTTCTATAGTGTGAACCAGCCCTTAATCCAAAAGGAAAAAGGTTTGCTGTGACTAATTATAAAGTGTGAGCTTGAGTTTGGCCTCAATGCCATTTATTAGTGTATTTAAATCTGCTAGTACTTTTAGCACAACCCTCCCCCAGACTGACAATGCTGCTGTCTGTTGTGCCCCCTGTGCTCATTTATCCAGAGTGGAGGCACTGTAATACAGGAGGTGTGTTACTGGCCAGATCACCTGATTAAAACAGAGGAGAAAAAGCCTAAAAAAGAAATGAACGCAGCCACCACATCTAATGATTGGTAAGCTGCAGTATATTACATTTTGGGTTTTGGGATTAATAACGTTTTAAAAGGGATAGATATTATAGTAAGCATCCAAACAGCTTTATCTCAGTACATTAAAACAAAATGATCTGATATACATGCCAATTTAATGCAAAGCCATTCAGCACGGTACACATAGGAACACACAGGATAAAAAATGATACTATACTGATTCATTTAGTTTGGAAAGGCAATCTATCGGTAAATTCTTCTTGACACAAAGAACATATTAGTTTGATTAGGCTTATGTTTCCTAAAGAATGACAAAATACTACAGTTTATATATAGCATTATATAACTTTTAACATACTGTAATACAAAACATTTGATTATACTAAATGCAAGAAAAAAAAAACTTGAAGCATACCTAAACAAAAAATGTAATGTATTGCAGATTTATAAGAGACAATTGGACCGCACATAATCAAACAAAAGAAAAAAGAAAAGAAAAAAAAGAAAACAAACATGTGCATGTATTCTATCACAACCAGTCCCAAATATATGAACCCAGTGCTTGTGCTGGTGCTCAACTAAATGTTACATCTTGATTTATTTATTTCAGGTACTTATATAGCGCCGTCAATTTACGCAGCGCTTTACATATATATTGTACATTCACATCAGTCCCTAACCCTCAAGGGGCGTACAATCTAAGGTCTCTAACTCATTCATACATACTCATACTAGGGACAATTTAGACAGGAGCCAATTAACCTACCAGCATGTCTTTGGAGTGTGGGAGGAAACCGGAGTACCCAAAGGAAACCCACGCAGGCACAGGGAGAACATGCAAACTCCATGCAGGTGGTGCCGTGGTTGGGATTCGAACCAACGACCCTAGTACTGCCAGGCAGAAGTGCTAACCATTTAGCCACTGTGCTGCCCCTTGATCAAGAAATCGTGTTCAAAAAAGTGCTCCACTGTGCTTGACAAAAGTGCCCCACATGGACTGACACTCCCCACTATCCAATGATCATCTATTTCTGAATGGTCATTCACGCTTCAGGGGTTAATCCCAAAATGCCGGTTATATCCAGTTTCTGAGCCTATACTCATGCCCCAGATTGCAGATTACCAGTCCTTAGATGCAGGGGTGGCTGTCTTTTTCTGAGGCCCACTGTCACTCCATGACCCAGGTATCTACCCAATAAAATCTCTTCCAGTCTGCTCATTGAACAAGAGACTTCACTCAAGATTGTGAGCTTCCATCAGTGTTGGGTTTTGCTCCTTCAGACCTCTAAGGCAAGCTTCCATAAGGCAATGATGCTGAAATTGCTGCTCCATTTGTGCATGCATATTCTATTGTGCACTAAACAAAATCTTTAACCTTTCTCAGGTGAACCCTGCAGTTGAATGGGACAGCTAAGAATTGTTAAAGTGATACTAAAGCTTCACCTTTTTTTTAAATAACAAACATGGTATACATACCTGCTTTGTGCAATTGTTTAGCACAGAGCAGCCCCGATCCTCCTCTTCTTGGATCCCCCTCCTCCCTGCTGAGTGACCCAAGAGCAAGGTGCTTGCCCTGGGAGCACTCGTGCTGCTTGCTGCCAAGCTGCTTGGCCCTGCCCCCTGCTCCCTCATCAGTGGCTTTGATTGATACCAGTGGCATTGGCTGTGTTCTAGCCAATGAGGAGGGAGAGACACAGGAGAGCCACTTCACTGGATTGAGATTAGGCTTAGGTAAGTATTCGGTGGGCTGTCCGCACACTGAAGGTTTTTTACCTTTATGCATAGAATGCATGAAGGTAAAAAAAAACCTTCAGCCTTTACAACCACTTTAAAGCCCAATTTCATCAATTTTTTAACAGAGTGGGAAAGGATAGAACTTTTGTCCAGTTTTTCTTTATTTTTTAGCAGTGCGTATGTGTCCCCATTAGCCCTCATTTTTAGGTGGGGCAGAAAGTAATGAGGGAATCTTTCCAGTGTGTATATTGCGATTTAAATAAATTATTCAGTAAAATTGGGAAGAGTTATAGTTTAGCTGGCACAAAATATAGATGAAAATGTACCAGTTGATTTATATGGTCTTAGAAAACAGTGTCCCCAAAACTCTGGAGGTGTTGCTTAACCTCAAACCTCATTCATGTGCTGCTAACAAATTTAAGTTGATAACTTTTATTTTTATGACTGCTAAGCAAACCTTGGCTAGAAAATGGAAATTGAGGACCCTAACTTTTGTGCAGGTCAAATAAAAGATGTTGTGGTATTTGGTCAATTAAAAACTAGTTGTGTTTCAAAGTAAAAGAACTGTAAAAAGATGAAACCCCTGGATTTCTAATTATGTGGAAGGGAATCAAAATGGCCTGTTGTGGTTTCTCTAATTGGCATTTACAGTAGCTATCATTGGGTAGTCTGTCTCGTGGGTGTGGAATTGTCCCTGACCCGACTCCAACCCAACCCTGTACCCCTTTCCTCTCTGCTATTCTTTTTTTTTTCTCTCTACTTTCCCTTCTCTTTTGCCTGGACTTTATGTCTATGCTCTATGCTATGTTTCACAGAGCTCCTATTTGTTATGGGACTCTTCTCAACCCTCTTTCATGGGGCGATGTACCTTTCGAAGCTACATGTGTCACTTTCTGTACTTTTTGGGGGGTTGGCCCTCCTACATTATGGGGTTTATTTACTAAAGCTGGAGAGTCCAAAATCAGACTCCCTTCTGCATAGAAACCAATCAGCTTCCAGGTTTCATTGCCAAAGCTTCATTGAACAAGCTGAGGTTAGAAGCTGATTGGTTTCTGTGCAGAAGGGAGTCTGATTTTGGACTCTCCAGCTTTAGTAAATAAACCCTTATGTGTCTTTCTGTTGAAAGAATTCACAATCTTAATACAGCTTCCTGCAGAAAGGATAGTTGTCATCCACTTTTGTGGGCCATTTAATGGTTTTGAAATCATATATGACATTGGCAACCACTCTCCTCATTTCATAACTTGCTCTTATGGGGACAGAAAGTGAAGAGAAATCTCCTCAATGTGGTCAACAGGCAACAATTAAAACATCATAAAAGTATTTGTTCTTCCAAAATCCATCCAACACCAAAAAAAACTAAATTTTGTGCTTCACCCTTAGTTATCTGCAGAAAGGCATTTCTTTTTGAAAAAGTGATGTAAAAAGTGACAAAGGGTTATTCCAAAAGTTACATTGAAAAGTGAGTAAAAAAGTTCCAAAACAATTTTCTAAATCAGATGGGAATTGATACCCATGTCAAGACAATCTTGCAGAAGAGAAATAAATAATACAAACAACAAATGAATGCAAATGAGACCTAGGTTTATATTTAAAATCTTAAAACAGGTTTAATTAAGCCCCCTGTGTATGCTAGTAGGTTGGAAAGCAAGGTAATTTCTTTATTGTTCATTTGGTTAATTGCATCACCTTTTAATACCCTGGCTCAGCTTGGCTTAAAGCATTGCTACTATAATTTTTTATGAAAAATCAAATTATGAAATAGGGAGATCATTGTTGGGCTTAAAACAAAACTGTGAATGTTATGGCCAGTAGAACAGTATTTAAAGTCTTCCCCAGTAAGGAGTTATAGCAAACTGACTGGTGATCCAATATAATGGCATCCTTTCAGAGCTCATACAATATATTAATTTGAGGTGGCCACCACAGTTATCCAACCAACAGTCTTAAAGTGAGTCTGAATACTTACCTCTCTGGAGGGTGGTATGTCCAAGCTATTGGGGGGGAGATTAACTAAAACTGCATGGTGCAAACTCAGGTGCAACTCTAATTAGAAACCACTCATCTTCCAGGTTATATAGTCAAAGCTTAAAGTGATATTAAAGGCTCGTATTTTATTATTTTTAATAACAAACATGTTATTCTCACCAGCTCTGTGCAAAGGTTTTGCACGGAGCTGTGCTGATCCTCCTCTTCTTGGATCCCTAGCCGGTGCTTATGGATTGCTATGTGGGCCCTGATGCGTGTTCGCTCCCAAGCCCCGCTCTCTGCATCCATAAGACACAGTAGAGCACAGCTCAGCCCCACATCTCCGTTCCCTCCTCACAGGCTGTGATTGACTGCTGTGTCTCAGCCAATGAGGAGGAAGAGACCCGGGAGATCCAGGGCTGCGGTGCACATCGCTGGACCGAGATTGGGCTCAGGTAAGTATTGGGGGGGGAGGGGGGGTACTGCTGCATATTGAAGGTTTTTTTTTTAAAGACCTTCAGCCTTTAGAACCACTTTTATTGAACAAGCTGAAATTAGAAGCTGATTGGCTACCATGCGCGGCTGCACCAGATTCTGAGTGCACCAGTTTTAGTAAATCACCCCCACCATCTATGTCTTTACCATGTTGCTTTATGCAGGTTTGCATTTGCCCACATACAACTACACGCACACACACTTAAATGTCAGTAAAGCTATATGCAAGTAAAATAAATATATACAATATACTGTTTCAAAAAACAACCTTATGTAAGCTATATCCTCTGTGAATATTTTTATTAAGAGATAATATACACTATTTTTGGTCTCATCTTAGCCACATGGCGTACAATAAAGTTATTTTCTTTTTATGAGGTTGAAGCTTTATAACTACATGTAAAAATGTGCATTTTTTGGGCCAAAAAATCACTAAAAGTGTTACTAAACACAAACTAAACTGGGAAGATCAGTGTTCTGTTGTTTCTCCTCCCTTAGCTCTTATGCAGCTGAGAACAGAGGGTATGTGATCACTTCTAAAAAAGGGGAAAACAAGGTATTTATTTTATATATATATATATATATATATATATATATATATATATATGAACATACAAATGTTTTGCCTTTCATTTCTATTTAATTTCTATTCTATTTTATTTTTAAATTGAATGGGTTGTTTTACAGGGTGAGGGTTTATGATCACTTTAAAGTGTTACTAAACCCACAACAGTAAAATCAATCTGTATATGCAGTAAGCATGCTTGTTATACTCACTGTGGAGCCTAAGGGGTTAATCTCCCACATTGTGTAAAAAGACTGTTTGATCCTGTCTTCCCTGACCCTATCCTCCTTCCACAGTTCCCATGTCATAGTACAGAGCCCTAGAAGGCACTCTGCACATGCTCAGTATGGTGTGTATTTCTAGAGAGTTTTTTTTTCCCTGGGGGGGGGGGTTGCAAGTGATCAGCACAGGGCCGATCAGCACTCTCTAGACAGAGGGTCAGGGGTCATGCAGACTCATAGAACAGTCAGAGGAGAATGAATCACACCACCTGCACTGTAAAAGTGATCAGGTTGCTATACAGCTGCCTGGATCACTTTCACTTTACAGACAGGAACCAGCTGAAAAAATTTGCACAAATTTTTGACTATCTCTATAGCCATGAGCTTGTGCTTAACCCATCACTTTCTGGATATGAGCTGAAGTAGTTAAAGGGACATTAAATAATATCCTTATTCTCCAACAGTAATCCATACACATCCAATACTTAATAGCCCTGTAACATGTTTTTTAGTATATTGTTACTTATTGTGTTTTTCTGACTGTTTGTAACATCCTCTGTGAGCTCTTGAACCTCTCCTTTACCCACACACTTCTGTTTAGTGGTTTTGTGGTTGTGGGCATTGCTTTATGCACACTGCACATACCATAGTCCACTGTCCATCTCGAGAAGAGAGGGTGGCTATTTTCCTAAACACAATGGGATCAAGGAGAATGAATGCCACCCTCTAACAGGAAGCCAGATCCCAACAGCGTAAAAAAAATGAATTTTGAAATTTGAATAAGTGTTAAAAATATTCTGGGCTCACAGAATTAAACTGGAAGGCCTGAACTTATCATCTCTACATGGGCATGCTGGAAGACATTCCTAGTTTTTTACAGCATACTTTCATGGGTTATAAATTTGGGGGTTTATGATTGTACCAGGCAGCTACAAGATAAAGACTGGACATGATACAAGTTGCCAGATAAATTGAGGACTTCATGTCTCGATTGAACAAAGGACAAAAGAACTGTTCACAATGATTTTTTTTTTCCATGAATGTCTGGAAAAGTGTTCATTTTAAACTTTAGCATTGCATATACTGTTATTATTTGACAGGATTATTTTAATAAAAAATGTCAGTTGTATTATTATTATTGCATGAAGTGAATACTTGCTTACTTAAGTAATTTAGGTTTTATATTACTATATTCTATCTCCATATACATATATATTTTATCTATATTATGTGGTCTTAACTATTACAGTAATACATATTGGTATATATTATGGATATTATGTTCTTAATGTTATAAATGTTTTCATGTTTTTATGTTATAAATAATTAGTTTGAGACCATTATATTACAATTTCTATATGCTACAGAAGAAGTTAGATAATTAGGAAATCTCAGTACAAATGACCTCAACGAACGTCTGTAAGATGTATAGGTAGAATTTTTTTCTCTTTCTCCAGAATCACTTAGGTTATACATTATTTTCAGTGACACTGGTCCCAGTCTGTCTAACCAGTTCTGTCAAAAGAGCTCTTACCGCTTAAATATATTGTATTTTTACAAAGATCAACTCTTGACATAACACAGGAAAATCCAAAATTGTTCCTAATCCTATACTGCCCCCTTCAGGTAATTAGGAAAGAAAATGATACCTAGTGTGATGTCATAATTAGGAGAGATAAGCTGTGCCCGCCTAGGTCTTTTGGGGTGATAAAAGTTGGAAGACGAACAGAGATGGACACAGGACTGAAGACAAGACAACAACAGACAGACACAGACACACACAGCGTGTGAGCTGACTGGAAGTTGATATCAATGACCACAGACTCTATATTGGTAACGTATAACTCTCAGACAGTTTGTCCTTGCTTTATATGTCCAGCTAAACCATTTAGTCTGATAGTGGTTATGGTTAGCATCGGAGTTGATGTGAAATAATTTTAACTGCAGTATAAATTATATTCATTTCAATTCTCTGGGGGGAGGATTCTCTTTTAAATATCCCCAAAGCTAATTTCAGCTTTTAATCAATGGTTTAATGCATATATATGAGAAAGTAGACAACTTAGTGGAACATTTGATCTTGACCTCAGATAGATTCTCAGCTTATTGGATTGGCCTGTGTATGGTATTCTAAATCAATTCATGCCAAGGTACATGTTGAGCTTTGAATATCTGGTTGTAGAGAGATCACGTGGTCGATATGCATAGCCATAGTCATATGTTGCTGAGTTATTGATAGTTTCCTACGCTACATTTCTAGACAATTGATTTTAATTTATTAATATTTGAAAACAATTGCTGGTTTGAATTTCTAACCATTATTTTTGAGTAGATCATTGAACTTCTATTTTGAATTCTTTATTATTTATCATATTTCATTACCATTTTGCACATGATTTTTATTATAAATAAATATATATTTTTACACATTATTGTTTTTTATTTAATCTTCAAATTAGCACAAATAAATAATTTGGATAAACAGTTGATTTATAAAACTTAGTAAGGAATCTCGTTAATTCCAGATCCCCGCCTGTTTTTATAAATTATATACTAATTATTTTCTCAGAGCTAAAGTTCTGACAGAAGGCTGAGAGCAACTGAAGGAGAGTTAACTTGCAGCAGGTCAGAGAAAGGTTTATCTCTCCTTAAAGCAAACCTTTGTTTTGTGCATGCAGGGCAAAATCAACAGATCTGCTGTAATACTGCTAGTATCATATACTCACATCTTTGCTGTTCCATCACTCTATTTATTTTTCAGAAATGTTGAAAGGAAGCCTTGCATGAGTTCCAAGTCACTCTACTCTTCTCTAAAGGACTCCATCCGTTGTCTCGTTAGGAGCATGCCCTGATGTTCTCAGGCATGCATACAAGCACGTGGGGGCCATACAAACTACTGAGAACCGTTTTGAGTTACTGCAATGAAATTTCAACAAAATGGACTAGCCTACTGCATAATTTTTTCACTTTGGTTTTTGGGGTGTCTTTGAATTCAGTACTCTGTAGGATGATAATTTTCATTACCTTCAAAAGATGGAGCATCCTTATGTTCCTAACATATTACCCAGTCCATATCAGTATATCCAGCATGATTTTTTTTCCCCATTGAGATCTGAGGTGTTTTTGAAGTGTTCCTTTTAATTTTTTTGAGCAGTGTATATAGTTACATAGATACATAGTCTGGCTGAAAAAAAAGACAAAAGTCCATCCAATTCAACCATAGAAAAAAAAAAAAGTTAAAATCCTATACCCACAGTTGATCCAGAGGAAGGCAAAAAAAACCCCCAGCAAAGCACGATCCAATTTGCTCCTGCTGGGAAAAAAATGTCTTCCTGATCCCCTGAGAGGCAATTGTATATTCCCTGGATCAACTACACTTATAAATGTTATATCCAGTTATATTCTGTGTATCTAAGAAACAATCTAGGCCTTTTTTGAAGCAATCCACTGAGCTGGCCAGAACCAACTCTTGAGGGAGTCTATTCCACATTTTCACAGTTCTTACTGTGAAGAAACCTTTCTGTGTTTGGAGATTAAATTTATTTTCCTCCAGACGTAAAGAGTGCCCCCTTGTCCTCTGTGATGACCTCAGGGTGAATTTATACATGTTGATCATATCCACCCTTAATCTCGTCTTCTCAAGAGAGAATAAATTCAGTTCTTCTAATTTTTCCTCATAGCTGAGCTCCTCCATGCATCGTATCAGTTAAGTTGCCCTTCTCTGTACCTTCTCCAGTTCCCCAATGTTCTTTTTGTGAATTGGTGCCCAAAACTGAACAGCATATTCCAGATGAGGTCTTACTAATGATTTGTACAGGGGTAATATGATATCTCTCTCTCTGGAGTCTATACCTCTTTTAATACAAGAGAGGACTTTACTCACTTTAGAAACCGCAGCTCGGCATTGCATGCCATTATTAAGCTTGTGATCTACCAGAACTCCCAGATCCTTCCCCACCATTGATTCCCCCAGTTGTACTCCCCCTAGTATGTATGATGCATGCATATTCTTAGCCCCCAAGTGCAAAACCTTACATTTATCAATATTAAATCTCATTTGCCACATAGTTGCCCAATTAAACAGTGCATTGAGGTCAGCTTGTAAGTTGAAGACATCCTGTAAGGACGTTATTCCACTGCACAGCTTTGTGTCATCTGCATAGACTGTAATGGGATTTTCTATCTCAGACCCTATATCGTTTATAAATATATTAAAAAGTAAGGGTCCCAACACTGAACCTTGGGGTACACCACTGATGACCCCAGACCATTCAGAGTATGAATCATTAACCGCTACTCTTTGAATACGATGTTTTGGCCAGTTTTCTATCCATTTACATATGGATTTTTCCAAGCCTGTACACTTTATCTTACACATTAGCCGTGTGTGGGGAACTGTGTCAAACGCTTTTGCAAAATCCAAGTATACCACATCCACAGCCACTCCTCTGTCCAAGGTTTTGCTCACCCCACATAAAAAGAAATCAGATTTGTTTGATAACTTCTGTCTTTCATGAATCCATGCTGTCTGTTGCTTAAAATATTTTTCTCCAGCAAGAACCCATCTATGTGGTCTTTTTCTAAACTCTCCCATATCTTCCCAATTATAGAAGTTAAACTAACAGGTCTATAATTACTTGGAAAAGATTTTGACCCCTTTTTAAATATTGGCACCACATTGGCCTTACGCCAATCCAGTGGTACTGTGCCAGTCATTAAAGAGTCCCTAAAAATTAGAAACAATGGCATTGAAATGACAGAGCTCAATTCTTTAAGGACCCGTGGGTGTATGCCATCTGGTCCAGGTGCTTTATTCATCTTTATACTGTCTAAATATTTTTGGATCATATCAATTGTGAGCCAATGTGGATCATCTGGAGCTGTGTCAATACCATGCACATTATGGACAAGAGCTCCTCCATGCTCCTTTGTATATACAGAGCTGAAGAAGGTATTAAATAAATTTGCCTTCTCTTTGTCCCCAGTCACCCACTCTAGATTATTTTGTAAAAGGCCTACATGCTCGGACCGGACCTCTTTACTAATAATATATTTGAAGAATTTTTGGGGGTTGGTCCTGCTATCGTTTGCAATCTGTCATTAATTTTCAATTTTTGCAGCCTTTATTTCCTTTTTGCATATTCTGTTATATTCTTTGTAATGTTTAAATGAATATAGCATTTCTTCATTTTTATATTTAATAAAAGCTCTTTTCTTATTATCTATAACCTTTTTAACCTTTGACCGTAAGCCACATAGGTTTGATTTTTAGCCTTTTAAACTTGTTGCCCATGGGAATATGTTTTGTAGTGTGTTCACATACAGTCTTTTTGAAGAACTCCCATTTCTATGTTGTGTTCATTGATGCCAATATTCTCTCCCAGTCTAAGTTTTGGAAAGCAGCTCTCAGCCTTGGAAAATTAGCTCTCTTGAAATTGAGCATTTTTATTTTTCCCGCATGTGCTTGCTGTTTATAGCTAACAATAAATGAAATCATGTTATGCTCACTGCTACCCAGATGTTCTTTTATATGGACATTCGTAATAGGTTCTGCATGGTTTGAGATTACCGGGTCCAGCAGAGCATCATTCCTAGTAGGGGCCTCTATGAACTGTACCATAAAATTGTCCTGTAGTAGGTTTAAAACATTTTTCCCTTTAACTGTTCCTGCAGTACCATTACTCCAGTCAATTTCCGGGTAGTTAAAATCCCCCATTATTAGCACTGTCCCAGCCCCTGCAGTCCTTCCGATCTGTGCAAAGAGCTGAGTTTCCACCTCCTCATTACCACTGGGAGGCCTATAATAAACTCCAATGATTACCTTTGTAGTACGCACCTCCATGTGTATAGCATACTGTGTAGTCTGCTAGGGTGCAATCCACTTTCCACTGGACTGATTGAGCATTAACAGCACAGTCACCAGTCACCCCTTTGGTGTTTGTAATAGGACATACTGTGGTAGGAGTGTGGGTTTTTGAGGCAAGGTCCTGTGCGATGAGCAGTCTCTTTGCTTCTCTGAGGTCTCTCCCAATTGTGGTCAGCTATGACATGGTTCTGTTCAGCCAGCAACCAAGTCTCTCTTTTTCCCCCACTCCCAGCTTTAAGACTGTCCTCTCCTTTCCTCACAGCAGCCTGCATACATATTTCTCCTTGCTTTGTTGCAACAGCCAATTCCTGTCCTGCAGGATCGATCCAAACACAGCCAAGATGGATGGCCCTTGCACTGAAGACACTCCATAGATGAGGATTGCAAAGTGGTCCCCTTAAAGATGGCTGCTGCATTTCTGAATTAATGTATATTCAGTATATACCTGTCCACACTGCAGAAGGATAATACAGCAGCAACAAAGGAAGAAATTTCACAGCAGTTATCAGCTACAGTCCAAGTTACATATTATATATATATATATATATATATATATATTACACAATATTGACAAAAGTATTGAAATGCTTGCCTTTACACGCACATGAACTTTAATGGCATCCTGGTCTTAGTCTGTAGGCTTCAGCTCTTCTGGGAAGGCTGTCCACAAGGTTTAGGAGTGTGTCTTTGGGAATGTTTGACCATTCTTCTAGAAATGCATTTGAGTGGTCAGGCAATGAGAAGGCCTAGCTCACAGTCTCCGCTCTAATTCACCCCAAATGTGTTCTATTGGGTTGAGGTCAGGACTCTGCACAGGTCAGTCAAGTTCCTCCACCCCAAACTCACTCATCCATGTCTTTATGGACCTTGCTTTGTGCACTGGTGCGCAGTCATGTTGGAACAGGAAAGGGCCATCCCCAAACTGTTCCCACAAAGTTGGGAGCATAAAACTGTCCAAAATGTCTTGGCATGCTTTAAGAGTTCCCTTCACTGGAACTAAGGGACCAAGTCCAACCCCTGAAAAACAACCCCACACTATAATCCCCCCTCTTACACTTGGCACTATGCAGGCAAGTACCATTCTCCTGGCAACCGCCAAACCCAGACACATTCATTGGATTGCCAGACAGAGAAGCATGATCTGTCACTCCAGAGAACACGTCTCTACTGCTCTAAAGTCCAGTGGTGGCATGCTTTACACCACTGCATCCGACACTTTGCATTGCACTTAGTGATGTAAGGCTTGGTGCAGTTGCTCGGCCATGGAAACCTATTCCATGAAGCTCTCTATGCACTATTGTGCTAATCTGAAGGCCACATGAAGTTTGGAGGTCTTTAGCTATTGACTCTGCAGACAGTTAGCGGCTTCTGTGCACTGTGTGCTTAAGCATGTGCTGATGCCGTTCTGTCATTTTACCTTTGTGGCTGAGTTTCTGTTCCCATTTGCTTCCACTTTGTTATACTACCACTAACAGTTTAATATTTAGTAGCAAGAAAATTTCACGGATGGACTTATTGCACAGGTGGCAACCTATCACGGTACCACAGTTGAATTCAATGTGCTCCTGAGAGCAACCCATTCTTTCACAAATGTTTGTAGAAGCAGTCTGCATGCCTATTTGCTTGATTTTATACACTTGTGGCCATGGAGGTGATTGGAACACCTGAATCCAATGGTTTGGAGTGGTGTCCCAATACTTTTGGTAATATAGTGCATATAATAGTTTTTGCTATGTGTCATCATTTTTTTCCATGCAGCATATCTTGTTCTGCTATGTTTGAATTGCTTATAATTCTAAATATAAGTAAGTGTGATTGCAGTGGAAACAAATAGGAACACATCTCATAAGAGATTCATTTATCCCTGAAATCATACTCTCATATGGTTGCTTCTGACTTCCGAGTACACTGAGTAGACTTCCCATATACACTTAAGGTTTTTATAGATTCATTTTAATATGTGTTTGCAACTTCTTTACTATGTGTTCACTCTCTTTCTGATTGACATGCACTGGGGAATAAGAAAGGGCATTTCAGGAATACAATGTGGTGCATGGCAAGCATTGATAAAGGTCAGCACTTGATCCAACTGAAAATTCACTGGTTTTTTTTCTTACAAAGCCAACTGAAAGTGAAATTGGGAGGACAGAATATGGCAGCTGCTGTTGCTGTTAAGTTTTTAAAGGTGCAGTCTCTCTGATCCTAAACTTGGCATATTTTAGTAGCAAATTGCCGATCTGGAGCAAGTATGGAGAAATTAAGTTAATGCATTTCAGATTTCCCAGGCTCATGCCATGCTTGTTCTAGGGCAGTGGTCTACTAGGTAGTGAGCCAGAATAAGCATGGGAACCCTAGAGTGAGTGCCAAAGATTTGTTCATAAGCCAAAGGGTCTCAGGATCTCCTAACTGCCTTATTTATTATCATTTTAGGGTTTTATCACATTCTGTAACTCATTGTTTTTGTGACATTGAAAGTGTATGCAAACCCAAACACTTAAACCAAATATATTGTGCATGCTCCTGTCATGCTAGAAATGTTCTTTTTTTTTTCTTCCTGCATTATCTTAGGGTGTGGGATTAAAAATACCATTTCAGTCTTTGCAGATGACACCAAGCTGTGCAGTGGAATAATGTCCTTCCAGGATGTCTTCAACTTACAATCTGATTGGTTTAATTGGGCAACTATGTGGCAAATGAGGTTGGGGGCTAAGAATATGCATGCATCACGCATACTGGGGGGGTACAACTGGGGGAATCAATGGTGGAGAAGGATCTGGGAGTTTGGTTAGATCACAAGCCTAATAATGGCATGCAATGCCAAGCTGCGGTTTCTAAAGCGAGCAAAATCTTCTCTTGTATTAAAAGAGGTACAGACTCCAGAGACAGAGAGAGATATCATATTACCCCTGTACAAATCATTAGTAAGACCTCATCTGGAATATGCAGTGCAGGTTTGGGCACCAATTCACAAAAAGAACTTGGGAACTGGAGAAAGTACAGAGAAGGGCAACCAAACTGATAAGAGGCATGGAGGAGCTCAGCTATGAGGAAAGATTAGAGGAACTGAATTTATTCTCTCTTGAGAAGAGAAGATTAAGGGGGGATATAATCAACAAGTGGTTCATATAGTGAACTCGGTGTAGAGCTATTCACCCTGAAGTCATCACAAGGGCAAGGGGGCACTCTTTACGTCTGGAGGAAAGGAAATTTAAGCTCCAAACATGGAAAGGTTTCTTAACAGTGAGAGCTGTTAAAATGTGGAATAGACTCCCTGAAGAGATGGTTCTGACCAGCTCAGTGGATTACTTTAAAAAAGGGCCTTGATTGTTTCTTAGATACACAGAATATAACTGGATACTAACAATTATAGGTAAAGTTGATCCAGGGAATATCCGATTGCCTTTCGCAGGATCAGGAAGGCATTTTTTTCCCTACAGGGGCAAATTAGATCATGCTTTGCTGGGGGGTTTTTTGCCTTCCTCTGGATCAACTGTGGGTATAGAATTATAACTTTTTTTTTTTAATGGTTGAACTGGATGGACTTTTGTCTTTTTTCAGCCAGACTAACTATGTAACTATGTAACTATCTTCCTGTTTCAAATCAATCATACCAATAAAATATATTCATAAATAGTTCCTTTTCTAGGATGACAATGTTTGCTACAGTTCAGCTGCAGTATTATTATCTTACCTGCTCACCCCTGATTTTGGCTAAAAGTAGCTATTCAAATGTACATTGCACTGGCACATTTTGCCATAGTCACCACAGGAAAATTGTTCTGTTTAGCTGCTGCTGGAGTGGGCATGCATACACAGGTTCATATTAATGGTTGCGCAGGATGTGTCCTGTGACAATGCTGTCTTGTTTTGCTGATAGTTTCCTAAAAAAAACAACTAAGTATTCCTTTCTAAGAGATTAGTTCTTTAAATGCAGCTGGTGGTGATCCTACAAATGTTGGAGCCTTCCTAAATTTCTTCTTTTAATCTATTTCAGCTATGTTTCAGCTATGTTACTATACTGTACAGCCTATGGTTACAATCAGAACAAGATTTTCCTATACCTCCAATAATAGGTGGGTTCTCAAATCTTTCTTTTTTTGTGCATAGTCACAATCTATACATTGGAGTTTAGTGGTCTGGGAACCCACCACATTATAATTCAGCACTAAGTTTTACAAATACTTTGCATGAATTTCACTACATACTCCCCTGAACACACACCTTAACATGTATGTGTCTTTTGTGTAGAACAATACTAGATTGCATTTATAGAACTGTGAGTCTATATTTAGTATATTTAAATGAACTTTGTTGTTCTTAAGTAGCCCATAGATAATTCAAATTTCTTCTCTTCCACTACAGTCTGTGTGAAGGTGTTAAAACAAATTTTGACTGCAACTTAAAGTTGAACTGCAGGAAGAATGAACCTAGAGCAGTGTTTCTCAACTCCAGTCCTCATGGACCCCCAACAAGTCATGTTTTCAGGATTTCCATTATTTTGCACAGGTGATTTGATCAGTTTCACTGCCTTAGTAATTACCACAGCTGTTTCATCTGAGGGAAATCCTGAAAACATGACCTGTTGGGGGTCCATGAGGACTGGAGTTGAGAAACACTGACCTAGAGTGAGCTTCTCCAGGTTTAAATGCTTTTTTTCTGTGTAGAACAGATAAATCAGTAAAACTTATTTTATAACTTGCTTCTGCATAGTTTCTCACAGGTGCACAACTGGTCCCCTGAAGCTGCGTCTGCTCCATCAGTCACATGCATACTGACATCATCACATACAATGCAGGACCACCAGTTCTGCATTGTTAATGCAGGCACCGAGAGTAAACCCACATCCCAAGATGTCAGAAAGAAGAAAAATGTGCCATCTCTCAGGGTAGCAATGGAAAAGTTGAACATAGTTTCCTTTTATGTTCCCCCCTAGACAAAAAATAGCATTTAATTCTTGCCTTGGGGGGATCCCCACTGCAATAGTAATTTTTTATTATACCCGGAAAGCCCCTGGCAAAGCACCTTATCCAGATGTCCCGAGGCCAATGATTGCAAGGGACTCTTCCCTACAACCCTGGCCCAGTGGTTTGTGGGGGGTCTGTGGGCAAGGGGCATATCAGTATCTGGAAGCTCCCTTTAAAAATAAGAGGGCCCTCAGATCTTACCTCCCATGTCAATGATTAAGGAGTACATAGTACAACCCCTACCTATTAACAAAGAAAACATTTAACCTAGGAGTATAAAGACATTGAAATGTTTGACAGTGCTTTACTAAAAGAAAAATATAAAAAAAAAAATTCCTTGTTGTAAATCCAATCATGATGCACATCAACTCGCTGAAAGTAAAAACTAATGGGCCCAGTGCACATGACTGGTTGCAATGTTACTTCTTGCCGATTGATAGCTCCCTGAGCTGTCATCAGCTCTATAAGCAAAGGGGCAGGGATGGTAGTGACATCATTGCCCAAATATAGGCAGTGGTACTGATGTCACTGCTATCCCTACCATTTTACTTATGTGGCTAGATATTCCCAGCCATGTGAATTAATAGTACCAGTGATGTCAGCTGTTGCTAGGGACACAACAAGTGCCAGCACCCTCCACTTTCTTAGCAACCATTGACAGCTGTAAGCTGTCGTAGAAATTGTAGAAGTACTGCTTCTTTACATGATGTTCAGCTCCAGCCGAGTGGCCACTAATTCATTGGCTCATCCCTAGTCATGATGTGTGTTATGTAGCTTGTTATGGCATAAATGCATTACTAAGTTAGCACATAGTTTTTCTCTGATTTAAGAGTTGTGGCGGTTTTTAAAATGCAAAAATGTTTGCCTATCTCACTGTATTGGTTGTTAAACAAATGCCACATCATGAACAACCTCATGGGCCCCGGCAACTGGACTTTGTTGCAAAATTCATCAGGAGGTATCTTTATATATCCATATAAAGATACTGCATATATCCAGGTATATGTGCACAGTTCCACCTGGACTCTTGTTGGGCCCTTTGCTGAAATTACCTGCTTGTGCAGTGAATATATGTGCTATTATTAATCCTTTCTTATATAAAGCTTGTGTTATTTCTATGCTGGTGAATACATGTATATACGTATGGTTCATGTTACAGTCAGGTCCATAAATATTGTAGGAATTACAACAGTTTGCATATGTACCTCCCACTTGTTAAGGGACCAAATATAATGGGACAATTGGCTTCTCAGCTGTTCCATGGCCAGGTGTGTGTTATTCCCTCATTATCCCAATTACAATGAGCAGATAAAAGGTCCAGAGTTCATTTCAAGTGTGCTATTTGCATTTGGAATCTGTTGCTGTCAACTCTCAAGATGAGATCCAAAGAGCTGTCACTATCAGTGAAGCAAGCCATCATTAGGCTGAAAAAACAAAAAAACCCATCAGAGAGATAGCAAAAACAGTAGGTGTGGCCAATACAACTATTTGGAACATTCTTAAAAAGAAGGAACGCACCGGTGAGCTCAGCAACACCAAAAGACCCGGAAGACCACGGAAAACAACTGTGGTGGATGACCGAAGAATTCTTTCCCTGGTGAAGAAAACACCCTTCACAACAGTTGGCCAGATCAAGAACACTCTCCAGGAGGTAGGTGAATGTGTGTCAAAGTCAACAATCAAGAGAGGACTTTACCAGAGTGAATACAGAGGGTTCACCACAAGATGTAAACCATTGGTGAGCCTCAAAAACAGGAAGGTCAGATTAGAGTTTGCCAAACGACATCTAAAAAAGCCTTCACAGTTCTGGAACAACATCCTATGGACAGATGAGACCAAGATCAACTTGTACCAGAGTGATGGGAAGAGAAGAGTATGGAGAAGGAAAAGAACTGCTCATGATCCTAAGCATACCACCTCATCAGTGAAGCATGGTGGTGGTAGTGTCATGGCGTGGGCATGTATGGCTGCCAATGGAACTGGTTCTCTTGTATTTATTGATGATGTACCTGCTGACAAAAGCAGCAGGATGAATTCTCAAGTGTTTCGGGCAATATTATCTGCTCATATTCAGCCACATGCTTCACAACTCATTGGACGCTTCACAGTGCAGATGGACAATGACCCAAAGCATACTGCAAAAGCAACCAAAGAGTTTTTTAAGGGAAAGAAGTGGAATGTTATGCAATGGCCAAGTCAATCACCTGACCTGAATCCGATTGAGCATGCATTTCACTTGCTGAAGACAAAACTGAAGGGAAAATGCCCCAAGAACAAGCAGGAACTGAAGACAGTTGCAGTAGAAGCCTGGCAGAGCATCACCAGGGATGAAACCCAGCATCTGGTGATGTCTTTGCGTTCCAGACTTCAGGCTGTAATTGACTGCAAAGGATTTGCAACCAAGTATTAAAAAGTGAAAGTTTGATTTATGATTATTATTCTGTCCCATTACTTTTGGTTCCTTAACAAGTGGGAGGTACATATGCAAACTGTTGTAATTCCTACACCGTTCACCTGATTTGGATGTAAATACCCTCAAATTAAAGCTGACAGTCTGCAGTTAAAGCACATCTTGTTTGTTTCATTTCAAATCCATTGTGGTGGTGTATAGAGCCAAAAATGTTAGAATTGTGTATATGTCCCAATATTTATGGACCTGACTGTATATGCTGACTGCAGTAGTTGCTCTGATTCCCATGATGGGAATCCCGTTTGTTCACAGAGGCCCTGTCCTGGGTGGAGGCACTGCCAACGTTATTATCAAACTCACTCTTCCACTTACCGTGATTCTGTTTTTTTTTAATTTACCTACAGGTTTAGCGCAATATCACATTTCTCATAACCCCCATCAAAAGAGGACTACAGATGCTACACACATATAATCTTCACCCATTTTGGACAAATGGTGCAGCCAGTATCTTGTACGTATAACACTTCTATAATTAGATGTGTAATGCTACCTCCGGAGGAGCTGTTAAATTGTATTGTGACCTCTCCACACACCTGAAGCAGTTATCATCTACAGTTCAGGTTACACATGAAGCACTTAAAATGACCTTAGTATTCAAGGAATTATCTGCCTTATTAGCTGGAGTGTTTTTTGTTTTTTTGTTTTTTTATGGCAAGAAAGATGAGATCTGGGTAGGCCAATGTTTGCTCTATAGATTCATGTGAAGGGTAATATTTGATGATAGGTCCTTGTTAAATAAGGGCCAAACGTGTGCTCTTCCCTTGTTGGAATTCTAAAGTAAGTTTTTAAATGTTTTTATCTTTTGCTGACATAAACATAAATATATACTGTATATACAAATACACACTGTATACATACACAAACATATGTAACATTTATGACAGTAAGTATTGCTTATCTCCGAAATTCAAAATGCAAAAAGAATTTCTCATAAAAGTCATTCATATTGTAACATCAGGTAGCTCAGCAGTGGTCCCGGAAAACCATTGTCATATCTTGGTAATTAG
The DNA here is from genome assembly GCF_062004578.1 of Staurois parvus. Taxonomy (NCBI): domain Eukaryota; kingdom Metazoa; phylum Chordata; class Amphibia; order Anura; family Ranidae; genus Staurois; species Staurois parvus. The sequence continues at coordinate 664,697 of NW_028318161.1, read as the reverse complement.
CATTTTTAATAACAGTAATGAGTTCAGTCTCTTTTTCCACACATGACACAATACTCACAGGGGGTAAGACATATTCGGCTAGAACTTACATTTCAAACTAATTAGACTGTCAGCCATAACTTCGTCTTAATTAAATAGTTAGTGAGGTATACACAGAAAAGAAGCTTAGGACTGCTTGCATAACTGTGTGAAGACATGAGAGATAATGTGTTACCAGATCATCTTCTTTGGTGTGCTGTTGTAGAACACAACCACATTTAGGATATTCTACATCAATAGACATGTTAACCCAAGAAGAGAGATTGATAGATAAGGAAACCTTTTCTGGCAAAAGATGAATGTCACTGGGTGTTTGAAAGTCAAAGTGAAGTTCATTCTGATTTGTATAACTAAGTCCTCATGCACACTGGATGTTTTTACAGCGGCTGTTTTGGCTTTTGACGTTTTTCTCTACAGCTAGTAAACCCCCCAGCATGTTATCCTATGTACCCATGTACACATAGACTGTAATCAACGTTTTTTGGCAGGGATATTTTTTGGCTGAAAAAAAAACCAAGGACTAGTGGGTTTCTAGAGGAGTTTTGTAGCTGTAAAAATGCTCTAACATTGAAAAACGTGGTAAAACACCACAAACCAGCATTTTTTAACTTTTTTTGACCAAAAATAAAATTCAAAAACCCTAAAAAATGCAAACGTGGAAAAACGCGGCAAAACGCTGCTAAACACTAATGCAAAAATGCTAAAAACTCACATTTTTAACGTGACTTTACACAGCTAACATTACCAGCATTATCAAAACACCCAGTGTGCATGGAGCCTTACAGTAAAACATGAAGGGAAGATAGTCATAACTGGCTGAATGTGTGTTTTTAAAAGTGTACTTCTATTGTTGACTGGCTGAAAATGTTTTTTTCTTTATTCACAGCTTGTCTCTGGACTGCAGTCATGTAGGCTACTTTTTACACAGTGTATATTTCCTAGTATGTGCTTTGTACAGTTTATTTTACAGCTTATCCTTGTGTCCACATGAACTTAACTGATAACCGGCTGCCTGTGTTTTTTCACATGGCATATTTCCTAATTGTTGGTGACTGTAATTTTTTAACACTTTTGCTGCCAGAGCTGTTTTCTCAATTTTTTTTTTTTTGCACACATGTTAATGTAGTGTCCCCCTGACCTAAAGGTGAAGTGCCCCCAGAGACAGAGAGGGCCAACATTCCACCTCAGAGCTATATCCATGGTGAGTATTGGGGGGTGGAAGGAGGGTGGCTCGCTACAAAAAAGGCACCAGCCACTTTAGATGAAGTAAAGAGTAAATTTATTACTTACAATCTATGGGAGAGAGGGTAAGAGGTCACAAATGCTCCAAGATTTAAGCAGAAATCCATACATTTCCAGCATTCTACACATCACTACACAGGAAAAGACTGTTGCGTCAAAACCAACACTCCAGTGTTCATAATCCTTTAGCAGACATCACAACAGCAACCACCATTCTCTATCAGAGTCAACAATCTCTGACTGGGACTCCATCCTATGCCCAATCTTCTTCAGGAGAGCCAACCAGTAACAAGTACTCCATCCTGCATCCAGACAGGGACAGCTACACATACAGTCCCATATAGGCTTCTTAAGGTAGACAGGCCTAAAGAAACAGCTAAAAACACTTGCACCCTCCCCAGACTAGGGGAAGAGAGCTTGCTCCTGCTAAGCCTGGCCTGGCTTGGTAAGGAAGGGGGTATAAGTGCCCGGTAGGCAAGTGGTTAATTAAATGTTATACATACAAGTCTTTGTGTGATCTCATCTTTGCACATCTCAAATGAAACCTCAGAAACATGAACGATCTCGTAATCATGATAAAACATTTGGTGTCAGAAGGAATATTCAACTCGTGTGAACTAGAGATATGAATAATAAAATGTGTAGTGGCAAGATTGTGCTAGATTGTTTGTGCTGGGTTTATTACTATGTACTGTAAGCCATAGTACATTCAGAAAGTACAGAAAATATATCAGTTGTTTAGCTGGGCTAAGAGACAGGTGCCAGATAATTAAAGTGTGAGTCCATTCCAGAGTTGGGTACCCATGACTGGACAGTGGTATCCCATTCCTCACAAACCTTGCCAGTCATGGAAGAATTAGTCTTCGTTTTGATAAAATGGAGCAAAGATTCATGTACAAGTGGAATGGTTGTGATATCAGAAAGCTTCAATTTGTGATAGGAAAAAGAAGTTGGACTCTAGGCTGCAAGCAGTTTCAGAGCAATTAGCTGTGACCTGTGCTGGCACTCAGATTGTGATTACTGCAGTAATTTAAGATATGTGTGTATGTTTAAATCTAACATGGTTGTGGCATGATAATGCTGCATTTAGGAGTTAAGTCAGACAGTGAGGAGGCAATATATTACCTCGTCCTTGCCTGTCAAATGCCTCTGAAAAGTGATCTGTGCATGGGTCACTATTCAGAGGAGTGTTGGTCCTTGCTGGTACTAAATATAAGCTCTAAAAAATTTGTTCTAATCCTACAGAAACAGGGGGTCAGTAATAAAAATAATGTACATACATGTGCATATAAACATGCATATACAAACATACATACACACATGTAAACACACACATACATATACACTATATTGCCAAAAGTATTGGGACACCCCCCAAATCATTGGATTCAGGTGTTCCAATAATCATCTCCATGGCCACAGGTGTATAAAATCAAGTACCTAGGAATGCAGATTGCTTCTACAGACATTTGGGAAAGAATGGGTCGCTCTCAGGAGCTCAATAAATTCAAGCGTGGTACTGTGATAGGTTGCTACCTGTGCAATAAGTTCATTCATTGGGGAATGGCCCCTTCCTATTCCAACATAACTACACATCAATGCACAAAGCAAGGTCCATAAAGACATGGATGAGAGAGTGTGGGGGAACTTGAGTGGCCTGCACCGAGTCCTGACCTCAACCTGAAAGAACACCTTTAGGATGAATTAGAGTGGAGACTGTGAGCCAGGCCTTCTCGTCTGACATCAGTGCCTGACCTCACAAATGTGCTTCTGGAATAATGGTCAAACATTCCCATAGACACACTCCTAAACCTTGTGGACAGCCTTCCCAGAAGAGTTGAAGATGTTATAGCTGCAAAGGGTGGGCCAACTCAATATTGAACCCTACGGACTAAGACTGGGATGCCATTAAAATTCATGTGTGTGTAAAAGGCAGGCGTCCCAAAACTTTTGGCAATATAGTGTATAAACACACATACATACACTACATACACACACACACACACATCCAGTACATACACAAACACACACATCCAGTACACACAAAAAGTACTTGGTGGAGCACTTGGTTTGTCCATCCCTACTCTACCTACCGCCCGGCTCAGTACTTCCACAGTTCCACATGGCAGCTTAGTTTATCTGTCCCCACAGCCTCCAGTTCTCACACTGCAGGTCAGTGACGGACCAGGGGAGGGGCCTTGCCAGTCACAGCACATCCTCCAGATGCCTCTTCCCCTCACACCTGAACTCCTCCTTCTTGGCTTGCAGCCCCCATGTGCAGGTGCGCCAGTGGGTGTGGGGGGGAGGGACAGCAGATCTAGAGGTGACATTCACTGGGGATGAGGAGGTGATAGGAGAGGAATGTGGTACTGGCCGTGGCTGCACCCTAGGCGGCTGCCTAGTTTGCCTAACAGTAGTACCAGCCCTGTATCTCATTAAATAGTAATAATAGTAATAATGCTTACGCATGATCTAATGCTTCCAACTACTCCTGTATATACTACAGCTAAAACTTAATAGTTAGTCCTCTAACAGAACTGGGATAAGCATGTGCCAAGCCATTGGAAAACAGGCAGGGACCATTGAAAGAGCATCTATATTCTACCTGCAGCTAAGTATTTTGTTACATTTTCCAATATTATTACATTTGTTATCTTTATCTGTCATTACATATATAAATGTCATACATACAAGTGTTTGTGTGATCTCTCTTTGCACTTCTCGAATAAAACTCTCAAAATGTAAACTATCACATAAAAATGTTTAGTACAGATTGCACTCAAATTGATTTTGAATGCACACAAACACAAAAAAAAACCATTTATTTGGAAAATATAACAGATCAAGTTGTGTCAAGTAAATAAATGCCAAAATGTCCAAACTCACAAGTGTGCACATACATGAAATGGTGAAAACTATGGTACCCAAAAATGTGTCCCTAGGCAGCAATTATGTAGCTCACCGCTACTAATATATCTACCAGAGCCTGTAAAAGTAATTAGGTGGATTAATAGTTGCCCAAATCTTTTCCAAAAGAAGGCCAACAGTTGGCTGAAGAAAAGTAAACAAACTTGCAGTGGCAAACAGTCCAATCCATACTCAAAAAAGTGTGAAATATATGAGTGTTGTAATACACCAAATCAGGGTCCAGTCCAATGTCGCGTGGCATGTCTTGATGTACCACTACGTTGACATGATTGGTGGCTCCATATATATGAGGATGGTTGAGCAGTTGGTTTAGCTCTGAAGAAAAGGGTTCATCCCCAAAACACGTCAGTTGCCAACTTAGTGTATCAGGCCACATGACACTTGCACTGGATCGTGATTTGGTGTATTACAATGCTCATATATTCCCACTTTTGTGTGCATTTGGCTGTTTGTTTTTTTTATACAATAAACGTTTGGTAATGCACTAGGTGCTTGTGCCCTGCTATGTGCTCTTTTTACAATTTTCTACTAGATCTACTAGGGCTGCATCAACAAAGCAAATCAGAAGGATTCTTTCACACTTGCTGTTAATGGTCCACATACCATAGAGTTTTTATGGCAGTACTATGAGCGTTGGAGGTGTTTGTGTGCTTTTAAACATCTTGCCATTAGGACATACCAGTATGTCCTTGGGTTGAAGTGCAGCTGCAGCCATCATTCCTATATCAAAATTTGCAGCCGGTGATGGGATTTCATATAGATCCAAGGAGCTCTACAGCCATCCAATCACTTCTGCAGGGTGCAGAAGGGGCCCACCGCTGCCACTTGCTGCCATTCATGGGCTCTCCAGTGCAGCCCAGAACCACTGTGACCACTCTGTCTGGCTGCTAGAAGAGGAGAGGCAAGTGTCTCAGTACTCGTCCCTCCTCTATGACGTCAGAAACCTGAAGCAATGAGGATTTTGTCAATTTCGACTTTGGTTTATCACTTAAAAGCCATTACAAGCTTGTTAAACAACTGATAAAACCAAACTCAATTTGATCAGATGCTTTTGAGGGCAGAAGACAGATCTGGAGTCCAATAGACCATAGATATCTCAGTAAAGAGAAGTCACTGGCCACCTGGTAATCTATAAAGACATTTAAAGAGCCGCATACAGAAAATTTAATATACTGTAGCTAGTCACTGTTCCATGGGCGGGCAAGATTTTAAAGTGTGACATGCTGAATATCTATTTACTAAGTGCAACATCATCTTTTATAGTTCACCAAAACCTTGGGTATTATATTGTGTTTTTGTGCACTAAAATTCTATCAACTGTATTTTTTCCTGAAAATGTGTGTTTTAAAAATGCCAGTGCAAATATCATGTGACATAAAAATTTGCAACAACCACCATTTTATTCTCAAGGGCTTTTACTTAAAATAATTTTGGAGGTTCTAAGTTATTTTCTAGCAAAAAAAGAAGATTTTTATATCTATTTTTGAAATGTCAGAATTTGCTCAGTTTTGAGTGGTTAAGGACCAACATCTGCCTACAACAACTAATTGATGGCTAACTCTACTTTTTTCTATTAAATAGGGTATTTTTTCTAGATGGTATCTTGAAGCTTGGGGTGATTGAAGCTCATTAAGCAGTTGATACTGACAGTCTATGCAGGAGCTTTTTTTCCATCTGAAAGAAAAAAATAAAAGTGCAAGCACACTATGCAAAAAAGTCACATCACATTATATCACTCAGATTCACTGCACCCACTTATCCCCATAAATAAAATAAAAGTTATGCCTAGTACACATGAAGAGAAAATCAGACAAAAAAATACTGCTTTCAGAGCAATTGTATAATGATATGATCATTAGTACACAGCTTTTGAGAGGCAATCACAACAGTTCATACGAAAAGGGACATGCACAAAAAATGTTCTCGTAAGTTAACAGAATGAATAATTTTCCTTTAATCAGTACAGTATTCATCCTAAAAAAAATGAGTGACCAAGACTGCTAATGCTTGAAAACAAAAGGATACATGACAATACAATACAATACGTTACATCATCGTGGGAGCTGTATTCTGTCTGTATTCTGAGAATTTTCTGTAACTCTAGTAACCTATTCATTTTCGATATGAGACTAGCATGCAAAAAAACCCAAAAACTAATGATCATTCGTCCGATATTCTCATTGTGTGTACGAGGCATTAGGCATGCTCAAGTTAGAACTATTAAAATTGGCTGGCCAATTCTACACTGCTGTATCCAATGTAACATCTTTACCATTTTTAACTTTTAAAATTCTTATTACTATTATTAATAGGTAAATGAAAAAGTCAGTAAGACATTATACAATGAGCTTCATAAACAATATTTTTTTAAATTTCCCTTTAGACAGTGAAAAAAGGGATTCTGCCACAAGCATTGGGTTGTTTAGGCAAAGGTGGTGGGTACATTTTCATCAAAATCTTCATATTTTTCAAGGCAAGGGAGCAATGTCTACTTTGACAATTAGAACATTTTCATAATTCTGTTTGGTTTGAATGGAATATCTTTTGCAGATCTAAAGCAGGCCATAGACGGGCCACTTATCGGCCGAATTTTCGGCCGATAAACAAAAAATTGGTCATTGCTGGCAGCGATGCTGCCACCAATGTCCACGAAAAACGGCCAGCATGACCGATAAAAATAAATGAGGAGATCCGTGAAAAACGGTCAATGGGCTGACCCCACTAACGATGTGAATATCAGCCAATTTTTCGTGCGGACGAAAATTCGGCCGATAAATGACCCGTCTATGGCCTGCTGTCAGGGAGCGAGGAGCCAGACACACAAGGAGGTGCAATTAAAGGTAGGTTTATTAATATAAAAATAAGACAAGAGACTATGCAAGTCCAACAGCGGAAATCGTAGCCAAAGCCGGAGTCAAGAGCCAGGAAGAATCGTCGCCAGAGCCGGGATCAGGAGCCCGGAAGAATGGTCGCCAGAGCCGGGGTCAGAAGCCAGGAGGAGTCTTAGCCAAAGCCGAGTCGGTATCCAGGAAAGCAATGAGTAGCTAAACAGGAGCTTGCTGTTGTGCAACAGACAGGACACGAATGCAATGGACAGCCACAAACAGCAGACTTATATGTGATAAGCCGCCACCTCCTGGGGGAGGAGCCGCATAGGGCTGAAAGCATAAAGGATCCCACAATGCTTTGCAGACACCTAAGATGGATACCAGCACATGGAGCAGCACAAGGTCTGAGGAAAGGTAGGACCTTGACACCTGCATACATTTGTATACATAAAGGTATACAAATCTGCAAAAGCAGAAACACTCTGTCCTGCCTTTGAATTTAGGAGCTATAATTCCTTATTAGCATTTTAGTTATAGCCTTGCCATCCTTGCTTGTTTTGTTTGCTTGAACAGGGCAGGGACAACCTTACAATTAAAACATAAAAATTAATACGGTAAATCTCAAGATAAGTGAGCGCTTAAAGCAACTTATATAAAATCAATTATTGAATAAAATGAAATAAGAAAATAGCAGCTGAACACCAAAAAGGCACCATATGAACCTTCACAATAATCAAAAATGCATACAAGGGAGAGGTGCAGCGCTAGCTGAATGAATATACACTTATATACTTGATAAATATACACTAATATAAACCAATAAAAGTGCTGTTAAAGTGCAAAACGGTGACTAAATGATGAGTATAGTCCATAGCGTGCTCAAAATCCAAGAGGGTCCTCAAAGAGCTCCAATCCCTGGATTCGTGGATGAGGTGATAAAGGTAAAAATTGCGCACTCACCAGATACGCAATACAAATGCGCATTCAAAGCTGACAATTCCAGGGTCCTCATATGGATCTGGTCAGATCTGGTCACAAAAGCCCCTCGCCACTTGGTAGTGTTTGCCACACATAGAAGAAAGGGCCGCTCTGCAGATGTAAAGGACTCCCACCGGAGCCCAAAGAACAAAGGAGGCCAAATAGTGTGATACCTTATAGGCAAGGGGTATTTATTCCCAAAGACACACAATATACAGGCAGAGGCATGAAAGATACTGACCATACAATAGATAGGTAGTAAATGGCCGCCGTGGCCCTCGTGGCGCCGGTCGGCGTGACGTCACACCGCTTGTAGCCGCTCCCTTAAAAATTAATACATTAAAAATGCTAATCTGTAAATAATTTTAAAAAAACATAAAATCAATGGTGGCTGGTGGGAAAATGGCTGAGCATGTTCCATTGTTTGGTTCTCAGCACTATGAAAGGTCAGGTTTCTGACATTTCTGCCTTGTTTAAAAGACTGTTGATCTCTCACTGCTTTTATTAAGACCTAATCTGTATTATAGACTAGCAGCAAAGCAAATCTGCTACTTAAGGTTCTGTTAGCATGTAGTCTCTCCTAACTTACTCCAGCCTAGTTTTTTTTCCAGGACTAGGAGGTGTATGGGTAGCTAGATCTCACCTGCTGGTCGAATTATCACCTAAACACCTAAACAGCAGGTCTCCACCAACTCCTGCTGCCTAGCCACAGGTTCAGTCCATGTTAGCTCTTGCATTCCTGTTTCTGAGGTTGACAACTTCAAATTGTATGTGACTACACTTGTTTGCCACCTATCCTGACCTTTTGTCTGTTCCTGTTTGTGATATTGCCTGTCAATTCTGTACAACACTGCGGTTTTAGTTCTGATTAGCTGCCATCCAAAGAAACCAGGACAAACAAAACTTTTGTGAATGTCAGTTATTTCTATAATGCAAGTTTCTAAATGAAGCAGAACAATTTTACTAGCAAACTACATAGCATATAAATTTTGAACAAGCCATTTGTGATATTAAAAATGGCCTTTCCTTTTTGGTCTGTGGTCAGCTGTGATTTTCTAATAACAAAAAAATTCTATTGCTGCTTCTCTGCAAAATGAAAAGCGGGGCATTCTGTAAAATAGATGGGTACAGAAGACCTCTAGAAATCTCTATGATGCCATGCTTGGCTCAGTGCCTTCTGCTGCAGCCTGTAGGGAACCTGAATTCAAATTACAAGTATCACCTTGTTGAGTTTTTTGTACAAGTATCATCTGCTTTCTTATGTATGTAGTACCCTCTAGTGTGCTACTAATGTAGGTTTATCTCTTGTGTATGACTCTTGGTAACTGTGTGAGTCTGTGATTAAGGTCGGGTTACTGCAGGTCAAGCTGGATGGCTTAACAGGTTGGGACTCTATCACCTCCACCTGGTTCTGGAGGACCATGGAACCTTCCAAAAGCCAGTGGGTGGAAGGGGTGGAAACCGAATCTACATGTTTATGGGAGTTTAGCCAATCTCAGGTTTGGAGGCCCAGGTAGAATGGTGAGACTAACCCATTAATATGGGAGAGCCAGGCTGGCATGGGAGTCAGGTGGAAAATGGAGTACTGAGGAGATTGTTGGTGGCCTTGGAGGGGTCCCCTAGGTCTAGGGGGGCTGGTCTCGGGCTGGCTTAGGACGGTCCACTCAGCAGTACAGTATGACCATGACCAAAGCCTGGGAGCAGTGAGAGAAAGGAGAACAGAGTGAGTACATGAGCACACCTAGGGATTTAAAAGGGGATAGACTGCCACATGAAGCAAGCTTTCAAAGGATAGAGCTGTGCTTAATCCTTTATGCTTGCCCTTTAGAGCAGCCAGGAGGGCTGGTAGTGTCTGCAGGCTGTAGAGCTGGGAGCAGTTCTACAGGTGAGAGGAGACAACTCTGCATGTAGTTCGTAACAAGCTAAGCTAACTTTAAGAGTGGATGTGAGTCCCTAGCCCATAAGGGGCAGTTGTTACTGATCTGCAAAGACTGATGACTTTCAAGGAAAAGAACAGTCCAGGATCTGTTTCTGTAAATAGGAAAGAAATTGCCCCAATTCATTGATTTAGTCAAGTTGGGCATCCCATAATCCCTATTACCCTATACAAGTTATATCCCCTAATAAAAATAACAAAAACCGAGCTCATGGACTGTTCACTGACTGTGGATGCAAGTGTGAAAAATACGTGTTGCCTGGCTATGCAAAGCTTAGGGATCCAGAAACACAGCGGCCCTCAAGAGGGTGGTGCTACATGTTCTTAACACAGGGTTGTTTTTTAGGCAGCACTTGCACAGGCATTTAGTCATGATCCACATCCGAGCAGAAGGAATCTACTGATTATTGCTGCTGGTGATTGATAGCTACATATGGACAGTGGCAGTTAGGGTTAGGGCTAGTGTTAGGTTTTGTGCAGTTGCCTAAATGCTGTAATGAGAGGCTGAGATTCTAAGGATTAAAGTGGAATTCCAGCCTAACTCTTAAAACTGTCCCCTGTCCCCCCTAAAACCTATGCTTACTAACCTGCGTAAGAAAGATGTATATACAGTACTTACCTATTTTCAGCTCTTTCTGGTCCAGTCAGTCATGGGATTTCCCGTGTCAGCTGCTGAGGAGAGGAGAGAGCGCTCTGATAGCAGATAGTAAAGCCTGAAGTGGTGATGTTACCTATAGACTTCAATGTCCCATGTGTTGTTAGACGTCCCTTCTCTCCCCTGAAGCAGTGTTGACGGACAGAAGGGAGGGGGATCAAGTGACTGGACGAGATCAGCCCGAAAATAAGTAAGTATATACATCTTTCTTACACAGCTTAATTAGCAGAGGTGTCAGGAGAGGGTAGGGGACTGTTTTAAGAGTAGTTAAGGTTTAGCTGGAATTCTACTTTAACAAGAAAGGTAGAAATGTTGCCTCACATATGCTTGTACTTGGTAAATAAAGTTGTCCTTATTAGCAAACCCAAGCACTGTTACATTTATGAGACTTCATAAGTATTCTTATATTGTATTCTGCATGAATTTACATACTTGTATTTCCCAAGTAGATTTTAAAATTCAAAATAACCAAGATTAATCTGATGTAACTCACAGATATAACTCATTTCTATTTATTGCTGCACTCTGTTTATCTTCTTGTTAGTCATTTTTAATTGTTATTATGTGTACATGGTCCCATTTCCATAAACACAGCACTATTCATCACCCCTTCATTATCAAAGTGAAGTAGATGGCCTGATTTAATCCCTCGTTTACATTAAGAGCTCCCTTGGCAATTCCTAATAGACGTCAATGATACATAAGATGAATACAAATTAAACAATTGGCTAAATGGCACGTGAGTGCTTTTAAAAATGCAAGTAATTTATTAGTGCAACTACAGTTCTACAACCAAACACAAACTTAAGAACATACAGTATAAAGGAACATTACAAATGTAAAAAACTAAATAGGTCTGTACAGATACCTTGAAAATGAAAAGAAAAACAGGAAGAAGTATTTTCAATTCAAAGAACAGTTTCACATCAAAGTTTAAACTTTACTCTGACCAGAAATTTAAAAAAGTCTAGTGTGTTGCCATACACCAGGCATGTCAAACTGAAAGACACTTAAGCCCAATTTGGCTAAGATAAAAATGGGCCACATTAGTCCTTCTGAGGGCCATACTGTAATAACTGAAATACTGTTGTACTACTTCTGTGTGGATTACAATATCTATTTACTAGCCTTGTTTATTTTACGATTCTAATCAATTAGTAGATCCTAGTGATCTTTCAAAGACTCTAAGCAATTAACTACTTTATGGCTATTTTCAGGTCAAATGTGCAGAAAAATTAATTTAGAATAAATGTGAAGGAGTAGGGAAGTGATAGAGTCTTGTGAAGATGGAAGATCACCAGTAAACATACAGAATATTAAAAGAAAGGGGGAGGGGAAGTTTCAAAATTATCATTTTTTTCAATAAATAAAATCAAGTTAATAGTCTATAAAATATTTTAACTGGCCCTGCCACTAGTATACAAAATCTCCAGCAGCTGCCCCTATAAAAGTATAAGTTATATACTTACCAGTCTAGAGGGCAGTAAGTGAATTCTTCAATCTCTTGCAGAGTTCCAGGTGTCACTGCTGTACAACATTTCAGGAAATCAAGTCACCATGGGCACTGTGGCTCTTCCTGCAAACCCCTTATCACTATTGTGCGTTCTACTGATGTAGGCATAGGGAACTCCAGCACCCAGTGGAGGACACATAGTCATGTACTCCCAAAAGTGCAGGATAGCAGGATGGCAAATCACAACTAATCACATGAATCACATGACAGATGGGCTACGATTGGCCTAGTCTGTACCACATGATTACTGTGCCCATCCACAGCTAGTGACACAATTATATACAATGGATGGCATGAAAGGTATCCATCCATTGTTTACAATTTTCATGTGACCTGCTGTGATTGGTCACAGCAGTCACATGGTACTGGCAGCGGGCCGGTACACAGATCTCTCATCAGCTGTGTTCGAGGGACACAGCCAGTGACAGATCTCGCCACAGCATGGCCCCGCCCGGATCGTTCAGAGTCCCACTCGGCCATCATTTTTGCTATTGACCAGGTAGAAACTGGTTAAAATTCATACCCCATTTCTAGGAATTTTGTGGGGGACCTCACACTTTGTTTTGCTCTTTTACACTATTCTAGCTCCCTGCCGGCTCCCTAACAATTTGGAAGAAGTTGTCAAATTTAACAGTGGTATTAATACAACAGCTAAATGTTTTGCTTTACTCTGCAGCTGGTAGTTCCCACTACCCATTTCTTTGGTGGTTTGCACAAGATTTTCTCCATAGACTGCACACAGTGCAGAAGTTTCCTTTATAATATGTCACCTCCTGGTCAAATGTTCTTAGCCTATAAACTCTCATAGTTAAATGTTATTAAGGTGTTTTTCTCTTAGGATCGAATGTTGGGGGTTGTTATATATGCCCGGCAAAAAGGCAAAAAAGAAACAATTACCCATACAAAATCTATGGGAATGCAAAACCTACTTGAAGCAGGTTAAATGAAGGACAAAAAGTGGTCAACTGCTTGTCTAATGCAACTGTCAATGATTTTGCAATGATTCCAGAAGTATCTCAAACTGATGTCTAACTAATGCTTTCAAGACAAGCTCAAAGCCCATTGGCACTGGTCCTGATAATGGTCTGAGTCAGTGGTCTCCAAACTGAGGCCCAGGGGCCTGATGCAGCCCCTTATTTGCTTTTATCTGGCTCTTGGAGCATTATTCCTCCCACTAACACCAATGATTCCTCTTACTGACACCAGTGATGGGGCACTATTCCTCTTACTGACACCAGTGATGGGGCACTACTCCTCTTACTGACACCAGTGATGGGGCACTATTCCTCTTACTGACACCAGTGATGGGGCACTATTACTCTCACCGACACCAACGTTGGGACACTATTCCTCCCTTTAATACTAAAGATAGGACATTGTTAACCCCCACTGGCCACAGCCTGGCCCTTCTAAAGTCTGAAGGACAGTAAACCGGCCCTTTGTTTAGAAAGTTTGGTGACCCCCTGTTCTTAGGTTTATCTATTACCTCCTCCCTACTTCTCCATTAAAGAACATGTAAACCCAACATTTCATATTCCTGATATGTGCCTGCTGTACCATATACTTCTATGAAAGAGTATCCTGTTTTCTATGTATTGCTTCCTTTGTGTGAAATCCCTGGTGTTCCTGCCAGTCCCTCTGCTTTCCTAAAAACTGACCACACTAAGCAGGAGAACACACAGTGGTCAGTTCTCTAGCTATACATGGAACTCAGCCTGCTTTCCTCCATTGATCACATTTGTACTGACACCCCCCCCACACACAGCCATTTACTGGGGAGATCAGTGTGGTGCTGTTTCTCCTCCCCTAGCTCATATGCAGCTGAGTACAGAGGGAATGGGATTACTTATAAAAAAGAAGGGGAAAAAAGGTGTTCATAATTTTTTTTATAATATATACACAATTGGTTTGCATCTCATTTCTATTTTAAACTGAGTTTGTTTTACATGGTGAGGGTTTACAATAAAAAAAAATCAATAAAAAAACTCCCTCCTTTCCCTCTTGTATTGAACTGTATTGTTGCTGTATTGTCTCCCGTTATATTGTAAACGCTGAGCAAACTGTTGGTGCTATATAAATCCTGTATAATAATCATAATAATAATATTAATAATTGTTTACACTGCATGTAACACAATCTGTAAATGAGGGTGAGTCCAATGAGTCACAGGATACTTTCCCGTATTCAGAGATCATGTTACTGACAGTGAAAACAATGAAATAACATTTCTCAATGGAGGAGGAGGGGGGAGGTAGGCAGATCCCTGTAGGGATCTTTTCCTATTGAATTCAGCCCAGAGATATGAAAATTATTAACCCCTTGCATGTTGAAAATTAAGACACACTAAGAGGACAAGGCATCCCAGCAGTAAAAAACTCTACAAGGTCCAGCTGCCTGCAAAATGTAGGACATTATTATTATTATTATCATACAGGATTTATGTAGCGCCTTCATACTTCATTACAAGTAAGTTAGGACAATAAAGCAGTAGGGCTAAAAATAAATAGTAGCTTAACTTCAGCTTTAAGTTAGCCAATAAAGGATATCACTTAAATGTCAAACTTTATGAAGAGAATAAAGAACAAATACGTAATATATGGCAACATGAAGTAAACCTTTCCTGAAAAAAGACCCACATCCCACCCTGTGCTAGGTACCCTGTAGTATCTATACTTACAGTCTAAATGTCCACAATGGATCCACTGTCCAGAGCTCACAGCCATCATATGGAGAAAGGGAATAAATAAAGGCCTGCGTACTAGATCTTAAATGGCTTGGACCTGACCAGTTTTTTTTTGGTCCTAGCCAGTTGCATCAGAGGAATGGATCTTTGTGAATTATGGTTCACCTTTTCTAGTTTGCACCCTTGGCTTTTGTTGTCCAAACAGTGTGAAAGCACTATACTAAGGATTAGATAATTGACCTTTTGTTCCCCTTTTGGAAATGTTTGTATGCATTTCTTATCGTGTGTATGGGCCATACTGAAAAGCCAGAGAATCCCATGGTTCCTAAAATTTTCATAACACTCATGAAAAAAAAGGTCCCATTCAAAAAAGTACAAATGAAGAAAGAGCTCATAGTGTAAAACAACTACTTAAAGGTCACATTAACAAAAAACAGATATACAAAGTGCTCAGCCCAGCACTAAGGATCTGACAGCTAAATCATGAATCAAGCACCACACCAGTGCACTTCTCACTCCTCTCAGTGTGTAAACATTGCAGAACTTGAACATCATTAGGAGCGTACAGACTATATAACACATGGAAATGTGGCCATTATCAGTAATTATTTCCAGTGGTAGTCCCCCCTTGAGACAATCCCTCCAAGGCAGTGATGACAACTTTAGATGGCATGTCTTCTGTTATACCCATCTCAGGAGATTTTGAGTAGAAATCATAAGCTACCATACAGTATCTGATGTAATGGTGCTACTGTAGTTTCTCCACATACATCCAATTGGATTGTATTTTTCATGGGTCTTTGGGGAAATGTCTGAATTGTAATGGAGCAGCTTTTTTCCTTTTCATTATGCAAGTAGGTTTTTGAAGCACTGAATCATTCTGAGATGTGGTCACCAGGTTCTGTGGTGTAATTGTAAAGACTGGTAAATTGGATATCATACGTGGCTGCTCTTCTTAGTCTCCCTGTCCTTCTTCTGGATGGAGGACAAAATGGGACAAATAATCTGCTACTTGATTTAACTTTCCTAGCCTATAATGAATGTCAAAGTTGTACTTAAATGGCATGTCCCACTATCTATATGAAGAGGACAATGGCCAGATCTTGACAGTGACAGCAAGAAATGGTTATGGCTTGGTCATCAGTTCTCAGAGTAGATTTTTTATAGTAGAGAAAGAAATGCCACCATTCACATGCCTCTATACAGGCCAATGCCTCACATTCTCCTGCAGAATATTTTTGCCCAGCTGTGGAAAGAGTTTGAGAAGCAACAGCAACAATGTTTATGTTGCTGATAAATTTGTGATAGAACTGCACCTAAAGCAACAGTGAAGCATCACAAGAGACTAATGTTGGCGCATTTGGTGAAAAATGGGCAAGTATTTGCGCAGATGCTATAGTGTGTTTCAAGGCACATAGAGCATCGAAGCAGGCTTATGTCAACTGCCATTCTGCATCCTATTTTAGTAAGGCACGCAAAGGTGTTGCAATTTCAGCATAGCCAGCTATAAACTTTAAATAATAGTTTAAATTAACAAGCTTTGCTTTATCTTTTGGCTCAGGTAATTTGTGTATAACATCAGTATTGAATTGTAAGGGTTATATACCCAGGGATGAGACTGTATACTTTTGTATATGGCTTACAAAATCAACCTCAGTTTGCACAAAAACACCTTTTTCTTCCATTAGGTTTAGGCTATATTGCATTGGTCTGTGAAAAACTTCAGCAAGATTTGAATTGTGTGCCTCCAGACAGCATGGGATAAGGATATTATCCAAGTAAATTGTTACACCAGGTATTCCTGCAAACACGGTGACCTTTATTCTTTGGAAACAGCTCGGAGCCAAGCACAGTTCAAAAGGCATGTGTTTAAAAGAGACAAGTTCTAGGTACAGTGTGTACTGAAAGTGGTTAGGTTCTTGGCCTGCAATGCAATATTATTATTATTACATCGAGTTTATATAGCGCCAAAGGGTTTGCTCAGTGCTGTACAATAAAGGGGGGACAATACATGGCACAGTACAATAATAACAAACAACGTACGAGGGGTAAGAGGGCCCTACTCTTTTGAGCTTACAATCTAGGAGGGAGGGGGTAGTGGTACAGTAGGAAGTGGTTGAGGGTAATGAAGTGGTGGGAGGAATGAGGGAGAATGGCCGTTAAATGAGGGTGGGGTAGGCTTCCTTGAAGAGATGGGTTTTGAGGTAGCGCCTGAATGTGAGGAGGGAAGGCGACAGTCTGATGGATTGGGGCAGTGAGTTCCAGAGGATGGGGGAGGACCTGGAGAAGTCTTGCAGTCGTGCATGGGAGGAGGAGACCAGGGAGCAGGATAGAAGGAGGTCCTGTGAGGAGCGAAGGGTACGGGTAGGGCGATACTTGGGGATCAGGTTGGTGAGGTAGTCAGGGGCAGTGTTGTGAATGGCTTTGTAGGTCAGGGTTAGAAGTTTAAATTTGATGCGTTGGGCAATAGGATTTATAAGCCTCCATGGAAGTCTAATTTAGTAAAGATTTTTGACCCAGATTTAGTTTAGTAAAGATTTTTGGTAAACTAAATCCTCTGTAGCAGGCAGTGGGTAGCAGGCCAGTAATATAGCTTTGTTTACCAGGCAAAGGTCAACACAAAAAACGAATTTGTTTTCCTTTCTTGTTGGCTATGACTAGGTTGGAAACCCATGGGGAGGAGTCTATAGGTTCTATAATATCTGCTTGCAGAATTGTTTGCATCCCTTTCTCAACTGCGGGCAAAACTGCTAAAGGGGACCTGGACAAAGACTGCATCACTGGAGAGATCTGAGGGTTCAGAGCTAAATTATGAGAACATTTGTGAATGCAGCCTAGTCCAGTAAAGGACTGGGAGTATCTTTCACTCCAGACACTGTCTTTAAGGTATATTTCAGTATCTGTCTGATCCAGAACTTTAAATCCTTGTGCATGAAATACGTCTAGCCCTAAGAGGTTGGCTCCATGTCAGGGAGCGAGGAGCCAGACACACAAGGAGGTGCAATTAAAGGTAGGTTTATTTACACAGAAACAAGGCAAGAGTCTTTGCAAGTCCGACAGCAACAGTGGATGACTTGGTAGGACAGAAGTTCTCCTGCCGAGGTCGTCTTTCCAGGATAATCAAGTCAAGAACCAGCAGGAATCATAGCCAAAGCCGGGGTCAGAAGCCAGAAAGAATGCTCGCCAGAGCCGGGGTCAGAAGCCAGGAGGAGTCTTAGCCAAAGCCAAGTCGGTATCCAGGAGAGCAAAGAGTTAACTGAACAGGAGCTTGCTGCTGTGCAACAGACAGGACACAAATGCGATGGACAGCTGCAAACAGCAGACTTAAATGTGATAAGCTGCCACCTCCTGGGAGGAGCCGCAGAGGGCTGAAAGCATAAAAGATCCCACAATGCTTTGCAGACCTAAGATGGATGCCAGCACATGGAGCAGCACAAGCCCTGAGGAAAGGTAGGACCTTGATACTCCACTCTCAGTGACATAAAATGAAAAACTGCACTGAAATTTGGGTAATACTGTAGCCCCTTAGGGTTGTTAGTGTCTCCTGGCATGAATAATGAAAAATGGGTATTGTAAGTTGCTGCATTCAAAATGGAAACCTTTGCTTCTGTGTCTCATAGCAGCAGAATGTTGATGTTACCAATTTCAAAGTGACAGAATTTAAAATTGATCTGATGATTTCCAATTGCATAAATCTGCAGGTCATTAGGCTCCTGATCTGCCTGCTTTAAGTTATTAACAGATGTACTTGCAGTGGATTGGCAACATTTAGCAAAGTGATTAAGGATGTTACAGCATCTGCAGAAGGGCACAGCTTCATGGCTCCCTTGTGGAGGTTACCTCTACAGTTTAAATAATGTGAGTTTGGTGTGCTGTCAGTCAGTTTCTGTATGTGAACAGGAGCTTCATTACCATTCATGGTGCACGGCACATTAATAGCTTCCTTTAACCCTGATTCACACTGATGTGGTGCGGAATTCGCAGCGTTTTCAGTGTGAATTCCGCACCGCATTACAATCGCACCCCGTTCATGCGACCCGCTGCGGGTGTGTATGTTAAGTTAATAACACCCCGAAAGCGGTCCACAAAACGCGGTGCGATGTGCAGAATCAAATCACATAGGTGTGAATACCCATGCGATCCGATTCTAGTGTGGACCCACAAAAGGGTCGTGCATGTTTTTGGTGCGGGTGCGGGTGCAGGTGCGGTGCGATTAGAGCCATACAAAATGTATGGCTCCAATTGCACTGCACACAAACCAAATGTGATTTGCACAGGAATGCGATGCAGTTCCTGTGTGAATCACATGTGATATACTGTACCACATGTATGTGAACCCAGGCTCACAGTCCTTTTTATCTGGTACCCCACGGCTCTTAGCAAAGTAAGTGTATCTGGCTCCATAAGCAGCTATTCCCCCAGTTTTGAGCTTGTAGTCTTTTCAGCAAGCTGGTCTCTAATCATTTCATCATGTAAGGATCCAAATCTGCAGAGTGCTGCTAACTGTCTCAGCTCAACAACAGACCCTTTTGTGTAGTGTGGATCTAATCTAATCTAGCTCCCTTCCTAGAGCATACATAGCTATAAAGCAATTCAAGACATGCCTGGAGTTTACTAATTCCTCTTTAAAAGGGTCAGAGACACACTAAGAGTCCATGCACAATGGTTTAAAAAAGCCTGGTCCCTTGGCAGAAAAAATGCTCATTTTGAGCATTTTTTGGACTATTGTTTCCACACATTTAGGTGCATTTAGCATTTTTCTGCCAGAAAACTGTTCTCAAAAATGAAAAACGGAAGGGTTTTTTTCTACCTCTACAAGCAAATCGCAAAACTCCTGTAGAAGTAGTATTATTTTAAGGCAGTGTACATGAACCCTAATAGCCCAGCATAGCACAGCACAAAGGCAACTGTATTTGCAATCAATAACCATTTTCTTAAAGGATAAGCTCACCTTTGGAACATGTAACATGTTCCCATAGCCGCAGCCGCGCTCGCCACCCTCTCCCTCTGACAGATAGTACGGAGAGAAGCTCCCCCATACTATCAGTCAGATTTTAAAACAGCGTGGCTGCACGGGGCTCCGACCACATGGCTGCGTCGCTCATTCACAGTGAATGAGTGCCTACAAGTCCCGGCAGCCTTAGCGGCTGTGGGCTTGTAGTTTTCAATTAACTACCCAAGCGCTGTGGAGCGCCGTGGTAGTTCATTGAAGATTCCTATCAGAATATCTGCTTGGCCGAACATCCCGTACAGCAAGCTGATATTCTGACAGGTCTACAGGAGACCTGCATGACATCAGCGATCTACTGATCACTGGTGCAATGTTTTCCAGGCTCCTGTAGACAAAAATAATAAATGCACATTTTTGTACCTGCAAAAAAATGTACATTTATTACGTTTGTCCAAAAGGTGAACTTATCCTTTAAACCAGAGTGCACATTTTCAGCACACTTACCAGCCAGTCAGCTAACAAATTCAACACTGTGTGTGAATGTCCGAAGAGTTTGTAACAGGAATATTTTGGGATGTTGATTAAAGTTAGTGATGAGCTGAACAAACCTGGGTTCATTTTGAGCAGTCAATTAGAGATAAATGTTAAAAAACAGTTCTGGGCATATTCTGGGCTAACAAGCAACAGACTGTCAAATGGCATGGGAGACTGGGCACTGCCCTGGGGGTACATATACCAGTGACTTTAGTAATGCTTAGAGTGAAACATTAAAAATGTAAAACTCCATTAAATAACATGTTTGGAGAATGCCTTGACCCAGCCTGTGAAGTGGCCCTTCTGTGCAGTGTATGCAACCTATTACAGAAAAATAGAGATTTACAAACAATAGATGTTTAAATTGCTGGCAAAATGACAGCTCCTTGATACCTAATTATGTCTGAAAAAAAAGTAGCTGGGGGTTCCCTTCATCTATATCAGCTCTTACCCTAGATGAGGATCTGGTATAGATGTTAATAAGGAAACGCTTCGGCCTCTAATTCCAACCAGGCCCTCAGATCTGGTATGAATTTTAAGCAAGACCCACAAAAAATTAAATAAATAAAAGGTGTGAGGTCCCCCTCCCCAAAAACCCATAGCAGATCCCTATGCAAGGATGCAGCCTGGAGTGCCAGGAAGAGTGGGGGAATAAGCGTGCAGCCCCCCTCCTAAACCATACCAGGCCACATGTCTTCTACATGGAGAGTACCTTACCAGCAAAGACACCCCCCCCCCCCCAGCAATGCACCTTGACCCCATGTTGATGAGGGCAAAAGCCTCTTCCCCACAACCCTGACCTGGTGCTTATGGGGTCTGCGGAGGGTATATAATCAGTACCTGGAAACCCCTTTACCAATAAAAGACAGCTCCCAGATACTACTCTCCTTATGTAATGAGTAAGGGTGCACAGTATATATGCAGAAGCCACACTGCCGTGTTATAGCCCCTCTGTGGCTGCACTATATAGAGGGGCCTTGATGAATGCAGCTTCCACATATACAGTATTTGAAAATTTATGCAACTAACACCTATTTTAATACAAAAGGAGTGTTGTCTATGTATGTGTCTTCTATTGAAACACCTACCTCACCTCTCCTGTGGATTTTGCCAAAATTTGCCACCATGGTTCAAGTGGAACTACCAGCTGAAACAGAATAGGGCTTAGTAGCTGAAACAGTGACTTCCAGCTGAAACAGATTAGGGCTTAGCAGTTGAACATACAGGACAATCTACAACATATTTTCCATTTTAGATGTCTGTTTTTATTTTGGCTTTTAAAAGCAAGCTCAGAATGTTTTTTCCCTACCTGTCAAAGATAAGTGCAAAAGAATGCTGGGTTTTAAGTACACCTGTAGAGAATTTCTCTTATTATACACCGTTGACTGTTTAGAAATTGACGGATATGCTTACCTTTTTCTTATAGGATCTGTACTTCTATTGTCAATGGAGTTCTGTTCACTACCTGGGACCAACTACCCAATTATTCTGCCAGCAGGCAGCCATTAGTAGATACTAAATAGATGGTCTCAGCTGCTCTTGCTACAAATCCCCGCTAGCAAACGTGTTAAATGCCAAGATTTTCAATATGCTTCAACATTCTGAGTTCAGCCTGCAAACAACAAACCTATACGCAAATATATATTGCTGTAAGCTAATATGTGTCATTTTCAATGAAAAATGAAGGAGCTGCTTTAACACAAGGCACATTACTGCGACATTGTGAATCTAGCCTTAAGGACCCCTGTACTAAAAAATGTTGGGGTGAATTGCTGACTGCCTGAAAAACTGTAACTGTTTTGCTTTCTCTGGCTTCAATAATGACCGCAAGCAAATATTCAACCAGCAATGTGAAAGTAAGGATAGAAAGGCTGTTCTGTAAACTTGGTCCAAGAAAATGACTCAAAATATGAAGCTACTTGACTGCCAGAAAAATTACAGAAAAATATTTTTTTTTTGAAAGAGGGGTAAGCACTGGTAGCCTTCATATTTACAGTTGTGCTCAAAAGTTTACATACCCTGGCAGAAATTGTGACATTTTGGCATTGATATTGAAAATATGACTGATCATGCCAAAAAATGCTCTTTTATTTAAGGCTGATGATCATATGAAGCCATTTATTATCAAATAGTTGTTTGGCTCCTTTTTAAATAATAATGACAACAGAAATCACCCAAATGGCCATGATCAAAAGTTTACATACCCTGGAATGTTTGGCCTTGGTACAGATACACAAGGTGACACACAGGGGTTAAAATGCCAGTTAGAGGTTAATGTCCCACATCTGTGGCTTTTTAAATTGCAATTAATGTCAGTGTATAAATAGTCAATGAGTTTGTTAGCTCTTACATGTAAGCACTGACTAGGCTAGATACTGAACCATGGAGATCAGAAAAGAACTGTCAAAAGTCCTGTGTAACAAGGTAATGGAACTTTATAAAGATGGAAAAGGACATAAAAAGAAGTCCAAAGCCTTGAATATGCCAATCAGTACTGTTAAATCACCTATTAAGAAGTGGAAAGTTCGGGGATCTCTTGATACCAAGCCAAGGTCAGGTAGACCAAGAAAGATTGCAGCTATAACTGACAGAAGAATTGTCTGGGATTCAAAGAAAAATCCACAGGCAACCTCAAAAGAAATACAGGCTGCTCTGGAAAAAGATGGTGTGGTTGTTTTTAAGGAGTATAATACGGTGATACTTGAACAAAAATGAGCTGTTTGGTTGAAGTGCCAGAAAGAAGCTCTTACTGCACTATGTAAACTTTTGAGCACAACTGTATTTCAGTGCAGGTTTCCATAAAAGAGTCTCTGGGCTCAATTCACAACGCAGTATCTACCACTTTAAGAACAGAGATAAAATACCTCCTAGCAATTTCCAAAAACTTTTTTGCCATTCACTAAGAACCATGTCTAAAATGCTGCATTTGGTTTATTTTCAAACTTTTTGGTATTTATCTAATGAAATAATTTGTTTTATCTCACGACGCGATATCCAGTGGACTGGATACAGTGGAGAAGAATTACAACCCCTGGCAATTTTTATTGCTAATAAAGAGGTAAAGTAGTTGAAACTGTAGAAATATGCCAACTCTCTAAGTCAGTGCGGTCCCTGCAGTGTACGTATTAATACAAAAGGTGACTGGAATACCAGTCAAAGGGAAGCTGCTTTCAAAGGACACGTGATGTATCAAAAACAACTATGTTAAATTAAGTAAACACAAAATTTCTTTTTAAATGTCAAATATTGAATGGAAATAGTATCACAAATCACACACACATATATATTCCATTCTTCCACCAATAAAAAAGACAGTGTTGTCAATCACACACATCCTAGCTGAAAAGCCTGCTAAACATGACCCATTCAAATGAATGGTGGCACGTCGCAATAGTACCACAACTTCCATACAGCAAGTTTCAATGCATGTAGTTATGGTGCAGTGAAGTGGGCTTTTAGTAGTTAAAGCAGGAGGTGAGGAGGCAACATAATGCCTACTCACTTCCTGTCAAACACCCTCTAAAAAATGATCCACTGCAGATAGCTCTTCAGAAGACTACTGTATGTGTAAACAAGCCCTAAAAGAGTTGAGAATCTTCACACAATAAATGTTTACTATAAAGTTATTGCAGATGAAATAAGTAAACAGGAAGCTTCTGTTCACATGATTGGATATTTAAAGTGAATAGTCACACAATTTTTTGTGTAAAGATTCTCTAATATTTTAATAAATCAGCCTCAGCATGTACTTCTGAGAAAGTTTGTCATACTGCAGCTGAAAGTACTTGGGTTTGGTTCAAGGCAAGTTAAGTGAAAATGACTAAAGCTTGGGTGTCAAATCTGTTAAAAAAACAGTACTGGCCATTTTTTAGGCTAAGAGGCAAGGGATTTTCAAACAAATGGCTTGGGGGGCTCGCTATTACCCTGTGGCACATGTAGCAAAGCAAATAAAAGATTGAGAAACTCTGTTTGACAAGGAACAATGATTTTAGTAATGCTTAAAGTGTTACCAAACCCACAACAGTAAAATCAGTGTGTATATGCATGCATGTTATACTCACTGTGGAGCCTAAGGGGTTAATCCTCAACGTTGTGTAAAAAGGCTGTTTGATCCTGTCTCCTCTGATCCTCCCCTTCTTCCACAGTCCCCATTCCATGTACTGATAGTACAGAGCCCCAGGAGGCCCTCTGCACAT
The DNA here is from genome assembly GCF_062004578.1 of Staurois parvus. Classification (NCBI taxonomy): domain Eukaryota; kingdom Metazoa; phylum Chordata; class Amphibia; order Anura; family Ranidae; genus Staurois; species Staurois parvus. The sequence goes on along the minus strand of NW_028318161.1, from coordinate 640,214 downwards.
GCTCCGTTTGTTGTGTATTGCTAGAGAGGTTTTTTTTGGGGTGGATTCATGTGATCAGCATAGGGCAAATCAGCACTGTCCAGACAGAGGGTCAGGGGTCATGCAGCCTCATAGGACAGTCAGAGGAGAATGAAAACTCCTCCTGTAAGCTTTAACCAGTGCCCGGCCAGACACTGATAGAAGTCACAAGACTGCACTAACTCCTAATGAGAAAAGGTATTTAGCAGTTTATATTTACTAAAATAATTCCATCTTCATGTTCTGTGTACTGTGGGAGATCAGACATAGTGAATAAAGGGTCATGGATTGAGTAAGACATTAAAGTGAAACATTAAAAAATGCAAAACTCTTTTAAATAACATGCCTGTGAGATGCCCTGACTCTGCTTGTGAATTGATCCATCTATTCAATGCATACAACATACTACATCAGAACTGACATTTAGAAAAAAATGACTTAACCTCCCTGGCGGTATTCCCGAGTGTAGCTCAGGGTAAAGTTTCAGTACCACAAGCGGTAACCCAGAGCTACACTCGGGCTTACCATGCGGCGCTGCTCCGCGATCCCTCGATCACTTACCTTGTCCTGCGCTCCCGCGATGTCCCTCCTGCAGTGTCCCCAGCAATGTAATCCGGCGGATGCCGGCATCTGTCTTCTGGGTTCCGTCCCCTGGGAGCGTCGGGACGTACGGGGAACGGAGTGGCGGGAAATTTGAAAATGACAAAAAGTGACATTCACAAAAATCACTAAAATCACATCGTAAAACATTACTGTATCAAACCATTTCACATACATTTTGTCCCTAGTGCTTTGTCCTGTGCCCTGCCTGCATTTCTGCTGTTCCTATTGCCTGGAAACTGATAAACGTCCATGGCGTCCAAAAAGCGTCCCTTTAGGTCAAAAGCGGTTTTAGACCAGCTAGAGAACAGCGATAGTAAATTAGAACCACTTGCAGAATTGAGTGATAATGATTCGTGGGGAAATTCGTCATCAGACACTGAAAACAATTTTGCGACTTTGCTCAGTGATGTGCGAACTTGGCGCTATATTTCAAATTTCAGTGTTTTTGGTTTGATTATATTATTTAATTACATTTACTATCCGGGATGTTTACTAGACTCTTGTTCGGATAGATTTCATTGAGTTATTCCTAAGAATTACAGGCCTACAATATAAAACACCAAATTTTAATGCAAAATAATGGTACCGCTTTCAGCACCAAAAATCTGAAATAATCATACCGCCAGGGAGGTTAATAATACTTAGATCAGAAAAGTAAAGTTAAAAGTTCTGATCTATGTACTTTTTTTGAGTCAGTAAATCAAACTATTGAAACAAAAGGATCAATATGACAGCTAAATACAGGTAAATAAAATATGCATGGCAAATTGGCAATGACAGCATCCATGTTTCTCTCAGGAAAGGATTCCATTGGCATGTATTCATATATACGTTTCCAGTATACTTAGATATAAGTTGAATACACTTAGTTAAAGTAAACATGACAAGCAGATTTTTATTCACTCTACAGCACTTAATAAAGTTTACTTCCATACTCCCATCCATCTTTAGCCCAGGTTCACATATGTGTGGTCGTGTGGGCCGCAATTTGCACGGGCACAAGAGCCCATTCATTGGAATGGACTCCTGTACCCTGGGACATGCAGAGAAGAAGTCCCTGCACTATTTAGAAAATCGCAGTCCACATGAGAACCAAGGTTCCCAGTACGGTTGCGATTTCCAGTGCGAGCAGCGTGCCATTAGAATTAATGGCACCCATCCTGCATTTCTCTGTGTGGGTGGTGCGGCTGCAGGTATTTGTGCTGGTCCTGCAGCGGCACCACCCGCACAGATGTGAACCAAACCTTAAGGAGGATCAAAAGGGGCAGCTGCCCAGGGCCCAGTCATTGTGGTGGGGCCCAAAGCAGCTGCCTGATACTTGCAAACTGTCCTGGTTTACATAACCTTGTCCCTTGAAGTTTTTGTCCTGGGCTGTGTCCTGATATCTTAGTGTGAAGTGCTGTTACTTATGCTGCCTAGCTCTACCCTATTGCCATGTGTAGATGACTCACGTGTGGAGGGTGGGGAAGGTTTGGGTGCAGAGGTTCGCAGGGTAATTTAGGATGCAAACGTGTACTGACAGGGTGGATAAAGATGTACATCATGTGTAGGAACAATGCGGAAAAAACTCCCTGACCCTTTTTCAAAAGCATACTGAGCCACGCAGTGCCACAGCGGCATGAATTTTGGTGTGTGTGAGAAAGCGCACATCAGCAGATGCGTGAGGGTGTCATTAACAATTAACGTAACTGCTGTGTATCTATTGAAGGGCAGTATGTTTCTGTGGGTGTCAGGAAATTGATTTTGCACGTGTTCCCGACATGCACAAATGTGAACATAAGTACCTCAATTACATTGGTGGTCAGTGTATATCTTCTCATTACATTGGGGCATGGTGTAGAATCCTCTAATTCATACCAGTGGTCAGTATGAATGTCCCCCTTACATTGGTGGTCAGTGGAAATCCCTCCTCACATTGGTGGTCAATGTGAATGCTCTTGTTACATTAGTGGTCGGAGTAAATTCCCTTTACATTTGTGTCGAAACTCCTCTTTATATTGGTAGTCAGTAAAAAATCCTAATGCATTTGTGGTCAGTGTTGAATCCCCCCTTACAATGGTGGTCCTTGTAGAAGCCCTCCTTAAATTGGTGGTCAGTGTAAATTCCCCTTACATTGGTGACCAGTGTAAAAATGTATTGGTTGTTGGTGTAAAATCCCCCATTACATTGGTTGTCAATGAAAATTCTTCATTACATTGGTGGTCAGTGAAAATTCCCATTACATTGGGGATTAGTGTAAATTTCCCTTTGCATTGGTGGTCAGTGTAAATCCCCCTCACAGCACTGCCACTGATCCCATCCCCCCAAGCACTACCACTGATCCCCTCCCCACACTGCCACTGATCCCATCAACCCCCCAGCACTGCCACTGATCACACCCTCCCCCCAGCACTGCCACTGATCCCAGGAGTCCTAAGATCCCTAGGAGTTTTCTGTCTATTGGTGGGTCCCCTCTCCTTCTCAGTCCATGGTGAGCAGTCAGCGAGAAGATGATTTGCTGTAACCTTCAGCAACCAATCAGTGAGACGAGATTAAGTGCTGTAACCTCTAGCAACCAATCAGTGAGCTCTAATGACGTGCTGCAACCTTTAGCAATCAATAAGTGGTAATGATGCACAGTAATCAATAGTAACCAATCAGTGAGCAGTAATGATGTGCTGTAGCAACTAGCAACCAATCAGTGAACAGTAGTGATCTGCCGTAATCTCTACCAAACCAATCAGTGAGCAGTAATGCTGTGCAGTAACCTCTAACATCCAATCAGTGAGCGGTAATAATGTGCAGTAACCTCTAGCAACCAATCAGTGAGCGTTAATGATGTGCAGTAACCTCTAGCAGCCAGTCAGTGACCAGTGATGATGTGCAGTAAACTCTAGCAACCAATCAGTGATCAGTAATGATGTGCAGTAACTTCTAGCAACCAATCAGCAAGCATGTGCTGTAATCTCTAGCAACTAATCAATGGGCCATAATGTATGCTATAATCTCCAGCAAATAGACAGTGAGTAGTAATGATATGCTGTAACCTCCGTCAACCAATCACAATCGCTGCTTGATCTGCTGAAGTAAACTGATTTTGAGTTTAGCTGTTATTTATTGTATGTCGCAGAGCAGGTGGCGAGCAAAATTGCATGGGTGGTGGCGGGCAAGAAAATGTTTGCCCAGGGTCCAATCAATATTACTGATGGTCCTGCTCCCATAAGATACTTGCAGTAGGCCTCAGTGCAGCTCCAAAATAGTAAACAATTTGACTGGGCAGGATTGGTTAACCACTAGGCTTCTACATTCTGTGGTTTGAAATTTCCAAGCATGGGTTCTCATTTTCACATTTATCTATTTGTCAGCCTATAATAAAATAACAAAATGCCAAGAAGAGTATTGATTAAACCAATGTACCAAATACATGCCTTTAAGAAAATGCAAAAATGATTTGGGTAGGCAAATTTGGCACAGAATTATTGTCAAATTAACTGTCTGCCAAATTTGATCCGAAATTCTATGCATTAGTGACTTGAATGGTCATTAAAGAGTTAAGTCTTATAAAGTGTATCCATGATCAAGCATTTGTTGTACATTATTAAGAACCTTCAAATAGTCCCCATTTGAAAACTAGAAACTTGATGTCAAGCTGAACTACAAATATTAAATGTTAATTTAGTAGATGGTATGAAATGATACACAGTACAGCATGTGTCTAATTAAAGTGTAACAAGTTGTTTCCGTTGAAGGAAAGTGCTGATATTCTCTCTCTTCCTAGCAATCTGGCCTGTTAGGAAGCTGGAGGCAGCAGGGACGATGATATTCTCCCATATCGAGATTCATGTAACACTGCTTTGATCAACACCTTACTTCGGCTGACAGGACACAAAACGTAAGACCTGCTCTTTCTGAGAGCTACCTATACATCATTCCCTCTATAGCCAATTATTCTCAAGCAATCAGGGGAAAGAATGAAGGCAACATAGAAAAGATTGCTTTGTAAAAGTGTCAAGTGTGTGTATACAGCATGTTGTTAACTCCTACCCTGCTGACATGGATATCATTATAAATGGTAATGAATCCCTACAAAGGTGAGATGTGTGCATTGAAGAAGACTCTAAACACTCCAAAGAGAAATTATCATATGCTATAGTAAATTCTCATTTTCAATTATAATTGAAAAGATTATCTGAATGTAACTTTTAACACTTTAATTCAGCTTGTCGTGCTACATTTACAAGCATATTAATATTTTAATAATTATTTCAATAATTATTTTATTATTATTTATAAATATTGTATGTTGTAAATATTTTATATTTATAAATATTTTATTTATATTATTATTTTAATTATTTTAATAAAATTATTTTCCAGTTTTTACTTTGGTGGCAATTTATGTCATGTAGTGCTACCCCTGAAGGAGCCTCTGGAAAATGCCAAGGTTCTTTTCCCAGTAGATTGCCCTGCAGCCAGGCACACATTCACAGTCACACTTGCCTCTTGCACAGTGCCTTCAAAAACAGTCTAGGGGTGTTCTTTTTGTTGTTTTTATTTTTGAAGTAACTAAGATAGGGTTGAGGGAATCGGGGCGGACTGACAACTCATGGGGCCCCCGGGCAATAGGGGATCATGGGGCCCCTGTGTTTTTGCCCAAAAAAGCCTATGAAAAAGGAACCAGGGGCATCTCATGGGGCCCCCTACTGACCCTGGGCCCTCGGACAGTGCCCAAGTTTCCAAATGGTCAGTCCGCCCCTGGAGGGAATTGAGAGTATAGTGGGATACTTTAAAAAGAGAACTATGTACAGGTTGAGGACAGTAAACTAATTTCTGAAAAGCTAAGGCAAAAGTCCTTGCAGTAGCAAACTGTGGATTTGGCTTTGTAGTAGAAGCAGTTTAAAGCAGACTTCATTCTTTAGGGCAACCAGAGCAGAGCACCTTAACAAGGAACTAGATAGACTAAGCTCTTCCAACATCCATGCGTCACCTTTCTCCTGTGATGCCAGATTAAATCTTCAGCTCCTCAATCAACTCTTTGGAGCTTCAGCATCAGGGCCCTCAGGTTGCCTACCCGAGGCCTCATTAACAGCAAGCGCATGGCATCGCTGCCCAGAGCGCCGTAAGCCCTCCAGGCTGGATTTCCCCTCTGCAGGCAAAGACCAAAAAGCTCTGTATCTCAGAGTGTTCATATAGACTCCCAGCAGCCTTCAGGGCCATCATTCCTGGGATTGGCCAAGGCCGTATAAATATTCATACTGCTATTTGTATTGCTCTGTACCTATGTTCTAGAGGATTCTACTCTCTAGACAACAGAAGAAACAATCAAACCAGCTGCAGATGAAACATTGAGCAGACATAACTAAATGCATGCAGCTGCACTGATTAAAGTGAGCACAACTAAATGTACCTAACAAAGCAATTACAGCCACACTAGTTACATTAGGACAAGCTAAATTTACCTAGCAAGAAAAACTCAGCTCCACTGAACACAGTGAGCCAGAACTAAATCTACCTAATCCTACCACCAGGGGCGGACTGACCATTTGGAAACTCGGGCACTGCCCGACGGCCCGGGGACAGTAGGGGGCCCCATGAGATGCCCCTGGTACCTTTTTTATAGGCTTTTTTGAGTTTGGACAAGGACACAGGGGCCCCATGATCCCCTATTGCCCAGGGGCCCCATGAGTTGTCAGTCCGCCCCTGCCTACCACCTATCTAGGAGGGTGCTACAGTTAGATGGTGGAATCTGTTGTTCTTTGCTGAACACTTATTTCAATATCATTTCTAGATTGTTTTTATTGCAAATATCCACAATGTTCTCTTGACAGGCATCCACTGATCCACGTGGAGCAGCAAAACACAATCATTGTTATACTACTGAGCAAGAAGTACAGAAAGCATGCATAGAGCATACAGCCAGAGACAGAGGTAGATGAGCTCCTTAGACTTCTATGGGGAGTTACTGCATAGGTGTACGCAGGATACAGAGGACTTGTGGCACAGGATGTAAACATTTCCTGAAGACTGCTAAATCCTCTCTTGTATTAAAAGAGTTATAGACTCCAGAGAGAGAGAGATATAATATTACTCCTGTACAAATCATTAGTAAGACCTCATCTGGAATATGCAGTTCAGTTTTGGGCACCAATGCACAAAAAGAACATTGGGGAACTGAAGAAAGTACAGAGAAGGACAACCAAACTGATAAGAGGCATGGAGGAGATCAGCTATGAGGAAAGATTAGAGGAACTGAATTTATTCTCTCTTGAGAAGAGGAGATTAAGGGAGGATATGATCACCATGTATAAATACATCAGTGGTTCATATAGTGAAATTTGATCTCCAAATATGGAAAGGTTTCTTCACAGTAAGAGCTGTGAAAATGTGGAATAGACTCCCTCAAGAGTTGGTTCTGGCCAGCTCAGTGGATTGCTTTAAAAAAGGCCTGGATTCTTTCCTAGATACACAGAATATAACTGGATACTAACATGTATAGGTAAAGTTGATCCAGGGAATATCCAATTGCCTCTTGGGGGATCAGGAAGGATTGTTTTCCCATGCAGGAGCAAATTGGATCATGCTTTGCTGGGTTTTTTTGCCTTCCTCTGGGTCAATTGTGGGTGGAGAATTATAACTTTTTTTGGTTGAACTGGATGGACTTTTGTCTTTTTTCAGCCAAACTATGTAACTTGCCACTGCTGAACATATTCTTATTGGTTACATCTCCAAGAGCCTTCCACATGCAGGGAAACATTTTTAGGCTCATGAACCAGAACTTCTGGGTGAAGTCAATACAAAAATAAAAATTCATGGCAGAGTGTTAACATATTAACAGTACAATGAGAAAACCAATACTCCAGGGTGGTAGCGATAGATACTGTACTGCTCTCCAGTATAGTATAGTATACTATGACAGAGTTTTAATTTTATTTAATCAGATACTGTCAAACTGACATTACTAGAAAAAGTGGTATTCTGCTGTTTTGTGCCATCATCTGTGACACAGTCCCAATACACTGGGGGCAGGGGGAGTTTTTCTTGGTGCCGTAATGTTTTTCTATTATTAGGGTCATTATGATAACTTGCTTATTACTTCATTTTTCCCACTGGGAAAATTACAGAAATTGAGGGGTTTATTTATTAAAGCTAGAGAGTGCAAAATCAGGCTCACTTCTGCATAGAAACCAATCAGATTCCAGGTTTATTGCCAAAGCTTAACTGAACAAGCTGAGGTTAGAAGCGGATTGGTTTCTATGCAGAAATGAGCCTGATTTTGCTCTCTCCAGCTTTAGTGAATAAACCCCTGAATTTCAACAATTAGTGACTCACTTAATCAATGCTAGAAATTAGCAAAATTAAAAGTTTTAATTTCACTGAAAGTTTGGCAAAAATCAGGACATTTCCCAATTGCTGTTTTGGCTAGATACTTTGAAGTCGATGGAAAAGGTGAAAATTAAAGTTTTATGGTGTTTTTTAATTATGCAGTAGGGTTTAACTGGTGCCTGAGGATTTTGGAAGCTCATTTTAACTATCCTGGACCTGTTATTGTACCATATATAGATACTTATTTAGCCTCATTATTTCATAAGAAGAAAACACAGATGGTAAGAAAAAGGTAAAATAAAAAATTAAAATGTCAGTACATGCTTAAGGGAATTTATACATCTTATTTCATATCATTATAGTTTTTTATTGGCACTAAGATTTACATTTTCAGGACAAGCTTTCAGGGCATACTCCCTTCTTCTACAGTTTGGACCTTAGAAGTGGGTAGGCCTCAAAAGCTTCTCCTGAAACGTAACTGTTAGTGCTAATAAAAAAAGTGTCACAGACAGTACTTAAAAGTGAAGTGACAGTACACAAACAGCAATCAAATAAACACATCAACAAGAAAAAAAATAATAAAACAAATAAAAAAAACATTAAATTAAACTACCTCAAGGTGGTTCTAAAGGCAGAAGTTTTTACCTTAATGCATTCTGTGCATTAAGGCAAAAAAACTTCTGGGTTCAGCTCCCCCCCAGGCACCCCTTATACTTACCTGAGCCCCATCTTGATCCAGCGATGTGCATGAGAGTAGTGGCTCTCCCAGGTCTCTCACTGGCTCACACAGCTCACTGTCAGTCACAGCCAGTAAGCCAAAGGGGCTAGAGCAAGGGGCAGGGCCGAGCCACACTCTGTATGTAAATAGAAAATGTCCATTCACAGGAGCACGGCTCGGGAGCAAGCACAGCAGTGGGGAGGAGCCAGGACTGCCAGTGAAGGACTCAAAAAAAAGAGTATTGGGGCTGTTCTGTACAAACCCATTAGACAGAGAAGGCAAGTACAACATGTTTGTTATTAAAAAAAAGAAAAATCACAATCTTTAGAATCACTTTAAGGCCTCATTCACACTTCAAAATCCAAATCACACTAAATTATGGCAAAATGTGCAACATGCATTTAGGTGCCATACATCCTTAATAGCACCCCAAATGTAGTGCAATTTTGCCATGATTGTCATGCGAGAATCACAAGAAAATGCACATGTAAAAATGCTCCTGGCTCTGGGCCAAAATTTGGTCCTTGAGCTTCTTTGCCACTACAAACACACATAGGGCAGCCCATTAAAGGGAATGGGTTGCCCTATGTGCAACATGCGTAATTGCATGAAAATCGTCACACAAAATGGCAAGCAGGAACGCGGGTTCCCGCTACGAAAGTGTGACAGGGCCTTAATTACCACGTAAAACTTCCTCCTTCAAAATAAATTGGAAGTGAATAAAAATATTTTTTCTAAAAGGTTTCAACTAAGCACCTCGATTAACTAAATTCAGAGTTTCACAAATTTTTTTCTATAAAATGAGTCTTACCATATCGAAAACTTTTTTGCCAAAATCACTCCACTCATCTCTAAATTAAACTGTATTTTACTCCCAAGAACTAAAACATGACTTTTCTTTCAAAATTAAAAAATTGTTCATTGTCCCATACCGGGCCTGTTGGCTCACCAGCAGAAATTGGTGCCTATTTGTTCTTCTCGACAACTAAAACAATTGCTCAAGCTTGGAAACATACATCTGTCCCTCTTCAGGACCATATGTCCACTTTGATGCTTAATGAACAGATGTCGAGTATCCGTAATGACTCCCAACGCAAATTTTTGAAAATCTGGGAGCCGTGGTTGCAATATGCTTTTTCCCACACTCCCCCTGGCTAAACTGGGTCTAGGTTGTTGATCGGTATTGGCGTTCCCTAATCCCTGCTGTTGGTTTTGTCTTCCTTTCCTCTTCATACAACTGAAATGTATGCTGGGTGTAATTCTCAATATCTGTCCTACTGTATGTATGCACATTAGCACTTCTCTTGTGTTATATAATGGGTGTAATTCTCTTATGTATGGATTCTGCACAGTGCCACTTCTCTTGGTCTGTATGCTGGGTGTAATTCTCAATATCTGTCCTACTGTATGTATGGACTCTGCACAGTGCTACTTCTCTTGTCCTGTATGCCAGGTGTAATTCTCAATATCTGTCCTACTGTATGTATGGACTCTGCACAGTGCTACTTCTCTTGTCCTGTATGCCAGGTGTAATTCTCAATATCTGTTCTTATTCTGTATGTATAGACTCTGCACAGGGATAAACTTATTCAGCTCCGCTATTTACATAAGCTGTATTACACACCGGCTCATTTGTTATATATGGGTAGGAGACTTGCCCCCACCTGTCACAAGTTTGAACGAGAAAGGGAGGACTTTATACATATGGTCTGGAGTTGTGATAAGATCCTCCCATTCTGGTCACAAGTAACTGCATTCATAGCTGACACGTTTGACCTCCCTAATGTCTTCTGCCCTAAATGATGCCTTCTTAGTATATTTGAGAAGCTAGATACCGCTAAAACCAAATACGTTCTACATTTGTCATTTTAGTATGCCAGGAAAAGATAGTCGTATATTGGACCCGCAGAACATCAGGGTTCTAAGATCATCCCGTTTGTAAAACACTGACCTACTCTCCTACTGTAAACACTGACCTACCCTCACTGCACACTTCCATATGTTGCTGTCAACAATGCTCCCTTTCCCCTACACACACTGCCACCCTTCCTTCACAAGCTGCTCCCCCCCAACACACATTTCCCCTCTAAGATACCAAGTCTTGCATCTTGGGTTATGGAAAAACTAATTAATCAGTCTTTACATTATATAAACTAACATATGAAGCCAGGGGAAATTCTATAAAGTATGGGGGCCATGGCTAGATACTCAAGATACTTGTGACTCACTGCTGTCCTTGATTTCAGGCCCCAACTAAACGGGATGATCTTAGGACCTTGATGTTCTACATATAGTGTATCTTATGGCCACCACCTCACTCCCAGATCCACATACTTTGTTGGGTTACAGACAGGGGCAGACTGACAACTCATGGGGCCCACGGGCAATAGCGGATCATGGGGCCCCTGTGTCTTTGCCCAAACTCAAAAAAGCCTATGAAAAAGGTACCAGGGGCATCTCATGGGGCCCCCTACTGACCCCGGGCCCTCGAGCAGTGCCCGAATTTCCAAATGGTCAGTCCGCCCCTGGTTACAGATTATGTACAAACTTTACTTTTTCTGTAGGGTTATACCTGTCTGTAGTTCTAATTGCCAGGACTACCCCTGTGAGGTTAAGTACATTTCTTATTTCTCTTTTTTTGTTGTGGTGTTTCTTTCTAAATCAACAATATACTTGTAATGTTGTGTCAAGCTGAGTTGGGTAGATGTCTCCAGCCTTTGTCTACTTATTTTCCCATTTTGCAATTGTACATTGATCTTTATGTACTTGTATATTCTTAATAAACACAAGTTTAAAAAAAAAAGTTCCAGCTGGGGAGATTAAGTTAATGAAGTGTGCCCATGTATACCTCTCAACTTTAGAACCTGAAAATGAATGTCATCTCAGCGAGACACTGACCTGCAGTGTACATAGCGTACTGTAACAAAAAGTGGGTGTGGCTAAATTACACTCAATATTGGCCATGGCTTAATAGTCTTATTATAAATGACAGAAAGTATCCCAAATTAAAATCACCCACTGTAAGCACTGACCTACCCTCACAACATACTCCCATACCTTGCTGTCATCAATGCCACCTTTCCCCTGCACAAGCTGTTCCCCCCAACACACATTTTCCCTCTAAGATTGCAAGGACACTGCAGTGAACATTGTTGAGCCTAGCAAGGGTTAAAGAAGACAATGGCATATTCACCTGTTGCAGATTGCAGCCTCTGCTTGGCTGTATTCAGGGCTCCCTGCATTCCTGTACAGCTCCTGTGCTGATATGACTGCTGCTTGCCTACCTTCACTTCCACAATGTATACATTAAGGGACAGTTCACACTATAGAACGCAGTCCAAATGCGTTCCGGATGCGTTTTTGAATGCACATATTTTATGCGTTTTTGGTGCATTCTGGTGCATATTTTCTGTGTTTTTCACGCGTTCCAGTGCATTTTTTATGCATCCAGTTTTTTTTTTCCCTCTCTTTTTCTTCAATTTAAATAGAGACATGTGCATTCCAGTGCATTTTTTGTATGTTTTTGGTGCATTCCAGTGTGTTCCATTGCATTTTTGTATGTTTTTGGTGCATTCCAGTGTGTTCCAGTGCATTTTTGATGCACTTTACTGCATTCCAGTACAGCTGTGCAGAAAAAATACAGCATGTTCTACTTTTTGTTCTGCAACTGGAACACACTGGAACTGCAAGCACTGATGTGAACTATGACATTGACAACCATATAACCTATGTTCTGTGCATTTGGATGCAGAAAAAAAGCAACTGAAATGCATTTAGTGTGAACCAGCCCTTAGGGCTAGTTCACACTAGATGCAGTTCTGTGCACTTTTTTTCCGCATCAAAAATGTAGGCACAGTGTTTTCCATTTATTCCAATGGCCTTAGTTCACACTAGTGCAGTCAGTTCCAGCCAGTTTCCTGTGCAGAAAAAAAAGAACATGCTGCATTTTTTCTGCACAGAACCATATTGGAACATAGCAAACTGCATCAAAACTGCACCAGAACTGCGTGTGGTGTGAACTGTAAGCAAAAACGTATCCACAATGCATACAGAGTGTATTCTTGTAGTGTGAACTGGGATGGCTGCCTGGATGGGCAATCTTCCTCAGCAGCAGGATTGTTGCTTAGATTGTTAAAAAAACAGAGGTAAGTTTTGATACCCTGGGGAGAGTAATAATGCAGTGCAAAAGTTGCATGTGGCCAAACTATTAACAATGGGAGGGACTTTAAAGGATAAGTTCACCTTTTGACAAAAAATAATAAATGCACATTTTTTTGAAGGTAAACAAATGTGCATTTATTATTTTTTGTTGCAGGAGCCTGTAAAGCATTGCACCAGCGATCAGCAGATCCTCTACAGCACATCTTGCTCACTAAAAGACTTTTGCAACATTTTAATATCTCCGGCCATGCAAAGGGCTGTCTTCACCTGCGTGGGATTCACAGGTGTTTAGTGCATCTGCATCCAGGTAGTTTCATTCAAGTCTATTGGGATACAGTGGCTGTAAGGAGTAAGGACACAGTCACTGGTCCCAGTCTGACAGCTGTGCAGGTGTGGGTTCATGTTCCAGAATGCATACTATCAAACTTCAGGGACACTCACCACTGCACTGTGCTGAGGTGACTTGTCCTGGATTTTGAGTACTCAGCAATGTCCAGGATGTCGACAGAAAAGGAAGTGAAAGGTAAGTCAATTTAATAAACATTTTTCGCCACAGCCATTTTTTCCATTACAGTGTTTAGTGAAGGGGGGGAAGGTGGTAGGTAGGTGGCTGAGAAAAAGGAACAGACTATGCATGATCTGGATTGAATGAACTGAAATACAAGTCTTTTCTAGATCTGCTGCCTTGTATGTATTTACAGCTATGTATTTAGCTGTTTGCCTGGAGTTCAGTTTTTAGGGTCCTTCCACAAAGAATGGACCCATTTAACAGATCTGCTTACTCAGTGGGGGATCTCTCTGCTGGTCCCCACCGAGCAAGTGGGTGACAGCTCTTGTCCACTCCGCTGCTGCAGATACAGAGCTGCTCACTCTCCTTAATGGGCTTTGGATGAAAACTGAACGCCTGTCCATTTTCATCTGACCCAATCCGATGGACGGAAGGGGAATTGGATCCCCATCCATCCCTTTTTGTTGGATCAGATGTAGGTGGGTGTAAACGGACACATGTCCATTTACACCCGCCACTCCATAGAGGAGAATGGAGGTTCCGATCTGGTCCGCTTGAAAAACGGGCAGGCGGACCCGATCAGAACATCCATGTGAAAGAGCCCTAAAGCTGTTTGCAATGATAATATGAAAATACATACTAACACTGAAAGATCTTTTTAAAAAGAAATGGAGCCTTCCTGGCTCTGCAGTTTACAGATTCAAAATGATAATGGCAGCACAGATCCCTTGTCTAGCAGGCCCATGCATGTTTGCATGATGTTTTATTATTAAACATTTGCACTTGTCAGTTCCATTTCCCAGTGGACATTCTGAGCAGTTTACAGCACATAATTCTGCTGGCAGGGAATGGGGATTAAGACTGGCTATGAAATTTCTAAATCTCTGGATTCAGTAGGAAGAACAGCTCAATATAGCCAATTACAGCTGCTGGGTTCACATATAAAGGCCAATAGACATGGGTCAGTGTTACTTTCTGGCTCAGCAAAGATTAACTAGTCCCAGTCTGTGGGAAAGAATAATAAAAACTGGCCACAATTATGTGTTCCCCGGTGTGAGATGTCCTCTGCTCAGTGCTCTGCTAGTCATTACCAGGAAACTCAAAAACATATTGCTTAGGTCAGACTTACAGAGCTTCAGAGGAGTAAAACGGTACAACATAATCTCCTTGTTATTTATTTTTGTAATGTGTTAAGCATAATGAAATGTGAGAACATACTGCCACTTTTACTATATTTATACACCAATCACATTTGTATGCTTCTTGATCTACTGTAGCTATATGTCAAAGCTGCCAGCACAGCTTCATACTGTGAAAGAACACAGTGTAATTATACTTTTCTGGCAGTAGTTCCTGTAGCAATCGTGCACACAGAGATGGATGCGAACCTCCATTTTGGCAAAGAATCGTTCATCTTGTATAATTTCTACTCCCAAATCAGCTTTCCACATCCCATCCTCCCTCTCTGTTGAGTGACATGTGGTTTGGATGAGGCAGAGGTCACAGGCATCAAGCTCAGCGGGAGAGCTCCAGGGCTATAAACCTCAATTAGCTGGGGCCCTGATGTCTACCAGACTCTTGCTAGAAAGGGATCGTAAAAGCGAAAACCAAGTCCTTCAGTTCAAAAGACCTTCCAAGGGGTCATAAAAACAGACTTACATTTAAAAACTCACTTTTGCATATAAGTTTATATCTTCACATAGGACATAATTATCTAAGCATGGAGCACAGATTCGGATAGCTAACTTTGATACAAATCACCTGATATTTTACACCCCCTATCTGACATATACCGGAGAGCAGAAAATTATATCTCCTGAACCATTCAAGGGAATATTTCATATCTAACCGATCCGCAGATGCGTCTGCATATTAATCTACTAAAAAGGCTGCTAAATGCACCGAGAATTAGTTATGAACCATAATATAAGCTATGAGAGTTTATGGTCATAGCTTGGGTCTCCACCTACACACTCTCTCCCCAAATGAGGCGATTGGGTACTGCTCCAGGGAGACACCCTGTGGAGTTGTGAGAAAAAGCTGCTGAGTTGAGCTGTGTGAAAGAGTTGAAGATCTCCCTGCTCTAGCATCGAAACTGACAGTGGCAGATAGGAAATCCTTTTTGGCTCATGAAACCTGAAGCTGCTTCACCCAAGGCTTTTTGGCAAGTACCTAATCTACCTAAACTTCTTTCTGTTATCTCTTTACTGTGCTGTTGTTCTCTGTATATTTATATATATATTGGCTACATCTTTTTGTGTAAATATTTTTATTGGTTTATTGACCTTTTGGTAATAAATCTTACTTTCTAAAAGTGTTAAACTGTTTATAAAGCTCTTTAATGCAAATTACGAATTCCTGCTGCTGAAGAGCACTACTGTGTGTGTGTTTAACCCTCTGTATAACCTGCCTGCGGTGACAGTGGTATACAGATGATTATCCAACCATCATAGTGTTATTGCTAATATTGCCGAGTTTCCTCTTTCTCTGTACAAAAAGGAGGTGGTGGCAGTGTGAAGGGTTAATTGCGTAATTAACCTGACCCAGTAACAATTGATCTCAGGCTGCCGGTACATCGATTGTGGTCCATTAGCTGGAAAATCTTTGTGCAGGGTGCCGCTGGGCATGGCATTTTTACGTACGTGACAGCACGGTTTTAGATTGGCTAGTCCTTCAGTCACGAGTTTGGTGAGAAGGGCTGGGGTCTGACGCTGCGATTGTCACAGTTCCCCTAAAAA